>NC_090935.1:153410949-154085592 GCF_040938575.1 Ambystoma mexicanum | reverse complement strand
GGCACAGAGTCTAGCGTGGAGTACCTCATCCCATTGGGTGTTATTGCAGCTGGCGAACAGAGTTGTGTTGTTCGCAATTCTGACGATATATGCGCCTGAGGCAGTGATGCACTTTCCTAGAGTGTATAGGCGTTTGTACCCCTTATTAGGGGGTGCCTCAGAGGAAGAGATTGGAGCACCAGCTCTCTTTCGGGTGGTAGTGACTACAAGGGATTCTGGGTTCACGTGTCCCCTGATGTATGGGGGGGGGGGGAGATGGCTATGGTTTGAAGATCTTTTCAACTATGATTCACTGCCCTTGTGAGAGAAGGTGTGGAAAGAGATGGAGAAAACCCCCTTTAAAAAATAATGTACAACTGTTTATTGATTTTATTCGTAGCACAAAACAATATGAACAACAGCGGGGTCACATGATACACATACGATTAATAACCTTGAACATTATTGGCAACACAGGTGTTTCGGGCAGCCTGGTGGCAGTTCCTGGAATGTAGGCATCTATTGTCTTAGGAGGTGCAAGAGGTGCTTGGGCGGCCACATTCGGGAGGGGGTTATCTAGAGTTTTCCTACTCCCTCCTCCCAGTGTACAAAGACATCTGGACATAGTCAGTAGAGAGGGGACCGGAAGAAAGGTACACCCCCTCCACCCTCGCAAGGATATAGCATAAGCTGAGGACCGAGCCGGACCGGAAAGCGGCTGATCTTATAAGCCCACACAGCGGGTAACACACGTGCTGGCCGGCGGGGCCCCCAGGATAAACATACAACACGTTTGCTGCCGCCCGACACCCAGTTCCAAAGCAAGGAGGTAAACGAAGCCCTGATAACCTAAACAAGGCTAGGACAAATAAACTATCACAAAACACCCCCTGCAACACGCTGAGTAACAAGAATACACTGTGTGAAACAGCAAGTCGAGATGTGGTGGTAAGGAGGAGGACCAGGTTCTAATTGAACCCAGCATAGTGCCGCACACTACGAAAAGTTCCACGACACGACCTGCGTAAGCCCGCGAAGAAGTGGGAGCGGATAGAAAGAAGGTTGACAGCAGACTGCCCTCAAAACACAGGTAAGAGCTGCTAGTAGTCCCGGAAGCAGATACCAGCACCTACGGTAAAGAGGGTACAGAAGGCGTGGACTAAGGGCAGCCAGATATGCTTAGATCATAAAATGGGTCCCCCAGAGTGGCAGATCAGATTGGACCGGAGTAGAGAAACCCCAACAGACAATCAACAGTGGTCACTAAAGCCACAGCATACGTGGGCCGGCAACATCAGCAGTGTACGTTTCACCCCCCGGAACAACGCTAGTCGACGTTGGCCAGAGCGACCCAGATGCCAGGTACCAAACCTAAGACTGGCCCAGCAAGAGCGAGAACCCCAGCGAGAGCTCAGGAAGGACAAATAGAAAGGTGTTGGAGGCAGAGACGCCATTCGTCTTCTCGCCCGCCAACTCTGACCACTAGAACATTAGACCTCCCTCTGAGCATAATGGCATCAGATAAAGAAGAACTCCTGAACTGCCTAAAGCGAATGGAAGCCAGATTGACAAACGCATTCCACAGCCAACTGGAACAATTGAAGGAGGATCTGAAATCCTCCCTCCAAGAGGTCAGCAAGGAAATGGCAGAGATGGGATAAAGAGTAGACGTAGTGGAAAGCGGACTCTCGAACGTGGCGGAAGAACCAATCAAAACAGTGTGCTGCTGGATCAGCTGGCTAACGAGACAAACAATTTAGAACTCCAGGCGGAGGACCTTGAAAACGGTTCACGAAGATCCAGCATTAGGGTCAAGGGTTTTGAAGAATTGGTGCTTGACAAGGATCTTAAGGACACCATGCAACACTGCTTTAGCAACTTGCTGAATGATACTCAACCTGAGGCGATTGGATTTGACAGAATACATCGGGTGGACCCAACATGGAATGAACCAGGGTTGAGACCCAAGGATGTCCTGATAGCGATGACATCATACTGTCTGAAAGAAGACATATTACGAGCAGCACAAAAACATGGGGACCTCACGATTAATGGCTCTCGCATACAGCTGTATCGGGACCTAGCACTGGTCACCCTCCACAAAAGAAGGCTAATGCAGCCAGTTACGAAAGCCCTCCAATCACAAAAAATCCAATACAGATGGACGCACCCGTTTGGCCTATCATTTACATGGGAAGGAAAACAGAGGCAAATGGGTAACTGTGCTGAGGGCCTAGCACTACTGCATCTGGAAGATGACCAACCAGATGCAGCTGTCCGCCCGCGGCATAACATAGCAGGCCCATCTAGCAAACCATGGGAGTGGTCAACAGAGAGAAAGCAAAGAAGGGGGAAAGCTGGAAAATCTGGAAGTCCACAACAGAGCCAAGACTGACGAAGGAGAAGAAAAACGCTAACAAGGCCTTTAATACGGACAATGTGTGAAGTGCCAGCCACACTTGAACAGACCGCACAGCATGAGCAGATGCGTCTGCAAGGAGGAAGCAGAGTCAGGTAAAGAGTAATTCCTGGCAGTTTGAGAACTGGGAATACATTGAGGCCCAAAGCCCACATTTGACTGGTGGGGGGGCTCTCCAGGAACCCAGGCCACATGTACTCCCAGAAATGGGGGAGGGGGTGATTAGGGATGGGAAAAGGCACAGGAGAAGGGAGAACCAAAAGACCACGAACAAAGTTCAGCCAACATCTCAAGGGGGAAAAGCAGAAATAAAATCAAAACAGAGAAAGATACAGCAAATAGGGCGAGGGGTGAGACTTGTAGATATCCCTAATGGAGGAAGTGAACATAGTTTCGATTAATGTACAGGGGCTGAATTCCCCCGCCAAACGTAGGGCGATCCTGGGCAGACTGGAGGCGATGCATGCGGCAATAGCGATCCTACAGGAGACGCACCTCCTCCAGAAAGAAGAAAAAAGGATGCGAAGTAGAACATATCCTCTCCAATATTTTGCTTCAAGAGGGAAAAAAAATCAAAAGAGGTAGCAATCCTATGCAGTAGAGACCAAGACTTCCACAAACAACAAATGATAAAGGACGAGGATGGTAGATATGTGGGAGTAAAGGGCACAATTAAAGGTCAAACATACACAATTATAGCAGTCTATGTACCCAACAAAAAACAAGACCTGTTTATTCCCAAATTGCTCCGGAAGGTTGGAGGATGGTGTGAGGGCCAGGTGATTATGGAAGGGGACTTTTACTGTGTAATGGACCCAAAATTAGATAACCCCCCCACCTCCCCGACTGCTGCGGAGCAGAGGAACAGACCAGCCTTGGGTAATCTTTTTAGAGATTTGGGGTTGGTTGAAACGTGGTGGTTTTTTTCAAGGGGAAAATCGAGAATACACACATTATTCAGCAGTGCATAAGGGATATTCTAGAATAGACATGGTATTGGTCTCCTCCACATTAATCCCCAACGTCACGAAGATAGAAATCGGAGTCCAGTATCGCTCTACATAGAGCTGAAAGGGACGGAACACAGGCCCCGACCACAGTGGAGGCTAAATGAAACAATTTTAAGGGATATCGCACCCAGGGCACACATGGAGGATGTCATAAAAAACAATTTCCAGGAAAACGATAACGGCGAGGTCGACTGGAGGGTGGTATGCGATGCTGGGAAAACAGTAGTCAGAGGGACTTTTATGGCACAAGCAAGGCAATACTTTAGGGTAAAAGCCCTCATAACACGAAAACTTGAGGAAGAAGTGGGAGGCGCCGAAAAACTCCATAAGTCTCGTCAGACGCCCAGGACCTTGCAGGCACTCAAGAAGGTTAGAGCCAAATTAGAAAACCACACTGCAGACAGAACCACGCAAGCATTACTGAACACTGAACGATCATGCTACATACACGGGGGGGAAGGCGAATACATTTTTAGAAGCCAAATTACGCAAACAGAAGGCACACAACAACATTACCCGGCTTAGAAATAGCCGGGGGGAATTGCAAACAGGGGACGAAGAGAAATTAGAAACAATGGTCCAATTCCATAAAAACCTGCAGACAGATGATAACCTGAACACAACAGAACAGACATCTTGTATGTCGGCAATATCATTGCCACAGATCACGGAACAAAGAATGATGCTAGGAGAACGAATAACAGCGCAGGAGGTTAGCGAAGCGATAGCAGCCCTACCCAGAGCGAAGGCACCAGGCCCAGATGGTCTAGGAAATGGGTACTACAAAATATTCCACGCACAGTTACTAGCCCCCCTTACCCGGCTTTTTAATGTGATCAGAGATAGGGGGTCAATCTCAAAGTACATGGGACACTCAGCCACGATATTGCCCTTAAAACCTGGAAAGGACCCACTAGAATGTGCTAGCTACCGCCCCATAGCACTCCTTAATACGAATGCAAAATTGTATGCAAAAAATATTGGCGAAGCGGTTGGCAACAGTGCTGCCAGAAATAATACATGAGGACCAAGCAGGCTTCCTAAAAGGGAGGCACACACAGGGTAACGTTAGACGAGTGATTGACATAATTGATTGGGGTGTGAGAGGGAACCAGAAATTTTCGATTGAGCACTGGCTGCCAGATGAGCGTTCGATAGCATAGATTGGGAATACCTAAGACTGGTGCTGGAGGGGTTTGGCTGTGGGCCGACATTTCTTAAGATAGTACTAGCAAATTACCAACACCTGTCCATGCAACATCTAGTAAATGGTTACACCTCCAAAAGAATCAGTATTCGGAGAGGTACACGACAGGGATGCCCTCTTTCCCTGCTCATTTTCGCTATGGCAATGGAGCCATTCGCAATTATAATGCGGGAAGATCCAAACATCAAAGGGGTATGTACCGGGGCGTCCCAAAATAATATAGCGCTCTATGCAGACGATGTCATGCTATACATGGTAGACATCACACACACACACACTACCTAGGATTATTAATAAACTACAGAGGTTTGCAGGGACTTCAGGCTTTACAATAAATTACTCAAAATCCAAAGCACTCAATATTATGGAGAAAAGAGAAGACATAGCTCTCATGGAGGAACGCTACCCCCTAAAGTGGGAAAATCAGTCCCTGGAGTATCTAGGGATCCAGATCACTAGAGAACTAAAGAACTCACTTAAGGCAAATATCACACCTCTATGGAAGCGCCTCCAGGAAGACTTGCAAAGGTGGTATGTTTAGGAACTCTCATGGTTTGCAAGGATAGCGGCAACAAAAATGACCTTGCTCCCCAGGTTACTGAATGTAGTAAACTCAATCCCGGTGGAGATACCTCCAAAGCTAATTAAGGAACTTCAGATGGCAGTGTTCAAATTTATTTGGGGAAACAAGAAACCGAGGATCCAAAGAAGGATCCCGATGCGACCAATGCTTCTCGGAGGGCTGGGAGTCCCAGACATAGGGAGGTATATATTAGCTGCCCAACTGACACCAATGTTGAAATGGGCGGGCTGGGACCCTCTTCCTGGATGGGGGAAGATAGAACAAACAGCAACAGAGATCCCGCTAAAAGTGCTATAATTCCTAAAGCCAAGCGCAACAGAGATTCCGCTAAAAGTGCTACAATTCTGTTAGGGAGAATTCTCTCTTTTGGCTGAATTTCCTAACCTAGTGAGTCCCCCAGCAGCGTTGCTGGATTTCTGGAGTTTGTTTTTTTCTCCTGCCAAGAGTGAGACTCTTTTTCTCCCACTCTTGGACATGATTTATGGTGTTCCTTTGACTGTTAATGTGTTTTATGGGCTATGGGGTCCTTTACTCCATAGGGTCTCATGTGTTTTTACTATGTGTGTTACACAGCACCCTCCGTGCAGTGACACAGGGGTGTCATAGTGACACCCCCACCATAGACTCCATACCCTGGGACTGACTAGGGTCTCCCAGGGCATGTAAAGTCACCATTGGCTTTACTAGTCCCAAATTATTAACAGAAACCGGTACAAACCATCATATTGTGGACGTACTGGTCGGGGCAATTCGATTGCCCCGGGGTCTGTTAGTCGAGGGGGCACGTCTCTGTCCCCCCTGATCGAGTTTTGGCTGGTGGCAGTGGATACTACTTTTTATATTCGACCGCGAATATATCCCTATGGGATTTTCCCATTGTTCGAGGCTCGATTCTAAATGGCGTTTGTGTTCTCTTCTGTGACTCCAACCCAAGTCGAGCCCTTTGTTCCACTTTTTGGCGGGCTTCTCCACAGAAGCCTCCAAAAGTGGTGCCACTCTGTCTGGGTACCACAGGGGATGTGGGAGGGGGGTTTAGGCACCCTGGACTGAGTTACCTTGGTAACTCAAGTCGCACTCTTGTGTGATTGGCCCAAGTGGTGAGCCGGCCGGCTCACCACTTAGCATGTTTGATTGACAGCTAGGCTGAGTGAATGGGGGTGTGCTCCATAAAAGCAGGGCTTTGGGGACTGGAACTTCAGAAGTCGCCACAGGACATGAGAATCCGACGAGGGAGAAGCTGAGCTGACCTACCACGACAACACCACCGGTGGAGCCCTGCGGAACCGACTCACCACTTCCCGACAACAGAGAAGATCTCCTGGCTGAAGAGGCTTCTTCCCCTGACTGGTGGGCACAACCAGTTTACCTTCTCTTCCTCGCATCCCAGGACGTCTTGTGGTCGAATTGCCCGTGCCAAGCACCCCGGCAACCGGATAGCCACTTACCACTGGACCGCGAATAAAAGGACCGCGAATAAAAGGACCACTCCTTTTACCTGAGAACTCTGTGGCTGGTTGCTTCCCTGGCAGTGCAACGGACTCTTGTCTTCCTCCCTGACGAGATCCTCTCTTCCCCCGGACGAAGCACTGACTTGCATCCGCTGCTAGGAACAACTGCCCCCGCTGGAGTATTCTCACCACTTTAAGGTACCGTGTCCGCCAGGCCTCCCTTTCTAAAGATTGCTACAAGGTAATAATAATCCCTTAACCTTCTGGACTGAGCTGGCCGCCTTGACCATCTAACTGGTCCCTTTCTTTGGTCCAACTCTTTTTGAACCTTTTCAAGACTTTTGTGCACTGCAACCGTGTGACCATGGACACATTTCGTTCTGATCCTCTTAAAGTGGATCCGGCCTTCTGAACGCTAACTTCACGGTTTTACTTTGCCTTCCTCTCTTGTTGTGTTCTTGTGAAAGTGTTGGGAAGTGTTGTTTCAAATTATACTCTGCTTTTCTCTCCCTTTTTAAAAAGAATTATTAGAGTGCCATCTGCGCTAAGCGCTCACCGCTGTCTGAAAATAAGTGGGGCTTTACTTAAGAATTGTCTAATATTCTTTTAAGGGAGTGTATATCTTTTAGTGACCGTTTTTTTTAACTGCTTAACATTAGTGCCTGTGTGTTTTACTAGATGTGGTTTTAAATAAATAATTATATCTCTTTTACACCAAGCTCTGGTCAGCGTTTACTTGTTCTACTGTGCTCTTTTGACCTATTGTGAATACTCTGTATACTGCCTAACTCTTCTTGAGGGAAGTCTGACTGCTCAGCCTAAATCTTTTGCAGTGGTCCCAGAGGGAACTGCACAGCTTTCTGCCTAACAAATTCCTAAAGCCAAGCGCCCGTGAAAAGGGGGGCACTCTATTGGAGGCCACTAAGACGACACTACACAGCTGGGACAGAGCAATCCGTGGCAGTAAAGTAAGACAGGGACTGGGTCCGCTATCCCCCCTAGTGCATAACACAGACGTCTCATCCGGACTTTATAAAAAATTTTGGGTGGGGTGGAAGGATGCTGACACATTGTCATTACAAGATATGTATCAGTAAGGAGCCCCACTATCATTTGAAGACGGCAAAAAGAGATTTGGCATTGGCAAAAACCACAGATATAAATACATACAACTGTACCACTGGATCTCTCATCCAGCAGTAAAGAAGGCCGGTTTAAGGCCTCCACTGGGCCCTGAATTGACAATACGGGAGGGAACACCCACGAAAGGGATAACCAGACTATATAAACTCCTGGACAGGGTGCAAACAGATGATACCCTCCAATATGAAGGATTGGGAGCGGGATATAGGGGAGGAGATCACGCAGGAAGAATAGAGTCAAATATGGTTGAGGGCGCATAAGCTATCCAAATCTACAGCAATCAAAGAATCGGCATACAAACTCTGTTACCGCTGGTATATGCCCCCAAATAGATTACATAAAATGATCCCCACATATCCCCTGAAATGTTGGCGACAATGTGGGGAAAGAGGAGACATGTTCCATACGTGGTGGTCGTGCTGGAAGAGGATGGTGTATTGGAAAGAAATCTTGGGCCACATTAGAGACATAACGGGCTCGGACCTACCATGGTCACCAAAAGTAATCCTGCTAGATGTAGTAGCGGAAGGGAAATATGCGGCTTCAGGTAATAGAGCTGCCCACATAACCCACCTATTGACAGCAGCAAGAATGACAGTGGGCCAACGGTGGAGGGCCCTACCGCACCGTGGTGGTGGGTGAAAGTGTGGGGAGTCATGGCAATGGAAAATATCTGCGCCACGAAATCTGGAAGGTACCTGAAATTCCTGCCAATATGGGAACCCCTCCAGGACTATGTCGAAGAAAGAGAGGCTCACTATTTCAGACCAAGAATGCTCAGAAACATTCATATCAGATAAAAAGACAGAGGGACTACAGCTGGTGGTGGCTCAAGGAACTGAACTGGTTATGATGCAAGGTCTTTTGGTAAAGAGACCAGCAAGGGAGGGTGGGTAGGGCGGGTGAGGGTGGAGGGGGGTGATAAAGAAAATAAGATCAGGGAAAGTTCAACAGGACAATCACTGGAGACAATGCGAAGGCTTCCAACACGGTGCACAGGGGTATAATGAGGGTAGTAAAGTTTCATAGTACAAGTTGTAAGTAATGACCGGTTTTTGTTCCAGTAAAATTGAAAATAAAGTTGGTTAAAAAAAAAAGAAATGCAAATATCAAAATATGAGAAAGTATCTTTAGTAACTAAGGGTCGTGAGGACATATATATCTTTCATTATGGAGTCCTTTCAATAGCCTATATGAGTGAATAATCTATGGGGAGTTTCTTTTTGTTTTTTGTGTTCCGTCCTGTTTGGGTGTGTCAATGTATTATATTCTGTTTTTTTTCTTTTTACATGGGATTTGAGATTAAACTATCAGTGTGGGGTTATTAGCTCATTATATAAGATTGCAAGATGATGTCAGAGGGTATGCTGTTATGGTAATAAAGAATGTTACTGAAATCCGTATGTATTGGAAATGCATATTTGTTGTACAAATCTAAAATCTATTTTTAAAAAAAATGGTTTCCTTATTGAAAAAAGTAGCACCTTGATGTTGCTCCCCCTGTCCATTATTGTTCCTCTTGTGCTGACGCCTTGCCAAATTGCCAAGGTTGGTGAAGCTAATGCCAACAAATCCCTGCTCTCAAATGTTTTGATGATGTATGTTACCTGTAATCTGTTTAGAGGTGGCCCGGGGTGTAGCCTGTAGATAAAGTAACAGCCAATGATAGAACCAACACATATATTATATATAAATGATTCCCCTAATCAATCCCTCCACCCCATAGGTTTTTGTAATCAAGAGTGTGATGTGACGTCAGTTGTGATGTATTTTTTACTTTTAAACTGTTGACAAGCATGAGAAGAACAGAGTGTAGATACAATTTGTGTTCACTGCTGTCCCCATTTTATCAGCATTATTACTAAAACAGGCCTTTGTCATTTACCGTGGTTCTAACATTTGTAGGCGTGGGATTTCCAGGCATATCTTGTCTGTTAGGGATGGGACTTCCCCACCCCAGCATTATGGCATAATATTAACTATCATGTTAATGGCATGGCGGATCATGACTTGACTTATGACGTGCATTTGATATGACTTTACATACTAGGATAGGATTTCTGGCATGTCAAGTGAAGTGTCATCCCAGTAACCCCGACATTCTCAATAACCTCCCAGTTTGACATTCACAGTAAGCTTGTTATTCCTACGAAGCGCCTACTTTGACATTCCTACTAAGCTCTCATTTTGAACCCTTAACGTACACCACATTTAAGAAAATCCCAACTCAGCAACAAATATCATGAATGGCAAGCTGCTGTCGAAATCCATCTTGTGCAGTTCAACCAGAACAGACAACACATTTATATGCATCTAAGAATATAGTAGTGTGATGTTGCTCAGAGCCATCAGCCCAAAACAATGCTCTCCAAGTATTCTGGACAAATGGAGTGACTATGATCCAATAAATTGACAATTGCTTTGCTGTTGACTAAAAAGAACAAACACATATTACTGCATTCATAAAAGGTCAGACCATTTTATCTACAGTATTTGAAATGCATATTTTTCACAATGCAACAGTTTTCCTTCTTGTTTTTGCAACCCCACTTAAATCCATCCTAACAAATTGCGCTATGCAGAGGTTAAACCTCCAAGCAACAGGAGTCTAAACAATAATATGCATTTGTAAGTATACTGAGAAAGTGCCACAACAAGCCTGGTGAGCCTGAGGTTACACAAGCAGGTACGTCAACATGGCCTGTGCAGACCGACTCCATTTCTATTTCTATGCGTTTATAACGCGCCGACAGCCCACAGGCATCAGTCTTCGAGTCTTAGATTCTCTGGGAGGCTATTCCAAACGTTAGCTGCTCTGAACGGAAAAGCTCTGCCAACACCTGCTGCTCGTTTCACCCTAGGGATAACCAGGAGGCCTATGTCGGCTGATCTCAGGTTTCTCCTAGGTATGTAGAGTGAGAATTTCTCTTTAAAGTATCTTGGCGCCTTGCCATGTAGGCATCTGTGGACGATCGTCATGGCCTTGAAATAGACTCTCTCTTCAATTCTGAGCCAATGAAGATCTTTCCTTGCAGCCGATGTGTTTTCCATATTTAATTTTCTTAACAATGGGAACGGCCTCATTTTGCATGACCTGGCATCGCTGCAACTCTTTCTTGGTGGCACCCACCAGTAGCGCATTGCCGTAATCCAGACGGGATAAGATGATCGCTCTTGCGATGTTTGCAGCGTTTGTTTCTCTTATGTAAGGTCTGATGGCTCTCAACAAGCGCAAGTAGTATGTGTTGTTTTTATGTAGATAACTTACCTGTGCTTCGGCCCCCACTGATGCTTCTACCAACATCCCTAGTGGTTTGACTTGGGGTAGGACTGGGATTTTGGCTTCTTTTATCATGAAATCCCTATATTGATCTCGTAGTTTAGATCTTGCATACTGAGATCCAAAGATCATGAGCTCAGTCTGGCTATTGTTGAGACACATCCAGTGCTTCTGCATTCAGATGTCAATGATTTTATAGACTTCCTCTATTTTCGCACTATCTATAGTGTAGTCTCCCGTCATTTCAAAAACCAGCTGAGTATCATCGGCGTAGTTAGTGAAAAACACACAGATGCTTTCCAATAGTTCACATAGGCTACGCATGTAAATGTTGAAAAGCAGAGGAGACAGGCTGGCTACCTGCGGTACTCCAAATAGGACGAGAGCTGCTTCTGAGAATGTATCTCCCCAATGGATACGTGTCTTCCTATCACTTAGGAAGGATGCTATCCAAGCCAGTGCTGTAGGAGAGCAGCCTATGGTTTTATCTAGAGCCTCTTGTAGTAGTTGATGGTGCACTAGATCGAACGCTGCACTAAGATCCAGCAGCATACGCATCCCTGACTTGCCCTGTTCTATCAGCTCTAGCATGTGGGATTGTAGGTCAAGCATAGCGGACTCTGTACTATGGGCTGTTCTAAAGCCCGATTGCTGTGTGTGCAACATCTCCAGCCTTTCCACGTGTTGTTGTAGCTGATTCGTGGCAATTTTGTCCAGAATCTTCAGTACAAAATTGGAGTTTGTTATTGGGCGTAAGTTGCTGGGGTCTTTCGGATCTAAGCCAGGCTTTTTGACCAGAGGAGTTATAGTTACTTTTTTAATGGTGTTAGGTATTTTCCCTTTGGAAAATGATGCCTTGATTATTTTGGTGAGGGTTGGTGCAAAGAGCTCTTTATTATCCAGGATAATTTTTGTGGGCAGAATGTTCTCTGCACAGGATGTTGGTTTCATTTTAGACAATACCTGGCAGAAATCATCCTCTGTTATGGCTTTGAACTGGAAGCTATCTCTATTTCCTGGTCTGGGCTCTTCTGTGGTACAAGTTCCTACACTGGTGGACTCCCTTGCCTGTATTATATTAGTTCTGGCTTTTAAAATTTTAGCAGCAAAGGCTTCTTGTACTCTCTCGCAATCTTCTTTAGAAGGGTTATGTGGTAATGAGAGTGCCTTTGGTTTTTCGATTGACTTGAGAATTTCAAAAAGTTTACTCGTTGAGTTAGCAGCTGACTATTTCCCTGCTATAATAATTAAGTTTGGCTTCTTTAACTGCCTTTCTGTACTCTAAATCCTTGCGTTTCCAGTCATTTCTATTCTCTTGTGATTGGTTCCGAAACCATGCTCTTTCTTTGGCACGTTTCTCTTGTTTCAGTGTGTTAATTTCATCATTGTACCATTTGCAATGGTTGTTATTTTTCCTAACTGACTTATTTTTTAGTGGAGCATGCTTGTCCACTAATTTTTACAGACCAGAGGCGTATTTATCTAGCATGGTCTCACAGCTATCAATTTCTGCAAATGATTCCAGGATTTGCTGTAGGCACAGTGTCAGAAATACTGGCCTTAGATTCTTGAAATTTCTACTTCGGATTACTATATGTGGGTTTTCTTGTCTGTGGGGGGGGGGGGGTTCGAATGTTATTTCAAAGGTGAACAAACTGTGATCGGACCACATACATGGCTCAGTGGAGACGTGTTCTGATTGTACATTGTTAGTGCACACCCAGTCCAGATGGTTCCCTTGGGGTGTAGTAGGGTCATTGTTAACGTAAAAGCCCGTGTTATTCAGGGACTTTTTTTAATGCCAATGCCTCTTTATCGGCCGGGTCCCCCCTCCACCTGTTCATATCACCTAATATGGCGGCGGAGTTTGCTGAGGTTAGCTTGCTGATTTGACTGGCAATCTCATTTAGAAAATCTGAGGTTAGTGCTGGGGGTCTATAAATCACAATAATGTTCAGACAATTATTGGGTGTATGGGTCAATTTTAATTGAATTGACTCACAGCCTATACATTCAAAACTGGCTTTGAATAGATGCAGGGCTTCTTTTGCTATGACTGCCACTCCCCCGCCCTGTCCATCATCTCTATTTTTGTTGTATATAATGCATCCCTCTGGGACGGCGGTTGAAACAACAGGCCCAATGGGCTCCTTCAGCCAGGTTTCTGTTAGGCAGATTAAATCCAGGTCCCTCTCTTTAATAAGGTTGTGGACATTTTGGGCAGGACTACTTAAAGAGCGCGTATTTAAGAGACCTATTTTCAAGCTGGTATTGTCTATTGTACGGTCTGTACTCTGCCTTGCCTTTTTAAAAGGTTGTTTTAAGGAGGGCTCTGTACTCCCTGTAGCGTCTTGTTGGGATGGGGTGTGGGGGTGGGGGGTTGCTGAAAAGCAACGCTATCTGGCATGCTTCTAGACATTACGGGAGTTTCACCCAATTTCTCTTTTTAAGACCCGCCCTGTGAGTGCAAGTAAGTACCTAGAGAGGTGTCGAGGGCAAAAGTAAGAGTTGCTAAGGAGTGCAAGGTCAAACAAGAACACAATGATTTGTGTATGGATGACCTAGGCCCTGCCTCACTTGCCTCTGGGGACCTCACAGCACCTCCTTGCACAGACTGAAGCAGACTGTGCCGGCCCGTGCGCGCCGGCGCGTTCGTGCCAGGTTTGAAGTGAAATGTGATTGGAGGACTACAATCCTGCTGGGGAGTGTAGTTCTTGCAGTCAAAAGTCACAAAACACGTGCAGAGAGCAGCGTTGCTAAGAATCTGCTCGCTTTCCTTTGCAGCAGTTAAACAATAATTTAGCTTAGCAGTCAGCACAAATTACGTTCAGCAAAGTAAAATGTACAGATACTTCAATATTTACCTAACCTAACGAAAGTTACTAAAGTTACGAAAAGAACCCTTGTATACATATTATCTGGTTCTCAATAGATGCATATACAAAACATAATAAACATCTATAGCAACATTGCCCCATAATACTTGGAACTTTGGTCAGCACAAACATACCAAGCAACAGCACATATTGAACATTACCAACCGGCATGCGGGAGGCAGCCAATCAGGAGGCTAGGAACGTGGGTTGAATCTCCCGATGTCAGCCCACGTTCCAAGCTGCCAGATGGTTGCTTCCCACGCCTGCTATCTCCCCCCCACCACCCTTCCCTTTTCCTCCCCTACCCCTTCCCACTTACCTGATTGCAGCTGCAGCTGCTACTGCTACTGCTTCCGCTTTTGGGTCTGTTGTGGCCACCATGGCAATGAAAGAGGACCTCTGTATACAGCCTCGACTTCCAGATCCATGGCAGCCATCTTACTGAAGTATTTTCATTCAATGAACATACAATGTTCTCAGCACCCCGGGTCACCGGATTGGCAACCCTGGGTGCTAACTGCGTTAAGACCCCCTCTGGCCTGCTGGATCAGGTGTGATCAGCCAAGGCACCCTCGTTAAACACCCTTGCTTTGCTCGGTGTTACCGCTTAAATATACCTCAATTCGTGCATGAATACAAACTCTGCGCTCACCACATTAAAAACATCACAGATTCAGACTTCCTCTGTCAAATACAACAACCTTACAGCACACACACTCCCTTGTTCCAAATGTCCAGCTCTTCTACAACCTTTACCTTTCTTGGATCGTCCGACACATCATTACATTGTAGGCCTACTCTTAGCTATACTACTTGGTCTTCTCTCTTTCTTTAGATACTAGGCCCGGCTTCACCCCAATAGTCACTAAGCCACGCACAAATGTAATGGGGGAATCTTGTTTTCAAAGAATGGTTTACAATCAATAGAATTAAAGGGTGTTCTTACCCTGCATTTGCCTGTATTTCTTAGAAGAGCGCATTTGTTCTATTTATTGACGTAAGTGCCCCTCTGACTCTTTGCAAATGGACCAGTCAGAGGCCATAATACTGACCTTGTTCTGGTCATTGAACGCCAGCGCTCGGACCTTGCAGTTATCAGGATTAGTGTTCTCCTTAGGAATATCCTTCAGGGCTGTGTGTGAAATGTGGGCATACACTGGAACTCTGGAAATGCTGCATCTGGAGTCGCTTTTACTCAGCACATCTTCTGTGACTTCCCACAGACCCATCGAACCATCTCTTGAACCTAGACAAAAAAAATATATTGTCCCCCATTTTCATAGTGCCTTATCTTTACACAACTACCACAATCACAAAGAAAGAACAGCAAACATTGCGATGGTCAGTGATTATAATTGACAAACACTATACATTTTGCACCTGCTCCACACAATATAAAATGCTTACATTTAACAATTTAGGACCGTTTTCTCTCAAGGACGCAACAAAGTTATCTGCTGCCAATGACATTATTGCTTTTTTGGGAGGTATTTTCTGAGCTAGATCTTTGTGAGCGTATGGACAGGCAAACCTTGCCGGTAAAGAATGTTCTAGCTACTTGTTCTAGAAAACTCTCATAGGTAACATAGGCAGAGCAATAGGGTAGACTTTGGGCAATCAGGGGCTGGAGTGCAAGTACACTTAACACAGATAGCTAAGATGGAGCAGCTTACAGAAATGCAACAATATATTAGGCCCTACAACACATGCAAGTAAAACAAGTATACCACATACTACAAAACACACCTATACAGGCATACATATATAATGAGTTTACACAACACTTTACCCTTCGACATAGTTAAAGGCAATTCACTAACTGTAGCACTAAAGTGGCAAGTAAATGCATCTAAATGTAATATATTGAAAAAAACTGACTCGTATTTATAATGTAGGTACTTGATGTGTGCAATTCTTTGCTAGTAGTCAAGTAAACTAATCAACTTCATTAAAAAGAGAGAGTCAGTGTACGGATTTTGCAGGGAAATCTATGCAAAGAAAATTATGCAAAGAAAGAAAACTATTTTGAAAACAATCATGTGAGTTGAAGCCTGCGCACAGCATCCGTAATACAATATTTGATCAGATTTGACATGCATCATGGAAACAATGTGTTTTATTACCCTCCCTTCCCTGCCCATGGTCGTTAGGTCCCCTAACGCTGCCCCCTCTACCCTGTTTCTTGCGACATGCCTCCATCATTTAGAGTCCTTTGCGCCAGTTGGGGCTTGTAAGTCAAAGCTGGAAAGTTCTGGTCAAGCTCCAACACATTTTGAGTAGCAAACTTCCCTGTGGTGTCGGAATACTACATAGGTGAGGAAATCCAGCCTCAATTCCTGTCCTTTGATGTAACTAGAGGGGACCCCCAAAACAATAACTGGGAGCATGCTCTCCCACAGCATGTGCAGCACATGAATATAGTCATATGGTGAGGGGGGACGTCCTCTGACCCTGAAACTCTAGCAGACACGCAGGAACAGATTATGTGCCTAAGATTGCAGGCACAAAGTGGTTCATCAAAGAAAAGGGGATGTGGGGAGCTCAGAGGTGGCTCGGACCTCGGTAACCAAAACATTTATTAGCCAAATACCACTTCATCTTAACCTTCAATATCCAAGACCCACTGAACAGTACTTGAAAACTGCTTTCATCACTCATTCCCTGCTTTCCTACAGCACCAAATACAACTGGTTTATGCTTTCATTTGTCCCTTTATGAATATTTTATACTTCACTATAAATCAAACCAAGATATCTAATTTGTATTATTAACCATCAAGTCTACCCCTAGCACTAATCACAATTCCTCCTTTTTAGGTTGGCTGTCGCCTCATCGCTCAATTATCTATCTATTTTTGCCATTTCATTTGGGTAACCACTCCCCTTTGGGGTTTTGTTGCATTTAAAAACATTGTTATATCATACCAAGCACTTGACGCATATACTTGTATTAAGTTCCTACTTCACTGCAGAAATGATTTACACTTTTTGAACTAAAACATGTCTAAACAAAGAGCATGATCTTATTTCTGCTGGCCATGCCCCATCTGAACATCTGTGCACAACTAGTGTAACTTTACAGAAAATATGTACATTACCTACAAGTTACTTTGTTACCAAGTAAAAGCTCTATTCTCAAAACCAGTAACTAGTCACTCATGTAAGCGAACAATGCATATGCATTTGTATGCATGTGGTTTTCTTAAGGAGAATCAATGGATATTAAGAGCACAAAGATTGTCAGAGATTGATATCATAGAGGTAATATGAGTAGGAAAAAACTTAAGGAAAAATAACAGGCAGGATTTACCAGAAACAGCCATAGTGTCGCTGACCCAAGCGATGGAGAATATCCAGTCCTTGTGTCCATCCTGAAAGAAAGAAATATTGAAACTAGGCTATGAAAATGTCATAAACATGGACTTAGGTGGGGTTTAAGTTAATTTACATATTAGGAATTACACATACAATACCAAGCAAAAAAAGATTGAGAATGCAATGCAAACAGGATATAATATGTGACATTTGTGTATCACCCAACTGGCTTTCTCAAGATCTAAGCATTTTGCGTTAACTGGTAGTTTAGCAGATCATATTCTGAAAACTACTGTTGGGATGCATATTCATATCCCTGCCCCTCCCAAACTATTCAGATTGTGGAAAATATATTGAACTGCGGAGAGTGCCTAGAGGGCTGTGTAGAGGGGGACCTATGAGTGGAAGTAGTTGACGGGAACATGTATTTTAGGCACTCATACAAGGAAAAACTAACCATTGCTTTGCGATAGTGTCACTTAGAATACATTGCATGTGTGCAACACACGCAACTGGAACTAGGGTGCATTCAAGAATAAGCCAGAATCCTTGCAGGCCGTGTTGGGGGCACAGAACAATGAGGCCTCATCTGTTGCTTGGTTATTACATTCCAATTCCCTAGCACAGTAAGGAACGCGCACGTGCACACACATTGTATCAAGTTAGTCCTTTGAATAATTAGGCAGGAATGTCAGTAGTCGAATGACAGACTGGCTGCGGCCAGTCCGAAGGCCAGATTCCAGGGAGCCGGGGCAGAGGTCTTGAGCTGCCAAAACGGGGAAAAAAGATTTAGGGCACTAGTGACCACCCCCCATCCCAGAAGAATGGCCATTCTATGTGAACTACCAGATGCACAGGAATAGTGCTCTTAAATCCTTCATGAATTGGATGATTTGTGGGACACCACGGCTATGTCCTGGGAGGGGCAACTGATACGGGGGGAGCTGAGCACAACAAGTCCAGTGATTTGCACCAGTGAGAGCAAAGGGTGATGCCAAGCTATAAGATTACGACGGGGGAGGCACGGTGGGGGCGCGCATACGTGTCTGGGATGAGAAGAGAGCTGCCTTGTTTGCAAGGACCGGACTGACCTTGAAGTTTTTTTTTTTCTTTTTTTAATATTTGTTTATTAATTTTTACGTTTGCAACCAGCAGGGCCGAGAACTGGCCTCATGCAACACCTTTAAGAACGCCCCCCCTTCTGTCAATACCTCCCCCCCCCCCATCCAACTATCAAGACCGTTACAAGCTGCAACGCAAGGTCCTTATATTGTGTCATTCTGAAGTGTTCGTGTTGTCACTCGAGGAGTCCAGCATCTTGGGGGTGAATTGCGTCACCGTGAGTTCCACCCATTGGAGTAGGTCATCAGAGGTGTCCAGTCTCTGTTGGTTTTGAGTGCTCTCCCAGGCCCCCGTTTCAGCCTGTGTCCATCTCCGGAGGTCTTCCCACCATGTGGCTAAGCACGGGGCTTGAGGGCGTTTCCAACACATGGCGATGCATCGTTTTGCGAGTAAGTAGATTAGATCTTTCAGCCTGTTCAGTGGCTTATTTTTCTGATTCTTGGGGTATCTTCCCAGAATGCATGCTGTGGGCGTATGCACCTCCAGGGTGACGTCAGCCTCAGCTACTTTGGTTTTGATTTGTGTCCAGAAGGTTTGTATTGCAGGGCACCCCCAGAACATATGGGTCATGTCTGCGCTGGGTTCGCCACACTTAGGGCATCCCGTGACGTTGGCTCTGTTGAATCTAGAAATAATTGCTGGGGTGAGGTATGCTCTGTTCGTAATGTAGAACTGTATAAGCTGAAAACTGGCGTTTCTGGATACTTTTTTGTGGTATCTAGCAATGGTTTCCCATTCAGCGTCTTCAAATTGCTGTCCAAGTTCTGTTTCCCACTTTGCCCTGCACTTGAGGCTGTGCTGAGTAGTGCCGTCTAGCAGTGTTTCGTAAACCCTGGAGGTCTCATGGCCCCCTTCCGCCGCTGCTAGTAGGCACTCAATCGTTTCGTGTCCGGTATCCAGGTTTTCCATAGATGGCCGGCGGGCAGCAACTCTTTTTACTATCGCATTATGTAGTAGGAATTGACCTGTGTGTATTCCTGAGATTTCCTGTGGTTCAGCAAAGGTCAAGATGCCTTGAACATCCACTAGATCCCCAAGGGTGGCAACGCCGCATAGCTCCCATGTGTCTCTTATTATTTTCCGACTCCCCGGTCTGTTTGCCATGATTGCGGCTATCGGGATCTGTGGGGAGTAGGGGTCTTTGAGGTCCAAGGCTTTGCTGGCTCTATTCCAAATCTGAGTTCTGAGTTGGACTAAGTATGGGTATCGCCGTTTATGGCGTAATTCGGTCCACAGCAGGTCCCTTAGCAGCAATTGGGCGATACTTGGTTGCAGCAGGCGGGTGTCTGTGGTAACGCCATCCACTGTATCACATGTTTCAGCTGCCCAGCCAAATAGTAAAGTTCGAAGTTGGGGACCTTCAGGCCACCCCTATCATAGGGTCTTTGCATCGTGTCCAGGGCTACTCTGTGCCTTCCTTCTTGCCACAGGAATTTCCTGCAGAGCTTATTTAAGCCATTGAAAAATTGATGTGGAATGTTGTATGGCACGTTGGTAAAATGGTAAAGCAGCCTGGGTAATGCTACCATCTTGAGCAGTCCCACTCTGCCAGCCACCGAAAGTGGCAGCTTGCCCCAAAAGTTCATAGATTTCGCTAGGCCTTCCTTTGCCTGACTGTGTTAATGAGGTGCTCCGTCTTGGGGTCCCTATGGATCATGATGCCCAGGTTTTTGAAGGAGGTGGGTTCCCATTTCAATTCTAGTTTGGGGAGCTCGTTGGCTTCTAGCCCACTCAGGGTTGCCAGGGGGAACAAGCAGGAGACTCTAAAGTCTCTAAGATGTATGGCAGTGTATGTTCAGGGTTCTTCAGATAAAGGAGCATGTCATCTGCATACATAGAAAGCAAATGGGATACCCCATCTATCTCGATGCCTACGTCTTCATATTCCTGTCTCAGGTATGCTGCGACAGGTTCAATGGCGATAATGTACAGCATGGGGGATAAGGGGAAGCCCTGTCTAGTGCCTCGGGATAGCCTCCATTTATCCGAAAAATGTTGGTACGCACTCTAGCTGTTGGGTTGATGTAAATGAGTGTAACCCATTTGATAAAGCTAGGCCCTATTCCCATTTTGGATAAGGTAGCCAGAAGCCACCTCCAGCAGACCGAGTCAAACGCTTTGGAGGCGTCTAGGGACGCCACTGCACATTTCTTGTGTCTACCTTCGGTGCTGTAGATGACATGGTGGAGTTTGCGTAAGTTTTCAGTAATAGTTCTGCCTGGTACGTACCCTGTTTGGTCTTGGTGTATTAGGATCGGGATGGCCCTGCGCAACCTCGTGGCCAATATAGCCGCCAGAATCTTGCTATCTGCGTTTAATAGGGACAGGGGCCTGTATGATCCACAGTCTGTGGCGTCCTTATTAGGCTTCAGCAACGGTATGATAGTTGCTTCTCGCATGGTGTCTGGGAGGTGGCCTACCTCCTACGCCTCATTGAACACCTGGGACAATAGCGGGGGCCAGTGTATCTTCGTAGGTCTTATAAAACTCTCCTGGGAGTCCGTCTGGTCCCGGTGCTTTCCCGGAGGGCAGCAATCTGATGAGTCGCCACTTCCTCGGGGGTGACGGGGCCTTCCAGGGACTCTGCCATTTGGTCCTCGAGGTATGGTAGCCTTATGATATCTAACACGTCCTCTATTGCCATGTCGGTGGGCGGTGAGGAGTCAGTATAGAGACCCTGGTAGTATTCTGCAAAAGTGCAGTTAATGTCCACCTGTGAGTATATATCTAGGCCTTCCGCATCTCGGATGTGGCAGATGGGTTGTCTAGGGGCTTCACGTTTATACAGCCACGCCAGCAACTTCCCGGGTTTGTCACCTTGGGCATGGCTTCTTTCAATGTGTTTAGCATAACTAAGCTTCCCAAGCGCCTCCCAGTGCTGCAGGCAGGCCCGCTTTAGTTCGATAGTTATACTTATATGGGTGGGATCCGATGAGGCTGCAGCCTCCAAGTGTTGTAGCTCGTCTTCCGCCCTCGTCAGCTGGGCAGTGATGGATTTTTGGGCGCCTCCTGCGGCAGCTATCATATCCCCTCTGATCACTACTTTGTACACCTCCCACGCAGTGCTGATATGCTGGACACTGTCAATATTTATCTGCCAGTAGGCAGATGTGCATTGTCTTATTTGTTCACAAAACGCCTTGTCTAGTAGGGCTTCACTCCGGAGCCTCCATGTGGGTATAGGAGGTCTGGGTGCAGTTAAGGACCATGTGGTTATTAGGGGGGAGTGGTCCGACAGCACTCTAGCCAAGTATTGAGTGTCTTCGAACGCGTTCAAGTGGTCGTCGCTTACTAGCATGCTATCTATTCTGGTATGCACTGCATGTGGTGGTGAATAGAAGGAGTATACTCTACTCTCAGGGTGTTGTGCTCTCCAGAGGTTGCATAGGGCATATTGTTGGGTAAGGGCCTTTAATATTTTCGTGGGCGGGGAGGGCTGGGAGTGTTTGCTGTCTGATATATCCACGCATGGATCTAGAGTACAATTGTGATCTCCTCCCCATATGAACGTACCATTCCGGCGTGGGCTCAGTCGGGTGTACAATGATCAAAAAAAGACTGTAGCATCATGGTTGGGGGCGTACGTGTTGACCAGGCGTAGTTCCTTACCCTCTATAGTGCATCGTATCTGGACCATTCTACCCTCGTCATCAATGTCAGTGTGTATCACTTTAATGGGAATGGTAGGGGCTATCCATACGAGCACCCCTCTGGCATAGCTAGAGTATGTGGTGCCTATCAAGGTCCCTGTCCACACCCTGGCCATCGCTGCTAATTTTCGTGCGTTCAAGTGGGTCTCTTATAATAGGGCAATGCCGATCTTGTGGCGTTTAAGGAAGGTGTGGACTCGGTGTTGCTTGACATAACTGTTCAACCCTCTAACATTCCATGTCATTACCTTGATCACATTAGCCATGAGTGTGGTGTGGGTAAAAGTTCCTAGGTGGGCTGCAAAGCGGCGCCAGGCTCCTGATCCGGTAGTCAGCCGTGTGGCGAGTGAGTCTGGTCGGATCTATTAGTGGTTTGCGGTGTATACATTGGTCTTGATATTCTTCATTCCCATAAACACTAACCTTGAACTGAACTCGTAACATAACACGTCTAGCGGGGTATCCCCCGTTCTGACATTCCCATTTCTGCTCCATGGGGCTAAGTCCCTTGGTGCCCTACGGGCGGGTAATTACCCAAAAAAAAGATAGTCCTAGGGCTGGTGTGGCTTCACTCCTGATGTACAAATGTAAGGTATTCCGTAGTTGGCGTGGCTCCGGTTGCATCTGGGTTACCGCATATTGTCCAGTAGTTTTGACTGATTGGTAAAGGCTGCCTGGGGGTGGTGTAAGCGAGCCCCTATGGCTCGGGCGGTTTTGGCTTGCGCTGTTTTGGTTCCCAATCGGGGATCTGCGCTCTGTCCATCCACTCGGTCACTTCAGCAGGAGTTTCGAATAGATGTGCTTTGTTATTGTGTAGAACCTTTAATCTGGCCGGGTATAGAAGCATGTATCGCAACCCTGCGTTTTTTAGTCCGGCTTTAGTGTGGTTAAACATGGCCCTGCTTCTTTGGACCTGCAGGGTGTAGTCGGGATAAATGGCGATCTTAGCGGAGTCTCTTTGTATGGAGCCGCCCAGCCTAGAGAAGGTTAGGATTGCTTCTCTGTCATTGTAATTCAATACTTTTGCTATGATGGGCCTGGGTGGATTTCCGGGGGCGGTCATCTGGCCAGGGATCGGTGGGCTCTTTCAATAGTAAAACCTTGTGATAGCTTCCCCGCGCCAATTTCTTGTATGAGTAGGTCTTCGACGTAGTTCGTGGGGTCATTGCCTTCGATTCCCTCAGGCAGGCCAAGGATTCTTATATTACTTCTGCGGGCCCTTCCTTCGGCCTCCTCGGCTCTATCCTCAAGGTTCTTTACCTTCTGTGCTAGGACATCCACTTCTTTTGTGAGCTTCGCTTTTGACTCAGAGTGTTCTCTGATTTGGGTCTCTAGGGTGTCTGTCCTATTGGCGATGGCACGCACATCCTGCCGCAGCAGATTCAGGTCTATGGCTACAGCATCTATCTTGTGTTCCATGGTTTTCTGGAGCATCTTGATGGCCTCCAGAAGTTGTGAGTTAGCTGGTTCGGGTGCTTCTGCATTAAGTGCCTCGCTGCGGACGTCTCCGCTAGCGTGGGTGGCATCCCTCCCAAGAGCGCTCGTGGCGGTAAAGGTTTCCATGGTGGTCTGCCTGTGCGTGCTTCTAGCGTTTTTGGCTGACATCGCTACAGTGGTGGCAATCCACCGTGGCCCTTGAAGTCCCCTTGTGTTGATAGGGGTGGTGTGTCTCTTGTGGGTGCAGTGTTGAGTAGATCGCGGTCCGATGTGGTCTGGATGCGTTGTCCACACACCCCTGGGGCCATCCAGGGCAGGTTGGGTTAATCCAGGGCGGAGGGCCGCCGCGGCGCCAAGGTCCTGCAGGGAGGACTTTCTGCAGGCGTGTTTTTTAGCGCCGCTCAGAAGTTGTGGCCGACTTATTGAGCTGTATGCTTGTATCCAAGTTGCAGAGTGTCCCTGCGCCCCGTTAAGCTCAGGGTGCGAGGGGGAAATTCGGTTGAAATGGGTCCATTTGGCAGGGCACTGAGGGGGGTGTCGCCTCTTGTGTGATGCGTAGGGGCTGTTATGGTTGCTGGACCCTACCCTGCTGGTCGCTCCCACCCTGGTCGCAGGCCTCAGGAGCGGTGTAGGCCCTCCGGGTTGACTCGGTGGGTTGCTTTTGGTTCTGGGTGCCGACTGTGGAGGCCCCAGCAGGTGCCCCGAGCCTCGTAGCGCTGGAGTGAGTGTGGCTCTCCACCTGGCGCAGTGCGCCGCCACCGGGCGCGGGCGAGTCCGGCCTGGGTGGGTACTGGGGGTCAGAGCGCTGTGTCAACACATTGGAATGATGGAGACCCCCTGCCCCCGGCTCCTTACCGCCTGATTTCTGGCTGGCCCGCCCGCTCCTCCACGTTCTCAATCGGGGGTCTGGGAAGCCCCGGCGCTTGATGGTCTGGTCGAGGCCGGCTTCGGCAGTCGCTGCAGTCTGCCGCGGTCTCACAGGGCTGCGGCACGCAGCCCAGTGCCTGCACGGCCCTCGGCCAGAGAGTGTGCGCGTCTGTTTGGCTTGTGCTCCACGAGGGCAGCGCCGCTCAATTGTCCGTCGGTGGGGTGATGGGCGCAGAGGTTTTGGTGGCGCCTTCTGTCTCCTTGGCTCTCGGTCTCACTGGGGGGGGCTTGCTGGAATTCCCGCCCAGGGCCGCAGCCCCCACAGGGGGAGCTGCGCTGCACTGTCAAGGTGAGCCGGGTCAGCGTCGGGCCTCTTTCACTTCGCTCCCGGCTTGTAATACGCGGGGTCAGTACCTCGCCCGCCGCCTTCTGTCCGCGGTCGTCCCCGGCCCTCCCACCTTTGCCGACTCGGGACACCAGGGCGCAGGACACAGCCTTCGTCCGTGCGGGTTGCTTTCTTCCACCCGGATCACATAGCACCCGGCTTTCTCAGCTGTGGCAGGGCGCTTCAGGTCTCGGCTGTCCCTCGTCGTCGCTGTTCAGCCTACAATGAGGAGACGGGTCTCGCGGCGGCCGCCATTTTCTGGATGTAGTGTTTTCCTTGTCCACGTCGTGGTGGCCGAGCGGGCGGACGAAGCTACTCCAAATTTAAGCTTCGGGTGCCCCAGGCAATCATTGTCGGTTGAGGTGAATTTCAGTCGTTTGGATGCTTAAGGGCTAAAGTTAGCGGCGGATCACTAGGCGTATCATACAGAGCTGCTGGAAACACGGCTTTCCTACATGGCGGTTAGCCACGCCCCCCGGACTGACCTTAAAGTTATCTGCTGAGTTCATGCCGGCAACCAGGTACACATCACGTGGTTATGAGTGAAGATAGGATGTTACCTTTTTTAGATTAACCAATTACCTTGCAGTGTTTTGAGGTGAAGAACTCGTCACCCAGGTGGGGAGAAGATGGCAAAGAAGACGACACCACCAATCGGCACCAGGATCATATGTGATCATTAGCATGTATATAGGCAGCAGCCAATGAGGGTGGGGGATTAATACTGTACATCAAATGTGTCATGAGTGACGGTTGTGCTTATAACGTGGACTCCATCTTGACGAAGAGAGAGCTCTCTGTGGCAGTGGGCCTATAATACCATTGTTGCAGGTTTTCTTTTTTTGTTTAATTCAAAATAAAGTTCTTGTTCTTCTCGGAAAAGGGTGCACAAGCCTTTTCCCCTAGCGGTTCATTTATCCTATGCCTGGCTGTTGAGGGGTTACCCTACATTATTGGTGCCCCTGATGTGATCGCAACCTCCCCCCTGCAAAGACGGAGGATTCCTGGCCGCACATCTGGAGGAACCGTGCCCACCAGCAGCTTCCAGTCCTCCCCATGTGCGCACCTTTGAGAGGTTTACAGGAAACGTTTTATCAGAATTCTGGTATGTCCTTTAGAGTGGGGTGCTAGGGAGAGGGGGAGAGAGAGAGACTCTCTCTGCAGAGAAGGTACATATTGTGCCTTTTTACGCATGTAATTCTAGCCCTCACGTTCCATTTCATCTTATACTGCTTTCTGTTTACGCTGTCTTTATTTTCATAAAAAAGCATACTTTCCTCCACAAGATGGCACTGTAGTGCAAGCAAGCGTATGAAATTTCTAATCCTCAACACTTGAAAGATTTTCCAAACTGAAGTAAGCTGAAAATCTGTTTGCCATTTTTTGGAGCAGTGTTAATTGTTTCTCCAGATTGACAGCTAGGGGAAGCTGTGTGTTTGTGTTATGAATGCTGAATAGGAGTATTGATTTTGGGAGTTATTTTCCCGACTTGCAATGATACCTCGAAAAGCAGAGGAATTTGCAACCCTTGGATATCTTCATAAATCATCCCCAGCACTGCGTGTCCTAGTTGGGACCGTGGGGATTCCAAGGGCAATGATGTGTCGGGTGGCCTTGACCATGCCCTCTTTTGCTTAACCTTGTACAGTGGAGGAGTTTCCAGTCTGCCCACTCCTGCTTGGTGTTTTTGCCCGAGCTCCTCTTTGAGGTGTGAAAGGAAGCGCCCCCAATTCAGCACGATCCTCCCCGCAATGAGAGACAATAAGGGACTCTCCCGTAGTGGGAATAAGACCAAGACAGAGTGCGGGTGAGCGTAAGTGGGAGTTTATCCAAGGATAAGGCATGCAAAGAACTCTGCAACCTACGAGAGCGCTCTGTCTGACAATAGCAAAGACAGGCGTATTTCTAATACAGAAAACGTCATCAACACCTAAACACTATAGGGGGCACAAGTTAATTGGGATTGGGTATCGTCGACTAACTATAGGTGTTGCTGCAGCATGGTTGGTCTTGGCAAGACGACGTCACTGGTCAGCCTCGTGGGTTGGGTTGGGCCTGGCAGGCCGGCTTGAGGTCATCCGTGCGGTGTTGGTGCGCTGGGGCAGCCTGTGACAATGATGAATACCTTTCCTGTCTTAGTTGCCCTAGGCCATGCACACTGCAGTTATTCAGAAAATGACATTTACGTTCACTAATAAATTGTTCCGTAGCTTATCTTATAAAATAAACGCAACACATGAGGAATGCACCTCGTGAGAGGTCTGGTGGTTGTTGGTTGGGGTGAGATTTACCTGAGTCTTATTGACCGGTATTTTAGGTCACGGGACGGGGCTCTGGGACCTGGGCCGAGTGATACATGTCTGTCTGCTGCGTTAGAAGTTATTATATAGATGGGTCTCTGTGTCTTGTCCCAATGATGGGGGTCGTCCTTACACGGGGTCAGGATTCTTGGGGGGGTTCGTGGGGATTTATGAGAGGGTGCTGGTAGATCAGTGGGTTCATCCGTGGGTTTATTACCGTGCTGTAAATAACACAGGTGGCGGGCTGTGGCCTTGGTTGCGGCGCCGGGGCCTCTGACTCTCTGAAGTAACGCCAGCTTGGTTGGGGGAGGTGAGGGAGCGCAGCACAAGTCTTAGCTTTTTTATCTGGCAGGCTTGGTGGGGTGGGAGAGGGAATGACCTTGCATATACTCACAAAGGTATTTTCCTCGTGCGTTGCTGATCAGTGAATGCAGAAGTTTTATACTGTTCTGCCTCATTTTAACGTTATTCAGACACACATATATATATATATATATTTCATTTTCGTTACACATTTCTTTAATACAGTCGGTTCCAGTACCTTTTCATTACCTAACATTATGTTCACTACATTGTGTGCGTATTGTATGTACATTAGACGTTATACGAGGGATATCTAGGTTATGGCCTACAGAGATTGATGCCCGCCGCTTTGGGTGATTCAAAACATATATGAGTTCAAGTTTCTACATACTATTGAAAAACACTTTTACAAATAGAGGTTACACGTTTGGTCAACATCTTTCTCCGTGGTTATAGCAGCATTAGTCCAGACCTGGAGGGATATCATATAACGTTACATTTTTATGGTTCGTTCACATTTTAAACAGAGGTAGTTCATTAACACCAATACTTGAACTATTTTCTACCTTCTTCAGATAGTGATGCTTCAGCTTTTTTCCCCGTTGCCCCGGCCTTGCGGTCTGGGTCATACGGGGTGCAATATCACATTGTTACTAATATAATGTTGCCGTGTTGGCATCTCGGGTTTAGCTCATCTCCGACTTTCTCATGGGAACGCGCTCGCAGCGGATCTGCCAGGGCTGCTGAGGCGGCAGAGATGCATGAAAGGCCCTCCAAAGGTGGGGGCCTCGTTACAGTGTGCTGAACTCACACCATGTTTGCTGTGCACGATGGCGTCTAGGCCTAACTTAAGTTTCGGTAAATGCAAAGACAGGGTGCGTGTGGGCAATGTCGTCGGCGGGTGAACCCCCCTCCACCTGGGCCCGGGTGGCATGAGGGTGCTCCCACCGAGCCATGGTCCTCACCTGGGGAGGGAGCTGTAGGTGAGGAGGGCCTCGTGGCCATTCCTCCCCTACATTTCCCCCCTTTCGTTACTTAAAGTAACGAATTTCTTTAGCTCTTCTAATCTTCTACATTCTTGTTCTTCTAACACTGCACCATCCCATGCAGGAGTTCCTTTTATAGGCATCCATGCTCTGCACACTCCCCTTAAGCTCTCACCTCTCCTAGCATACTCGTCTGGTGTACATGTCAAATATATACAGTCGCCGGTCTCTTCCAGATCTACCCAGACCTCCTCATACCATTCCAGTTCTACGTCTCGTGGTTCTTTAATCGTGGTGTGCCATAGCTTATCTACTATGTACTTGTCACGGCACATAGGCACTAACTGGTACCTGGGGGTGTTGTCTGTTCCTGTCTGCACGTGTACTTCTTGTGTTGCTTTAATTGTACCACCGGAGTTGCCCATTGTCACCATCATCATTGCACCGTTAGGGACTGCATTAGCACAACATCGGAGGCCCACCTGGCACAGGCAGAACATCACAAGGATGATCACCACTATTGGTATCAGGAACTTCATTGTCACTCCAAGCCATGAGGGAACCCAAGAGAAGATATTGTCGAACCACGAGCTATCCTCAGCTCCACCTTCCATTTTCATCTTCTCGCCCAGGTTATGTACTGCTTCAATAACGTGGGACAGGGACCCATTTTCTGCGTCTTCAGAAGGTACGAACGTGCAGCACGCACTTCCTATTTTTCGGCAAACACCTCCATCGATAGCTGTCAACAGGTCTAGAACATACCTGTTCTGCATGGTCATTAGTCGCAGAGCTCGTAGTTCCACCTTTATTATGTTGAACCCTTCTTCAGTGTCATTGGCCAACTGGATCAGTTCCCACCGTGTGATCTGGAGCCATTTTGCATTTGCTCTTGCTTGGACACTGGACACTAGTGAAGCAAAGAATGTTTCCACGGAGCTGAACAGGCGATACTTGTCTGGGATCTGTGCCAATAAATCAGATGATGCTTGTGATATGTAGTTCGAGGCTCGCTTGTTTCTTGAGAGCTCTTCTTCCTTCCCCCCGGAGGACAGGACATAAAGGTGCGCTTGTGTAGTTGGAGAAGCTGCATTCTGGTTCAAGCCTCCTTTCATCATGTTACTTCTGTCAATATGGCTTTCTGGAATCACCATTAGTGTCGAGTGCAAGGTGGCCATTGAGCAGCTACCACTCCATGATTGGGGAAGGTGCAGGTACGCCTGGTTTCCGCATACCCAGTAGGTGTCCATTAATGCTGCTGTCCCTTTTTTCATATCCGGGATGGTGAGAGTTTTGTTACAGTTCGTGTTCGTTCCCATTGCCATTTTTCCTTCTCCCTTGAAACATAGTTCGTTTTGTATTTCACTTTGTAGCTTGAAGGGTTTCTCCATCGCTGTTACCCATGTTAGTTTAGGGATGTGTTCTTTCCATATTGGCAAGCACGTTCTTTCCATCCACCGCAACTTGTCCGGTTGGACACCTTTCAGCGCTTCTGCCTTGCACAGCACTTCTTCGTCTTTCCATTTGTTTTCGGAAAACAGTGTCCCTTGTATTGCAAAGAAAGGTTCTTTAAGGCAGATCACTCCAGACGCTTGCGAATAGCACGTTTTGTTGTTCTGTACCATTCTGAAAGAGACATCGTGTGCTTGGAAAGTGTTCTTTATTCTACACAGCGTGAGATGAAGGAGACATTGGGCATCCACAATGGGCAATTCTCGTGGCAACAATACTTTAGGTGTGCCTGATGCATGGGGGATAAGTGAGCAGACATAACAGCTCTCATTGGTTGTTTGTTTAGCTGTTGTGCTCATATCTGCATACCATTTATTTGCTTGGTGAGGGTGTCGTGGGTCTTCCATTTTGTCTAACCCTAGCCCATAATACTCATCATACCCTTTTCCACCAGTCTCTCTTCTCCGCCTACTTTTCTCCCTTCTTCTGTACCTTCTCGTTATAGGAGGTGAAGAACCAGGCCCCCCTTCCTCCCTCCCACCCCCCTTTTCTAATTCTTCATATAGGGGCGTGTGGTCTGCCATCATAATCACTTTTCCATCCTCATTAATAAACAAGAGATCGTTGTTTGAAATTGGGGCGGGAGGGATCGTGTGGTTGTTGTATGTTCCAGGTTGGGACATTGTGTCATTATCTACATTTTTGGTTCTCCATTGTGAGAGGACAGCAGTGGGTGGTGTAGTATAGTATCCCCACACAAAGTGTGCTCCATCCCAGATCAAGAAATCACCTTCTTTGATACCTACAGTCGGAATTGTTTTCGTTCCAGGAGCAAGGGTGGTGTTGTTCCCCCCTCCCCCCTCGTTCATCTCGGTAGAGATGAACGCTATAATCCAGTGTAACACCAGACAAAACATTGAGATGAAAAACACGATAGCACACATTGATAAACCACATTCAAATGAATATGTTAATCTAGCCACTAACATTTCTCTAAATCTAACATATCTATTAGTTGCAGGCTGCCCATTCGATGCCATGATAAATCCTGTTTGAGACACAAAAGTTCATTAAATACAAACATGTAAGCATTTCCACATTGTAACGTTTCGGTGATAAAATATAGGGTTGGGTGAGGAAGGGGGTTTGTTGACAGACAAGGTAGCTTTCAGTCAATATTATTTGTAACTTACTATATATATATATAAATAATACAAAAAAACATGACATTTCTAAAAACAACAATAATAAAAAACATCTTAAATAGTACAGGAAGGGAAAAAAAGAACCCCACGCAAAACTTTCAAAAATTGTAAAAAGAAAATTTACATATACATGTGTACATGTTTTAGTCCAGGACATTTGTTGCGCGCTAATTGTGTTCACTATTCATCTCATGAAGCACACGAAATTCCAATCATTCATTCCGCACAACTTCATCGTCCGCTGTTGCCTGTGCCTCATCCTGCACCTCACTCTCCGCAGCGCTGTAAGCTTTACGTACATCTGTCAAATGCACCCAATATCGCAGGCCCTTAACCTTTACTGCTGTAGGCGTGCAAAACACTACCTCATAGGGGCCATGGAAGCGTGGTGCGTTCCACCTCCGCACAAAACTTCTAACATATATAAGGTCCCCAGGCATTAGCTGTAGTGGTTTTTCAGGCAAACCGTTTGGTTCAGTCGCGTTCCCCTCCTCTCTTGTCGAGGGGGGGGCTAGTTGCTTTGAAATTACGCGCGCTGCCCGTGTCAATTTTCGCAGGTATTCTGTGAACTCCTCCCCCAATATGGCTGCGCTTCTGTGTGCATCAGAACGCTCACGGAGAGGCGAATGCGCTGTGTGCATTCTTCTTCCCGTGACGATCTCGTGCGGGGACAAATGGTGATCCTTACTTGGCTGGTTTCGTAGCTCAAACAAGGCCAAAGGCAGGCAGTACATCCAAGTCTTTTTAAGGGAAAAACAAAGTTTTGATAATCTGCTTTTTAACAGGCCGTTTATCTTTTCTACGACGCCATTACTTTGAGGATGATAAATCGAACATAATTTGTGCTTTATTCCCAATAATGTAGTCACTTCTTTAAAGAGTTCATTAACAAAATGCGTCCCGTTATCTGAGCGAATAACGTCGCAAATTCCCCAGCGCGGAAACACTTCCCGCACTAGGAACTTCGCGGCGCCCTTCGCGTCAGGGCGGGCACAAGGGCCTGCCTCCACCCACCTCGAAAATGGACATACAACCACAATCATGTATCGAGCCCCGTTACACCTTTCTCCCATGTCTACATAATCAATGTGGAGCTCTCTGAATGGGCCACTTGGTTTTGGTATCGTACCCCTTAGTGTACGCAATGTCATACCTGAGTTGTAAATTTGACATGTCGTGCATTCTAGAGCTAACCTTGTGACGTGTTCCTGGAGGCAAGGTGTAAACCAATCTTCTTGTATCTCTGCCATTATGTGTTTCTTTGTGTTGTGTGCAGGAAAGTGTAGTTGTTGAAATGCTATTTCTAACAGCGTGATTGGCATTACCACTTTTCCTGAACTCTCTTGTCGCCACAATAAATCAGTCGGTGATTTGCTGCATCCTCTCTTAGTCCACAGCAATTTTTCCTCTGCACTAGCTCCCTCTTGCAGCTCTATTATCTCCTGTGTGGACATCATGTTGTATCCTGTGGGGACTTCTTGGCTTGCTGTGTGGTGCAACATGTACTCTCCTATTTCACCTTTTTGTAGATATGAAGCTGCTTTGGCAGCGGCGTCCGCTGCCGCGTTCCCCAAAGATACAAAATCTGTATTGGTGGTATGAGCTTGACATTTTACGATGGCCACTGCCGTGGGGTCTTGCAGGGCCTCAATCAGTTCTTTCAATAATTCTGCATGCTGGACTGGCGTTCCGTCTGCTCGTCGGAACCCTCTCCGCCCCCACCGGGCCAACCCGCCGTGAACTGTTGTTGTCATGTATGCTGAGTCTGTATATATGGTCACTGCGCACCCCTTGGCGGCATGCAATGCTTCTATTAGCGCTATTAGTTCTGCTGCTTGCGCTGAATAGTGTGATGGGAGGCGGTGTTGTACTAGTATCTCATATTCATCTTCCTCTAATCGTACCACTGCCATACCCACATGCTTTTCTCCTGTCTCCATGTCTATTGATGCTGACCCGTCCACAAAATACACCTCACCCTCGGTCAGGGCATTTTCAAAAATCACTTGATCCTTACTTTCGTCACCTGTGTACGTGGCGCAGTTGTGGTTTTGCATGTCCTCTATGGTGCATGCCTCTGTGATGAATGTGGCTGGGTTCACTGTTTTACATCTTACTATATGGATGTTAGCGCTGGACAGTATTATCTCATATGCTGTGGCGCGTTGTGTTGTCAATGTGCTCTTTGTTCGCTCTAATATTGCAAAAAGTGAGTGTTCCACGAACAGTGTCACCGGGCAGCCCATTACTATCGTGGCACTTTTTTCAATTGCGAACGCGGCTGCAGCTAGGGATTGCTCGCACGCGAAATGACCTTGCATTACTGCGTCTAGGGTGCCGCTATAGTAAGCGAGTGGTTTGTGCCCTAAAGATGTTTTCTGTGTCAGTACTGCTGTCATCAATGTTCCTTTGCAGTGTGAAAATAAGAAGAATTCGCGCCCATAATCTGGGTTTGCTAGTACTGGAGCGCTTGATATTAGCTCTTTTAGTGAGTTAAATGCTGTGTTCATCACCTCTGTCCATTCTATGTGTTTGTGTTCTTGTTGTGCTTCTTTCAGTGCCTGTAGCAAGGGCCTTGTGTACGCCGCATAGTCCAATATCCATGCTCGGCAATAGTTACACATACCCAGAAATTTCTGCATCTCTTTTACTGTTTTGGGCTCCCCAATTGTTCTAATCGCCTGTGCCCTGTCTGGTATAATTCGCTTGCCATCCTTTGATATCAACTGACCCAAGTATAGGACCTCCGTCAGACAGTATTGTAACTTCCCCTTGTCCACCTTGTACCCCTTATTTGCCAATAATGTCAAGAGTGTTATCGAGTCCTGTCTGCATTCTTCCTCAGCCTGTGCACAAACCAATAAATCATCAACGTACTGAATCACTGTGCTTTCTACAGACAAATTCCCCAGATCTTCATGTAGTACCCTGTTAAATATGCTTGGGCTCTCGCAATATCCTTGTGGTAGTCTGCAGTGTTCGAACCTCCTTCCTCCTAATGTAAATGCTGTCAAGTACCTGCTCTCTTCTGCCAAGGGAATCGAAAAGAATGCATTTTTTAAGTCAATTACTGTGAAGTGTGATGCTATTTTTGGAATGTTGCACAGTATTGTCGCCGGGTTCGGGACTAAAGGGAACTCCTTCATTACCACATCGTTCAATGGGCGTAAATCTTGTATCATCCTCCATGAACCCCCCTTCGCTTTTTTGATTGGGTAAATGCATGTGTTGCATGGGGAGTTTGAGGGCACTATTATACCCTGGGCTAGCAGTGCTTCTATTGTCTCTCTGATCCCTTCTTCTGCTTCTCGCGACAGTGGATATTGTTTCACCCGGGGTAGTATTGCTCCTTGTTTTACTTTTATCACCACAGGCTGAACTTCATGTAGCAACCCTACATCGTGGGGGCCATTAGTCCATAAGTTAGCGGGTACTGAACTCATGTCTTCATCAAAAAATGTATGCAGTGCTCCTACTACCGCCATTAGTTCAACTTTAGTTTGTCTGGCTGTAACTACGATGTCGCAGGGCATTGCCAGTTCCATCACTACTTCACCATCTCCCTCAGTGTCAGAAAATAGCTCCTCGTCCGAGAGCTCTCTCAGGGGGATATTTGCATTTGTACACAATACTGTCCGCCACTCACACCCTTCCATGTCAATACCAATCACACATATTCTGTTTGCTGATACATGTATTGCATGCAAATCCAATGATAGTACTTCCCCAAGAGCAGTGTCAGGGCTTGCTATGGGACGAAAAAGGAATTCTGCTGGTATTCTCCACTCCACCCTTTTTAGTTCTGGTACTATGAGAGCCAATGTTCTCATGCCTTCAACAAACATCTCCTCATTTCTTGGTACCCCTCTGATCTCTTTTATTGTTGTGTGGCCGTGTATTACTGCTAATATACGGAGGGGGCATATGCCTGGCGTTGAACATACGATGCCGCTCCCTGTGAATGATATGGTCATGTTTAGTTTGCTCAAGAGATCTCTCCCCAGTAAGTTGATGGGAGAGTTTTCATAGTACAGCAAGGGTGCTTTCACTGTTTTACCCCCCACTGTCACATCCAATACCTCTGTGTAAGGAACTTCAATTACAGCCCCAGAGAACCCCTGCGTCTCTAACGTTCTATTAGATAACGGGAACCGGCCCTCTCTAATGCATGATTTCTCCGCTCCCGAATCCACCATGAATATGAATTGCTTGTCTCCTATCTGCGCTCCTATCAATGGTTCCTCTGATGCATTGTGGGTCGTAGACAGTACTGGACACGCAAGTGCTCTCTGTGGGCTGTCCTATGCGGGGTGTCTCATTGCCCCCCCTTGATCGAAAATATTCCCCGAAACTACTGACACTCCACTGTAAGGTGCGGGGGCTGGTGCCCCATTAGCTCCTGTGGCGAAAGTATTACCAGGCGTGTAGTGCACATTGTCATTATTCTGTGGGCTGGTTTGTGTTCGGTATTGATGTCCGTGTAGTTGTGCGTTACTCCTTTGTACTACATTGTCTGGTTGCTGGTATTGTCCCATGGGGAGGCCGTAGGGGCTTCCTGGATGGGGGTGTCCGTACTGTTCTATCTCTTGGAAACCGTTGTTTTGTCTGCTCCTACATTCCCTTGAGTAATGCCCCCATCTCCCACAATTCCAACAGCTCCCCTGTGGACCTCTGGGACCCTGCCACCCATTTCCTCCCATTCCTCCATACCCTTGTCCTCCTCTTCGCCCCCTGTACCCACCTCTTCCTCCTCTTGGGGCCCACTCTTGCCACGTTGGACCTCCGTTCTGCTCCTGCTCTGTCCACTGTCGTTGCCCTTGTCCTGCCCAATTCGCTGCTATTCTTCCTTGTATTGCTATTTGCCCCTCCTCCCCTTCCTCTCCCTCCCGTATGAGTGGGAGTCCCGCTACCGCTACTGCGACCTTCACCAATTTTGATTGCACCAACTTCGCCTCGTCCGCCAACCTTTTCTGTGCTACTTCCCTCTCTCTTTCTTTGATCCTTTTACAATGGTGTACTATTATGCTTTGGATCTCCGGCCAGCCTTTTGCCTCAACACCTGCTATTTTATCTAGTGCCTTTTGCACTTCCTTTGGGAGCCCTCTTTTAATGATGAAGTAAAATAGAGACGTGGATTGGTGCCAGGGCGTACCCGTTTCCGCTCTCCACATCTCCTGCACCCGGAGAATGTAATCCATAGCGTCCTCCCCATCATTCATGGTACATTGCATTACTGACTGCAGATCAGGGGTATCTGGGAAAGTTTCCCGCAGTGCGTCCCACACCCTTGCTCGCACGGTGTTAAAAGAAGCCCCATCATGGCGATCACACTCCAAAGTTACAGCTGGAAAACCCGCTTTAGCCCACACTCTGTCTGCCTGATCCCCAACTGAGGACACTAGTAGGCTTTTCACATCGCCTACTGCCAGCGGTATACCCGCGGTATGTTTTTCAAATGCATATATCCACTTGCTTGCCCCTCCTGACAGCTGTGGTAGTAATTTCATTAAGTTAGCCTTGTCCATCTGAGCCCACGGTATATAGTTCGGCCTCCCACCTCCCCTGTGGAGTAATGGTAGTTGTAATTTCCCTTTTGCCGTTGCAGCTTTCTTTTCCTTGGTCACTGCTGACTCTAATGACGCCATCTTCCCCACCCTATTTCTTAGTCGTCCTATCCATTCATCCTCTATAGTCCCCAGTGAACATGCCCCATCTAGCTCCTCGCCTTCTCCTCCTACTGCCATGCTCAATCTATCACTCTCATCCCCCCCTCCTCTGACATCACATAACAAATCCTCTCTGATCCCTCTCTCTCTCGAGACATCACCAATGCTTCCTTCTGCTGTCCCTACTTCTATTATCCTGGTCGGTTCTTCCTCAATTCTGAACAGTATTTCCCCCTTTTTCCATCCTTCCTCAATTTGTCTACTTTCGCTCGACGCTCTAGACGTGCGTCCAGATTGTGTGGGGGCGCACGCTGTGCGTTCACATATGTCTTTTATTCTTGAGAGCTCATCTCGTGCCACTGTAAGCCTCGACTCTAAGTCACTCGTTAACTTCTCTATGTCCACTCTCTGTGTGCCTCCCTGGGTGTGCTCTCTAGTGTTTTCGTATGGTGGGGGTGCAGTTGGTCTTTGTGGCGTGCTGGTTGAAGGGGGAGGCACATAAATCGGGTCGCTATATCCTGTTGCAGGGGCTGGTTTAGGTAATATTGGGTACAACATAACCACTTCCGCAGGCTGTTCTGTACTTAACTGTTCCTTTTCCTCTCGCGGGATCATTAGTGGATTGTCTGTGGTGGAGGGTAAATCAATATTTGGAGCTGGAGCTTTGGGTGGGGGTACTTCCTCAAACAATCTCCAAAGATCTAATATCTCCTTCCTGTTCTGCCATTTTTTTCCCTTATACTTAAGGCGAATACATGTACATACCATATCAAGAACGCTTTTGTCAAAAGACCCTCCTTCTGGCCAAATCTGGGGCAACCCCTCCCCTTTCAATTCTGTTAACCATTGATCATGATATTTATTTATGCGCTCAGCATATCCCGGCAAGCTCTTGCAAATGTGTGACAAGGGAGTTTCAGCCCCCATCCTTTAAATCGCTAGCGCTACCTTGTTCGCTTTCGTTACCTTTTATTAGCTGTAAATATGCGTATGTATTCCTTTATGGCACAGACAAGAGCGGACCTCTTTAAAATTATCACCCACCGTTATTCACTGCACAAATCTCTTCTCACTCACCATATCTCATCTCCTTCCCATTCCCAGGCACTCTTATGTGATCTCACTTGTAATTGATCAAGTACTGGTTATGGCCACACTCTCTGACACCACCTCGCGGCCACCCGTTCGTCTCTCACACTCGTACGGTGCGCGCACCCTTCACAATGCTTTCCACTCACACTCTTTGTCTTTCTCCTCCCTTTCCTCCCTAGCCAGCTGTCCCTGTTTCCCTACTAAGGTTACTGTGTTCACGTCTGTACGTGCCACTACTGAGTCCCCACTTTTTAAGATGTTCTAACTACTTCATACCCTTCTCATTTTCACCCCCTACCCCGTGGAAATGGAAAAAAAGAAATAGAGAGAGAGAGAGCACAATCACTAAAAAATATTCCCGGTGTCTCCTTTTGCTAGACACCAATAACTTATTTCTCACTTCTTCATATATTCCCAGTACTAATTTAGATAGTACTATGCGGCGCCGCCTTCCACCCCCTCTCGGAGCTAGGTTTCCGTCACTTCTACCACGTCACTTATTTCTTACTCCTAATGGCCATATGCAAAAGAAAGAATAAAGAAAATTTCAAGACCCGTCTGTAGTAGACCCCCGATATTCTTCTCCTCTACCTGTCCCCGTTCTGTTATTCCCAATTCCCTTTCTTTTCCCCTTGACGATCACTCGCACTCGGTACTCACGTGCCCGTCTTGAACCGATACTCTCCGAAACTGGGTCCGTCCAGGCGGCGTCACCGGTAACTCAACGGTCAGCCCCTGGCTCCGGCGAGCGGCACTCAAAGGGGATTTTTTTCCAATCGGGATCCCGTACCCTTTCTCATTGAGTGCGCACTTCTTATTGTGCCGGTCGCCGTTGGCGGGCGGCCTCCCGGAGACGGCTCACCGTGCGTATCCCTTCTCGACCGGAGATTCTCGTGCCACAAGGGGGTCGTTTTAAGAAGGAGTTAGGAAAAATAGTTTGGAGATATCACGCTATCGGGGTCACCACTGAAAGGAAGCGCCCCCAATTCAGCACGATCCTCCCCGCAATGAGAGACAATAAGGGACTCTCCCGTAGTGGGAATAAGACCAAGACAGAGTGCGGGTGAGCGTAAGTGGGAGTTTATCCAAGGATAAGGCATGCAAAGAACTCTGCAACCTACGAGAGCGCTCTGTCTGACAATAGCAAAGACAGGCGTATTTCTAATACAGAAAACGTCATCAACACCTAAACACTATAGGGGGCACAAGTTAATTGGGATTGGGTATCGTCGACTAACTATAGGTGTTGCTGCAGCATGGTTGGTCTTGGCAAGACGACGTCACTGGTCAGCCTCGTGGGTTGGGTTGGGCCTGGCAGGCCGGCTTGAGGTCATCCGTGCGGTGTTGGTGCGCTGGGGCAGCCTGTGACAATGATGAATACCTTTCCTGTCTTAGTTGCCCTAGGCCATGCACACTGCAGTTATTCAGAAAATGACATTTACGTTCACTAATAAATTGTTCCGTAGCTTATCTTATAAAATAAACGCAACACATGAGGAATGCACCTCGTGAGAGGTCTGGTGGTTGTTGGTTGGGGTGAGATTTACCTGAGTCTTATTGACCGGTATTTTAGGTCACGGGACGGGGCTCTGGGACCTGGGCCGAGTGATACATGTCTGTCTGCTGCGTTAGAAGTTATTATATAGATGGGTCTCTGTGTCTTGTCCCAATGATGGGGGTCGTCCTTACACGGGGTCAGGATTCTTGGGGGGGTTCGTGGGGATTTATGAGAGGGTGCTGGTAGATCAGTGGGTTCATCCGTGGGTTTATTACCGTGCTGTAAATAACACAGGTGGCGGGCTGTGGCCTTGGTTGCGGCGCCGGGGCCTCTGACTCTCTGAAGTAACGCCAGCTTGGTTGGGGGAGGTGAGGGAGCGCAGCACAAGTCTTAGCTTTTTTATCTGGCAGGCTTGGTGGGGTGGGAGAGGGAATGACCTTGCATATACTCACAAAGGTATTTTCCTCGTGCGTTGCTGATCAGTGAATGCAGAAGTTTTATACTGTTCTGCCTCATTTTAACGTTATTCAGACACACATATATATATATATATATTTCATTTTCGTTACACATTTCTTTAATACAGTCGGTTCCAGTACCTTTTCATTACCTAACATTATGTTCACTACATTGTGTGCGTATTGTATGTACATTAGACGTTATACGAGGGATATCTAGGTTATGGCCTACAGAGATTGATGCCCGCCGCTTTGGGTGATTCAAAACATATATGAGTTCAAGTTTCTACATACTATTGAAAAACACTTTTACAAATAGAGGTTACACGTTTGGTCAACATCTTTCTCCGTGGTTATAGCAGCATTAGTCCAGACCTGGAGGGATATCATATAACGTTACATTTTTATGGTTCGTTCACATTTTAAACAGAGGTAGTTCATTAACACCAATACTTGAACTATTTTCTACCTTCTTCAGATAGTGATGCTTCAGCTTTTTTCCCCGTTGCCCCGGCCTTGCGGTCTGGGTCATACGGGGTGCAATATCACATTGTTACTAATATAATGTTGCCGTGTTGGCATCTCGGGTTTAGCTCATCTCCGACTTTCTCATGGGAACGCGCTCGCAGCGGATCTGCCAGGGCTGCTGAGGCGGCAGAGATGCATGAAAGGCCCTCCAAAGGTGGGGGCCTCGTTACAGTGTGCTGAACTCACACCATGTTTGCTGTGCACGATGGCGTCTAGGCCTAACTTAAGTTTCGGTAAATGCAAAGACAGGGTGCGTGTGGGCAATGTCGTCGGCGGGTGAACCCCCCTCCACCTGGGCCCGGGTGGCATGAGGGTGCTCCCACCGAGCCATGGTCCTCACCTGGGGAGGGAGCTGTAGGTGAGGAGGGCCTCGTGGCCATTCCTCCCCTACAGGTGTCACAGGCGTGGGTATGGTCCTGGCCTTGAATTTAAATTGCAGGCCGTGCGCCACTGTGCTTGTGTGGAGACCCCTTGACCTGAAAGTGTGTGCTGCACCTACCTTTTAACCTAGCTTCCTCTTTTATCCTTGGTAGAGGCAGCGCGCACATCACTGTGTCAGCCTCATTACGCAATCATTTCTTGGGAAATCAATGTTTGTAGATTGGGGAATGCTTGCTTTGTTGCTATGCTGCCCGTTACAAATGCTTAATTGATAACGGCAGTCAGAGCTGCTAATCCTTACTTTATAGCTATGATGTGCCTGCAGAATCATTGGAAGAATGAGTGAGGTGGCCACCCCCTGTGTTTCGACAATAATTACGGCCACTGCCCCAAGAGCCCCCAGTCGAGGTCGACCAGTGTCCCCCGGTGGGATGTTTTCCCACACGTGCTGCATCAGGATATTCAAATCCTACATACGTCCCATTACCTACCAAAGCTCCCCCACCTCCTAGGCCAGCACAACACCATACTCGCCCAAACCCTACAGCGCCAGATGCTGCGTGGGGCAAGGTACCAACAGAGATAACAGATGAATGGGGGTGGGAGATATTTTGTTTTGAACAGACCGTACAGCTATTAAGGATGTACATATAGAACAGGACAGAAAAGGAAGGAGGGGACATGAGAGTTTGGATTATGGTACTGTATGATCAGATGAGTATAATCGTACAAGAGAGGGGGAGGAAGAGTGGGACACAGTAGATGAGTTGGAAGAGGAGGAACGGCCACCTGTGATTTTCCACCGCGAGTGGAAAGCATTGTGGACCTAGGTTACGAAACAGGTACAGCCGCATGGTTGTGGCTAAGAGGTTGGTGGTGGGAAAAAGGAAAGTGGTGAAGACGGTAGGAGCACAGTTTCCATTGTTAAACAAGGGACCTGGGAGGGCACAATACATACCATGGGCCAAATGGATAAAAGCAATCTTATGAAGCCGCTCCCGTCCCTCACAGCTGGGGCGGGCAAGTGGGTATATGCCTTTGAAGAACAAATGGCTGGCACCACTTTGGCTGTAGGGGACTTCAAAGGTTTGTTTGTCGCGATAATGGGAAACCAGGCGGACGACATATGGGTTAAGGCTGGGTACCAGAGCGTGAAATTGGGTAATCGTCATGACGGGCGCACTTTAATGACATTAGACCTCAAGTTATGTTATTTTGCATTTATATAGCACCTTATGTACCATTGGTATGATCTCAATGCGCTCGTAGGTTGAACACCATCGGGAACCGAAGTTCAAGTCAGTAGAGGAAGAAAGGGAGAGTCAAAAGGTGCGTGTGCGCACCGGATGTGTGCAGCAGGTGTGACATTCGCGTGATAGCTGCTACTTAGCGGCAGGTGTGGTGGTTGGGAGATCAAGAGTATGTGTTCGTTCTGGCAGGTTGTTATCCAGACCGATCCTGGCTGCGTTAGGCCTGAGGGGAACACCTAGGGTGGATGGTGCGTAACCAGCGGTGTTTAGTTAGGATGATTGGTAGTATGAGGCAAGTGATGGTATGAGAACAGCTATACCGAATGGTGTCATAGTATCTCTGTGTTCTAGTTGAGTGGTGGTGTAAAGAAGAGAATAAGCGTGGAGATGTGATGTGGTTTACCTTAGGTGCTTGAGATCGAGCGCACTCCAACTGTTCCATGAATTCCAAACCGTTTTATGCACTCCAATCATTCCATCATTCTGTGTACTCCAATCATTCCATTATTCTGTGCACTCCAATCATTCCATTATTCTGTGCACTCCAATCATTCTATCATTCTGTGCACTCCAATCATTCTATCATTCTGTGCACTCCCACCACTCTATGCACTCCCACCACTCTATGCACTCCCACCACTCATTGCGTGTCAACCATTCTATGTACTCCAACCATTCTATGCACTTTGATCGTTTTCCACTCTTACTTTTTTTTGTGAAAAGGGGACCTCTGAAGGAGGTACAGAAAGCACCCGACAAGATAGTGGAGATCGAAGCAAAAGGGTGGGCGGAAATTCAGTCTATTATCCATCATTGTAAATGGTTGAAAGTAAAGGAGAAGGAAGGAGCACAGTGGTTCAAAAGAAGTTAGCAAACATTGCGTTGGAAGGAGCTGTAGCAGCAGTGTAGACGGAAGGATCGACGAGTTTCGGGCGGTCCAGGCCAGTGTGCAATCGACCCCAGGGTGGGGAGGTGAAAACGATTGGGCAGGTGGGTACCAGCCCCAGTACCGAGGGGGATCTCGGGGAGGGGTTCAGCGTGGGAGAGCAGATTTTTCTATGGCCCAGGGAGGGCGTGGAGATTTTGGGGGGCATGTGGCGCAGTGATGCATCATCAAGAGGCAGCAGTGGATGGAGGAAATCCATTTGTTATCCCAGGAACAATTACATATCCAGATTCCGACAGCTCACAGAGAGCCTTAGCGTGCCCAGTCCCATCTGTCACTGCTGACCCAGAAGAGGAAGCCTTGGTGGGTGTTGAGATAGTAGAGAAACCATTCAATTTTATGGTAGACACAGCCGCGACTAAATCATGCATCAGTGAGGGAGGATTTCCTTTGTCAGGTGAAGTTATGGACATGCAGGGCTTCTCTGGAGCAATTCAATATGTTCCTGTCACAAGATAATTACCCACCAAGGTGTGGGGCAAGGAGGTGTGGGCCCCTTTGTTGTACTCTACTGCGATCCCGATCAACTCACTGAAAGGGGTGTGCTGTGTTCCACGTCCGGCATGTGCTCTGTGAGGGCGATGTTGACCTTGCATGCCTTGGACATTAAATATGCGGCGAGAGGAATACCAGGAGCCCCTCATTTGTTCATATATGCGGTACCACTATGTTAGGCAGAAACCTGTGCAGTTCCCTTAGGGACCACTGCAAAAGGCTTAAGACTACAGGTGTGGCAGTAAACCCAATTGGTAGCAGTCTGCACCACCCATATTTACCTGGTAGCTGTGGTTTAGCAGCCAGACTTCTCTCAAGAAGAGGTACACAGTATATAGAGTATACAAGATAGGTACCAAAATACAGTAGCACAAGCAAACACTGACCAGAGCTTTGGTATCAAGTATATCATTTTTTTATTTAAAGACACACTTAGAAACACTCTAGCACTATTATTATAAGCCAGTTCAAAAACACAGTCACTTAATATATATATATATATATATATATATATATATATATATATATATATATATATATATATATATACATCCCTTAGTCCTTATTAGACAAGTCTTAGTTAACACCACTTATTTCCAGACAGAGGTGAGCGCTTAACTAAAGATGGCACTCCAATAAGCTCAGAAAAAGGAAGGGAAAAGGCAGAAATTAGGAACAGCACACAACACAATACTTTAGAAGCACTCAGCAAGGCAGGAAAGTCAAAGTCTACTTGTGAGCAAAATGTTCAGAGGCCAGGCTCCCTCTTGGAAAGAGTAGAACACCAATGCGCCCAAGATCACACAGTTTAAAAGGCTTGGAAAGTCTTGCAGAGAGTTTAAAAATTAATCAGTTCGGCACAAAAAAGTTCAGTTAGCCCGTCTTGGGCCAACCCAAGTGGTAAGTTGAGGATTTACAAGACACCCCACACAGACCGTTCCGAGGGAGGCCAGGCGGACACAGTACCTTGAAAGTGGAGAGAATCCTCCAGCGGGGGCAATTGTTTCTGGCAGTGGATGCAAGTCACAGCGTCGTCCAGAGGAAGAGAAGTTCTCGACGTGGAGGAAAGCTGAAGGTCGTTGCACTGCCAGGGAAGAAACTAGCCGCGGAGCTCTCCGGTTTAAAGGTCCTACCCTTTTATTTGCGGTGGTGGCAAAAACGTGGTATTCCGGTTGCCGGGGTGCTTGGCACAGGCAAGGCGGCCACGAGATGATCCGGGAAGGCGAACGAAAAGGGGGGCAAACTGGTTATCCCCACCAGTCAAAGGAGGAAGACTCTTCGGGATGAAGATCTCCTCTGTCGTTGGAAGAAGTGGTGAGTCGGTTCAGCAGGGCTCCACCGGTGGTGTCGTCGTTGCAGGTCGGCTCAGCTTCTCCCTCTTCGGATTCTTTGGTCCTGTGGCGACTTCTGAAGTTCCAGTCCCCAAAGCCCTGCTTTTATGCAGAAAACCCCCATTCATCAGTCCTAGCTGTCACTCAAACATGCTAAGTGGTGAGCCGGGCGGCTCACCACTGGGCCAATCACACAAGAGTGCGACTTGAGTTGCTAAGACAACTCAGTCCAGGGTGCCTAATCCCCCTCCCACAACCACTGTGGTACCCAGACAGAGTGGCACCACTTTTGGAGGCTTCTCTGGAGAAGCCCGCCAAAAAGTGGAACAAAAGACTCGACTTGGGTTGGAGTCACAGAAGCGAACACAAACGCCATTTTGGAATCGAGTTCTGGCAAAAAATACCAACCGGTGAATTAATATTAGATAAATAAACCAGCGGTATGTTTAAGGCTATGTTAAAAAGTATTAGCCTCGAACAATGGGAAAATCCCATAGGAATATATTTGCGGTTGAATATAAAAAGTAGTATCCACTGCCACCAGCCAAAACTCGCTCAGGGGGGCCTGGACAGTGCCCCCTCGAACAACAGACCCAGGAGCAATCGAATTGCCCCTACCAGTATGCCCACAATATGGTTTGTACTGGTTCTGTTCACAATTTAGGACTAGTAAAGCCAATGGTGACTTTACATGCCCTGGGAGACAGTAGTCAGTCCCAGGGTACGGAGTCTATGTTTGGGGGTCACTATGACACCCCTGTGTTACGGCACGGAGGGTGCTGTGTAACACACATACCAAAATCACATGAAGCCCTATGGGGTAAAAGACCCATAGCCCATCAAACACATTACAAAGTCAAAGGATACCTCAAATCATGTCTAAGAGTGGGAGAAAAAGAGTCTCACTCTTAGCAGGAGAGAAAATAAACCCCAAAAATCCAGCACTAGGTTTGGGAAATTAGCCTTAACAGAGAATTCTCCCTAACACACCATATTGCTCAGTGCAATCATACAGGTCGCCAAGAGATATTAGCTGATGCCATCTGAATTTTTGGTCCAGCCCGCCCAACCCCAGGAGGTAGTTGCAGGAATAATTCTCATTCTCGACGAAGGAGTTTTGGTGTCAAAAGACTGGATCGTGGTGGCCGCAGTGGATTCTGACAATGAGGAATAGCACAGAGTGTTGTGCATTGACCCTAGCATACCAATGAAAGATGTTTCAGATGAGGGCCTTTTTGGGAATAGAGAGAACAAAGGGGAAATGATACTGGAAGTATGTGACCCGTGTGAGAAGCAGTCTGTCTAGTATGCGGGAAACTTGTGGTTGCTCAGGAAAGGTTATTAACAGCTGGCACCGGGGTACCTTCAATACATAGTACAGGAATAGATCCAAAGCTGATAATTCTCCCTTGTCCCTCATCATATCCAATGTTATGAACTTCCCATTGGGGAAAATAATTCCCCAAAATGAGTCATGTTCAACCTTTTCACAAAGGCCACAAACCCCACCTCGCTGGTGATAGGGATCCCGGTATATGCATCACAGAGTTTGGGGGAGTAGAGGACCTCCCCCCTAGTTTTGTATTATATGCGAGTCCAGGCTCTACAGGTTACGCCTACCATGTTTTGATGTCTGTTGTGTTCTGTCTGGTGCTGTAAGGATGATTGAATGCAGCAGTGTCGGCGCCGTGATTGATCTATCTACCTCCACATGCCTTCTGTCCCCTTGCATTTCAGACCAATACCGGAGAAACCCTGCCTGTGCCACATTATAGTAGGATTCGAATTCGGGTAGCGCCAAGCCCGCCTCCTGTATAGGCTCTGCTAGCTTGTCCCAGGACACTCTGACTTGTTTACAGGCCCAGATTAACTGTAGTATCGCTGATTTCAGGTCTCGGAAATATTCCCCTGGAACCACTATTAAGGCATTCAAGAAGACGTACAGAAACCTAGCGGGTAAGGTCATTTTAATAACAGACATCCCGCCATATAGATTAAGAGGAATGTTCTTCCATCTGGACATGATCCTTCGTTTGCTCCAAGACCCTCATATAACTGCTGTTGTACACCACTTTGTTATCCCTAGCTATACTGATCCCCAAGTTAAGGGTTTGGACCAAGTGCCAATTAGAATCCCAACCCGTCCCGGACCGCTCAACCCCTCTGTTAGTGGCAAAATGACAGACTTAGAAGTATTTACCTTCAGCCCGAGAGTTTCTCAAATTGCTGCACGTCCCTCATAATTGGGTCTAGGTTAGTACTGGGATCCTTAATGAACAGCACCATGTCATCTGCGTATAATGCTATCACTGCTCTGTGGGTATGTAGTTGGACTCTGCGGTGTAAGTGCAATTCCCTTATTCTTTCTGGCAGTGGCTCTATTGCTAGGGCGAACAGTAATGGTGAGAGGGGGCACCCCTGTCGTGTCCCCTTCCCAATGCTATGGTCGGTGTTAATTGACCATTCAACCCTTATCTTGGCTACCCGTTGCGAGTATAGTAGCGAGACCATGGTTAAATATTGCTCCCCAATCCCCATGCGTCTCAGTACAGAGAACAGAAACGGCCACTCAACCGAGTCCAGTGCTTTAGTGGCGTGAAGTAGGGCTGACACTATTGAGTCCTCTTTTTGGACCGCTGCGATCAACCTGAATATTTTGAGCCCATACGAGGTAGTTCTCCCCAGGATAAAGCCTACCTGATCCGCCCTAACCATCGCTGGCATTATGGGCGAAAGGCGATAAGCTAGGATTTTGGCTAAAATCTGATTGTCTAGGTTGATAAGGGATATTGGACGAAAGGAGGAGCAATCATTACAGGGCTGATCTGGCTTTAATGCCACCACTAATATTGCTTCCCTCGGAGATTCTGGTAGGTGCCCCTCCTCCAGGCTGTGTTGAAACATCTCCAGTAGGTGCGGTGCAAGCCTGTCAGTATAATGTTTGTAGAATTCCGCTTTGAGCCCGTCGGGGCCCCAGCGACTTCCCATTTGGTAGGGATTTAATAGCGTTCAGCACTTATGCCAATGTCAAATGGAGGTTCAGTTGTTCCCTCTGATCGTCTGTGCACCAATGTAGTGCTACCTGATTTAGATACGTGTCCATCTCTATAATTGATGATAAAACCCCTTAGAACTGCAGTACTATCTCTTTGTCCTCAAATCGATCCACCCCTTGCTCATCCGCTATAGCCACGATCCTACCTCTAAGGTTGTCCCTGTTTGTTGCCCTTGCCAATGATCTCCCTGAGGTCTGTCCTTCGCCATATGGACGTATCACCACCTGACCCCAAATATATTTAACCTCCCTAAGCGCTAATGTCTGGAAATCCTGTAGGTGCCGCAGAAGCGCCACTTGTTCTTGGTTTGTTGGGGTTGGAGCAGCCATCTGCATTGCTCTTATACTACTCTCTTTATCAGCCAGTTCCGTTCCGATTTGTCTTCGTATTCCTGCTTCTTTGGATATACATTCCCTTCTAATCACGCACTTGAAACATTCCCACAGTGTCCCTGCTGATCTCACAGATCACACATTAACTAAGGAAGTTAAATATGGCTGTTGCCAAACCTACCCAAAACACCATCTGCAAGGCCTTCATTTTTGAAACGCCAAGGAAGTTTCCCCTTCAGCCGGCCCGACAGTTCAATGACCAGTAGTATGGGGGCATGGTCTGACAGGGTGTGGGTGAGATTTCCCACTTCCCTCATTCCCTCACCTGTTCCAGCAGAGACTGACACCAGAAAGAAGTCCAGCCATTACGCTGAGTTATGGGGCGCTGAGTGGCACGTGCATTGCCGCTCATTGCGGTTTCTGACCCGCTATACGTCCTCGACCTCCCATGTGAGAACCATGCCCCGTATCCTGTTTGTTCCTCTTCCCCCTGTCCGGTAGCCATCCCCCCTGTTCAAATCATAAGCAGGGTTCATGACTGCATTGAAGTTACCAGCCCAAATTATCTCCCCCGGCAGCAACTTCCCCAGCTGCTGATCTATCCAAGCCAATGTGTCTACGACGCCCTGGTTTGGACCGTATTAACTAGCATGTATAATTTCCCCTGGATGGTGCCCTGGGCAACCACAGTCCTACCCTCCCTATCCTTGATAACATTGGTCTGGCGGAACCCAACAGAAATTTGTATAAGGGTGCCCACGGCCCTTGCATACAAGGAGTATGACGAAAAGTATCTATGGCAGCCCCAGATTTCTCCATATTTAGACTCCACTTCCGTTGTTAAACGGGTCTCTAGGTAAAAAAGCAATCCCAACATGATGCAGCTGCATATACAACAGGACCTTTCGGCACTTTGACAGACATTTTAGCCCTCTAACGCGCAAGGTAACGAAAGTAAGTGTTGCCATTGCTCTTCTTTAGGACATGAGCTTTTCCAGGGGCCCGATCTCTCAGACTGGGTGTCTCCACCCCCGCTTCCTTTCGTCCCCACCATGTTAACTATGAACAATATATATGTGGTGTGGTACTCTTGCCCGAAATGTATGCCATGTATGTTTTGAGAAAGGCTCTTGTGAAGCCGAAACACGTGTAAACTCCAGGGCCCCACAATATTTGTTACACTTTTGCTCACTAAATACAAAGTACTTGCAAAAAAAAAAGGAAATCCAAATTGTGTGGCACAGTTATTGTGTGGGATAACATACTTTACGTTCCCCTGGAACATGTTGTGACAACAGGAACATGTTGTGTTTGAGAGCCCACTTCCAAATGTTCTGGGACAGTTTGGACAGCCCTGGAGAGTGAGTGCCCCCCGGTTTGTTCAGATAGTACATGGCCGTGGTGCTGTCTGTGAGGATTAGGACCGTCTTCCCTCGCAGTTGTGTCTGAAAGGCTTTCAGTGCTTTGAATACTGCTAACAGTTCAACAGATTTATGTGGTTGGATGCTATGTCTGACGACCAAACTCTGTGCGCTGCTTGTTGAAGCAGGTGAGCTCTCCACCATGTGAGAGATGCGTCTGTAGTGAGAGTGGCCTCCACTGTGGCGGTGGTGAGAGATTTTCCCTTCAAGAGGTTCTCCCTCGACCACCACCGCAGCGAGAGAACGAGGGCTGGCGTGACAACCACTAGATTGTCTCATAGTCCGCCGGCCTGACACCATTGGCTGTTGAGCCACTCCTGCATTGGACACAAGCACGCATGAGGAACCAAATAAATGCATGACACCATCATTCCTAAGGGTCGCATAGCCTTGCGTACCGTCACCTCTCTACTGGCTACATAGTGAGGGATTTGAAATAACATGTTTTGGACCCTCTCATTGGAGGGGAAGATGAGGCTGCCCTTTGTTTGAATTAGAGCCCCTAGGAACTGCTGGACTTGACTGGGGTCTAAGCTGGATTTCTTCTCATTGATGGAGAATCCCAGGCTGAATAAAAGGTTGTCTTTTGGGTATTTGACAGGCATGTCTCGTAGTAGTCCCCGTTATGAGCCAGTTGTCGAGGTAAGGATAAACTGGGATGGATAGCCTGCGCAGGAGTGCTGCTGCCAGTATCTTTGTAAATACCCTCGGTGCTGAGGCTATGCTGAAGGGTAGTACCTTGAACTGATGGTGCTTGTCCTGTATCATGAATTTTAGGTATTTTGTGCACCGGCAACATTGAAATATGAAAATATGCATCTTTCATGTCCAATGTTTCCATGTAATCCCCCTGTGTGTGCAGGGGTATGACCTCCTGCAGAGTGACCATACAAAACTTCTGATTGTTCGCTGGGCGCAAATCTAGTACATGATGAGATCCTTTTTAGGTACAAGGAATTACACTGAATAAATACCCTTGTTTACCTGTAGAAGAAGTACAACTTGTATGGCGCCCTTTTTCTGCAGGGTCTCGACTTCTTGTAGCAGGATGCACAGATGTTCTGGCGTCCGGCGTCTTGAACCTGGAGGTCTGATTTGGCGGCGACCGGCAGAATTCTATACAGTACCCGTGGGGGACAGTTTTTTTTTTTAAACCTTTATTTTTTGCATTTGCCAAAATACAGTACTACATAAACGGCCCTAACTGCTGGCACGTTAACTTGCGCCAAAACACTTTCCCCGCAACCTCCCCCGCCACCCGCCCTTTGCTTTCCCCCAGTGTACTTTAAGATGGTAGTCCATTGTCCCCTCTGCGTGCCATTGTGGAGTTACCTCCTAGTGGGCCTGGTTAGTTATTTGGGATGTTGGCATTGACGATGATGGGGTATCAGTATTAGCAAGTAGATATGAAACATATGGTCCCCAAATGTCCGGTGGTCTCGCGTGTAGAGGCAGTGTCCTGATGAATTCTACTTCCATCTCTTGGCATTAGAGGATATCTTTCTGCCAGTTCGCTAGCGTGAGGGCCGGGCCTCATCCCCAGGATATGGCTATTCTTTGGCATGCCAACAGTTTCCTTGTTGATGGAGAAATGTATTTGGTCATCCCCAGTAATGCCACCGTGGGAACGAGTCTCGGTTTCTCTCCTATAATTGTTTCAATCTCACCAAGTGCGTCTGTCCAAAAACGGGCCACCACAGGGCAGCTCCAGGCAAGGTGTCGGAAGTCAGCTGACGCTGTGCCACACCTTTCACATTCAGGGTCTGACTCTGGGTGGTGTATCATTTTTTAACTGGTGTGTAATATGTTTGATGTATAAAGTTGAAGTGTATTTGTTTATAGTGTGAGTTTAGTGCCACCGTCTGCGTCTGCGTCTGCTGTAGTATAAAGTTCCATTCTTCCTCTGGAATCAGGGATTGTAAAGCCTTTTCCCATCTTTCCTTTATTCGTGGGTTCGTTGGCATTGTATCAGTTAGGCGGGTTCTATATATATAGTTGAGACTAGCTTTCCCTCCCCCTGGGTCTGTATGACCCCGTGTAGTAGCTGCCATGTTGCTGGTTGTTGTGGGTACGAGGGGATGAGTTTTTGCATGGCGTAGTGAAATCTGAAATAGATAAATATGTCCAGAGACGTAGTGCTGCCTCTTTCTTTTGCCTGTTGGGGGGTTATGAAGGTTTCTTGATCAAATAAGTCGCCCATTGTACTGATCTTGATTTTGTCAGCCCATTTGAGGAACACTTTCAGTAGTAAGGGGTATTCCTGGTATGAATTTTATGGGCAGGAGGGGGGGGGGCGGGATATCTAATCTATACATTGTATTTTTGGGCTATTTTCTTCCAAATTGAATACGTGGACTGTACAATGTTCAAAGTTGTGTGTGGCACTGCTTGCTAACTGATGACTAGGGCGCGTTCCACCTGGACATGTGGCCGGATGAACTGGGACGAATACCAGTGGCTCAAGAACTGAGCTTGAGCCGCCCAGTAATATGTTTCTAGGTCAGGGAGCGCAAGGCCCCCATTGGTCACTTGTAGTATGAGGGATGAGGGTGCCACCCTTGCAGGTGTGCCAGCCCAGACCAAGTCCAACACAAGACTCCTCACTGACCCCAGGAAGCGACGCGGCAGTAGGATTGGAATGTTGGAGAACAAATATAGAAACTTGGGGAGAATTACCGTTTTCACTAGTGATACCCTTCCCCACAGGGTTAGTGGGAGCGATTTCCATCTATTCACCATTTCCTGTAACGCTCTTAGGGCACTTTCATAATTGTCTCTGAAGATATCATTGTAATTCAGTGACACTAGGATCCCCAAATAAAGGATGTGGGCCTGCTCCCATTTAAAGTTGGAATCGTCTACAAAATCTTTAGTGTTAATAGTTAGGGGAAAAATGATCGACTTAGAGTGGTTGTTTGTTAGCCCCGAGACCAGCCAGACTTTTACTATTTCGTGCATAATGGGATTTAAGTTTTCACTGGGATTTTTAACGAAGAGCACTATGTCGTCGGCGTAGAGGGATATTAGTAGTTTGTGTGATCCTAGATTGAGCCCTCTTTGAATTTGTCGCTCACGTAGGCCAGATGCTAGGGGCTCCATTATCAGTCCAAAAATCAGGGCGGACATCGGACATCCTTGCCTGGTCCCACGTTGCAATGAAATGGTTGCAGACTTTGTTGTTCCTAGAAGGATAGTTGATTGTGGTTGGTTATATAAGAGGGAAACTAGCTTGATAAATTGGTTCCCAAGTCCGAGTTGTCTTAGTACTGCAAACATGAAGGGCCATTCGACAGAGTCGAAGGCTTTCTCTCCGTACAATAGTACTGCTATCGCCTGGTGATCGGGATCAAGTGCCGCCATTATCCCAAACATTCTCCTTATGCCGAATGTTGTATTGCGCCTTGGCACAAAGACCGCCTGGTCAGCGAGTACCAGAGCAGGCATTAGTGGAAGTAGTCTGGTTGCCAGAATCTTGGCTAAAATCTTAACCTTCCGCTTGCACTGAGAAACCAAGAAAACCACCTTCAATTTCGAAAACTCTTGAAAACTCATCTTTTCAAATAGTCTCCCTTGACACCCACTTGTGCCAGAGAGCAGGTTGTCAAATTAAATCTGTATGTATTTTGTGTTACAGCGCCCTGATGCCTGCGGGCTTTCGGCGCTATAGAAGCATATGAATAATAGGACGTACATTCTTTGGGAGGGGGGGCTTATCTTTTTTGTGTAGAAGGATTACATTGGCTTTCCTTAGCGTTTGGGGGGAGGGTGCCTGTCTCAGACGCTTCTTCATACACTTTTAGCAGGAGGGGAGCTACTATGTTCGCGTAGGTTTTGTAGAATTCCCCTATTAGCCCGTCGGGCCCAGGGGCCTTGGAGGTAGGCAAACTCTTTATTACTTGAAGGATTTCCTCAAGCGTGATGGATCATTTAGGGGCTCCCGTAGGTCTCCCTCCACCCAGTACAGCTCAGTGTCTTTAAGATAATTGCTTATAATCTCAGTGTCAGCGGATTGTCTGGCGCTATAGAGCTCTTGGAAGAAGGCGCGGAACACCTCAACTATATCTTCTTCCCTGTGCATTAATTTTCCTTGTGGGGACCCGATTCTCTCAACTCTTGTTGGCTTCCTATCTGCTGTGATTAGACGCTCTAGGAGGGCTCCGGGTCGTTGACCCTCTCCATATTGTCGGTTTCTATGTCTGTGTCCTAGGAATTTTAGTTTGCGTTCTGCTAATGATCTTAAAAGCATGAAGTTCTTTCTTGAGTTCTGCTTGGGAATAGTTTCCGTTTGGAGTAAGTTGTTGACTTTCTAGGGACTTCAGCCGGGTTTCGCTGGTATTCAGTTTGCAGCGTACCTGTTTTAGTAGACCATTTTCTTTTGCCATGCACACTCCTCTTACGAAGCATTTTAGCGCTTCCCAGATCGTGCCTGCTGAGTCGACTGTTCCCAAGTTGATTTCGAGGAAGGTGGCGATTTCTTCTCGAAGCTCCTCTGCTCCTGGTCAGCAAGTGCTCTGGGTTTGAGCCGCCATTGGGGTGGCCTCAGCCTGGTGTCCGGGGGGCTGCACTCGAGGGTCACTGTGGCATGGTCTGGAAAGGTTTTTGGGAGAATTTGGCATAAGCCCCATTGCCACTTGTTCTGTAGGTAGACGAGGAGATAGTCTATGCGCAAGCTCATATTGTAGACACCTGAGAGGAAGCTGTAGTCTCTAATCTCCCAGTTCTGGTGTCTCCAGATGTCTATTAAGTCATATGTTTTGTAAATTTCCAGCACTTGTAGGCTGGCTTTGGATGGATGTGTTGTTGCTGACTGGGATTTATCTTTCTGTGGGTCAAGGTGCGTGTTCAGATCTCCTCCCCAGATTATAGCTGGATTTTCCAAGTTTGCTAGATGGGAGAACGCCCAATCGAACTTATTTGCGCTGTCTGTGTTAGGTGCGTATGAGTTCACAAACACTACGTCCTTGCCCGCTATGACTCCGTGCACCAGGAGTGTTCTGCCCTCTGGATCTTTTATCAGGTGGAAACCTAACGCTGAATGGATGAAGATCGCCACTCCTCTAGCATAGGACAAATAGGAGGAGAAATACCAATGGCAGCCCGAGTTTCGCGGCCAAAGATTTTCGTTTTGAGGAAGAAGGTGGTCTCCTGGATCATTGCCACCACCACTTTGTGGCATCTGAGGAAGTGAAGGATTTTCCTTGTTTTGGCAGGATGATTGCCGCCTCTAATATTCCATGATGCTACCTTGAACGGACTGGTGGATCATTCGTTCAGTGCTCACAGGGATTCTGAAGAGGTGAGTTCTTGTAGTCGATGCCCCAGGAGCGGTGCCGCGGAGGTGCACTTGGGGTTTGTTCCCGCTCTGATGGGGTCCGGTTTTACATTTGGGGTCGTGGGGACAAGAAGATGTCGGGAGAGGGACGAGTGACGCGTCTGCTTAACAATAAAATAAAAACTTTCCTTTACACGGACAACCCCCAACTCATTCGTTAGGAACCCCCCCCCCCCCAACTTGGAAGAAAAAACGTTGCTGCGCATGGGGCACTGGTGTCCTCCCAACAGATGGGCACCTACTCGTGATTTACTTATATTGCCCTGTTACTTTCGATTTGGTTTCAGGCAGGCTTCGTGGATTTACTTCATGGCGGCATTCTTCTTGCCCGTTCTCTTCTCGGTGGCCCAGGAGTGTTACTTGTGTTTTTGCAACCTTGTCTGCCAAGAAACAGGGTGGCTTCATCTGGGGAGCTAAAAAACAATGTCTTTCCTTCGTACTGAATGAGCAGTTTCGCAGGGAAGAGCATCGAGTAAGTGTTCTGGTTATACCGTAGTCTTTGATTGACGAGGGCAAAGGACCTTCTTTGGGCTTGTACTGTTCCCGAGAAGTCCGGGTAGAATTGTATCTCATCGCCGTCAGATTGAAGCTTTCCTTTTGCTCTTGCAATTCTCAAGATTGTGTCCCTGTCTTTATAGCTTAGTAGCTTGGCTATAAATGGTTGCGGTGGTGTGTCGGGGATGGGCCTGGTGGCTGGGATCCTGTGGGTCCTCTCCACCACGAATTAGTTGTGAAAGTTCAGTGGCTCCGAAGAGTTCCTTGCATATTTTCTCGATATGCTTCTCCATTTTGGTTTGTAGTTGTTGCTCTGACGCTGACCATTCTTATGTTATTGCGTCTAGAGCGTCCTTGAAGGTCCTCGCTTTTAGCTAGTACTGTTTTCATTTCCCCCTCCAGCATAGAGACTCTTGTGGTTAGAGACGTCGCACCTTCATCCAGGTCTGAGACTCGCTGTACAACGTTGTCAAGCCTGTCGCTGTGCTTGTCCAGGCGATGTTGAAGGAGGTCCACCTTAGAAGACAATGTGTCTATCTTGCTGTTCAAATGACCTATTCCTGCCTTCAAGTCCATTAGTATCTCACAAATGTCTATTGGTTGTGGGGGGTGGTCTTCTGGGCATGTCAGGTTCCATGGGGAGTTTGGGCGACTTTCTGACCTGGGCGCCTTAGGCGCTGGGCCTGCATCAAAATTGATTATTCTTTGTGACTTGTCGGTTTTGCCCATTGTGACTCAGTTAGTGATGCTTCACTCGTCTCGAAACGTGGCCCATGAGGATTCCGAATTAGTCGTGTTATGCTGTTCTTCGGGGTGCGAGGGGTCGCCTGATATTGCTTTATTGAGGTGGTTTCTAAAATCTCCCCTCGTGCGTGCTGCACAGTGTCACCTTTCTTGTGGTTCCCTATCTTCAGTCTTTTTCGACGGGGCTGGGAATGGAGGGGGCGAGCCGCGGCGCGGGGACCCTGGCTTGGGAGCGCCTTTTCCCCCCCGTGTGATCCTGCGTGCTGAATGCCGCTCTGCAGGTGTGTACTCCTATCCCTCCACGCGTGTGACAAATGGAGTACGTTGTGTTGGCTTGGTTCAAGTGGGGTTAATGGCCGCCCTGGGGTTCGAGGCTGCCAGCCGAGTGGGGGCTTCGCTCAGTGGCACTTTAATTCCTCGTGGAAGGCCTGTCCTGTGTTGAACCAGGGGAGTCGCCCCCTCTATCTTGCGCCCTCCTAGCCACGCAATCCTTATTTTGTCGCATGCACCAGTCCGGGCGGCCCTCCTCTGTAAGCGTTTATGCCTTTGTATTTTCTTAAGGGGTTGGGGGTTCCCGCTAGCTGCTTTTGTTTTATATGTTCTCCTTTGTTTTTGGGTTGCTCTCCCCCGGTCACCCCCACCGCGCCTCTCACCTTCTGCTGGGCCCCCTCCGCTGCGCGGTCCACGCTGCCCCAGCGTCCCTCCTCCTCCTCCTCCCGCCACGGCGGCGCTGCAGGCTTTGTTGCTCTCCCCGTAGGGTTGTGGTGACTAGTCCACCGCCTATTCGGATCTTCTGTCACTGTCAGAGCACTCGTATGCGTGCGGCCTCCCGCGGCAGAGCCCAGCCTCCACAGGCGTCCGCTTGAACTGCAGTTAGCTGCACCGCCACTCCGGCCTCTTTCTGTCGCCTCCACCCAACCGCTGGTGCTGGTGGTTATGGGTGCCTGGGACTGCCCGCCCCACTGCACGGCTGTCGGGAGTGCGTTCTGTGTGCCTCGACTCACGGATGGCCGCACTGGGATGCGGAAGCAAGGCCCGCTCCGCCCTACTTCTCCGCGGCCCGGCTGATAGGTATGCCGCAACGTCTATTCTTCTGATTTTCGGGCAGAGACGTTGTCATCCAGCTGTTTTAGCAATGTGACTGCTTGTCAGAGAAAGTTTCCTGCAGGGATGCCTCGATTTTGACATGATTTATTCAGGAGCTCTGTGGGAGCTCACAGAGGAGCCGCCATCTTGGTTGGCCCTCTAGCGCCCTCTCCCGTAGGCGACAGTCTTGAGTACCCACTGGTCTATAGTTATCCCCTCCTCATTTTTGACCTGAGGCCGGGGAGCTTCGAGGGGTAGAATTCCGGCCCCTTCCTTTTCCATGTCGTTGACCTCTTGGGGGATACGGGGTGGTGTAGCTGATGGTTCCTTGGGGAGAGGACCAATTATTTCCTGAGCCGTATTGGTTCTGAGGGAAACGTTGGCCACGAAAGGAATGTCTAGACCCACTCCCCCTCCTCTTGGGGAAGGCCTCTGGGTGATCTGATCCAGGGTCTTGAGGGTGTCATGCTCTTTCTTAGCAGTTTCGAGTGCTTCGTCAACTGCCTTCCCAAATAAATTAGTTTCCTCCACCGGCTTATTTATTAGTGAAGTTTTTTGAAACCAGAGTTTCGTAACCATGCGTGCCTCTTCAGGAGGGTGCCCTGAGCCAAGGACCTGCCAGTTGCCTCTGCTGCATCCAAAGTATTCTTGAGGATACTCTGATTAACCAGTCTGCCTTCTGCTACCGTTGAGAGCAGGCAAGCCAGCAGCGGTTCAGAGACTTCTTGAAGGCCCTCCTGTTGCATGGCCCATTGTGCATCTGCATAGCTAGCCAACAAAGTCGTGTTATTTGCAATGCGAGCGGAAAAAGCTGCGGCAGCCGTGACCCTTTTCCCTAGAGCGTATAGCCTCTTGCACTCCTTGTCAAGGGGTGCCTCACCAGTTGATAGGGGAACACCCGCTCTCTTCCTGGTTGTAGTTACCACCAGTGAGTCTGGGGTAGCATGGCCCCTGATGTAAAGGGGGCTAGAGGGGGAAGGTCGAAACCATTTTTTCTACTCTAGGATTTACTGCTCTAGTTAAGGCAAGTGTCAATAATGAAGGGGCCAACCTCTTTTTGATCGAGTTTAACAGAGGAATAGCTTGGTTGGCCGGTGGTTTCTCTTTTAAGATGTCCTCGACAAACTCAGCCTTTGGTACAGCTTCCTGGGTAGCAATCTGGAAATGTTCCGCTGCCTTCCTCAATATGGAAATTAACGCTATTTGGTTGTCAACCGGGGAGGCCTGTCGAGTGGGTGTGATCAAGGGGAATCCATGCACAAGGCATCAGGTTCCGGTGTTGGATTGGGTGACTGCCAAGGCTGAGGATCAACCAGGTCGGGGTGGTTTCCCCTACCCCCCCAAACCTTTGTGCGTTCCATATGAACATCCTCGGTATCAGCAAAGGGATCTTCCATCCTGATTGTATTGGTCCACAGGAGCCTCATCCTGAGTGAGATCATAAGTATATTCTTCTTCTTCTTGAGAAGGATCAAAGAATTTTTGAAGTTTAGCCACAGGGGGAAAGGGACTCTCCTCTCGAAGCCTCTAGGGCGTGGACTTCTCTGGGAGTTGTACAAACCTCTCTAACCTATCCATACATCCCTCAAACTTCTCCCTAGTCCAAATAGATGAACCAGAGGAGTCTAGGGGTGGAAAAGGCTCTTGTAATGGATCTTCCATCGCAGAACGTCGAGATTTCTCCTTTAATGTCGAAGAAATCCCTCCAGTGCCTTCCAAAAACTCCTTTTGGGGAACGACGGTTGATGTGTGTCCTTGTGTTTGTCCTTAGGCCGCTCCGTGGGTTCCGATGAATCCTTCGGCCTATCCCTGGATTTCGACAATTTGTCCTTGGGCATCGACGAATCCTTGGACCGTTGCTTCTGACTATCCGACTGAAATAATCTTAGCGATACTCGGTAATCTCTTCTGAGGCGGGAAGGTGCTTATTTCGGGCCTGCGGTTGTGCAGCGTTTTTCGGCGGAACCAGGGCCTTCTCGACTGTGGTGGCCTTCTTCTGATGTGTCTTGACGGTCTCCTAAATATTGGGGGCAGCACCCTTCGATTTAGAATGCCCGGTCGCAAGGCGCACATGCGTTTGCGGGGAGGGCTGCCGATCGGCGGGCACGGCCAAAATATCCGGTTTGCCCGTTGGTGCTATGGGCAGCTTCGACTGATTCGCCGAAGACTTCCCGGGGGTTGTGTCCTTAAGTGTGTACAGAGTGTGTGTCCTTGTCGCCGGGACGAACAGTCCCCATAGCAGGACCGGAGTCCATTGCTATTGTTATCCTTTCGACCCTTGGTCATATATTATAGAGTTATTGAGTATTACCTACCGTCCCTTTCTTCGACGGCTGTTTCCTGATCTACACCGAAGCCAGTTCCACAGAACTTCTACGTACAGTGATCCACGCTATAAGTTTCAGTACAGTACAATACAGATGGGGAGAGGAGAGCACATCAGATCTTTTTTGAAAAAAATAGATATTTTTCCGTTTCAAAAACACAAAAAAAACTGTAGAACAGCTCACAGAGTAAAACTCAAGGACTCCCAACACTTGAATGTGTGGTAAAGGTTTGAAGATGGCTTTTAGAGAAGGGACTTGGGGAAAGGGCAGTATGACCCAGAGTACAGTGAGGAGGAGAAATACAGTTTGTAAGTGAAAGTGAAACTTTTTTCTTTTACTGAGGACTCCCGGCCTGACAACTGTGAATATTCATGAGCATGTGAATCCATGCCAGACCCCATGCTGGATAAGATATGGTTTTTAAGTGCACCACTTTACCTTTAGGTGTTGTAATACATTGGTATGTACCTTTTACTCTTCCTGGTTTTTCTGTGAATACATCAGGAAATTAAATTGACACATCTTTCAGATCTTTTTTGGTGTTGAGTAGACAACCTGGAAGGAATTCTTTCAAAGTTGTCTATATCTTCGGGAACCATACAGGCTAATACTTTGGCATGGTTGGCTGACGGTTCTCCTTCCACTCTTTCAAGAGATTTACGTGATAGTTAGATTTTCCGATTTCTGTCCGGTTGGGCTACTCTACAAGTACAGGTTCCCGTTCACTCACTATCTCGTAAGGTCTGTGCCATTTTGAGACAAGCTTTTCTCAGAGGTTGGTAAGAGGACCAGTACTTTCTGTCCTATGGAGAATGATCTTAGATTCACTTTCTTGTCATAAGAGGTCTTTGGTGGCTCTGGGCTTTTTCCATACGAGTACAAACTAAGTCTTTGACCAACTTCATATGTTCTCGCATTCGGGTGGCGGTTTGTGAGATGGAAATATGTGCCCCCTCTCGTTCTTCCCAGGTTTCCCAGAGCATGTCTAGGGGACGTGTATCGGTTCTCTTACATAGACGAAGCTTGGGGCGGGGGTTTCCTCACTGCAAGTAGTACCCATGGGATCATTTGGTCACAGTCTTCCAGTCGTTGTCTACCAGTTTTCGTAGAATGAGTTTTAGGGTTTTATTAAATCTTTCTACCAAGCCATCAGTTTGGGGATGGTACACAGTTGTTCGCAAGGTCTTAAAGTGGAGTGGCGCTTTGCCTTCCGCCATAAGCGTACTCAAAAAATGTGAGCCCCGGTTTGTTAGTATTTCCTTGGGAAAGACTTGCTGGGCAAGTCTGGATAGATTTGGAGAACGTGTACCCCCCTGTTTGTTGATATAAAACATTGCTGTAGTGCTGTCTGTTAGGATCTGCACAGAGGTTTGCTAAATGGGGTTTGAATGCCTGAAGGGCTTTGAATACTGCCAGAAGTTCTAGCGGATTGATGTGGTTCTGAGCTACAGTGCGAGACCACAGACCCTGAGCTGTGTGGTGAAGGGAGTGAGCCCCCCACCTGGTCAGTGAGGCGTCTGTCGTGACAACCACCTGCACCTCTGGATTGTGGAAGGGTTTTCCTTTTGTTAGATTTTCCCTTGTCCACCAGCGAAGATTTTGTACAAGTGTTGGCGAAACGACCACTAGATCGTCCCACTACCCGCTTGCCTGAGACCACTGTTTCGCCACCCACTCTTGTATGCGACGCAGGTGCGTGTGGGGAACCAGGTAACTGCAGGATGCCATCATGCCTATTAAACGCATAGCTTTGCGCACACTTATCTGGTGACCAGCCTGATAATGTGGTGTTTGAAGTAACAAATGTTGTACTCTTTCCTCTGATGGAAAGACCAACCCCTCTTCTGTGTTTAAGACAGCTCCTAGAAACTGTTTTGAAGTGCTTGGCACTAGGCTTGACTTGTTCTCGTTGATGGAGAAGTCCAATTGAAAGAGCAGGTTGATTGTTCTATGAATGTTTTGTCTGCAAATCAGGGGGGATTCCCCTGTAATGAGCCAGTCGTCCAGGTAAGGGTACACTAGGATTGCCACCCTGCGCAGGTGCGCTTCCACCACCGCCAGTATCTCTGGGAATACCGTTGGAGCCGAGGCTATTCCGAAGGGCAGCACCTTGAATTGGTAGTCCTGGTTTGCTATCTTGAAACGCAAGAATCTTCTCTGCGCTGGGAACATTGAAATATGAAAATAGGCATCTTTCATATCCAATGTTGCCATGTAATTCATCTTTTTTAGTAGAGTGATTACCTCTTGTAGTGTAGTAATGCAGAATTTCTGTGGCTTGACATACTTGTTTGCAGGGCGCAAATCTAATACTGGGCGCATTGTTAGATCTTTCTTTGGCACAAGGAAGTACGTTGAATAAATAACCCGTTTACCTGGTTGTCCAGGACAACTTCGATGGCATCCTTTAATAGAAGTGTGGCAATCTTTTACAGAAGTATACACTGATGTTCTTCTGAGTGGGTCTTCTGTCGTGGTGGGGGATCGTGGGGACATTGGATAAGTTCTATCCAGTATCTGCCAGCTACTGTGGACAGCACCCATCTGTCTGAGGTGATTCCCTCCCATGCGTGTGTGAATCTGGAAATGCATCCTACTGGAGAAGCATGGGAGGGCACCTGAAGCGCAATGTCACTGCTTTGAAGGTGGTGTGCCACCTTGAGTAGGGCCTCTTCCCCGACTACGACCCCTGCATTGTCCTCTAGGATATCCCTGGGAGGATTGGCCTCGATTATTTCCCCAGGAGGAACCTTGGTCCTGACTATAGTTGGATCCTCGTTGAGAGTTTTGGCCTCGAAAACGGCGAAAATTGCCATTACCACTTTGACCGAAGGTTTGTCGGTAAGTTGACCCAAAAATGTAAGAGTGCCATACTCGTCCTTTGCAGTCTTGAGGGCGTCTTTTAAGGCCTTACCGAAGAGTACATTTGGTTCGACAGGCATGTTTATTAGGGTGGCCTGTGTCTCTGGTCTGAACCCTGACTGGTGCAGCCATGCATGCCTCTTAATAACCGTCCCTTGCGCAATGACTCTTCCGGCATTGTCCGCTGCATCAAAGTTGGTCTTAAGAAGACAGGTAGAGACCGCCCTCCCCTCTGCAGCCACTTGTGCTAGCTAGGACTTTAGTGGCTCTGGGTCAGATAAAGCCGACATTTCTTTCCACTTGTGTCAGTTGTAACTGGCCAAAAGTGTTGCATTGTTTGCTATTCTTGTTTGATAAGCCGCAGAGGAGGCGACTTTCCTACCCATGGCGCAGATTCTCTTTCTTTCCTTGTCGGGTGGAGCCTAAGAGGAAGCAAGGGGTGTGCCTGCGCTTTTTCCAGTTGTAGTCACAACTAATGAGTCTGGCTTCAGCTGCCCTCTAATATATAATGGGTCTGAAGGTGCAGGTTTTAATAATTTCTTACACGAGGGTTAACACCCTGTGTGAGGTTAGGTGCTTCTAAAGATGGTTGTATTCTGCGCTGCACTGACTTCAGTAGTGGGATGAACTGTGCTACTGTCTTCGTGTCCCCCAAGATTTGTTCTGCAAAGTCTTTATCCTCCTGTACCTCCTGGGTGTCAATCTGAAAGTGCTCAGCCGCCTTGGCTAGCACCTCATTAAGGAGCGGTTGATTATCAATAGGACAATCGACAACTGGAGTGTCTTGGTTAAGAGGGGAGTCTATCGAGTACATATTGGCTTCTTGGTCAGCCTCTTGGGTCCTCGTCATCCCCATAATAAGGGTCTGCTGTATCCTCATTAATAAACTGAGGATCAGCTGCCTCTACAAAGGAGAGATCTTCTTGGTCTGATTCTGGGTCATAGAGATCTAGGACTGTACTCTGCAAAGGAACATTTGAACGAGACCTCTTAGAAAGGGGTTGAGTAGGTAAAGCAGAGGTTTAAGAACCAGCAGGAGCTGTGGTGGGGGGCGGGTGGAGTGGAGTTGAAGCTCTAAAGGTAATCAGGGTTCTTTTCGAAAGAATTGGCCATAAAGGTCATTCTTTTCATTACTCTGTCCATATCTTGTGAAGACCATTCTTTGGAATTTGGGATTACCACAGATTGAGGGTAAAGTCCTAAATCCTCATCTGTGGGAGGTACCACTTTAGGCCTAGATTCTCTAGGCTTTTCCTTGTGAGGGGTCTTTTCCCTAAGAGGGTTTTTGTCCCTATGAGGGGTTTTTGAGGCAGGAGTTTTTGAAGTCTTCTTGTGATGTTCCCACCCACCCCCCTCTTGGGACGGAGGGAGTTTTGCGAGCGACACCCTTGCTGGCTTTTTGCCAGTTGGGCCCTGTCGTGTGGCGATCTCGAGCGAGATTGCCCAGAGGACCGGGACTCAGCTAACCTTTCCCTGGGTGTCGAACGTTGTTGATCACTCGACCCATGTGTCGAGTCTCGACCTGGGCTTATGTGCTTAGTGGTGTGTCTCTTTGTAGCGCTACCGCCGCCGGGTGTAGTCCCCACAACATGGACGCCGGCTTGTCCTACGGGGTCGGGTGCCTGCGCTTGAGTAGCTGGATCTACTCAGTCGCCCTCGCCATAAGAAAGTGTTAGAATTGCAGGAAGTACCCTCTGGAACCACTACACACAATTAGGACTACAGGTGTTAGCCAGGCTTATATCAAGAGTGAATGTGAGCAGTACAAGTAGTTACACAGAGGACTTTCAATCACAGCGTAGACACCTATACTCAAGGTTTCTTGGTAAAAACACTTAGTAATTTATTACACAATCAGTTAGAAGACAGCAACTTATTATATACCCATACACTTCAATACAAAACTGTAAGCTTTTGAGACAGTTTGAGCTCCACTGAAAAAAAAAGAGCCAAATGGCAGTTCAGTTACTTAGCAGTGAGCAAAAAGGACAAAAGTACGTAGAATAGATCACATATACTTTTCTAGGCAGTGCAAATAGTTTCAGTTCACTAAAAGAGTTCAATACAAATCAATAGGCCAGGCCAAATTCAATGGGCTAGTGTTCCTGATAGGAAAGAGCAGTTCTGGTATGAAACGGTAAAGTCTTTGCAAAAGTTATCAGAAGTAGTTTAGACGAAAAAGGATCATTTGTCGGGTCACTAGCTGATTAGGCCTGCAAGTTGGGAGAGTTTCACAAACTTTCCCCTCGAGAGTGGCGTTCTCTCAATCGGGTTGGCACAGTACCTTTGTATGAAGAAACACATGTTGCTGAAGTTGTGGTTCCTGGCAGGTCCTGCAGATCTTGCTGTTCTTGAGCTTCAGTCGTGGGGACAAGAGGGAGGACGTCGGGGGACTCCTTCACTTCAGTTCCAGTAGCTGTAGATTCAAGAACTGGTGTCCCTCACCCAGGTTAATCATAACCAGCCTTGAGAATGGTATCCAGGTGTCTTATGAGTTGATTGGTCCCACCATCTCAAAGGAAGAAGCCGTCCTTGAAGGAGCTTCTCTGTCGAATGGAGTTTGGCAATTCGGACCTGCACCGGGCAAACCAACGGTCCGGGAGTTGCAGCAGCCATCCTCTTACAGCTCATCTTCGGTTCTTTAGTTCCAGTGGTCGACTCGGCTTTCCAGTCCAAGAGACTTGCCTTTTAAACAGTTTTTTCCCTTTCATTCCAGCCTAGCTGTCACTCACCCAGCAGGGTGGCTGTCCTTGTCAGACAGTCAGCCAGCCAATCACGCCAGAGTGCATTTGGGTCTCCTAGGAGACTAAGCACAGGGAGATTCGGGCACCTCCCTCACTTCCTGCCCACCCCAGACACTTGGGAGCCAGAGGCGGACTTCACTCCTGAAGCCCGGCTAAGGAACAAAGGGACCAAACCTGGTTTGGCACGCAGAGACAAAGACTAGAAGGACCTTTCCAAAAAGAAACAGCGAAAACAGAAGACTGGGACCTGTTTAAACAAAGGGGCCTAAGGCACCATCTTGAAAAACATGGCTCCCGTGATTTTTAGCTAGTGTTCGCGGTCGGGAAAAATCATGGTAGTTCATTGTAAAACCACTGCCACCAGCCTTTTCAATAGGAAACGGTAGCATTTCACTGCTACGTGAGTATTTAGACACAGAGGATACTATGTAACCCCTCTAGCACTCCATTGTAAGATGGTGTGTGCTGGGTCTATAAATTTGGAAAGACTAGTAAAGTAAATTTCACTTTACATTCTCTGGGAAACAGCAGTTTATCCCAGAGAAGGTATTTAAACCTTTGGGAAGTCCAAAAAGACATCCCTGTGTCACTGCACTGAAGGTGCTGTGTAACACACATGAAAAGGTGATGATTATGGAGTTATCTCAAACTCCATAATCAAAGAACACAAATGTAAAAAGCACCTCAAAATACATGAAAGAGTGGCGAAAAAAGGCTCACACTCTTTCCAGGTAAAAAAAATCAAGTCCTCAAAACCCAGAAAAGTTGCTGGGGGTCTCTAAGGTGAAGGGAATTAGCACTTTTATGAGAATTCTCCCTAACAGAAAGGACAGTGTTGCTGCCATCGCTAAAGGTGCCTTCCACCTCCATGGCCTCGAACTGCCTGGCGTAGTGGGCCCAGTGCTTTGTGGAGCGGTCCTTCAAGATGTTTGGCTTGAAGAACCTGCACGCTCGACAAGACGTTTCGACATGGTCTTTTGGGAGATAAGTTACAAACTAAATTGTTGTTTTTGATCCACACATGTTGCATTGTCTAACCACTGTTTATATGTGTTGGAAAACCAATAAAGAAATTTAAAAAAAAAAAAAAAAAGTTACAAACTAAATGTTTGTCTACCCACGGGAATTTGCAATTACACTTGGGGCAGAATTTAAAAAGGGGTATTTTCCATAATTACAGGTTATGGCAGCTGGGCGAAAATAAGTATAGGAAGGGGGTATATACATCCTAAAATGACCTCCCCCCTCTCCCTACAGTCTGGGCCGAGGCCAGGGGCGGCCTTCCAAAGCCGAACCGTCCGTCGCAGTAGTCCTTCGACGGGCAGTTTGCTTGTATTCACCGGCGTGATGTTTCGGAAGTCAGCGAAAGGCTAGAAAGAAATACTATTGATAATTTAAATAGGCAATGGCTTTATGCCAGAAGAGGAACTCCGCTGTAGGCGCCCGTCTGGAATGGCTTAAAAAAACAATCTGAGGGACCTCGACGCGTGAGAGATCATGGGTACAGTGGAGGTCACACTAGGGACAGTATTACTGGCACGCCCTGTTGACGTCCCTTTTCGAGTATCGAAAACAACAGCTTTAACACTCTGCAGCTTCCACAAGCCTCAGAAACATTTATTTACATGAGAAGATCAGGCATTGAAGCAGGCCTGTGAAGCTACGGAGGTAGTTCTGTCCTGAAGAGTAGGGTTTTGAGATTTTTTCTGAATGACAAGAAGGAGGTGAAATTTCTAATGTGAGTGGGGAGGGCATTCCATAGTTTAGGAGCTATGGTAAGGAAGCTTGAGCCTCCAGCTTTCTGTCTTTTGTACTTGGGGGTGATGAGCAAGTTGGTGTACGGGGAGCAAGTTGGTCTGTTAGATTGTGCTTTGCGGATGAGGTAACTGAGGTATAGGGGTGCTTTTTGTTTGCCATGCATTTGTGAGTAAGCTTTAGGATTTTGAATTTGATTCTGTAATGGAAAGGCAGCCAGTGTATCTTCCTCCTGATGATAGATATGTTCATGGCTAGGAATGTTTAGGGCTGCTCTGATAGAGTTATTTTGAACGACCTGTAATTTTTTTGATGTTTCTTAGGCTGGTTCCTGCAAATAGAGAGTTACAGGAGTTGATCCTGTATCAAGGCCCTAGCCAGAGTGGTGGAATTGTTAGTGGAGAGGAAGAGTCTGCTGGCTCTTATCAGTTTGGAGGTGTAGGCTTCTGAGGAGCGACAGCATTAACCTGTCGGTTTAATGTAAGAGTCGATGTATAACCCCAATATTTGTATTTCATTGGAGACTGTGATAGTGTTACCGTCGATGTTAAATGATTTGTAGGCTTGGGGAAAGTTACTGAGTTTAGTTCTGTTTTCAATGAGAATTAACTCAGTCTTATCTTCGTAAAGAGACAATTCGTTGAGCGCCATTCATGACTGGATGGCCAAGTAGATCTTATTTATGTTTTTGGAGTCAGTGTCATGGCATCCAGTGATGGGTATGGGTATTTGCGTATCGTCCACATTATTTGTGTATGTGATACCCATGTTGTCAAGTTTGTCAAAAGGAAGCTTAGTGAATCTGTTGTATAATGTGGGTGACACGTAGAAGCCTTGCGGTACGCCACAAGTCACAGGGACTGGAGGGGCTGCCGATTTGTCTGAGAAGAGCCTCATAGTCTGGTTAGTAAGAAATGATTTGATCCATTTGATAGATTCTGATGAGAAATGGGACACAGTCTCATGGTGTTGGCAGAGAATGTTGTGATTGACCAGATCAAAGGCTGAGAGATCTGAGAGGAGGAGGATGCACAGTTCCCCTTTGTATTTGTATTGATCCATTTGTGTTTTCAAATCTAGTAGGGTGGTCTCTGTACCATGACCTTGTCTAAAGCCGGACTGTCTTAGACCCAAAAGGTTATTGTCTTCCAAGTGCTTTTGGATATGCAGGTAGGCTGCACGATCGTGTATTTTTAGTAGAAACGGTACAGTAGTGATAGGACGGAAATTGGTAGGGATGTTAGGGTCTAGTGTTGGTTTCTTGAGTAAAGGTAGAACCCAAGCTGTTTTTAAGTTAATTGGTACTGTATTAGAAACAAATGAGCCGTTGATGAGGCTGGTGACAAAGGGTGCAAATTCTACTGCGCATTATTTTACCAAGGTTGCAGGGCAAATGTCACCTTTGCACCTGGACAGTGTTAATCTTTTGATGATATTAATGGTGTCAAGGATGGAAAGTGGAGAGAATGAGAATTTATTGGACTCAATCGGAGGAGATGATGATGATGATACCTGGATTTGGTTGAGGCAGAGTTTGGATTTTGTTTGTTACATTTTTTGCTGAAGTAGGGAGATGTTTTGAATGTTGGAGCACCATTGTTCGTCTTTGAATGTGTGATCCGGGGTAGGTGCAGGGGATTCTAATTTGCCGAGAATGGTGAATAATTCTCTAGTATTGGATTGAGCATTGGATATTCTCCGATTATAGACTTCACTTTTGGCTGAGAGGATTTCTTTTTTGTAGTTATTAGCCATTGCCTGAAAAAGGTTTTTATTTTCTATTGTTGGCGATTTGCACCAATTATTTTCAGCCGATCTTTTGGCAGCACGCATTGTTCTAAGTTCTGGGGTAAACCATGGATTGATGTGTGCTGAGCATTTAGATTTTATTTTTAGAGGCGCAACTTTTTCAATGACTTCTGACATGATTTTATTATATTGGTGCATCAGAGTTGATGGGTCATTATTTGGGTGCATTGAGTTTAAAAACGGTGTTAGGAGAGGTAGCATGTTGTCTTTATTCATATTCTTGAGGCTTCTAGAGGGAGCCAGAGGTGCTAGTGATGAGGGGTTCTGATTTTTAGTGATAATGGTGGAGGTGAAGATTTATGGTGTTGTGGTCTGACCAGGGCATAGGGGTTTTAGATTGTATGTTAGTGGTACAGTTAATGTCTGTTAGCCAATCTAAAGTAAGTCTTCTTTCATGGGTAGGCTTGTGGATCCTTTGTGCGAGCCCTTTGGCGTCCATAGATTTAGCTAGGAGGTCCGCATGGATGTCAGAGGGGTCGTTCAAACCTAGGCTGAAGTCGCCCATGATGATTACTTTAGAATGAGGTTTCATATTGTATGCCAGAAGAGTCGTAATGTCGTCTTCGAAGGTGGAGATGGCACCATGGGGTCTGTAGACTATCTGCAGAGTGAGTGTGCAAGAGGGTGTCATATTTTTAAGGTGATTACTTCGCCTGCGCTGAAGGGAAGATCCTTATGTTTAGAGTATCTTTGGCTAGTACGGCTACTCCGCCTTCTTTTGATGTTTCTCTGTCCTTTCTATAGATGGCATAACCCTCTGGGATGGCAAGGGAGAGCTTAGGGCCTGAAGCTGTGTGTAACCAGGTTTCCGTGGCTGCTAAAAAGTCTAGATCATTGAGTGTAATAACGTCTGTAATATCCAAGGCATGTGCAGTGATGGATCTTGCGTTTATAAGTGCCCCTTTTAGTATGATTGCATTTATAATGGCAGAGGCCTTGTTCGAGGCGACTGTCGTTTTTAGGGTCATTTGGTGTATGAGGAAGCAGTGCGATAGGGTTGATGGCAGTAGAGATAGGCGTTTTAATTGATTGTAGGTGTGAGCGTGAGAATAGTTGTGTTCTCATCAGTCCCGTGATGGGTCATGAGTGCAAGGGGGTGGGGGGTGGTGGGGAGTAGTGGCTTGAGGGTCAGTAGGCAGGGATTTCTGTACGTGATGGGTAAGGGCAACATAGGCGTACCACAACCCTGTTCTTGTAGAAAGACTTAAGTCTTGCAGGTTTGTCAGGGGAAAGTGCTGTTAAAAGGAGGTCATTGGTATGGGATTGTGGTACAATCATGTCTTTAGTAGAGGAGCAGATGGGAGGTGGAGGTAAGATGGTCGGGAAATGCACGGTTTTATAATACTTTTATTGTGATATAGTCCAATAATTCTGACTTTACACAAGGCATAATCATAAAACATAAAACATTATTATAATATCATAGAAACATATAAAACATATGATTCATATGAAAATATATAAAACAGCACAGTAACTAGTAAGCATAGTATACATAAATCTAAGCAGGACAATAATAGCAAGAACCTCCGGTGTGAAACAGGGATGCCCATTAGCAGCCGAACTTTTCAAATTGTTCATTTCTGACCTCCCAGCATATCGTAAGGATGTGCGTTGTTTTCCACCGAAACTGAACAAAAATGAAATAGGATGCTTAATCTATGCTGACGATGTGGTTCTGTTGGACCAAACACAGATAGGCTTGCAACGCCAGTTAACAAATCTTTGCGATTATTTAAAAAAAAAAATGACTTGGAGCTAAACACCGAAAAATCCAAGATAGTCATCATTGGTCAACGACGCACCAATAAACAAAAAGCCTTTGCGTGGAAAATCAACGACAATCGACTTGAGGTAGTCAATTCGATCAGATATTTGGGAATAACATTCAATAATTCAGTACATGAACATCATTGGAAGGTTGACATGGTGAACAGAATGACTCAATATAGCATTCAAGGCCAGCTGTTGAATAGAAATTTTGGAAAGTTCACTTTAGCACCAGTCCTGACCTTTTACATCCAAAAAGTGATTCCAGCAATTACCTTTGGTTCAGAGGCTGGTTGGAACATCGATGCCCTGTTTTTGCAAAAGCTAGAAGGGATCTACTGGTGGCGAGTCCTGCAGCTCCCTCCGTACATTTCGATGATACACATAAGATATGAACTCTCCTTAAATTCTTTACACACTCATGTAATGTGGAAATCATTAATGGCACTACGTAAAATGAATTTAACCCCTATAGCGCTAGCATTTTAAATCTTTGCCGGGGGAAAAACCACAGGAAATTCGAAATTGCTAGACGAGTGGAAACAAATAATGATATCAACCTCATCAAACGCCGACCTGACCTTGCATGACATGGTGATGAGACCACAATCCATAAAAACTAAATTTGAACAATGGTGCTGGATAAAGAACAACAAGCGACGTTTGCAGTTGAAGACCACTCTAGATTCTGGAATCGGAGAACACAAACTCTGTCCATCTCGCCACCATCGCGAGCAGTTCCTAAGACTTCGACTAAATGCAATCAAAACAAAGGAAATGATGTGGGTTCGTCATTTTAAAGAAGCTAAGGACAATCTATGTCGCTTCTGTCATAGCGAAATTGAATCCTTAGAACATCTCATCACCAAATGTACGAAGACCACCTCAAAGAGGATGCATCACCTAAGTGAACATATTCCAGTAGACTGTAACTCTCGAGATTGGTGGTCCTACATTGTAGCCGGGCACAGCATAAAATTAAGCTGTGCGGTAACGGACTACATAGACGCTCTGAATCTTGGAGACCTACAAACGATTCTATGAAATTGAATCTTCCTCTTTTTAGATTATCTATACAGCACCGTGAATTGGTTTTGGTTGGATGAATTTTGATGAATGCTGTTACTTTGTAATAAAAGTCTGATGCCACACTGCTTGCAGTGTGGCACTTCAGGCTGACGTTATAAAAAAAAAAAAAAAAAAAATAGCAAGAATTCAATTCCAGGTACAAAAGGAAAAGAGAACACAGTGCATATCTTCTATCCCAGTCCAAGTTCAACAAACTGTATGTCACATAATTAGTTTAAACATATACAGGTAAAGGGACAAAAGGATACATTAGAGACCCCAGAATTGCACTGAGATATGATAGCAGGGCCTGGTAGCTTTCCTGTGTCATATCCCAATGGGTCAACAAATATTTTCGAGCATAGTGGGCAACATCAAGTATTTTCTAACAGAGTGGGAGACTTGTCCTCTATTTATCAGGCCAGTAGGCCTTTCACTTGTGTCCATACCTTAAATAAGGCAAGCTGTAAAGAGATGGTGTCAAGAGTTAAGTCAATAATCCCAGAAGGCACTGTTTTGTTGAGGAAAGGCATAGGGCAGGGAATAGGATAGTGGCGGGTGAAGCGTAGGCAGGCTAGGCCTTTTCCAAATTGGATGTAGGCGCCTGCGGCAGAAGGTCAATCTATTGTGGCAAAAAGGTGTGGGGATTTTTCCAGGTGGTAGTTAGCTGCTAGTACAGTATTGAGAGTGTGGGCAGCAGGATGGTGACTGACATAGCACTTGATGTGTGGTTACTATGTGAGGGTCTGGTAGGAAAATGGTTGGAGTCGCAGTGGGCTAGTAGCACAATAGCCAATAGTGGCTGGTGACGCAGTGGACTGGTGGCATATGGCACAGTGGCTACCATTGGCTGGTGTAGCAGTGGGCTAGGAACACAGTTGCTAGCAGAGGCATGAATCGCGATGGGCTAGAGGCTAGCATAGACAGATGCAGCAGTGGGCTAAGAACACAGTGGTTAGCAGTGGCGAGCTACACAATGGGCTAGAGGCTAGCATTGACAGATACAGCAGTGGGCTGAGAACACAGTGGCTAACAGTGGCATGTAACGCGACAGGCTAGTGGTCAGCATTGACTAATACAGCATTATGGTACGGTGGCTAGCAATAGCGTATAACACAATAGGCGCAATAGGCAAGTGACACAATGGTTAACAATGCAGTAGGTAACACAATGGCAGGCAGCGACTAGCACTGGCTAGTATGGCGGTGGGCTGATAGAACAGTCTAACAAGGTGCCATGAGCTGGTGGCGCAATGGCAAACATTGGCTAGTTATACTGTAGGCTGCTATGATAGTAGAAGATAAGGGGTTAACAATGCATTATGGGGATTGGCAAGAAGCAAAAGTAACACAAAGGACCGAAAGTCGTTGTAGGTGAGAATAGTCCGGTGGCAGAGTGTTGTTAGCTACCGGATAACAAGTTCCATGAGCTTGCAAGCTCCAGTGATGGTAGTTACCGCCGTGTGGGACAGATTTCCAGTGTTGGACGGCTGAAGGTGCTGAAGGCGCTAGGGCGCTAGCAGTTCGTATGATGCTGGAGATATGGGTTGTGTGGTTGCAAGGCTTCTAAAGAGCTATGCGCAACGGGCACCGTAGTGTGTGATGGGCCGGGTTGGGCATGTGGACAGGATTAGAGCTTGCCAGGGGTGAGGTGGCGAGTATGCGCACGTAAATGAGCATTTACTAAAGATACAAGCGGATTGGTACCATAGTAGTAGGGTGAGTGAGGCGTTGGTAACAGCAGCTCACCTTACTAAGATCAGTCGCAGGGCGCGGATCACATCGGCAAACAGAGGCAAACAGGGCCTTTTCTTCGTGGGCCTTTTCGTGAGAGGCCCGGTTTCCGCCTACAGGCAGAACTGCTGGTAACGGAAGGAAAACTATGTACGTTGCCTAGCAACGTGGCACCAGCCGCATTAGAGTGCTGTGGATCGATTAGCGGCAATCTTGTGATCAGGCAGATCTAGTAAATTCAAAAAAAGTGGGCATCAAATTGACTGGATGTGTGTAACTCAGTTGCTGTTACACGGGCGAAATGTAGTAGCTCTCTGGGGCGATTTCACAGCATGGTGTAGCCCAGACTGCTCATGCAGCACATGGGCACGGTCACAGAGCCTAGTATGTCCGTCGGGAAGGGTTGCGGGAGGGCTCCTGACCTCTCCGTTTTCAAAAAGGATGTGGCTGTGATAAGGGACGAAACAGGGCCTTATCTGAGTGGGCCAGCTTCCGCCTGCCGGCGGATCTGCTGGTAACGGAAGTAGATATCGGAGTAGATCAGATCAAAGATGAGAAATACCTACATGGGAGGACACAATCCATTCTACCATTTTTTTATGTACTAACGTATTAAGGTTTATGTAATCCAAATAAAAAAAATATCTGGTTTGTCAAGCATTTTCTGTCCTAAAGTTACTTTTCAGCACTGCAATTGAAAAGTCCTTATGGGTGTGATTTGCTTCCAAAAAGCGCTCATATATATCTGATGGGGATGACATGCATTACTTACCGTAAAAGCATTTCTGATGGTTGTATCTGCTTAGGTTCACATGCTGTGCATAGTCCGACATCCAGTGGTCACTGCAGAGTATTGCATTTCGTTTTTCATAGTAGAAAAGGGGACGTCGACATAGGCGTGTCTGTAATACTATCCCTATAGTGACGTGTAGTGTACCCAAAATCACTCGTGCGTCGAGGTCCCTCTGTTTGTATTTTCCTGCCATGAGGGAGCCTTATTAGTACGTGAGTGAGTACAGAAAAGAGAGATAGTAATTAGAGGTCTATGTTCCTTCCATCCTAGCGGGGAGGAAGGGTGGGCGCACGTGAATCTAAGCGGATACAATCATCAGAAATGCTTTTACGGTAAGTAATGCATGTCTTCTGATGTTTGTTAATCTGCTTAGAATCACATGCTGTGCACAGACTAGCGATCAGTACCTGGAGTTGGAGGTGGGTTCTGAGAAGGAACAGTAGAGAAAAGATGTCTTAGGCCTGCTTGCCCCAATTGGCAATCAGATCTAGAATGGGCATCTAGACAGTAGTGTTTTGTAGAGGTGTGTACAGAACTCCAGGTTGCCGCTTTGCAAATGGACTCAAAGGGAACATTTGCAATGAATGCTATGGAAGCCCCAGTGCCTCGATTAGAATGTGCTCTTGGCTTGAAGGGCAGTTCTCTCTTAGCAAGAGAGAAACAGAGAGTGATGCATTGGACAATCCATCTAGGTATAGTGGATTTAGAAACTACATCTCCTTCTCTTCCTGCTGCCACTGAGACAAAGAATTGATTAGTCTTTCTCAGTGGTCTAGTTCTTTCCATATAAAACATGACCGCTCTGAGCACATTTTTGATGGGTTTTGAAAGAACGTTGGTAGCTCTATAGACTGGTTGACATGGAATTTCAAAATGAATTTCGGTGCAAACCTAGGGTGCGTGCGTATAACTACCTTTTCTTTGTGAACTGTTACAAAGGGATCTAGTATAGAGAGCGCTTGTAGTTCACTTACTCTCCTAATGGAGGTGATAGCTATTAAGAAAGCAGTTTTAAGAGTGAGGTTCTTAAGTGTTGCTTTGTGCATGGGTTCGAAGAGGGAGCCCATTAGCCTGGTTAGTACAACATTCAGGTCCCATCCGGGAGCTGGGTTAGATATAGGAGAGTGGATCCTCTTCACTCCCTCCATGAAGGCTTTGATAACTGGAACTTTCCCCCGTGACACCTTATGTTGAGACGTAGTGTATGCAGAGAGTGCAGATATGTGAACTTTAATAGAATTAAAGACTAATCCTGAGTCTAACAAGTGAGTCAGGTATAGAACAATTTGTGTGGGGGAGCAGTCAACGGGGTTCATGCTTTTAGCCCTACACCAGATGATGAACCGTTTCCACTTGCTAGAGTAGCAGTAACGAGTGTTCAGTTCCCTTGCCTCTCTAAGGATGTCCATGCATCTCTGTGGGAGCTGCAAATGTCCAAATTCTATGACCTCAGGAGCCAGGCTGCTAGGTTCAGGGTCTGTGGGCATGGGTGCAGCGTTCTGCCCCTGTCCTGTGACAGCATGTTGTACGGGCAGGGTCGTTTCGCTGGTGGAGACAGTGACATCTCCATCAGGTGAGTGACCAGGGTTGCCGGGCCCACATTGGGGCCACTAGTATCATGGTAACTGGTTCCTGGTGCATCTTGTGCACTATCTTGTTGAGAAGGGGAGTTGCAGGGGAAAAGCGTAAACACATTTCCCTGACCATGTTATCCAGAGACCGTTCCCCTTGGAGCAGTTCTGGGTGTACCTGGAGTCGTAATCTTGGCATTGGGTGTTCTCCAGAGTCGCAAACAGATCTATTTCTGGGAAGCCCCATTCTGCGAAAACGTTGGAGATGACGTCTTCTTGTAATCGCCATTTGTACTCTGCGGGCAGAGGGAAGTCTCTGCTGAGTTAGTCTGCCAGAAGATTGAGTTCCCCTGGTACATGTTGAGATAACGGGAACATGTGTCTGAGAGCCCACTTCCAGATGTTCTGGGACAGCTTGGACAGTCCTGGAGAGTGAGTGCCCCCTTGCTTGGTCAGGTAGTACATGGCTGTGGTGCTGTCTGTGAGGACCAGTACTGTCTTCCCTTCAAGGTGTGTCTGGAATGCCTTCAGTGCTTTGAAGACCGCCAGTAGTTCCAGCAAGTATATGTGTTTGGAAGCTACACTCGGAGTCCAAACTCCGTGTGCAGTCTGATGGGATAGGTGAGCACCCCATCCTGTGAGGAATGAGTCTGTGGTTAGAGTTGCTTCCATTGTGGGGGTGGCAAATGGTTTCCCTATTATGAGGTTTTCCTTCGACCACCACCGCAGCGAGAGAACCAGGGCCTGAGAGACCACCACTAGATCGTCCCATTGTCAGCTGGCCTGACACCACTGGCTGTTGAGCCACTCTTGCATTGGACGCATGCGCAGCCGCACGCGAGCTACCAAATAAATACATGACACCATCATTCCTAGCAATAGCATGGCTTTGCGTACCGTCACCTCTCGACCGGCTACATAATGAGGGATCTGAAACATCATATTTTGGACCCTCTCGTTGGAGAGGACGACAAGGCCGTCCTTTGTTCGAATTAGAGCCCCTAGGAATTGGTCGACTTGGCTGGGATCTAGGCTGGACTTCTCGTTGATGGAGAAGCCCAGTTGGAACAAAAGGTCCACAGTCTTTTGGGTATTTGAGAAGCATGACTTGTAAGAATCCCCTGTTATTATCCAATCGTCGAGGTAAGGGTATACTGGAATGGACAACCTGCGCAGGTGGGCCGCTGCCACTGCCAGTACTTTCGTGAATACCCTCGGCGCTGATGCTATGCCGAAGGGTAGCACTCTGAACTGGTAGTGTTTGCCCTCTATCATGAACCAGAGGTATTTTCTGTGCGCTGGCAACAGTGAAATATGAAAGTATGCATCGTTCATGTCCAGTGTTGCCATGTAATCCCCCTGTGAGAGCAGGGCAATTACTTCCTGCATAGTCACCATACGAAATTTTTGAGGTTTTACAAATTTGTTCGCTGGGCGAAGATCTAGTACAGGGCGCATGGTTAAATTCTTTTTGGGTACAAGGAAGTACACTGAATAAATACCCTCCTTTACCTGTGATAGAGGCACAACCTCTATTGCTCCTTTTTCTAGTAGCAGTTCGACTTCTTGAAGGACGGCGAGGTTCTCCGGTGATAGGCGTCTTCCCCTTGGGGGTCTGAATGTAGGGGACCGACTGAATTCGATGCAGTAACCGCGGGCTATGGTTGACAGTACCCAGCGGTCTGTGGTTATTCCCTCCCATGCTGGTAGAAATGATGTTAACCGGCCCCCGACCGGAGATGCATGGGAGGGGACCCAAACCTTCGGGTCATTTGGTGTTGGTAGCTGGGGAGCCTCTAGGAGTGGGGCCCCGACCTCTTCCCTTGCCACGACGTTGTCTTCTCTGAGCATATTGTGCGCTGGTTCCTTGAGTGGAGGACCTGTTGCCTGCTGAGGAGTACTGTTTTTGTTGGTGGTGGTGGTTTTGTCGTTGGCCACGAAAAAAGCATCTGTGGCCGTAACCTCGCATAATAGGAGGTCTTGTGAACTGGTCTAGAGTCTTTAGGGTATCAAATTCCTTCTTAGCTGTCTCCAGTACGTCGTCCACCGCCTTACCAAACAGGTTTGAGTCCTGACTTGGTTTGTTGATGAGGGATGCCTGGGTTTCTGGCTTAAAACCGGAGTTCCTGAGCCAGACATGATGCTTGAGAAGTACCCCCTGGACTAATGAATGACCGGCCAGCCGTCTCTGCAGCATCTAGCATGTTTTTAATGATGCTCTGGTTTAACAGAGTACCTTCTCTCACAGTGGCTAACAAACAGGTTCGTAAGGGCTCAGGGACTTCTTCGAGGCCTTCACGTAACTTTCCCCATTGGGCATCAGCATAGCTTGCCAGCAAGGTATTATTGCCAATTCTGGTGGAGAAAGCTGCTGAGGATGTAATCCTTTTTCGCAAGGCATAAAGCTTCTTTCCCTCCTTGTCTGGGGTGCTTCGCTAGTAGATAGCGGAACCCCTGCCCTTTTCCTTGTGGTGGTTACTACCAAGGAATCAGGTATTGAGTGACCCCAAATATATAAGGGGTCTGACGGTGAGGGACTAAAAACGTTTCTCAATTCTTGGGTTGACCCCTCTAACCAATGCAGGTGTTGATAAAGATGGTATGAGTCGTCTTTTGCCTGAGGCGAGAAGTGGAATGGCCCGACTACTAGGTGGTTTCTCCTTAATTATTTTCTCCACAAAGTCCATCTCTGGAGTAATTTCCCCTGTATAAATTTAAAAATGTGCTGCTGCCTTACGTAGCAGAGCATTCAAAGTGGGCTGGTCATCCCCAGGTGACGGGTTTCTGACTGGTGTGGTCTGAGGAGAGGACAGATCCAGAACGTCAGGGTCTGTTGACGCCCCTTGAGACTGCCAAGGCTGTGAGCCACCTATGTCTGAGTCTTCTTCAAAGCCCTTTCCACCAATGTCTGGGTATTCTTCAAAGCCCTCTACAGGGTCTTGCAGATCCTCATTATTTAGTAACTCTTCATCCTCTTGAAAATGAGTGTCCTCTTCAGTGAGGTCATATGTATCAATATCCTCTTGAAGTGAGCCTTGGATATTTGGCCATGGGGTCTACATGAATTATCTCCCTTGGCCTCTTGGGTGTAACGTGTTTAGGGGTGGACAAGCACCTATCTAGTTTGTCCATACACAATTGAAATCTTTCCAAAGTCCACTGGGGTAACCATAAACGGTCTGGAGGCGGAAAGGGGTGCTCTTCCGCCTGTAACCGTTGAGATCTCTCCCATAGCGTGGAGGATATACTCCCCTCGCCCTCTGAGAAACCTTCTTGTGGGTGCGACACTGTATATCTCTAGGTCTTTCCTTCGACGGGGGCGGATATAAAGGGGGAGGTTCCGGCATACCTTCCGTCTGTTTTGATGTCTCCCTGGCCTTGTGAGCGGGATTCGGCGACTCCCTCGCCGTCCGTCTCTGAGCGTCAGTGGAGACTATTCTAGCTAAGCTTTCGACGACTAAACTGTCCGTTGAGGGCTGGTAATGCACAGTTTTCTGCGGCTCTCTTACGAGGCGTGCCGTCTGGCGTTTTGGTGGTAGAGCCCTTAGTCGTGGACGGCCCAGTCGCTAGTCGCGCAGTCCCCGGCTGCGGGGAGGGCTTGCGTCCCTTACGGTCGACGGAGGCTGCCGGTAGATCCGGCGTCCCCGTTGGCACTAGGGCTTTCTTCGACTTAGTCGAAGGAGGGCTGTGTGTTTAGTTTTTTGCTTTGTGTGCGCGTCGGCATCGCCGGGGTGTACATCCCCATAAGTAGGGTGTGAGCCTAACCTGTCGGGTCCGGGGACAGACGCGGAGGAGCGGGAGCGCTCCTTAGAGAGGTCGACAACCTCCGATACGGAGGTAGCGTTATCACTGTCCCCCTCGTCACCGTCGGGTGAGGAATCAGCCTTTGACATAGCATAGGCTGCCCACCTCTTCACCCTGCGGTCCTTTAAAGTCTTTGGGCGAAGGAGTTTCAAGCCGCATAGCCGCCCTCGTTGTGGTCGAGGGGTAAGCAGCGGTTACACCGCTTATGCTTATCCTTCCACGTGAATTTGCTGTTACGAGGGAAAAATCTAAAAGGAGTCCTCTTCATAGCTGAGGATACAAGAATAAGTGGTAACGACCCCGAAGGAAAGGGGGGTGAAACAGAAAGGCATTCTAAAAAGGAAACAGAAGTGTCCCCACAACCGCCTCTCTCCCTACTGTGTAGGTCGCCGAGGCCGGGCTACATGTTCAGCAGCGCCGATATGATCGCCTCTGTCGAAACCATCGCCGTCGAAGATTTTGACTCGGCGGGGAAGTAGCTTAGCCGTCGGAGGGCTGTAGGTGTTTAGATTTAGCGATAACTGACAAAAAATGACCAAGGGTCGAATAAATGGTAATGGCAATGTCTCTTACGAGCTCCGCATAAGGCGAACAGTATTCTGGGTGGAAAAAAACAATCTGAGGAACCTCGATGCGTGAGGGTTTTTGGGTACACTACACGTCACTATAGGGATAGTAATACAGACACGCCTATGTCGATGTCCCCTTTTCGACTACGAAAAACAAAATGCAATACTCCGCAGTGACCACTGGATGTCAGACTATGCACAGAATGCGAGTCTAAACAGATTAACAAACATCAGAAAGTTTGTACTTTCTCTATGCATTCTCTATGCATCGGTTTATGGCCTTTGCTGCTGCTGTTCTGAGCAGTGAGAGGGTCAGGGGTATGTAACGTGACACCAATTTTTATCTTCGATAAGGTCCTATATAAATTCCATGTGATCACGTTGTCCGACTCTTGGGCCTTGATCCCCAACCTACAAGCTGCCCTTTTAAGTAGCTCGGTGCATTTGTAATGGTCCTTTAAAGGGGAGGTTGTGGCGAGTGGCTCGATGTCTCCTGGGTGTTCAAAGTCCTTGCCTCCAATTCAAATTCCTCCTCCTGATTATTATGATCCAAATTATGAACCTGAAGATCTTCTTCCAGGAGATCAGAATCTGACTGTGGATCCACTTGACCCTTTTGTTTTCTGGATAGCTTTGTGTCAGCAAAATTAATTCTTTTGTGAGTTTCATTATGTGCTTCCTTATCCTTTAAAAAGGTGGCATTCTTGGTTAGGGTGCCTGCAAATTCACCTGCATCGCACGCATGCTTGTGTAACAGGGTTTAATTTTGGAGTAAAATGACTGATTCACCCCTCGTCCGGTAAGAATTGCAAACATTTTTTGATGTATGGTGGAAAGGCGGCTGACGCTTATTTATGTGTGTGAGAGGGGGAACTGTGTTTTTGCAAAAGCCCTTTTGTGACAACCCATCCTTTCTGACTATTTTTTCTTTTTTTTTTTACTCTTTTCTTGCTATATATAGGAAGTGTCTTGGTGTTTTTTCCTAAAACTATCACCACGTGTGGTGGGGAATGTCTTTGACCAGTTGGACTGCGGCATCTACGATTTCTTGGTGCTCCCCGCAAAGCAAGTGCTTTCAGCCTGTGTTTGGGTTTAAGAATGGAAGCAGTCATGTGGTCTTCTCCATAGCCCAGCGTGATGTTGGTCCATCGGAGCTGCGGCCCAACGGTGAGCATTTCTCTTTGGGAACCTTCTTTGTGGCTACCCAAATAGACTTCGACCGTGGCACTCGATCACTCAACCTCTATATCCTTGGTGGAGCCTGAGGTTTCATCCTGTGCCAACTAAGCCTGCATGGCGTAGGTCAACCAGTGCTCGATTTTGTGCTTTAACTGTTTTAGGCTTAAAGCGCTTTGCACGCTGGATACTTGTCCTCTGCATGATCCCTTGGAAGGCAATTATTACACACTTTGTATGTATGTATCCTTCCAAGGGAATTTCGTATTCCACTTGTGATAAAACTTTAATTTGGGCAGGACGAAGTATGCCATGGGTGGTGAGAAAATCGAGTGCAGCTAAAAATATAAAGTGAACGCTTTGTTGGTGGCTCAGTCTCTCGATAAGAATTGATGATCAGCTTCGGTCTCAGACTCCTGGTCCATATGGAAGATATTTGCAAGTCTGCAAAAAGAAGGCTGCTGGCTAGTTCAAAAGCAGCTCCACAGTTCGGCCAGTTAGTCTTGAAAAAGCACTTTAGTTGAACTTTCGACTATTAACGGTCACCTTAAGTAATATGGCCATGCTTACAAGGCTCCCAAATGTATGGGGAAAAGGGTATAGGAAATAAGAATAGGTTCAAGTTACTCACCATAGTGACATCTGTGCTACTGGTCCATAGTACCCTTTCCCACATAAGAACCCTTTGCTACACAAGTCTCTGTCTTCCATCCCTGCTAATAAGGTTCTTATGTGTTTTATAAAAGCTGCTCAAGAGCACTGGTGGTTGGTGCTGAGTGTGTGCGCAAGTGAGGATGGAACGTGGACAGGCATGTCCTGCACATGCACCCAGGCTCAGCTTTCAAATTTCGTGTTACGCAATCGAGAGCTTTGGACATGTTGCATGGAAAAGGGGAAGATATGTAGGAGAAATACAGTCCACAAGGACTTACTTGGGTTGTAGCTAAAATCTCTCAACATTATATTTTTGTGGTTGTGCTGTGTAATCACCACAAGGAATGCGACAAAGTCACAGAGGAGAGTCTAGGCTACCCTGAAAACCCTGGGCCTTCAGTCACTGCATCCAATGCAATGCTAAACCTCGAGGTGGTACAATAGGGATCGCCCAGAGTCACCATACCATCCCTAGCATTGTATGTAGAATGGGCAAAGCAACTTACTGGAGTTGACTCATGTAGCTCACAGAACACAAGAGTAAATCCTCCATTTAACAAGAATATAGCAAACTGACAAGGATTACGAGTGTGCTACCTATGATATTAACACAATCTTAAAACTGGTAAAGATGGTCCAATTGGAGACTGGTAAGTTGCATCTCATCCTAAAGCTATACATGATGACTGAAAGCCATGCTATGAGACACATTAGAGCCCTGACGAAACACGTGCTGGCTTTTGTTAATCATATGGCTGTGTTGATTAATCGCTTGAATAGCCTATTGTTGTCATTTTGGGTCATATTGCCCTATCCAATAACATTCGTCCTTCTTAGCTCCACCCCTGGTGGCCACCTTCAGATTTGGTCGTGCAGGTAAAGTGGCAGTAGGAACCAAAAGAGCTGCATAGGGGAAGGAGGGAGGCGTTGCATGTGAATCCACGTAAGACCCATACTGGCGAACAAGAGTTACACGTAAGTAACTTGTTCCTTCTCCAGCATGGGGTCTTACGTGAATTCATTTGCTATGAATACGATTACACAGCAGTACATATACACAACCACGGGCGGTGGCGAGGCTCAACTGAAGCAATAGAATTTACCCCTGGAACACACTCATCTCAGCAAAACAGGTTGCAAAGCATTGCTTTTTCGACACAAGACTCCTCCCTGGAATCCTATCGACACAGTAAAATCTTATGAAGGTGTGAGTAGACCTCTACATAGCAGCCCTGCAGATATCCAACATGGGAACACCAGAGAGGAACGCAGTAGTCGAAGCAATGGCTCTGGTGGAATGGGCTCTCGGCCAGCCTGCAATGTGTTGGCCAATTGATTGCAATGCATGATACAGCTGTAGAGCCAGCTAGAAATGGAGGCCTTCTATAGAGCCTTCCCATACCCTTCAGGTTCAAAGTAGATGAAAAGTTGAGAAGTCTTTCGAAAATCTTTAGTGCGTGCCACATAAATTTCAGGGCACACGACACTTCCAGTGAATGCAAGGACCTTTCAGTAGGCGTAGAAGGGTTTCCAAAGAAAACTGGTATTACCCATGGTTTGTTTAAATGAAAGTCAGACGGGACCTTTGGCATAAAGGACGGAGGAGTTCGTAGAACCACCTTGGATTGGTGGAAAGACAAATATGGAGGCTTAGAGGATAGAGCCTGGATTTCTGCAACACGCCTTGCCTAAGTGATCGCCACTAGGAAGACAGTCTTCCACGAGAGGAACTTCAAAGATGTCTGATGCATCGGCTCAAAATGAACACTCATCAGTTTGGGCAAGACCACATTCAACTCCCACACCAGGACAAGAGCCTTGACCGGAGGGAATGTTCTGAAGAGGTCCTTTAACTCCTTCACAAGCCACTGAGACCACAGGGAGAGCTTGCCAGGAGCCTGGGTATACTGGGATATCGTGGCTAAATGCACCTTGATGGACGCATGGGCAAGGCTAGCCTTAGCAATATTGTTATTGTTATTGTTATTTTGCACTTATATAGCGCCTTATATACCATTGGTATGGTCTGAAGGCGCTGGTAGGTTGAACGCCCTTGGGAACCGAAGTTCAGATCAGTAGAGAGAGTAGGGAGAGTCAAAAGGTGCGTGTGTGCACCGGATATGTGTGCAGCTCGTGCGGTACACAAAGTAATAGCTGATTCTTATTGGTAGGTGTGGTGGTTGAGAGATCAGGAGAATGTGTTCGTTCTGGCAGGATTTATCCGGAACGGATGTGGCTGCGTTAGGCCTGAGGAGAACGCCTGGCTGGGGGTGTGAGACCAGCAGTGTTTACATAGAATGATGTGGAGTAAGCGGTGGATGTTCGTATGGGAACAGTTATACCGAATGGTGTCATAGTATCTCTGTGTTCTAGTTGAGTGGTGATGTAAAGGAGAGAGTAAGCGTGGGGTGTGGTAAGAATGGTTATATGCTCTTTCAATGTGCAAACTTCTAAAATCACTTTCACAGAGAGGCTACCGGGCGAACTTCTAAGTATAATTTTCCATACAGAGGCTATTGGGAACGTTTCTAAATTCAGTTTATCAGCGAGGCTACTAGGCACACTTCTAAGTGTAACACTCGCGGAGGCTATTGGGTACACTTCTAAATGCAAATTTTCACAGAGCGTCTACTGGGCTACATTTCTAAGTTCAATTTTCCAGAGAGGTTATTGGGCAAACTTCTACTTGAGACTTTCCAGGGTGTCTATTGGATACACTTCTATAATCAACTTTCACGGATGCTATTGGTAGCACTTCTAAATGCAGCTTTCACAGTGTGGCTAATGGGCACACTTCTAGATGCAGCTTTCACAGAGGATATTGGGCCCATATCTAAATTCAATTTTCCACAGAGAGGCTACTGGGCGCACTATTAACTTCATTTTCCAGCGAGGCTATTGGGGATACTTCCAAATTCAGTTTTCCAGCGAGGCTATTAGGAACATTTCTAAATTCAATTTACCAGGGAGGCTATTGGGCACACCTCTAAATGTAACTCATTGCGGCTAATGGGTACACCTCTAAATTTCACAGAGGGGTTGTTGGGCACACTTCTGAAAGCAACTTTCACAGAGTGGTTATTGGGAACACTTCTAATGGAACTTTCCAGAGTGTCTATTGGGTTCATTTCTAAATGCGGCTTTCCAGAGTGTCTATTGGGCACACTACTGAATGCAATTTTCATAGAGTGGCTATTGGGCTCATTTCTAAATGCATCTTTCACAGAGGATCTTGGGCACACATCTAAATTCAATTTACCAGAGAGGCTATTGGGCACATTTCTAAGCTTGACGGAGAGGCTGTAGGGCACACTTTCTAAATGCAACTTTTACATGCTAACTTTCACAATTCCGCCAAGGAGTGGACATGCCAACTTTCACAGTTTTGGAGTGGACATGCTAACTTTCACAATTCCGTCTAGGAGTGGACATGCTAACTTTCACAGTTCTAGAGTGGACATGCTAACTTTCACAGTTCTAGAGTGGACATGCTAACTTTCACAAATTCCGTCTAGGAGTGGACATGCTAACTTTCACAGTTCTAGAGTGGACATCCTAACTTTCACAATTCCGTCTAGGAGTGGACATGCTAACTTTCACAGTTCTAGAGTGGACATGCTAACTTTCACAGTTCTAGAGTGGACATGCTAACTTTCACAGTTCTAGAGTGGACATGCTAACTTTCATAATTCCGTCTAGGAGTGGACATGCTAACTTTCACAATTCCGTCTAGGAGTGGACATGCCAACTTTCACAGTATTAGAGTGGACATGCTAACTTTCATAATTCCGTCTAGGAGTGGACATGCTAACTTGCACAGTTCTAGAGTGGACATGCTAACTTTCACAATTCCGTCTAGGAGTGGACATGCTAACTTTCACAATTCCGTATAGGAGTGGACATGCTAACTTTCACAATTCCGTCTAGAAGTGGACATGCCAACTTTCACAATTCCGTCTAGGAGTGGACATGCTAACTTTCACAATTCCGTCTAGGAGTGGACATGCTAACTTTCACAGTTCTAGAGTGGACATGCTAACTTTCACAATTCCGTCTAGGAGTGGACATGCTAACTTTCACAAATTCTGTCTAGGAGTGGACATGCTAACATTATGGCAATCTATGTTATTTGGTGGTAAGATAGAGTGGCGTGGGCTTTCTGGAGTGGAGTGATTGCTCTACTCCCCTACCCATTCCACACTCACGGTTTTGGTGGTGTCTGTTGGTTGCTGGCTTCCTTGGCGTCCCCTGCGGACACCTGCTGACACTTCCTGGAGCCGCCTCTGTTGGAGCCGCCCTTGGACATGGGGCCCTTAGCCGCTGGGGCTGCCGGGCAGAGGGCTGCCTTGGGAGGACCAGTGATGAAGGGCTCACGGCCCAATCAGAGTGGGGATGGGCGGGTTGGGAGGCGGGAGGGGAGCGGGAATCCGGAAGAGGGTGCGGGGTGGGAGAGGGATGCGCCGGGGGTCTGGGGGCCTAGTTGTCACCAATAGAGGTGTGCAGGGCCCGGATGGGCTTTCTTACCTCGCGTCGGCTGCCTGCAGTGAATGCAGGGACCGGCGCGAGGAGGGTCGCTAGACCTTTTGGGCCAGGGCTCACGGCCCAATCAGAGCGGGGATGGGCGGGTTGGGAGGCGGGAGGGGAGCGGGAATCCGGAAGAGGGTGCGGGGTGGGAGAGGGATGCGCCGGGGGTCTGGGGGCCTAGTTGCCACCAATAGAGGTGTGCAGGGCCCGGATGGGCTTTCTTACCTCGCGTCGGCTGCCTGCAGTGAATGCAGGGGCCGGCGCGAGGAGGGTCGCTAGACCCTTTGGGCCAGGGCTCACGGCCCAATCAGAGCGGGGATGGGCGGGTATCCGGAAGAGGGTGCGGGGTGGGAGAGGGATGCGACGGGGGTCTGGGGGCCTAGTTGCCACCAATAGAGGTGGGCAGGGCCCGGATGGGCTTTCTTACCTCGCGTCGGCTGCCTGCAGTGAATGCAGGGGCCGGTGCGAGGAGGGTCGCTAGACCCTTTGGGCCAGGGCTCACGGCCCAATCAGAGCAGGGATGGGCGGGTTGGGAGGCGGGAGGGGAGCGGGAATCCGGAAGAGGGTGCGGGGTGGGAGAGGGATGCGCCGGGGGTCTGGGGGCCTAGTTGCCACCAATAGAGGTGTGCAGGGCCCGGATGGGCTTTCTTACCTCGCGTCGGCTGCCTGCAGTGAATGCAGGGGCCGGCGCGAGGAGGGTCGCTAGACCCTTTGGGCCAGGGCTCACGGCCCAATCAGAGCGGGGATGGGCGGGTTGGGAGGCGGGAGGGGAGCGGGAATCCGGAAGAGGGTGCGGGGTGGGAGAGGGATGCGCCGGGGGTCTGGGGGCCTAGTTGCCACCAATAGAGGTGTGCAGGGCCCGGATGGGCTTTCTTACCTCGCGTCGGCTGCCTGCAGTGAATGCAGGGGCCGGCGCGAGGAGGGTCGCTAGACCCTTTGGGCCAGGGCTCACGGCCCAATCAGAGCGGGGATGGGCGGGTTGGGAGGCGGGAGGGGAGCGGGAATCCGGAAGAGGGTGCGGGGTGGGAGAGGGATGCGCCGCGGGTCTGGGGGCCTAGTTGCCACCAATAGAGGTGTGCAGGGCCCGGATGGGCTTTCTTACCTCGCGTCGGCTGCCTGCAGTGAATGCAGGGGCCGGCGCGAGGAGGGTCGCTAGACCCTTTGGGCCAGGGCTCACGGCCCAATCAGAGTGGGGATGGGCGGGTTGGGAGGCGGGAGGGGAGCGGGAATCCGGAAGAGGGTGCGGGGTGGGAGAGGGATGCGCCGGGGGTCTGGGGGCCTAGTTGTCACCAATAGAGGTGTGCAGGGCCCGGATGGGCTTTCTTACCTCGCGTCGGCTGCCTGCAGTGAATGCAGGGGCCGGCGCGAGGAGGGTCGCTAGACCCTTTGGGCCAGGGCTCACGGCCCAATCAGAGCGGGGATGGGCGGGTTGGGAGGCGGGAGGGGAGCGGGAATCCGGAAGAGGGTGCGGGGTGGGAGAGGGATGCGCCGGGGGTCTGGGGGCCTAGTTGCCACCAATAGAGGTGTGCAGGGCCCGGATGGGCTTTCTTACCTCGCGTCGGCTGCCTGCAGTGAATGAGTAGGTAGGTAAGGCAGAAGTTGCAGCACAGATGCACTGTAGCATGCAAGTGTAGACGAAACCCTGGTCTTCGCTAAAATCGTCTTGCATTCCAACGGCAGACCGGCTCAGGAACGCTGGGTTGTGCTGCAGGAATGCTCCTCCTCTGGATAGCAGGTTTAGCAGAGAAGGCAGCTTGATGGGCAGAACCACCGACAGGTGAAGAAGGTCCGGGTACCAGATCTCTCGGGGCCACGCCGGTGCAATGAGTATCATTTAGCAGTGGGATAATTCGAGTGTGTTGATCACACGTAAGAGCAGCGGAATTGGCAGGAAGGCGTAAAGGAACAGGCCTTCCCACAGGAATGAGAAGGCGTCCCCCAGACTCCTTGCCTGAGGATACCTGCTGGCAAACCGCTGGCACCTCCTATTGGCTGCTGTCGCAAACAGGTCGATCTGAGGCTATCCCCAGTCGCTGAAGATCTGAGAGGCTTGTGGCAGGACCGCATCTCACTGCTGAGAGAGAGTCTGCAATGGTGTTTTGAACGCCTGCCAGGAAGAACAGGACTAGAAACATCTGGTGAGCAATGCCCCAGCGCCACAGGTTCTGTGCCTCCAAAGAGGACGGGAGACCTCGTTCCGCCCTGCTTCTTGATGTAATACATGGTGGTCGGGTTGTCCGTGAAGACCCTGACCACCTTTCCCAAGAGCTAAGGCTAGAAAGACTTGAGCCTAGAAGGCTCCCCATAGTTACAGGACGGTGATCTCCTCTGCGAGCCATAGGCCTCTGGCATTGTAGTTGGCTCCAGTGAAGCGTTGGTCGTGACCATCTCCTGATGTGCTGGGGTCCTGAAGTGAGCTCCCTGCTAGATGTGAGGGCGAAAGGACTAACACTGCAGGGCTTGGTGGAAAGCTTGATTGAGGGCTATCCTGTCATTCTAGGAGCCGGAGATCTGCTTCCACCTGGTGTCCAGGAACTCCTGAAGAGGTCCCATTTGCTGACCACAATGAGGGACTAGATGGACGCACAAGGACAACATCCCCAACAGGGATTTGATGGGCTGCACTGTCAATACACTTCGACGGAGGGTAGCCTTTGGCCCTTTCCTAGGATGGCACTTTAACGCCCTCTCAGATGGGGCCGGCAGGCACGAGACTGTGTTGAGAGGTGCCCCCAGGAACAGAGCGTCTTGGGACAGCACTTTGCTGGATTTGGGATAGCTTATGGAAAATCCCAGAGATGTCAGAGTGCGGACCGTCTCTGCTGTATGATGCGCCATCTGGGAGTAAGAACGAGATCGGACCAGCCATGCTACCACTGGGGCTAGGCATTTGGTGAACACCGTCGGGCCGATTTGAGGCCGAAGGGTAATGCCTTGAACTGGTAACATCTTCTTTGGTCAACGAACGTTAGGAACTTCATATGTTTTGGGTGAATGGGGATGTGGAAATATGCATCCTGCAGATCTAGCATCACCAGGAAATCTCCCTCTTCCAGCTGGCTGAGCATGTGCTATAATGTGACCATCCGGAATGTCTAAAACATTTGTTGAGATGACGCAGGTTCAGGATGGGCCTTCACCCGCCTGACTTCTTGCGACCCAGAAAGTATCTGGAGTATACTGTGGAACACCAGAGGAACAGAGAGAAAGCTTCTATTGCCCCTTTTAGCAGCATGGCCTAAACGTCCTTGAGTTGTGCTCCGTGCTGTTCTCGTCTTATCACGGGTGGAATGCAGGGGCACGGGTCTTGGAATTCCAGAGAGTGTCCCTGCTCGATGATGTCGAGCACCCATTTGTACGTGGAGATGTTGCGCCACATGTCGACAAACTGAGATAGCCGGCCTCCCACTGGGGTGCTGAAGTGGGGGCTCTGAGACTGAGCCTGGTCAGGCTTCCTTCGGCATCTACGCCCTGGTAGACTGCAGACGACGATGCTGGTTGGCTCTCCTATAGTCCTTGGAACGGCCTCCATGCACCTCCCGGGTAGTGGAGCGAGGGAGCTGGTGGTAGGAAGGGCTGAGCGCCTTCAAAGTTTGTGAAACCTTTCCTTTCTGGGAGCGAAAGATCTGCCTCCTTTATTGCAGCGTTCCGAGAGCGTGTCGTCTGTGTGTCCGTCTTGATGGCGAGAAGTGACAGGTCCACTGCCTTGCTGAAAAGGTTATCCCCATCGAAAGGCATGTCGACCACTTTGGCTTGGACGTCCTGACTAAAGTTTGTGGCCCTGAACCAACCTTGATGGCATAGGGCGACACTGTTGCCCATCTGCCGGAAACCGGAGTCGGCAATGTCAGGCGCGACTGATCGCACGGTCGGATGCCAGTACTCCACAACCGCCCCCTCCCCCCCACCCGCTGCTCCTGAAAGATGGCTATGTGCTCTGCTTTCTTGACTGGAATTGGAAATTGAGAATGGGTCCCAACCTGTACCAGTTCTCTGTTGCAGCGCGCAAAAGATGGCTAGGGCGTTGTCAGCCGTGTCTGTAGACGCTGCAGTGGTGGTTATGCACTTTCCAGCCGGATCTGGCTACCTTTCCTCCAAGTCAGGAGGAACTGAGCAAACGGGTGATGGATTAGACAACCTCTTCCTCGCAGCAGCCCTGACCACAGAGTCCGACATCGGAGGGCCTCTCAGGCATTTAGGAGCTGTGTCCAGGACCCTATATTTCTTCTCCAGCCGCTCCTTTTTAGTAGGCGCAGGACAAGGTTTTTGCATCACCACCAGCCCGTCCTCCTAAAAGTGGGACTGAGACACAGCCTTTCTGGAAGATTCACAGTGCTGGAAAGGGAATGTCTCCCCTTTTCCTCTGTAACCAGGTTAAAAGGCTTGGCCTCCGGTGAGATCATCGCCTGGAAAGATCCCACTTTATCCCTTTATCCGGGGAGAGTGCCTAGATAGTAGATCTACATCTGGTGGCTCACCATCTGCAGGGATGTAGTCCTCAAACTCATCTGTACTTGGGCACCATCTTGGGCAACTACTAACACTGCTTCGAGGACAGGGTTGACGCTGTGGACAATCTGCGGCCTTCCGAAGACAGGGTTCCCTCCGTGCCCTGTCATCGATCCACTGCTGCGGTGCTAGTCAACGAGGAAGTGGGGAGCGTGCAAAGACTTCACCTTTTTTAGGTACCTTCCCCTTGGAAGCATCCTCAAAGAATCTCAACCTCTTTCCAGAGCGAGTACGCTCTTTGGGCCTGCTAGCCCTGGCAGAGGCATAACTGTGCACAGAGGCCTTACCTTCTTCCAGTCATGACACCAGCTGCCAATGGCAATCCTTCCTCGTCTTAGAGGAGAACGACTGGCAGATGAGGCATCCCTCCACATCGTGGCAGTAAATACACTTTTGGGGGCAGTCCTCGAAGACATTCTTCTGACTGCATCTGAAACAGGCCTTGAAGAGGCTCTTCTTCTCGACCTCCCAGAGGGCACGCGTACTAGGCCCAAAACTGGGTTTGCGGAAGGTGGGATCGAGACTGGCAACAGATCCCCGCTGCCGACAAGACACAACGGACTCGAAGAAAAACTATATAAAAATGGGCAAAATACTCAAGAAAACAAGGAGCGAAACTCGAGGACTCCCAACACGAAAACGTGTGGTAAAAATCTGAAGGAGTGGAGCTAAGGAGGATGAATGTCATTCGATGGGGCAGTATAACCCAAAATGACAGCAATAGGATATTCAAGCGATAATACAGTTTTTAGCTTAAAGCTAAACTGCTTTATTTTACAAAGGATTCCCAGCCTGACGACTGGGAATATTCACAGCATGTGAATCCATGTAAGACCCCATGCTGGAGAATGTACTCTTCTTTACGAGCACAGCAAACAAACAAAAAACGTACATTGAGCCAATGATCTGTAATACACTATTTTAAAGAAAAATAAGAAATTTAAAATTGAATGAATGCATTACTGTATAACAATCCTGATGATGTGACTCAAAGCACATACTCACACTGGAATTTCAACAATATTAAATGTGACTGAAGTGTGAAACAACAAATAAGTGGCATAATACAAGGAAGGAGCAACACATTATCCAGGGAACAACAGTTTTTTTATTTTCAGCCGACTTGACAATTTACAACGCCCCAACCCACCAAAAACAGCACGTAAGTGAAAAGAGGTCTGTGGGATTTAAAAGCATAGTCCATAAAGCAACAGCGTAAAATATTGAAAGCCCAACCCCACAGGTTCCACGAAGAAAACCATGCGCAGATCTAAATTTGGCAATACAGTCGACCCCCACAGGTACCATGGAGGAGTCAGGCAGCTGCCATAGCGATTCTGCATGTCTCCTAAATGTTGTGGCCCTCTTCTGGCTTTGCTCTGTGAAGCCCCAGGCCTCCTGGCAGGCTTCCAAGAATTAGCTGTTTCACATTGGTTGAGGGCATGATACCAGACAAGCACCCAATACAAATCCAAAGAGGCTAAGAGAAATCAGGCATACCCAATCCTGGAGACTGCTGAAGAGGTGGTAGAGCCAGTCAGCCATGATGGCAGTCCAGAAACAACCCAAAGGGCCAAGGGTTAGCAATTTGAGATTAGCACCAATACTTGATGGAGGAGATGAAAGCCCTGTATTGGAGGATAAACTAAATGGAACCCTTGTGCCCAACCATTTTTAGGAGTCAGACACCCATCAGATAACTTAAAGGCGCCAGGTCGGTGGTGCCTGGTAGGAGAACAAAAATATCAACGCAACCCAATGATTTACAAGCAGCCTAGAAGGAGGCTGACCACCACCAGCCAAGAAGGAGGTATCCCCCAGCATTTGAAACACCAGAGTTGACGGACTTACACAGAACAATATGTCCCTAGACTAGAGATCATGCCAAACTCAGAAACTTACTCCTTTGGAAGCTCAATCCTCACAATTTAGGTTTGTCCTTTACCTGAACTTTTGTTTAGACAACCCAACCATACTCTCTACCAACAGCAGTTGTAACCCCCAATAAAGAGAAACAGTTACAATCTGTCTTGAGTCGTATGTTGATCCCTAGGTTATTATGGGACATAATGAGGAAAACAAACATTTTAAAAATAAAACTACTCACATCTCCTACACAAACAGGATCAAGTGTTGGCAGTCGATAAATGGCAAGGCTGTTTGGGTTGTCACCTCCTGTAGCTAGCAACGTTTTTGATGGATTTAGTTCAATAGCATGAATACCGCAGCCCTGATGGTTTAAAATGGTAGGTTGGCGATCTTTCAAAATTGGGATCCTGGTAATTTGACCGGTCAGCACATCCACAACAAACAACTGAAAGAGAACACAAGAGGTTTACACACCATATTCGCATAACAGAATTTATCGCAAACATCCTAGACTAAATACAGAGGTATAAAAACAGAGCTTAAGAGTGAGCTATAAAAAAAAGATACATCACCCATTCAAATGTATACATCACACCAGCCTTTCTGCAGCCCTTTATCAAAGTATTTACCCCCAGAGTTAAATTATGTACATAAGCAGTGGCTATGAAATTATTCTGGGAAACACCCACTATTTAGCCTAAGCAATTTCAAGCACTTACTATTAGAGAAAAGTTATGAAAGGTTGTTGGTTTTGACCTTCGACATAGGTGGCTTTTTAATGATTTGACAACATTGGTTCTGCCTCTCCTTGACAGACCCCAGGACAGATTCTGCCAAAGCGCTGTCCAAAAAATACATAGTTAGAGAAATGTATTCCATTTCATTTATTTATTGGTTATTTGTAATGCGCCTATTAAGTGTTTCAAGGCGGATCAAGGCAAGGGGGGCAGGAGGAAGTCAAAACAACAAACATTCTTACTGGGCCTTAAGACATTCAGAATGTGCAAGAGCTAAAAGGGTAAAGGATGATAAAGGTAACACAAAACAACAAAAAAGCAATCTTACTAGGCTTTGCGGCAATGCAGAACGAGCAAGTGCTAAGACATGAAATGCAGGGGAGAGGGGAAGGAGGGTAGTGAGGGTATGGGTCATGCCTAGTTGAGGAGACAAACAACTAACAAAAAGTGATCCTACTAGGTCTTGCAGCAATGTTTATCATTTGTATGCTTCATCCCCTCTCCTAGTGAGACCCTCAGCACTTTCTGCTGGACTCTTGCTAGTTTTTCTTTCTATCCTGAATGAGGCGAGCCTTTTTCCCCTCATTCATTCTTATTTGCTCTGACTTTTAGAACTCTATTCTCTGTGTTTTATCTTTACTATGGAGTCTACTTTCCTCCATATCTCCTTAAAGGAATCTATGTTTACTTCTGCAGCACACAGCACCTTATTTGCAGTGTTGCTGGGAACCATTTGGGTTATCCTTTGAGATTCTTTCACTATCCTTAACTATTGTCATTAAGGATAGAGGGATACTTTGTATCCTTCCTAAAATGTTATACTATGAGAGATTAGCACACGCCATCTTATGTGGAGTGCTAAGGAGATACCTAGTATCTCCATTCTCTCTGCTCCTGTGACTTTTTAGTCACATAGACAACCCAATAGTTATGGTTGGTGGCAGTGGACATGTTCTACCAACTATTGTGCCATTTGTTTGCCGCAGACTGTATCACAGTCTTGGTTGCGCACGATAAGGTCACCTATATTCCAACATGGTGGCTCCTATCTTTTTTCACCATTTCTATCGTGGCTGTTCTTTGTTAGCCCTTCTTCTAACCTTGTAGGAGGGGGGAGGTCAGTGTGTGCGTTTTGCCTTTTGTGGGCACCCTTGGGTGTCCCTGCCTTGGCTCCAGTGTGTCTGGGCAGGCAATAAGTGGGAGAGGAGCTATTAATTCTCTGACCTTTGTCAGAGTGCCCAAATGGAACTGTTAGGAAAGTTTCCCATTTATGTCTAGTTTTCCCTCTAGTTGTGTACCCCCCAACTTTAAGCTGCTGTTTAAACACTATAGTCTGACTTTTACCAGTGAAGCACAGCCTTCAGCTGCACTCCACTGTGCTTTAGCTCACTTCAAGGAATAAAATAAGCGGTATCGCATCGCAATTTGTGATACAATAAAGCTGGTTTGCCTTTTAAATTTATTAATCATGTCGCAGAAACTGTGATATGATTTATGGCACCAAGCGCAGAGCTTAAAGGCACAGATTGCTGTGTCTTTAAGCTCTGCACTCGTTGCACTGACAGTGTGCAGGCAGCAGAAGAAGCTCCCGGGAAGGGCTAAATACACTATCAATGTGTGAGCCCAGCCCGAGTGCGGTGTCGAAGCCACGTGGAGAAGAGACTTTGAGATACCAGAAGGAGCACCCAACTCCACTTACAGACCCAGCTTCTATCCGAGGTAAGGAGTCATGCTGGGGGGCTTAGGAGAGGGTGGGGTCTGGGGGGGGAGGGAGGATGGGAGTTGGTGCATGCGTTCTGCAAGCCCCTTGTGTGCGGGGCTGGGGGTTAGCAAGTGGCCGCAGGCTAGGAAGAAATATTTCTCCACCCGTTTGCGTGGGAGAAATATTAATTCCAGCCACTTGCTAGTACCCAGCCCCACCATAACATGGCATGCTGGCAGATCGTCTTTCAAATATTCTTTCCTTCTCGCGATTCACGCTCTGCAAGCAGGCTATGTTATTACTGCAGGCCTGGCTGCTTAGAAAGTGGCTGGCCATAATATTTCTCCCGCCCGAATTGGAGGGAGAAATATTATTTACTGCCATTTTCTAAGCACCCAGGCCCGCACTAATAACACAGCCTGCTACAGAAGGCATTTTACATTTTCTTTCAGTCTCGTCATTAAAGATGCGACAATTTCTTTAATCACGAGACTGAAATAATATTTAAAATGCCCTCTGCAAGCAGGTTATGTTATTACTGCAGGCCTGGCTGCTTAGAAAGTGGCAGTATATAATATCTCTTGCGCCCGGATCGGCGGGAGAAATAATTACTGCCACTTTCTGAGCACCCAGTCTCCGCACTAATAACACAGACTGCTTGCAGAGGGCCCTTTACATTTTCTTTTAGTCTTGCGATTAAAAGGTACCACAAGTGCCGTAATCATGAGACAAAAAATATTTGAAATGCCCTCTATGTTAGTGGCCAAGGGAGACCAGACGTCCCCGATTTTGCCGGGACTGTCACCGTAATTGGTGCTCTGTCCCCCTTTCAGAAGATTATGTTCCCATTGGAAACTGCAGTGGTGCCGGTTTTTTGTAGTCGGTCTTTGGAGCTGGCAGGCAGGAATGCACAACCTCGCACAGAAGAAATGCTACATTTTACAAGTTAACATAGTGTTAGCTTGAACTAAATTAATTATAATATGTGTTTCTTTCAACAGTAACACTTAAACCCCTTTCTCCGCCAAACGCTACTGAAGTGTAGTGCCTTGACAGCCACTTTCAAGAGTTAGTCCTACTTTTATGTTAGTTGCCCTGTCCCTTTTTTTACTTTTTAAATGTGGTCACCCTATGGTGGCCTGATGGGCATTACAAAAACGTTCCACTACAAAGACGTTCCAAAATGGATCAGGGTGCACTGGAACCCTGGCTAACAGTCTCATGATTAAAGTGTTCGTGGCACCTTAAACATGAAACTGAAGGAATATTTAAAGGCCCTCTGCAGCACCATGCTGTTATTAGTGCGGGCCTGTGTGCTTAGAAAGTGGTTGGAAATAATTGCCATTTAAGCACCGAGGCCCTGCACTAGTAACAGCATGGTGCTCAGAAGGCCTTTAAGTATTCCCTCAGTCTCGTGACTAAGGTGCCACAAGCACTTTAATCATGAGACTGAAAGCCAGGGTTCCAGTGAAACCTGATCCATTTTGGAGCGTCTTTATAGTGGAACGTTTTTGTGCACTTGTAGTCTTATGTTCAGGGCGGTACAAATACTCCCCAAAGGTGGTTGCTTCGAGTGATTTGTATTCTTTGCAAATAAACAACCATTTTGTGGTTCTTGAAACACAAAACAAACGTGCACTAATCAGAGGTTGGAAGGTATGTGGTGGTAAGTTGCTTAAATTGGGTATCAGGTATTAATATTGCCACATATATGGTCGCTGTAAATAATATCGCTGCGAAAATGTCGTGCCGATATTATTTGGGTGACCATATATGTGGCGATAGGGGCAACAAAAAAATTTTTTTTTTTAAATGTGGCGGTTGCGGGGGTGTCCCCCGCATGTTCCATGCAATAATGTCGCTACAAAAAACAATCATTTTTCGGCGATATTTTTGTATGGCGATATTTTTGTGGCGACATTATTACATGGAACCTTAAGTTGCTGGCAAATTGTTCCTTCACTGGCAAGAACAGAAATGTCAATTATTTATTTTTAGGCAGTGTTGGTGGCTTGATGGGCATTACATTGCACAATTTGCTGCTAACTTGCCACTCAATGTTTCCCACAATGAAGTGCCTGTGTGCCATAGGTTTAGAGAAGAGATTTCTGACCTCTTGGGCACACTTATGATTTTTCTGTTGGCTTTTAGGTGTCTGGGATGGCACTCCCTCTTTAGATAATTTATTTTGATCTTTTAGATCATCTCAGTTTTTGCGGACTTGCAATAAGCCAGATCACAAATGGATGATTACATGTTAACTTGCTGGGGCCCATATGTCTCACAGATGAGACTTCGCAGCACTAGTGACAGGTAGATGCTGCCTCAGGGCCTCACTGACCTGGGCAGACCAAGAGACTGGCATCTGGGCATTTGGTTCTGCAGAATAAGATAACTAATTTCCCCAATTGTCACAAACTCCTTGTAGCTGCAGTTTTCATCTTGGCAGTTGCTTGTGACTGTTCTATACTAGCTAAATGAAACTTGCTAATAAAATGACACACGGCATTGTATCTTTATTGAGGTCTTTTTTGATGGACACTGCACTATACACCAGTGACTGCTGCATGACCCAGCTGCACCGAGCCTTGAACTGAAAAAAATTTTCAGAGCTTTTTATCAGATCTATTTATGTGGTCAATTCATGCAGTGAACCTTTACATTTTACAAACATTCATTGCACTAATGTATTACTTCAGAGGTACATATAAATGCTGTATTCTTGCTAATTGTATGTCTTGGGGTAAAACTGACTGCTGATGACATTTAAAATAGGAGTACAAATTTGCTAATTAAAAATATTTTAATGAGCTAATTCTCCTAATCAATTTTTGAAAACTAATTTATGCCTTGCACTGACATGCCCTCAAAGACAGCCGGTACTCAGAGACTTTATTTCCCTTAGTCCTTTCCAATGTCGCAACTTTTCTGCAACATGTTACAAGTACAGTACAGTGCAATTGGGTCTTCCTTTTGTTTCTAAAGGCCCTAGACTCCCTCAAAGGATTTTTTTAGGAGAAGTGCAGATATGCCTTGGACAGGGCTGGTGGCAGCTTATCTTTTCGCTTATTTTTAACCCTTTCTTGTCATGCAAACCGCGTTTACCGCGGTTGGGACAGGAAGGTGGCCTGGCTCCAAAATGGCCATGCCACGAGTTTCTTTGTCCTGTCCTTTGGCCATCTTGCCCCTTTACCTTAGCCAGGTCGAGCCGACCAGGGTCAGTCCTTATTTGGGCATGCATTCTCCCGCGAAACAACAAGCTTTTGCGGGCTTCTGCATGCCTTGTGTGTGTGCCTCCAGGATATGGGCTGGACTGTCTAGTTCCAAAACACATCCTGGGTGTCTGGTGTGCTGGGTATGACTAGGACCACTGTGGTTCGTGAATGGTCCAAGTCTGGTGAGTCTGTGAGCAGATCTCCCATTGGGTCTTCTTCATTTTGGCACAAGTGAGATTCTGGATAAGAGAAGACTCCAAACACTCACACCAGGTTGATCTCTCGAGTTCTCACTGAACCTGGGATAGGATCCAAGCACCCTGAAACTAAGAAGCTGAGTCGAGGAACCGCTGGAATTTTTGGAACCCTGAGCACGCTGTTGTCCCGATGGACCCCTATGCCTCTGATAGAACAAGAAGGTCTGCAAAGGCGCTCCAACCCATTTGAATAGTGGAGCTAACTATTCACGGCACCTTTATCTAAACCTGCAAGTAGGCATCTTCGGAGGTGTTCCTGGGCCAACCAGCTTGCGCAGGACCTTTGGTCTGAAACCGCTGCCACCGTTTCGAGGAGACCCTTGAAACTTGGTACATCGCAAGCTCTGTGCTCACGGCACTCTCACAACGAATTTAGTACACTTGGCACTCTCAGGTATGCAATAAAAATAGAGCGCCTGAACGGGAGTACACTCGGTTACCGTGTCGCCCAGCCATGGCGACGAACTTCGCAGGTGCCTTGCTGTGTTGCCCCTCTGTGCCCTGAAGCCTGCTACAGTGAAACTGGCCCGATCCATCCACCAGGGGCGGAGAAATCGCCACTGTCCCACCAGGGAAACATCGCTGTAACTTCGCTGCTGAAAGCCGCAGGCTGCACAACTGCCGCATTTGAACTTGCAACCGAAGTGGACTCGACTGCCGAAGTTTGGCCCGGAGTGCGTCGGGGGTTGGTGAGTACAAGCAAACCTTACCGGTGGCCCCTAGCGCATCCATCTATGTTTGCACACGAGTGTCCCGTGAGGGCCACTCACTTTTTCACAGGCAGCCCAAGCTATAGTCCCATTCCCAACTCCTGGAACCTGTTCTGCCCTTTTCGGAAGACCCTCCACGAATAGTGGGAACCTGTTCTGCATCACCTCACCCACCTTCCTGAGCTGCTATAACCCCTACAAGAGACCCCGTTTTCGCCCTTCTACACTGTTGCGTGCACCAGCACTTGAAAGGACTTTAGAGCGTTAGGCTCCACTCTTCGTGGGGACTGGACTGCCTCTCAGTTAGGGATTTATTGATGTGGACTTGCCTAAAGTCTATTTTCACTGCTTGCTCCCTTTCCTTTTAGGTTGTGGACCCATTCTGTGTTTTAAGCCTTCAGGCCACTTGGTATTGTTTATATGTGTTATAGTAGTGTTGTACTGGTTTGATGTATTGCCATTGATAATTACTTTGTGTTGAACTTCAAAGGCCTCGAATAAATGTACATGTATTTTTAAAATATATACACCTGACTGGGAGTGATTTGTAGTGTCCTTCACTGTGTGATCATGGAGGTCTTTCAGTCACCCTCACCTCTCCTGAGACCTAGTCTTGACCACCGCCAATGCTACCCTGATTGGTCTGGCTTGTCCCGAAGTTTACCCTGTTCCAAGAAACTAGGCTGGCCTTCAGAACCTCTGCCCACCAGGTCAGAGTTCAGAAATCCATCTTAACAGGAACCAGTTCCCACTGCGGGGGCCGACTGTCCTGATTGGGCAGCCACCCACCCCCTTTCTGAAAAATGCTGAGAGAGTTTGCAGTGGAGTGTGTGGAAAACCATATAAAAGGTGAGATTCCTGAGTTGAAAGGCAATTCGACCACTGGAATAGAAGATCCGAAGCTGAAGACGACAAGAGACGCCTGCAGACCCTTCCAGTAACAGTGGAGTGACCACTTACTGTCCTGACCCGGTTTTCAAATCGACAGAGGAGTTCCGAAGAGGACTCCTTCCCTTTGGCTGGTGGGACCAACAAGCCCTGAGACGAACTACAAATTGAGCCATCTCCCGAGGTGCTGTGCCTTTCTAGAGCTGCAGACCACGAATACCAGGAGACATCCAACCCATTTGCGGTGCAACATCTTTGCAGGAAGAATCCATCCAGAACTTTGGTGAGCTCCAGTTGGACTGCCAGAGGAACGATCCCACTCATCTAAATCCCCTCACCAGAATGCAGGACTTCAGAATTGAAGATCAACCAGGTGAAGACTGTCCTTTGTTGGAGCTGATAAATAGGCACCAAAACAGCAGACCAACCAAGGAGACCGGAGTAATCCATGCAAAGGGTCCTCTCTCGAGACTGCTGCTGTGACATCCCATTCAGAGGAGAATCCAGCTACGTTTACTTCTTCTAACCTAAGGTACTGTGGTGCTAAAGGTAGAACTTGCCTTGAACCGAAGAGTTGCTCCAGTGTGACTAGAGTGCATGAAGAGGTGTCCACCCTGACCCAAGCATGCCAGCTTGTGTCCCTTTAGGGAGTCCTTTTGCAGAGGCCCCCTAACTTGTGTTATATTGCTAGGTATCTTAACCTAGAGACAAAATATCCTGCTAAACTTTGCTGTCCTGCTACTTCGTAAGACTTTGGCTCTACTCCAACATTGACTTTTTCATATAGTTAGGGATTGGACTTTGAAAGCATTAGAAGCTAGGAAAAGTGTCTCTAGATCGTTAAGCTCTGCTGCTGTGTGTACAACCAACCCTTTTCCTTCCGAAAGATTTCATCTGATGTGGTTGCATGCATGGTAGTACCGATAATACGGTAGAACTGTCATTACTGTCAAACTCTGTAACAATTGTAAGTGTGAGCAACTACTATTGACGTAATCACCTCTGGAAAGTGGTATTAAGAATTCTTGTGTGTGTTGGTTAGTGAAATAAGTATTTATCTACCTTCCTTGTGTAAATATTAATAAATTATATTTTTGGTATAACATTTACTGTGTAAGAGTTTCATTGGACAATTGTATTTACTGGATTCAGTGTGCTTACCTACAGCTCACATCTTCCTCCTATGGTGAGCCTGGCTGCTCTGCCATTCTACCAAGAACTTTTGGGTAGTACAGACTTATTCTAAGAGTTTGGGACCAGTATGCCAAGGGATAGTTTTATGAAGTCTTACCTCAAGTGGACTTCAGGAAAACTCCCCTAACACATACATAAGCCCCATATGTGCCTGTAAATAAGTCAGAACAGGTCACAATGTGCCACCCTCCTTTAGGGACTTTGGGGGCCAGGGAAGTGCTACCTGGAAGCGCTATATAGGGGCATCCATGTGTCCCCGATGCTCATCATGCCAAAGATAAGGGAGTATTGCTGCCCACCTTTACCTTGCAGCTAGGGAGTAGAGTAATTTCATGGACATACATCCCTAGATAGCAGTGCTCTACCCATGCACCTCCTAAGTTAGGTGATGCAGGTCCCATAAGGACTACAAGAGGTTACCTCACTAGCCTTTTACAGGAGATGGCATTTCTGCACCCATTCACCTCCCAGACGAACTTTTGATTGGAGTACAAGTTGAATACACCTCTTACAGTGCCCCACACCAGACCACAAACGTGTCAGAGCTGGTTCTAAAGTGCAGCAGCAGAGGCAGTGCTCGAAAGTTGAAACATTGCTCAAACGCTTACACTTGCTCAACAATGGGAGTCAAATGTATAACAGTCACCAGTAACTTCTGTGGCTAATCCACAGACACGGGTAAGTTCAGGCTCCCACCGCTTAGCAGCACTGATATACCATTGCTTCTCCAGAAGTAGATTTATCATAGATTCACATGCTTGAATTAATACCAGTCATTAGACTGGGAATCCACTGGTCTACATATATTTTTTTTTAAACCCAGCAATGGAATGTCTTTATAAATTAGAGAGGCTCCATTTTGTAGCCTATCCACCTCATTTTGGTTCTGTTCCACATCAGCAAATGAGGTGGATAGGGCTCTAGCACTAACATAATTCAAAAACACACCTTTTGTTTTAGGACTCTCAACATGCCACCACTGTTTAAAATAAGCCAATGCCTTTTTTCTTTACCTTTATTTGCCATTCCATAAACATTAACAATACAACTGAACATTGTCCCTCCCAAAAACCCCTCTGCCTTTTGTCCTTCCCCTTTTGCCCCCTCCCCCCCCTCCCATCCCTTCTCCCCTAGATCCTGTTTCACGAAACCCGCAGAATGTATAGCCTCTGTCTGTGGGTATAGTGGTTCCCTAAAGGTATCCTGAAGGAAAGAGTACAGGTACCCAGTCTGATCGAAACACTGCTGGATTCCCCTGAATGGAAAAGGTTACCCACTCTAAGGCCAAAAAAAGCCATATTTTTAATATCCAGTCTTGTTCTACTAAAGGCTCTTTTTGCTTCCATCTCTGTGCTATCACCAGTAATGCTGCCAAATTCAGAACAGTTTATGCCTTACGTTGCGGCTTGGTTATTGTCTGTACCACACAGCCAGAGTAAACATTCCTCCAGCTCCTTCTTGACCTGCATGCCAAAAATCTCTTTCATCATAGAGTTCACTGAACCCCAGAACGGCGTGAAAGCTGGACAGTTCCAACATATATGGGGCCTCCCCTCTGAGTATGCCTCCTCTCCAACACTATGGAGGAATCGCCGGGCAAAATCTGTGGAATCTCTCAGGGCTGTCAGTTTAGGGATTTTTCGCCATAACCTGCCTAGCAATTCTCTGGTATTAAATGCCCCACTGTCGCTTCCCACTTCTTCATACATTACCATTTGCTCTGCAGAACATTTTATTTGAAGATTTTGTATAGTGATGAAACTAGGTGTTTTTCACCTGTGTGGTATGATATACTTTTGGAACAGGGTTAATGGTCTATCGGCCGCTGTCTTGTTTATCGGATGGGATATCCAATGTCTCATCTTGAAGCATCTTGGCCGCTCTATCTCGCCCACCCGAAATGTCCCTTTCCACTGTTCAAAGGATTTTACCTCCTGACCGTGCATCATGTCCCTCATCTTACGGCACTGTATTGCTTTCTATTGTAGGTAGGACCTGTGTTCCCTCTTGGGCCCAAACTGTGGGTGGTGGAATAGTGGTGTGAATGGTGAAGGGAACAAGGTAATCCCAAAACGCTTTACTAAGGCATACCACGTATCTTCTACCAGTGCTGTTATTTCACTCGCATGTATATTTACAAAGGACCTATTCTAAGGGTGTCTCCACTACCGGTCTATCCATTCTATACCAGATCTTCCTTGGGTTCCCCGTTAACCACTCTCTTATCACCCTCAGTTGTGGTGCAGCATATTAAGTGGAGAAGTTTGGAAGAATATATCAATAGGTAAGGGATTGAGCTGACCATATTTCGCATGCAGGTTGAGCAGTGAAGAAAGGGACATATCGACCATATTAATCTTATTGCGCAACATGTTCACCAGTCAGTCTATTGGGAGATACTATAGACCTTTCATGTGCTACATATTGCGCATATAACGCCACTCCTGACCAGTGCTTTACATATCTAGGTTGGGTATGTTAATAGGTTTCAAAGTCGGTGCCACGCTAGCCTGTTTACCCGCTCAGATGGAATTACCCATCAGAGCCTAATTTATAAAAGTAAGATCTCAGCGGTTTAACAGGGACATTGAAGAACACACACAAAGAATTTGGTAGATGGATAATTTTAATAAGTGATATACGCGCCATGATGTAGAGTGGCAAACCACTATAATCTGCCAATTTTTCTTCCATCCCGGGGTGAGCAACATATAATTATCCTCAAATAACTTCCATGTATCACTGGAGACATGTAGCCCTTAGTATCTTACCCCCTGCAGACACCAATGAAATCCCCCAAGTATATACTACCCGAGTATTATTAGAAGTAAGTGGGAGTAGCTCCGGCTTAGCCCAGTTTATCTTTAACCCGGACTATTCACCAAACTCCACAACTGTGAGTACCACAGGGTCAAAATTGTTTGCGGAGTCTGATAAATCAATCAATAAATCAACAGCGTATAGCGGTACAACTAACTTCTGTGTACAGGAATGTACTCCTCTATGCACATGTTCCCTGCAAAGAATACAGCCCAGTGGCTCTATCGCTAGTGCTAAGAGTAGCAGTGACTGGAGGGAACCCTGTCTGGTGCCTCCGTTGAGATCCATAGTGGAAGATGTCATACCATTCATGATCAATTTAGCCACAAGTTTAGCATACATAACTTAAATGATATGAAATATGCTTCAATTCCCATACGTTGTAGTTCTGCGAAAAGGAAGGGACAGCATAGGGAATCGAACACCTTTTCGGCATTTAACAACATAGGCTCTGCCTGTAGTTTCAGTTGTATTTGAGTTATGATTGCAAAAAATCTACAGAGACTAAACTGCGTGGATCTACCAAGAAGAAACCCCTATCTGGGAGAACAAGCGTGCTCATTAACGGGGATAGCCTATTCGCCAATAACTTGGCAAGTACTTTATTGTCAATATTTATAGAGAGGTCTATATGACGCACACAGACATGCATCCTTACCCGGTTTTGGAAGTAGTGTGATGACAGGCTCTCACACCATGGGTGGAAGCAGCTGGTTCGCTAGCGCCTCTTGATACATAGTGATCAGCAGAGGAGATAGATTGTTGAAACTCCTTATAATATTCTATAGCAATCCAGTCTGGCCCTGGGGCTTTACTCTCATTTACTGTTATAGGTTCAGATTACTTCTTGCTCCTCCACAATCCATGCCAATTCAATTTTATCTAGGTACTGCAGCATTTTGTCAGAGGGGAAATTATCTTGGGTTACTATAGAGGGACTTGTAATATCTCACAAATACATCCATAATGGAATCGCAGTCTCTGTATACCTTGCCATTCTCCACTAACTCAATTATCAGCGTGGAGGAACTTTCGGACCAAACCATCCAGGATAACAACTTCCTGGGCTGATCACTTTCGCCATTCCACCTGGCTGATCAATTGCGTCCCAAGAACAGGATTTCCCCGTATGCGGCTTCAAGAAATTCATCAGGTTTGCCCTTAATTTTAGCAAGTGTACGTCTGGATTGGTCCCGTACAAATGTACCCTCGAGCACCTCGAGTTCTTTCTCAAATCCATCCACAGTGCATCTCAATGCACGACGCAAAGAAGATTTCTCGCAGAACGCCAGAAGCGAGAGCAGTGATACTGGGCGTTTGAAGGTGGAAAAACACGAAGAGAATGTCATGATGCCTACCCCCGGAGCATCAGGCCAGGCCCAGCATCCCCGGAAGCAGGCATCATGCCCTCGGGTAAAAGCCCAGCGGCCCTTTATAGGGACTCTTTGGACTCAGTCCTGGCGCCATGTCATGTTGGACATCAGTCCTGGCGCCATAGGCGCCAGGCTCATAAAGGGAGGTGATTTGTGCACTTACCTGATGCAGACCATGCTGCACGCTTCAGGCCTCCCTGAGACCTGAAAGGGACTATTTTTTCATAGGGACTATTTTTTCACTCGGGCGTGGCCAGGGAAGGATACATACCTAGTTGGGGAAGGATACATACCTGGGTCTTCTTTGGAGGCTATTTAAGCCACGCCCAGACAGCAGCTCATGCTTCGCGTTGTTCTGCTTCCTGAAGCTTAACGCTCCCTGTGTCTGCTCCTGGACTACAGCCACGCCCGTCTTGAACCTGGAAGACCTGCAAGGAAGGAAGAGAAGAGAAAGGCGAAAACCAAGGATTATTTCAAGCTTCTTACCTGCATCCGGAATCTTCTCGCCAGCATCCCTGAAGGAAGACTTCAATTTAAAAGCATTGCGTTGCTCGCTGCAGCGCCACGCTTCACTCACCTGTCCTGTCCTCGAGACATCTCCCGGCTCCATCGCGGCTGTCAGCAGCGGACGCCACATCTCTGCACCTAGGGGAGAGAGGAAGAAACAAAAGGTGAGCAGAAGGACACACAGAAGGAAAGCCTGATTAACAGCCATAATACTTACCGGCTTTTCTTCCACATTTCGGGTCGGTGCCGCCCCGCTGGCAGGTACCGTACCCCGGCCCCTATGGGGAAAGGACTAGAGACGTTTCAAAGGAATGATAAGGACATCTAGAGGGATCGCCCTCATTACTACTCACCTTGGCAGGTTAACCCCTCGACGCATCGCCTTCATTCTGCACCTGAAATAGAGGACAGATCACAGGTGAGAAAGACAGCATAAATGGGGCCTCACTTGAACTTTGAACTTTCATACTTACGGCGCATCGCTCAGGAAAGTCAAGTGGATTTTGCCAGCGCCATTCTGAAAACCAGTGAAGTAACTGGACGAACGCGCGCCCCTGCACTAGAAGCAGGATGGAGAGTTCAACCTTCCAAACCATAAGGTGAGCTTAAACCGGGTTTGGAGGAATAGAGGAACGGAGGCGGGAAGGGAGGAGCTAGCACACCATTCTGCAGACTGTTAATCCCCTTTCTCATCTGCAGAAGGATATTCCTACGGGCCAAGGAAGCACGTTTTCCGGGTCCTGCGCAGCACGCTAGAAGAGGCCGCAGTAATCCAGACTAGATCAGCGCCCCCGTGGGAACCAGGTGGGCGCTACAGAGAACCTTACCGGAGAGCCAGTAGGAGAGGAGAAGCCCAGCCAGAGCCACGGGAGACGAGGGAACCGAAAGCACAAAGGAGAGAGAATCCACCGGCTGTCATCTGCCAGCTGCAGACAGAACAGAAGACACCATGACAAGCCTGTGAGTCCACACTGGGACGAAGGGAGCACCAGGGCATATTGGCGAACACACTGTATGTTAAACATTGAACAATCCAAGTTGGATGAAGAGTAAAAAGGTTTCTTAATAATTAAGGCAAGAAATTAATAGCAAGTTTGCCTCAGAAGGAAATCTTTAGCAGCCAATGTAAATGAACCCACAATGCTATGGTGGTGAATGAATGGCAGTGTGAACAAAACACGAATGATGAAATAAACTATGGACTAAAGGAATTAGCCAAGAGGGCTAATGTGGTAAACTATCGAATGTAGAGTTTCAGAGACTGACCATTACTAGGGTGTGAATACTAGATGTCCTGGCAGCAGAAGAAACCAGGCAATAACAAGTGTGTGAATACTAGAAGCCCTGGCCGTAGAGTATACCAGGCAATTGCAAGTGTGTGAAAGCAAGAAACCTTGGCAGGAGAGTATATCAGGTATCCTGACAATCTAAAGACCTAAGATAGATAGATATGATATTGAACACGAGGAAAAGACAAGCTATTATTGTCAAGTATTTATGAAGAAGAGGATACACCCCCTGGATTAAAGAGCAATATTCAAAAGACTTTATGTTGGATTTATTTCTTTTTGAACACTTTTGAAACACTGAAGGCCAAATACATTATTCTTTTCACCTTATTTATTTCTTTAGAAAGCGAAGGTCAGATAGTACTTTGGACAAAGGATGGTTTTGTTTTGGACATTCTGACACTGACAGATACTTAGTTTTGAGTTTAGGCAGGGACCTTCAGTACAGTGACAGCAAGGCATTTTTCCAACCCCTTAGCCATGTCTAAATTGGGTCCTGACCATAACATATGGTGTCAGGTGTAGGATTGGCCTTAGCTGTCATCAATTGGGGGACCCTCAAGTTTGAAAAACCTAGCAACAGAGCCTCTGATCCCTCAATAGCTACAGAACACTCAAATGGCTTTGACCTATGCAGTAGCAGGGGGGAATTAATATAACCCGGAGACTGAGTATTTATATCAACTGACTTGGTCCCAATACCCCCACCAGGAACCTATGTCAGACTTGCCTCTAAATCCAGTTTCACATGCCGACATGGGTTAGACATCTTAGAAGGCGTCATAGATCCTGATTACAGGGGCGATATAAAAATATCGGTACAAAACAATGAGAAAGCTGTGTCAGGAATCAACAAGGGGTCATCCACCCTCATCAAAAATAAGACTGTCAGACGCCTCGTCCAGAGTCAGTGCATGCACAGGTCTATAGTAAAATACACTTGCTCCTTTTTTGCTAGACGCGCCTCATTCCTAGCCAGGTACCGGTCGTCATGGCAACATTACGCACTGGCTCAGCTCCAGCTCCGGCATTCACCTGGAAGTGTTCCAACAGCTGACGCGTGCACTGCATGAAGAGGTGTCCATCCGGGGGGGGGGGGGGGGGGGGGGGAACTTCCAATTTCCATACAGCTGGCGGGAACTTCCAATTTGAAGTTACGACCCGTTTTGCCTCCAGTTTCGTATTGCTACCTTGCTTGGATTCCTAAACTTTACCCTGTGTTTTCGATTGTTTTTTTGCCCTGTATATCCTGTATATCCTGACTCCCTACCTTCTACTGTTCCTCCTGTTACTTTTCGTATCCCCGCTTCAGCTGTTTTCCTATCCACTTCCTTGATCAACTCGTCTACACTTTGCCGACCGGACTGCTTCACGGATTCCTACCTGCCCGACGCTTGAACACACAATCTTGTCTACATGTTGCCGACCGAACCGCTACACGGATTTCTATGTCTAACGCTGGAACATATCAACTCGTCCGCACATTGCCAACCCGGACTGCTACACAGACTCCTGCCCGCATAACGTCTGAACTCTCCAAATGCCCGCACGTTGCCAACCCGGACCGTCACACAGACTCCTTCCTGTTTACGTTTGGATTCTACTGTTGAATTGCAAGAAGACATCAGGCACGTCTGGAATAGAGACGCTTGCTGTGTGTGCTCTAGGCGTCCACGTTCCGTTGGGTTAGGTGGCGTCTTGGAGCCAGGATTATAAGGCGTCCTCGTGCCGTCAGGGTGGTTACCTGGATTACTTGTCCTGATTCATCTCCTCTACGGAACAGTGCACCTGCAGTTTTGCAGACTTCCAACAGTCCCCAGACAGTGTTACGGTAAGGAAAACTTTACTCTCCTTGTCCATACACTTTGTTTCCCTCTCTTGTTTTAGTTCCTTATCATGATCTGGTTTATCTGAGTGGGCAGTTCACCTTTGGCCTAGACTGACCGGACAACACTACCATACCATATCCAGGTTGGTCCTGTCATTTAGGGGATTGGGGAAGGTTTCAGTACATATTCCAAAAGATACTGATTGTGATCATTTGTGTTACATCCGATGAGTCATGGGCGTGTCTCCTCTACCAAGTGCTAGACCTTTCTGTTTGTAATCGCACGAACAACAGAGAGTTAAACCAGTGGGAAGAATTATTCTGCTACTGGGTGGGCTGTCAAGATCTCATCCCTCATTAGGGAGCAAAACTGTCAGGGGGTCTTAACAAGCTGCATAGCAGATCATAGCAGGGGAAAGAATAGTGCAGGAAATATTTTATTTTATTTCTATAGCGCTAGAGACAGAGCCCTGAGGCCTAAAAGCGCTAGGACAAGACAAAACAGTGACATTTAAGCAGGACCATTAACCATGAAAGAAGGTCTTCATTTTGCGTTTGACATTTGAGAGGCTGGAACATAGCCTCAGATCAGGTGAGAGGGAGTTCCACAGGCGAGGAGTAGAAGATGGGAAACAACTCTCCTTGACTAGTGACAAATGTGACTTAGTTGTCTGTAGAAGGCCTGCGTTATTGGATCTTGGACCCTGTATGACCAGAAGGCATTTGAGCTGTGCAACCAGGTATGAAGGGCACGTACAACATAAGCAGGAGTGTGCGATGCTCAAGGTGCAGCTGGGCAGCCAATGCAGCGATCTACGTGCTGTCGATTCCGGCTCCCAAGAGGATATTGGCACAGTAATCCAAGTGGCTTCCAATAATTGCCCTGGCTAGCGTGGGACAGTTAGAGACATCAGGGAAAGGTCTTATCTGTGCTGAATGTTCGATATAGTAGGATGAGTTTGCTACCAGGTTACTGATATAAGCCCTCATTGAGAGTTCTTGATCCAAGGTGACTCCCAGAGTTTTCACTTTGAGGGTTGGAAGAAGACAGTCAGCAACTTGGACAAACAAGTAGGATTTGTCCAGCTGGCGCAACTTGGCGTCTTGTGCCCAGGATAATGATCTCAGTTTTGGAATTATTTAGGGCTAATGTCCATTAAGCAGCATCCAATAATGTATTTTACCATAAGTGGCGTTGATGACTTCAGTGTCTTTGGCGTACTCGAGCAATAGTGCAAATAGGCACTGAGTATCATCCACGTAGTTTGCATAGCACGTTCCTTCAGCATCCAATAGATCAAACAGCGTAAGCATGAATATGTTAAAAAAGGTGGGGGATAGGCAAGATTCCTGTGGTACTCCACAGTTCAGAGCAACACCCTCTGAGATTGCCTCCGGTCCGATAGGAACGAAAGTGCCCAGCTGACTGCTTCCTTAGAAAAGGAGAAGTGGTGAAGTAGGTTTTCTAAGGAGAGGGGAATAGTGTTAACTAGACAGTGTAATCCATGTGCAGCAAGAGATTTGCAAATTGGTTTTTACAATAAATGGCAATGAAGACTTAGTAGTATAACAGCTCTCTTGCCAGAAGTAGCCTTTCACCAGGTTTGAAATAGAAGTATGAGGCACGTGTTGCGTAAGAGAACAATGATGCACGTGTTGCGTTAGTAGAGAACTGATGCATGTGAAGCGTGAGTAGAGAATGATGTATGTGTTGCATTAGCTGTATCTGCTGCACAAGTAGTGTGAGAAGACAATGATGCACTGCACTAGTTGTGTGATAAGACAATGATGCACGTGTTGCGTAAATGCAAAGAGGGACGAATTGGTTGTGGTTTAAACAACAGCCATTCCGAGAAAGATTATACCTGGAATGTGATTAGAGCAAGGATTGAAGGAACACTAATGCGTTTAAAGGTCGGTAGCCGGGTAAAGCATACGTGGCAGAAATCGCATAAATGCATAGGATGCAGCTTGGCGGGATAAGCGTTTGCTTCGGAATGAATGAAGAAACGCAAGTTCAAAATTAGTGACTGCTCCTATAGGTCACGGTGCGACAGAGCTGCAAAGGTTGAGCGTAACAGAGCAGGCAGAGAGAAAAAAGGCACAATAAAGTTGGGTTGGGAGAGGCTATAAGAAACAAAAGGAAGAGAGGCACTTACTGAGTTGGTAATTCGGGCACTGAGGCATGAAGTTAAAGTTGATAGCAAAATGCAGACCCATTGAAAGCCATAGTGGAATGGGGGAAATGCCTATTTTCAAGATTTCCACCTATTCCATAAGGAATAGGGAGGTGTGACAGTGAGGGAATGTTGTGGAATTAGAAATTGTTGCAGTAGATTTCTGTTATCCGGTGGGGAGGACTCCTCTATTACTGTTACTTATCTGAATCCGTAGGTGGACTGTCCTGGAGATGGAATCCTCGGTTTCGTTTACTATCTCATGGATGATGTTTCTATGGCTGGTGTTGTAGAGGACGTCGTCGACTGGGACTTCGACAACTACTTTGAGTGGTCCTTCCCTCTTGATTATTCTTGACAGACATTGTTGACGGACCTAGTAGTCTTGTTGACGATTGCTCCTTCAAGGACTTCGATGGCGAGGCTGTCAGCATCCGGTCTTCTTGGTGATTTCTCAACTGACAGGCCTTGTGGTGTTATTACTGACAAACGGCCATCGCTAATGAGGTTTTTAAATAGCCGTTGGGTAAGATTTTTATTTCAGTGATAAATGTTCCTGACTCGTGTCAACCCAAGAACGTTTTGCTTGGACTTGGTGATTATTGTCCCTTGTGCCTAGGTGAAGGAGAATTTTTTTCCACTCTCACCTAGTCTTTAATTCTTTTTATGGGTTACCTTTTTATGTCTCTCCATAGTGTATGATTGGAGTTATAGTTTCCTATAACTTTTGGGCTTAGGCTGGGTTGCCCCTTTGGGCTTCCCTGTTAATTTCTCTTTAATGTACTTTGGTGAACTACTGTTCCCAAGGGGTAAAGAGGGATTTTCAACCCCTTAACATTTAAATAGTGAGCCAGCACACCCCACCTTATGTGGTGTGCTGGGGGATATAATGTTTCCCATTGCTTACTTACCTATAGCATTTTTGTTACAATTGCAAGTTCACTTAAATGGCTGCTGGCAGTGTTTTTACCTTGGTGACTTTTTAGTCGTGTTACTCTCACAGGTTAACTCAGCCGTGGAACTGCACCGAAGAGCCACCATTCTACTACAATGGTGGGTTCCTTCTTTTCCGCCATTTTTAAGTATCCTTGTTGTTTGCGGTCTCTGCTGCCATTCTAGGTGGGATCAACCTCAGTGGACGTTTGGTCTTCGGCGGGAATATTTTGCATTCCCCGCCTATACTCCATCAAAAACTCTGCAGTCCTTTGTCTTTCACTTTGCCTGAAAGGAACCAAGTCCCAATGGGGGGCTGGCTGGCCAAATTGGACAGCCAGACCGGACCTTTCAGTAAACTGCAGGGAGAGATTACAGAAGTTGTGTTGTAGTTCCTGCTAAATACTCAGAACCTGGAAGCTACTGACAAGTCGACCACTGGAGCGGAATCTGAAGAGAGAAGAAAAGACGTCTATAGCAATTTCCAGCGACTAGAGCGCCTGCTGTGTAACCAGAGCCTGATGCAACCCTTTCTTCCAATTGACCTAGGGGTCCTGAATGCGACGACTCCTACTCAGAAGCTGGTGGGATCCAGTCTTCTCAAGAAGACCTGCATTTTGAGCCATCCCACGACATACTGCGACCTTGTTGGGCTGCAAACTGCCAATACCGTGTGACCTCGTGCAGGAGTACAGTGCATGGTCTGAATCTCGCTGAAGGCACTTTGGTAAGAATCCTCCTGTCTCATGGGGCTAGGTTTACCCTTCTCCAAGCTATGTGGTCTTTCCTCAGACCTAGACCTTTTCTAGCTGGATGAGTATCCAGCCTATAGTCGCACGCTCCCGGGTACTCTACCTCTGAAGGGGGTACTTGCCTTCACTTAGCCAGCACGCTAGACGCCTGTGCCCAGATCTCTGCGTTTTGGCGCTGAATCCCTGGTAAATGTCACAATCTTCAATAGTATGAATGGAGTTTATGCAATTGATTCAGTTGTCATGTTATCCCTCTTCATACATGTTTTTCAGGCCATAAGTGGGGCAATCCCGGAATAGGGACTTTTTTGATCTGGCCCCTGCATGTGACATGGTGTGAAAGGCAAACAGAAAAACACTCATCTGCTAGAATCAAATTTCCCTTTGTAGATGAGAATTTATTTTGACAATCACTCTGTGTAGAAGAATTCTCCTTGGAGAAGGTCCGATTATTCCTTGCAGCACGACGTAGAGTTACAATATGAACATGGTCTGCAGGGATGAGGCTCAATATTCGGATGGGACCAAAGGCAACCAACAAGTATGGTTGTTCCCAAAAATTCTTTGGGAACTCCCGTCCCCTGCACACTGTCGAATATCTGAAAAATCAGATCAATAACTCAAAGGAGTTTTTTGTTTAGCATACTCTTTAAGGCAAAGTTTGGCCAACAGTAATTTTGACAAACAATTTTTGTAATACATAAACCATTTTTCTTAATCAAGTAAGAGATTTTTTGAAGAAACAAAGATTTTGGTGAAAGTATCCTTTTCTTTATTGTACATAGTACATGATGATGCCCGACGCGTTTCGAGTTAATCAACTCTTCTCCAGGGGCAACGGCGCAATTTTTTCAATTTTTCTACAAAGTGAAGAGAGGACACAAGTCATATTTTTTGGTCCATTATAACAATTCATATAACTTGTCTCTGTTTTTAACTCAATAAAACAAGTGGCGATTTCGTTAGACACATGATGACAATTTTCAACAAATAGTAACAGTTTGGGAAGTAGTGGGCATACATATATTGATTTGAAAGCAAATCCTTGGAAAACACAGTGATGTTCTTGATTTACACAAAAGAAAAGAAAAATGTAGCTCATATTCAGCTAAACTTACCTACTTTAAACCAGATCACAAATTCTTAAAAAAGATTTTGTTGCTGCGGTCGTATCTAGAACCATTTTAAGTAATAGTATGTACAAAAATGCCTTTAAAAAGCGTTTTATGTTGCGATAGGTGAAGAAGTATAGAGGAGCGAAAACTTACATATCTTAAAAGGATCGATAAAGTGTAGTGAATGCATAGTGCATCTGGTCGCTGTCATCAAACACGGACGGATTGTAGGAGGCGCTCAAAGTCGGAAAACTACTGTTAACCAAAAAGATCAAGGTGGAGGTAAGTATCTAGAAATAGCCTTCAACTAATCTGAAAGGTGCCTGGTGGCGGCAAGTACTTACATCGAGTCTTTTATAGAAGGCGGTCTTCGGATGGTTGCATCTGCCAGTCTGGAGATGCGTCCAACCCGTGAAACGTCTCCTTTTATACTGACGGTAATGCCGTTTGTTTGGAAAATGACATGCGCGGCAGATAGTCGTAATGCGCATGTGTAGATGGGATTCGTCATGTTTACTGACGTTTACCAGAACAAAGGTGTTGCGTTATGTACGTCAGCCGAGTGACGTCCCATTCACGCTTCTCAAGAAAAGGTAAACAAAGTAAAAGAGAAATGGAAAGGGTGAGCAAGGGGATGCTCGAAAATAAAGCTGTAGTACAAATTATAGACTGGATGTTATAAAATCCGTATGGTTCAGTAAACGCACTCGGATGCTGTTTAGATGGTAAATAGTGTTATTAACCTAAGATGGTGTGGAATTCTATAGACAAACAGCGTCAGTCGCGTAATGGACTCAGAAGAAAGGAAAGTTGTTTTGCATAAGAGGAGAAATAGTCAATAATTGGTGTAGTATGCTAAAAGGAGTCAACAAGTCAATCTGAGTCGAATGCATAATGATATAAACAGAAAAAAACATTGGTCTAATCATGGATGTGAGAATTTCTATATAGGTGTACAAATTGACCTTTCTATTGATATCAATCAGTCTGTGTTACATCAGCAAAGAAATCGGTATGGATGTATATTTTTTCCTGCTCCAAATGGATGCACATGCTAATTCTGTAGACTGGACCCTGGTACACACAATTTCTGAAATTTGCATAATATTACAGCGGCAGAACAACAACAATGTAAAGAGATGCTAAATCATAAGTAAGGGCCTTTCACCAAAAATCTTTGTTTCTTCAAAATATCTCTTACTTGATTAAGAAAAATGGTTTATGTATTACAAAAAATGTTTGTCAAAATTACTGTTGGCCGGGGGCGCTGTTGCGCACGAGACGGAATGGTCGCACTCGTGTGAGCTCCTGCGACGACCAAGGCCTGGAAGCCAATACGATGAATAGTTCGACTCGGTTCGCATGAAAAACGCGAATAACTTGTAAAGCAACACCTCATCCAACTGCAAGCGAAGTCCCGTGAAGAAACTCGCTCAATTGACAGAGTCACGCCGGGAGAAAGATCACACGGCTCAGAGCGCTGCTGGAAGAAGGGAGGAGCCCGGCGACGGCGGCGCGGGCTGCTGGGGATGCGGAGAAGGCACAGCGGGTCGGGTGGGGGACGCGGGCGCTCCGGAGACCGTCGAGCGCCTGCTGGCCTCCCCCCTCCCATCCCCGCCTGGGCACGAGACAACTGGAGGATCGGAGACAGGGCCCGCGGCCCGCAAGGTAGGAGGGTGCGGGTGCCTGGCTGGACTGCTGCTCCCCGGCGGCCAACAGAGGTACGCGGCTGCAGACTGGCCGGGGGCGCGCGGGGGGTCCGCATCGAGGGATTGTGCCTCCCCGCACTAGCGCACATCGGGTGACACTGAGGAAACCCGTACTCTCCCTTCCCACCCACGCATGTAGGCGCCTTGTCGCGTGCCCCATACCACATCCCTTCAATAAACGTCGACACTCGGCGACGAAAGGCCCCCCCCGGCTCCCCAACGGGACACCCCACGGCTGGCTCGAGTGCAGACGCTCGATAACTGGGCACGGACACTAAGGCACATTTGGAGGGGACTGGTGGGCAGTGGCCCTCGGGAGGTCCGCATCGAGGGATTGGGCCTCCCCGCACTAGCGCACATCGGGTGACACTGAGGAAACCTGTACTCTCCCTTCCCACCCACGCATGTAGGCGCCTTGTCGCGTGCCCCATACCACATCCCTTCAATAAACGTGGACACTCGGCGACGAAAGGGCCCCCCCCCGACCCCCCAACAGACACCCCACGGCTGGCTCGAGTGCAGACGCTCGATAACTGGGCACAGACACTAAGGCACATTTGGAGGGGGCTGGTGGGCAGTGGCCCTCGGAGGCGGTGGTCATCGGAGGCGGCGGGCCTGCGGCGCTCTGGAAGTCACTGGCGGTGGGGGGAGTATTGCAACAGCCAGCAGCCCCACGTGCAGGATAAGGGCCTATTACTCCGGTGTGGGCTACGGATCTGAAAGGCATTGCAGTTTTTTTTTTTCCCCCGGCTCACCGCTATCACAGACATCACACCCCAACACGCTGAGAGGGTACGGAAGAACTTCGGGCCAGAAGAGTTGTAGAGTTGATGGGAATGCTCCCTGTTGGGGGCTAAATGTGGTCGCAGCGATCACAGCGGACACATAGCTCCAGTACCGGAGGACAAGGCAACTAACTAGGTGGGGTGGCAGGAACTGGAACGTGCTCTCAGGCCACGGCGGTTGCATAAATCAGCCTGGAGGAAATACCACGAGCTTCACGCATAAGCGGGTTGCGGGCACTAGACAATCCCCAGAGCCTCGAGAGGAGGGGGGTGAGGAGTAGACTCCGTACAGACAATGCCCAATCGTCCTGGTCAAAAGAAAGTGAAGGGATCCATTGAAAGATTCACGAAAGCACTCGACAAAGGAGCACAACCCTTGATGTCTGAAGACGTGCCTCCACGTGAACAACCGGCGGCTCAAGCGGCCATGATGGATCCGCAAGCGGTCTTCCAAGCTATGCAACAGGGGTTCGCCGCGCTCAATGTCAAATTGGATGGCATAACAGCTGAGCTTACATCCATTAAAACCAAGCTAGACAAGACAACAGCACGCATCACAGAGGCGGAGACAAGAATTTCCGGAGCAGAAGATGCACTTGAGGCTCTGAAGACCACGGTTTCAACAATGGCGATCGATCTGGGAACAGTGAAATCTAAGTGTGAGGATTTGGAGGCCAGGTCTCGACGGAACAATATCCGCATTATCGGGGTTCCAGAGGAAGCTCTAAAGGGGTCAATAGAAAAGGCGGTGGAAGACCTCCTCCGTAACCTACTGGGGGACCCTGGCTGGTCAGCAATGTTCATCGTGGAAAGGGCACACAGATCTCGGGCACCCAAACCGAAGCCTGGGGCATATCCCAGGCCTATTATCGCACGCCTGCTCAACTACAGAGACAGAGATCTGATATTGAGAACTGCCAGGGAGAAACAGGAATTAAGGTGGGAGGCCAACATAATCCGCATCTTCCCAGACTTCACTATGGCAGTACAGCAGGAAAGGAAACTGTTCACGGGTGTAAAGAAGCTACTACGCGAAGGCCATGCTCTATCCGGCAAGGCTTAAGATACAGCATCAAAACAAGACATACTTCTTTACGTTCCCTGAGGAGGCGGCAAACTTTGTCGAGACACACATCCCTGCCCCTGCCGGGAGGCCTAAAAACGAGGAAGACTCATGAAACACGCGGAAGACAAAATGCTACTACGGTGCTGATTCAGAAGGGACTGCAAACAGCTAAGGCTCCCTATTGGGTGGCCCACATGTGGGAAGATTAAGACTAAACTGAACAATCACATATGCTAGCTCCACCCGCATGTGCCGACATGTATGAGAGTAACAACTGAGAACCAGTCATATAGGAAGTGACGATGAGAGGTCCGGGCAATGGTGGTCGCTACAGCCCCCCCTGTAGCAGGTGCACGTTAAATGTTGGGAGGAGGAAGGGTGGGATTAATAAGCATAGTCAAAGTTCGGGGAACTATGAGGGAGGGGGGAGGGAAGGGGCAGATGGTTTCGGATACTAGTTATGAAAAAGTTGAGGTTAAAATGAAAAGCGCACAAGCCTACGACACTACAACTATTAAATACACAGTTAGGTTACACTTCCAAGGAAATGGTCATAATCAATGGCTAGATAATGGCTAGACCAGACACCGACGGCTTGAAAATATTGAGCTGGAATGTACGTGGTTTGGGTATCCACATGAAGAAGAGAAAGATAATAGCATACATATACAGGCTAGGCCCCAAAATAGTTTTCCTTCAGGAAACACATCTAGGGCCCCAACTAGCTGGACATCTAATCCCGAGTTGGGGGCCTCATCAATATTTTACAACCTACTCGAGAAGGGCGAGGGGGGTGGCGATCCTTATTCATAAATCACTTCAATTCAACTGTATACATTCAGAAACAGACCCTGAATGCAGATACATATTGCTACATGGAACCCTTAGTGACAGCGAAATGGTCCTCCTTAATGTGTATGGGCCGAACATAGATGACCCAGAATTTTATGCTGGAATATTCGAGAAATTGGCAAACTACCCGACGGCCCATTTAATCTGCGGGGGGGATTTCAATACCATCCTTGATGTGAACCTGGATCGCACTTCAACAAGGTCTAGGACACTCACCAAGGCGGCACAGAAAATACACCTTCACATGTCTGACCTCAGCCTGAAAGAGGCATGGAGAGTGCTAAATCCGTCCAAAAGGGAATACACATTCTACTCCTCAGTCCATGACATGCACTCAAGAATAGACTTATGGCTGGTTGACAATGAGTTGCTGGGCTGGGTTACAGATCCACATATTTACCCCAGGACGTACTCAGATCACTCCCCGATACAGCTAACAATAACGGTTCCCGGAATCAGGGCATGTAAGCCACCATGGCGGTTCAAGCCACTGGCTCTCCAAGATCTCGTCTATAGGAACGCAATGGCTAGTAAAATACAGGAGTATTTTGAGATCAATGAGGGAACGGTGTCTAGTCTAGCAATACTGTGGCAGGCGTTCAAGGTTTGCATCAGAGGCAGCTCTATAGCTGTTGAATGCGGAGTCCTGAGGGAAATTATGGGCAGACTGTCACGACTAGAAACACAGATAGCTACCTTACAAACTCAATATGCACACTCTCCTTCAGCGCAAACAAGCGCTGACATTAAAACCAGACTGGATGAATACAGGGAAGCAGCGGAGCAGGAGATCCGCTATTTCGACAAACCAGTGGCTGCACGAAGGTATGGGGAGGGTGAAAGACCAGGGAGGCTGTTGGCGAGAATGGTAAGGGGTGAGAGAGGCATGACAACGATACCGTGCGTATATCTGCCGGATGGCACAGTGACCACTGAAGATAAGGTGAAAAAGGTATTTTATGAAGTTGTACTCCCCTCAATGTGACAGTACTGATGAGGAGATAGACACCTACCTATTCCAAATAACGACAACGCTTCTGGCTGACACCACCAGGGAGTCCCTCGAGACCCCGATCACAGAGGCAGAGATAGCCGAAGCGATAAAAGCGCTGCCCAACGGGAAAGCCCCAGGCACAGACGGTTTGGGAGCAGAGTTCTACAAAGAATTCAGCGACCTCCTTGTGCCCAGGCTATACACCGTGTGGATAGAGGCCTTGAATAAAGGAGAACTCCCTGAAACAACAAGGGAAGCAGTGATCACACTATTGCTCAAGCAGGGGAAACCACCTGAGGAATGTGGGTCGTACAGGCCGTTGTCACTAATGAACACAGATGTGAAGATTTTCGCTAAAATGCTGGCGACCAGATTATCATCGTTAATGCCATACATGGTACATGACGATCAGGCAGGTTTTATTATGGGCAGATCCACAGCAGCCATCATCAGAGGATGCCACAAGATACTAGCAACAATATCCCCAGAGACCCAAGGAGTAGCGGTCTCACTGGATATGCAAAAAGCGTTCGATACGGTTTTTTGGCCCTTTTTATTTGGGGTGATACGCAACTATGGCTTTGGCCCCAATATCATAAGGTGGATTCATGTTTTATACGCTCACCCCTATGCCAAGATCAGAATCAATGGCGCTTTAACGGAAGTCCTGGAACTGTTGGGAGGCACTCGACAGGGTTGCCCCCTGTCGCCATTACTGTTCGCCCTAGTGATAGAACCTCTGGCTGACATTCTCAGGGCACGTTATAGTGCATACGGAATATGGTTGGAAGGCAGGAGGCAGATCATCACTTTATATGCCGATGATATTTTACTATATCTTAGGAACCCGGACCGCACACTGGGCAAGGTGCTGGCGGAGGTGAATAGGTTTGGCGGGTATTCTGGATTGAGACTCAGCCCTAGTAAATCGGAGGTATTCCCACTCACGAAAAATACAACAAAACCCAGGGACTTATGCGGTCTGATATGGAGCCCCACACATATACTCTATGGGAGCATACATAGCGAGGACGGCCCAGCTCACACGAGCGCTAAACTATAATGCACTGTCTGACTCCCTGTGTGCAAAAATGAAACGCTGGAGCGCCCTTCCTATATCATTAATGGGGAGAATAGCCCTGGTTAAGATGATCATACTGCCAAAGCTTTTCTACCTGTTCAGTGGCGCACACTGTTTTCCAAGATGAAGAGTGCCTGCACATTGTTCGTCTGGGGCGGGCACCCCAGGCTTAACTGGAATACATTAACACATACCAATGGGGGGGGCTGGCGGCTCCGGATTTGGAGCTATATTACCTCTCGGCGCAGGCTTACTATGCTGCATACTGGGCCGCAAACTTTATTGACCCGGGGCCGCCGCCACATGGCCAACAAGCTAGAGAATCAATACTGGCTCTGCATAAGATGCTGGAACCGGCCCCTAAACACCATAATTCCTTGGACCCCACGAAGGTGACAACCACAGCATGGGCTAAGATAGCGGATATATTTGGCAAGGGCAGGCTGTATCATCCAAGTATGCCGATATGGGGGGACCCGCGTTCACCATTCTCTCTTGATGGGGAGGTGGCTATGCACTGGAATTCCAGAGGGATTGCGCAGTGTGGCCAGCTGTTCCGGGATGGGCTATTTGCCACATGGGACGACCTAAAGGAAGTAGTGGGGAACACGGATAGACACAAATGGCAGTACCACCAAATTAAAGACACCATGCAAAGGGCTTACCCCTCCTTACCGGAAGAACCAGAAATAAATATGGGGCTGGGCTATATGTTCACGAGTGGGACCCAAAAAGTCGCAGCTGCTGCACTCTATAAAATCATAACCCAGACACGCCCAGAAGGGGTCCACCAGTCCAGGACCAACTGGGAACTAGACTTGGGGCAACAAATAGAGGACCACGAATGGACGCAAATATGTATGCTGACCAAAAGCATTTCATGCAACTCCAGATATAAGCTTATACACTATAAAATAATACATAGGCTGCATTACACACCTGCAAAGCTTCAGCGAATCTACCCCTCCACCTCGGGATTGTGCCCGAGATGCCATGCCGAGGGCGCAAATATCTACCATATGCTTTGGGAATGTATAAAATTGAAAGAGTACTGGTGGGAGGTCTGTGCTGCGCTTGATGAAATGGCGGATCTGCCTGTCCTGTGGACACCAAAGCTATGTTTGCTGGGCGTGGTGGGGAAGATGAACCCAATGTGGCGTAAACTATTAAATTTGAGCTTGCTAATTGCCAAAAGGGCAATATTGTTGAAATGGAAAAGTGTAACCTCCCCAACTAAGGCAGATTGGGAGAAAGACATGTTGTGGACTAATGACACTGAAGAAATGTATATAGACTCTGTACTACCCATAGCCAGACCCAGAAATATATGGGACCGGTACAAGCAATACCTTGCGGACAAGGCTATAGCGGAAGAATCAGAATCGGAGAATACCTGATTGTGTATCATTATTGAAGTGTAATTACGTTGGAATGGTGAAATGTATGTGATTGGCTTGTGTGCACCAATAAATAAAGTTTTTTTTTAAAAAAAAAATTACTGTTGGCCAAATTTTGCCTAAAAGAGTATGCTAAACAAAAAACTCCAAAAAACTCCTTTGAGTTATTGATCTGATTTTTCAGATATTCGACAGTGTGCAGGGGACGTGAGTTCCCAAAGAATTTTTGGGAACAACCATACTTGTTCTATTTTTCCAACCCAGATGCCAAGGTTGAGCCTTTCTCCCCCCGCACCTCAAATTCATCCTCAATTTCCCCACTTCATCTAGCTAGTTTTAATGAGATAAACATCATAAACAGGTGTGCCTTTAGGTTCTATATATCTTACCAAAGGCAACCAAAACAAGGTGGATAGGTTGTATAAAACCCCTATTTTTTTCTTTACTGTAAAGTAGGAAATGTGTAACCGAGGGTTCACAGCCCGACAATGGGGAATAATCAAAGCATGTGAATCTGTCAAAGACCCAATGCCGGAGATTTAAACTACATAATACTCTAAACCATGGGTTTGCAAACTTTGGCGCTCTATATATGTTTTTGACCTCAAATCCCATCAGCACCAGCCAACATAGCCAATGGGGAGGAATCATGATATCCATAGTTCAGAACATCTGGAGAGCCACAGGTTGCAGACCCCTGCATGATAAAAGAAAGCAAAGTACACTTACTGTATTGCATTTTGTTCCACAAACCACTTGCCGGTGATTCAGCCATTGAGATGCAAACACTTTATTCAGGGTCCCGAGCTGAAACTCTCTCTCGCGGAGGAGACTTGGGAGTTTTTGAGCTGCATAGCCACACAAGACTCGGTGGTAGCCGGAATCACTCTGGACTTTGACCTCTCGACTTTTCAGGTAGTAAACCAAAGATCTTTTCACTGGAGGGAGTCTTTTCCTTTTGTAAACAGTGTGATCCCAGCCATGCTGTAAAAATAAATAAAATATGTGAAATCATGTATCAAACGTTATTTGCTGCAGTACAGAACAAGTTTCTTCAACCCTTACTTAACACATCCTTTAATAGGAGGATGTCAAGAGGCATGAGCAAAAGGGACATGTAGTCAGGTCCGCTATAGCCCCACAGCCACTATTAGAAGCCCCCAATTTCACAATTCAGTACTGCCAGGCCTCAGTGATCAGACCATCATATTATCTCTTACACCATCCCAAACAAAGGCCTTGTAAAGGAGCCTGCAGAACCTCTGCTTCCACTCATCACCTCCATTGTTCATTCCTCCTTTGCATTGTGCATTGTCCCATCCACCCTCAAGAATCCTGGATCACCCCTTTGCTCAAAAAACCCTTCCTAAACCCAGTGACTCCCACAAACTACCAGCCCATAACTACCACCCCCTTCCTCTTGAAAATAATCGATAGAGTCGACTACCTCCAAATTAAAGATTTCCTTGAAACTCACAACATTCTGAGCACATGGCAAAATGGCCTCTGCCCTAGACATGGAAGTGAAACAGCCCTCTTGAACCTCAAGAAACAACTTGATGCGAACGACAACGAAATCTCATTCTCCTCTCCTCCTATTCCTCGATCTCTCAGCTGCCTTCTACCTAGTGGACCACCAGACTCTTTGCCACCACCTCACATCCTTTGCTCACTTCTCCCCTGATGCCGCCAAATGGATCTCATCCTTCCGTGCCAACTGAACCTCCAGCGGCTTCGCTGGCTAATGCGGTCGCCCCTCCCACACCTCAAGGCTGTTGTGTCTCACCCACCCCCTACAATGTCTACATGAAGCCCCTTATTTGATCACCCTGACTCGCTTGGCATCTCTTACACAGATGACACCCAAATACACATCACCCTCTCTGGTGACTACGCACAGGACCCCCTCAAAGTGAACACCATCTACGAAACAATCCAAACCTGGATGGCCTTACACAGCCTTTACCTGAATGAGAAAACAGAGTTGCTTCTCATTGGATCTTCAGCCTGCCTTGCCAAACTTGACAATGCCTTCTGTGAGGAACCTGAAGGTGCCTCGCTGACTAGTCCCCAGGCGATCCAGTTCCTGGGGGTGGACCAGTGAGGGAGATCACCTGATGGTGGGTCTTGGGGAGTGGAAGTGGGACACCGACGAGTGAGACGCGGTCTCCCCTCTTATGACAACTTTTCCCCAACCTTCCACATAGGATATACAAACACTTTACCCCCGCCCCTTTTCCAACACAAACGCTTTTGCATATTACCAAGGACTAACACTCGAGCCATTCACCTGACATGTCCCAACACCACGGTCAGGCAAACTCAGGCAATTGACCAGAATGGCCCTTTCCCTTCCCCACAGGGATAAAAGGGGAAGCACAAGATAACAATACGAGCAAGGCAGACCGCACGACGAGAGAGCTAACTCAGCACAGCAGTTCAAGAGTAGGAGAAAGACGGTGCATACCGAGAGGGAAACAAGGAGAGAAGCGACTTTGCCCTTCCTCTGCAGAAGGAATCGCAAGACTATGAACAATAGCCAGCGTGTGTTGCAGCAGATGTCAGCAGTACACAAGGCCCTTCTCCGCTGATAACGAAGGCGGGGAGAGACGCTCGTCTCTGTGGTACCAACCTTGACTCCAAAGAGAAAGAAAGCCAAGCAGTTCATCACAGCCGGTGAGTCGAGGGGAGAGTCACCAAGAAACCGAACTTTGTTGAACAAAAAAGTGGCTAATTGTACTGTGTAAGGTTAAAAGAGCCATCGATCCCAAAATGTGGAAAACCAGAAAATCAGCAACAGAGGAGTCCGGCACCACGTGGGTGCTCACTCAGAAAACTCAGGGTGATCACCCGATTGTTCAAACTACCATAACCAGAAGGTCTTGGGAAAGGCAAGAAGGGGGTCAAAGTGGTCATACAGGGGCCTTGTAAAATCCTATGTACAGTCGAAAGTCTTTGACTGACAGATGATTGTGAAGCTACGGGAAATGAATCCTGCACCATAAGAGTTGAATGAGAAAAGCACGATTGACCATATTGGCAAGAGTAAACCCGAAAGTGGGATGCCGATAAAGAGGGGGCGAAGTCTAAATACTGTGTGTTGACAAGAGTGAAGCCGGCCGTGGGATGTCCACAGTGAACCCTTTAAAAATACATTAAGATTTGTGAATGACACAAAGAAGATTGTGTTGAAAGCCATAGTGAACCCGGTGGAGCGAGGCTAGCAATTGAGTAGGGTCAGAGCCCCGAAGAGGGTGACCCAGGGGTGGAAAACCCATCACCTAACGTGCAACCAGGCAAGAACTTTTTGTTTATAATTTTGAATACATCAAGCCCGCGGCAGCAAGAGACTTTTTGTAGAAAAGAGACTTAACCACCCAAGGCCCTGAATGCTGAGAGCGGAACTGTTAGCTCGTGCTGGGAAAGCTTCCGCGTGTGCGGTGCTCCAAAGTCCTACCTTACCCCGTGCTAAAAACATAGGGAAGGGAGATCCCAAGTACCGCATTCTGACTTCTTATTTCTGAACACTTCCCTCTTTCTTAAGAACACTATCCCACACTTCTTTTTTTAATTAGCTTAAGGATTGGCAATAGATTATTTAGTATAGGCCCTTTTATTTTGACAAGACGCCACTCAGACTGCCTTATTATGGTTTGAAGCTCGAAGCTTGCTCCCATCTTAGATTTAGGTTTAAATTAGACATTTTCCAACCTACGTATACAGTTAATAAACACCCTTGAACTGTGCTCACTTGTGTCTGTCTTTACTGTTGCTACCATGAGTTCCTTACACTTAAATCACTTCATCATCGATGGCCACAAAATACCCATGGCCTCTGCTGTAAAAACCCTGGGTGTATACTTAGATGCAACACTCAACATGTCATGGAAAGTTAATCACATTGCCTCCTCCTCGGCCTATGCCACAAAACTCAACAATGCAAGCAAATCTTTCCACTGAGAATCGCCCGTCGGTCGCACCGGCTCTCATCAGATACATAATGGACTATTGCAACGCGCTTTGTGGCACTACTGAAAAAAATCTAAACAAATTTCAAGTAATGCTAAATAATGCTCTCTATGCCGCACTGGACCAGGGAAAACGCAACCAGAAGATCTGTTCACTGGCTCCCAGTCAGAGACAGAATCAAAATTAAAATTCTTTCAATCACCCACAGATAACTATCAAACAATGCACCCTCGTACCTTGCTCCGACTCAACAGACATTCTCCCGAGAGGGCCCTATGATCAGCTCACAGCAACTGTTTCATACCAAGATTCAAATGCAAAAGAGTAGGTGGTTCGGTTCTAAGTGATATTACTGCATTTTAAAGGTCCAACACCAAAAAGACGGATTTATTTTGGTAGTTTTGGTGTTGCTTTCAAAATGCTGTAATATCACATTCGGCCTCTGCTATGCCCCCGGTGTTTATGGTATTCAGGGGTTTACATTCCCCGAAGCCCCCTTTCCTGCACTACACTTTTCCTTCACACACTCCCACCACTCGTTACATTTTAACGCACGCCCGGCCCTTACCCAATACAAGTGTTCACACACCTCTCCCTAACATACATGTTCTCACACATGCACACAACCCACCCAACACTTAACGTAATTCCACCACGTCGCTCTCCCGACACCGCCCCTGTGCGCTCTGGTGTGTGCGTCTCAGGATGCAGCGGTAATTCCCGAAATGGGCACGCACCAACAGGAGGACAGCGTCCATGCCGCAAGGTAAGTGCGGGTGGGGTGACTGGAAATGGAGTTTGAGGTGGGTGAGGAGGTTGTAGGATCGATTTTGAAAGACCATACTACTGATTTTTTTCTGTCTTTCTAAATTGATATTTTTTTTTCGGGCTGACAAACTGTTAGCCAAATGGTATCCCAGATAGATTACTGTCTTGACCTGCTCCACATTGTCAGTTCCCATAGTCCAAGGGTATTTTATGTCCTTGGTTCTTTGTGATAGAACCAGTACCTTAGACTTTGAAGCATTAGGGAACGGGTTATTTTCCTTCGCATATGCAAAGAAAAGCAGCATTTTAGCTCTGAGAGCTTGCTGGGTTCTATCGACCAGTATAAAATCTTCCGCATAGGCCATCCACTCCAACCTAACATTCGCCAACCTTGCCGGTGAAAACGAAGGAGCCTGCCACAGGCCAGCCGCATTGCACGTATAGAGGTTGAAGAGCGTAGGGGCCAGGATACACCCTTGCTTTACACCTGTAAAGGTATGCATCTCGGAAGAGAGAACACCATCCTCTGACAATCGAACACAAATAGATGTTTTAGAGTGCAGTAAAGCAATCAGCTGGACCAATTTACGAGAAATGCCAAAAGAGAGCATTTTATACCAAATCCTAGATCTTATCAACCCATCTAAGGCACTAGTCCTTGCTAACGAAGCTAGATGGACATCACCAACATGAGAATAATGGACATAATGTCTAATGTGGGACAGAATAGACGCATTAGACACATTAACTGAAGTGCCAAGCTCAGCACGAAACCCCACCTGAAACCTACTTAAAAGGTTATGTTTCCTAATAGCACTATTAAGATCCCTTAACAGAAGAATAGAAAAGACCTTGCTGGTAGCATCAGTTAGGGCTATGGGTTGGTAATTGGACAAATCAAGTTTATCGCCCCTTTTGAAAATAGATATAATAATAGATTTTGACCAGGAAATAGGGATGGTGCGAGTCAAAAAAATATGGTCGATTTTAGTAGATCGACCCATGTACCAGGATCTTCTGTAAGGACAAAAGGGGGGATGCCGTCAGGACCGGGGGCCCTAGATGGCTTAAGACAAGTGATCGCCCATGCTATATCCTCCTTGTTCCAATTACATATTCCCTTCACAGGAGAGCAGAGATCAAAATAATCAAGAGCCCCAAAAGCCTCTGGTAAAGCATATTTCTTAGTATAGAAAGAAACCCAGGAAGCAGAATCTATAGGGCAGTCTATACTCCCTTTAGCATTCCCCAAAAGCCTGTTTACTGAGGAGCAGAAATTACCACCTTTAGCCTTACACAAAAGTTCCATCATATTTTGATGACAAAGAGAAAGCGTCCATCCGGAGGGATTTGATGTAATTCTTATGTCTCAGGATAATCGCACGTTTAAGTCTCCCATAGTCAGACGGCATCAGTCTAGATTTTCTCAGAGCGGCAAGTTCTTTTCTTTTGCAGGCTTTAGAGAATTTGATTCTTTCATCTCTAGGGACACATTTCTTATTAGGACTCACCAAACTAATCGAATCCCTAATTTGGCGGATGAAGGCCAAAATTGTATTATATGTGGAGGCATCGCCGCTAACCCCAAGAGCACAACCAGGAAGTACAGTAGCAGGCCTTTGGAGAGACACAGAAAAGAGCTGGTTAAATTTATACAGTTTTCTGATTCAACAAAACTTAGTTCCCCTGTTATTGGACTCCAGACCCGCTAGATCCCGTCTGATACAAGGGGTAGACATAGAAATATTGAAAGTGAAAGAGAGGCAAATGATAACCCAGGTCAGAATGAAGGCGACTCAGATAACTACAATGTTTCCTAATACCATCTGAAACATAAAAGTAGTCAATACGTGAGATTGACGCTCCTCTATGCCAAGTATGTTTAGTAGCAAGAGATTATGGCATATGGTCCAGCAAAGACAAGTCCCACTCCTTGAGAAAAAACTCCAACCTAATAACTCGTCTAAGATTCACATGCTGCACCAAAGGAAGGGCCCCTATAGAATTCCACCTGGCACCATCTGCACAAAAGGAATTAAAATCCCTTCCCAAGATAACTTGAAATCCACATCCCCTCTGAATCCATTCATACATGATTCCTCCAATCCCCTCCTCTATAGTGTCAAAAGTAACTCTAGTAGGATTCTAGTAAAGATTGAGTATCAGTATCGGAGATAAACCAATACTCAAATTTAACTCTATGGCCAGAAGCCATTCCGAGCAACACCGAACTTCCCTCGAGAAACCCAAATTATATATATATAGCAATGGTTAGACATCCTCTCGGGCGCCCTTCCTCCCCCCTAATTGCAGGACCGGAAATTTTATGATACCCAACAGAGTTTTGGCCATTAGCATAGTCTCCTGAAGTAAATAGATTCTTGGAATACTAGTACAAGTAGGATTAGGCAGCAATTTATACAAATTAGAACTACCACATGTATTCCAAGATATGACTTCAATGACAATCCTGTCATGCATGTACCGGACCTTGCCTTTCTAGGTATCTAAGAGCAGGTTGTATCCAAGACCAATCCTGGCCATTGCCCAGAGAATAAGAAATAAGAGACATTATATTTACGGAGTCGCCCATAGGTACAGAGGGGGACCCATCACTTTTTCGGGGGTGGATGCCACAGGTTCCTTGAATGAGAGAAAAGTTTTCGCTTTAGCCTGCCTGCTTCTACCCTCCGCCCTCTTCAATTTATCCAGAACAGGACTGCGAGACCTATCCTTGGCCTCAAGCCCAGGAATCTTATCTCTCCGGGACTGAAATCTCTGCACTGGCTCCCAGTGGCTGCAAGGAATAAGGTAAAAACCCTCTGCATTGTCCACAAAGCCTTCTGGGGCCTCAATACCTTCAACTCTCTCTTCCTAAATAACTTCCTTCTCGAGCTCTTCGCTCATCCGCCTCCAACTCCCTCAAGGTCAGTCACTTCTCCAAGCAACTAGTTGGTGGTAGATCTCTTTCTTCGGCTGGGGCCTCCCTCTGGAACAGCCTCCCTGAAACTTGAGGACCATCTCCAGGTTCCGGAAACACCTCAAGACCTTCCTCTTTGCTTCTGCTTTCTCTTCTCCTCTGCCCTGCTGAACTCTTGACTGAAAATGCACTGGTCACCTGACTACCCTCTGATCTCGGGTCCAGCCCCCCACCTCCCAGTTGCATACCTGCACGGCCTCCCGGGCAACTCCTGCACTTGGGGCCCGTTTCCTGTATCCCTACAGTCCCCTACCAGCTATTGATACTTGATGTCTGCACTTACCACTGCACGTGCCACAAGCTGGCTGCACTTTCTACCTATTGTTTTTATCAATTTTGTACTGTTGATCCTATGCATTAACACTGCCCCCTCCCCAAACCTCACCCTTTTCTCTTCCCCCCTCCCCTGCACTTGCGCAAACTCAATGTCACCTGGCCTAGTAAGATTGTTGTCTTTGTCTTCCCTATGTTCCCCCTCCCTTGCCTAGTCACGCCTTGCAACACTAGTGTATAGACATGTTATACATTCCATATCACACCATATCATTCTACCTGTGCCTGGCTATGTGAATTAAGTACCACCTTTTCTTGCCCCATACCGGTTTTGCACAATGCTTGTAGTCCTACATAACAAACAGAAAAAAAACTGGCAATCACCTAGAAGGCCTGATGGTGGAGAAGAGCAAGCGACCCAACCAGGATTGAGTCAGCCAGCAACGGCTGGACCACTTAGCAGCTGGCACCTCCAACCAGCAATCTAGATGCTCCACATGACACAGACTGCAAACTTGACTGCACTTTCAGGGGGACCACAGAACGGCCTGCGTATCAAACCAGCAATCTGGACACTCTGTTTAATCCAGACAAGAACCCTGGAACTAACTATACCTTTAACAGGCCCTCATTTCCAAACACTGGAAGACCTGCATATGAAAAGGGGCGGGGCTTAAAGCCTGTTATATGTATACCTGTAACCCAGCCCCTGGGGTGAAGGATGCCAATGGTTGGCCGGGAGACCAGCTGGAGGAGAGAACCAATTAAGGGAGAAATGAGAGGATAAAGAGGGCAGAGGAAACGGGGCATTGTGTTTTTTACATTTTTCAGTGTGAAATCAAGGGAGAAGGAAGACCGATAGACCAAGTGAAGGACAGTGGAGAAGAGTGTGTAGGTGGATTGCTGAAAGCCTGTGCAGGCGGTGGTATTGGTTGGTGCGACAAAGTGGTACTTGTGTGCGTGCAAGGCAAGTGAGGCTAACCGAGGGAGCCTGGGACGTGAAGGAGAGGGCAATTGTGGTATACGGTGTGGGTGGAGCATAGCATAGCAGAAGTGGGGAGATGGGAAAGTAGTAGTGTGGAGAGGGCAGAGTAGTACTAGAAAGTGGCAGAGAAAAGAGTAAGAGAACACTGGAGGGGAAGAGATGAAGCAGAGTGGGTAGAAGAAAAAGGGAAGAGATAGAAGGGAGAGGGAGGATAGAACATAAATATGTGAGGTGTACAAAAGCGTGAATGGAAAGGACCAAGTGAGACCTAAATGTTTGGAAGGCACCTTTTCTTGTACTAGATTATTGAGACAGACCAAATTCTTCAGAAGACATGACCAACGTATTCTTCATTCCTCCATTGTGAAGGCCATCAAAGGTGTAGCAGTCACACGGGATGAAAATGGGAAAGATCCTCTGTCTGAAGAAACCCACATTTGACAACGATGACCTGGACAACTATGAGCCAGCATGTAACTTAACCTTCCTTGGCCAAGGTCACTGCCTGCACAACCGCAGTTGATAATGTTGATCATGGAGCCCTCCTCAATATCCTCTCCACATGCATGGACTTCAACAGAACAGTCTTGCCTGCAGTGGGTCACATCATACCAACTCATCCAGATGGGCCCCAACAGAGCCAAGCGACACCCAGTACCCCGAGGAGTTCCACAAAGTTCCAGTCTCCCTTCACATCTTCAACCTCTACATGTATCCTCTGGAGATAAACTCCTTATCAACAAAGACATCAAAACACAAATACAAATATGACACACAGCTTCGCCTAAACATTAATTTCATCAAAAACATCCATTGAATCAGGCACTGTATTGTCCCTTAGCCATGCCTGGATGTCAATCCCCTACTTCCAGCCCAATTCTACAAAGTCCTTCCTCTAGGAAACCCAGCAGGCATGGCAAACTCCAGAATTGGCTGACTAAAATGAAGTTCAATGGATTCACATCTCAACTGTCCCCAGTGCAAAAGCTCTCTGCTTTACTATTGACTGCGACCTCTCATTCAAAACACATCGCTGGACCCACGCAGCATGGTACCAGCTTGCACTCCTCCACAAACCAAGCCTTTCATGTCTGCCCCAAGTTTCAGAACAGTTGTTCAAGCCCTGGTTAGTGCCCACCTAGATGCCACCATGGCCCCTATAAAATTCATTCAGCATGCTGCAGCACGCTTAATAAGTCCAAAGAAATGTGACCGCCACCACCTTCATCAAGGACTGTCAACGATTTCCCCTTCAGGCATGCATCAAGTTCAAGGTTGCCTGCCTCACCTATAAAGCATTCACACAAAGCATTCACAACCAAAACACTATTCTACTTGGCTGAAAAACTCACCATCTCTGGAGGCGGCACACCATGAAAGACACACCACCATGATGGCAACAAAGAATTGAAGGAGGGGAAAAATAAAGGAAGCAGGCCTGTTCCTGTTATGCACTGTCTCTCGCGAACAAGTTCATGATGCAGATAAGGCTGGCTCCTCCATCCTACACTTCAGTAAGGTCCTAAAGACCTTACGCTTCAAAAAACATTTGCCAAATGTTGATCGCTCCATTCAACCCTACTCTTCCCCCTTTGGAGTACCCCCTCTTCCCATCCAACCATACTTGTAACCCCTTGGTGCCTCCCCTTTGTACAGCGTTCTGTTGCTTTCCAGCTAGGTTTGCATTTTATAAATCCCATACATACAACTACTTTCATTGGAATATGAACCAAATGTTACCATCACACATGTCACAAGTAAATTATAAACCGTTTCTTTCTAATGATTTGTGTCCACGTTCCTAGTTCAATATAGGGTATGTCAGAGATATGTATCTATTTAGATTCATTAAGCGCAAAATTGATTGTGCCTAGCCATGAATTCATTGTGCCTAGCCCTGAATTAATTATACCTAGCCCCAAACTGACTGTGTCTAGCCCCGAATAGAGTATGCCTAGACCCACTGATTCCATTGGGTTCCACAACCATACTAAATATGACCAATTGCCCATAACCCATACTCTACTTTATGCTCTGCCAGCCATCCAAAATTACACCCGCTGCCTAACCCTACTAAGCATGACTGTTTGCTATCTGGCCCCGATCAAGCAAATGTGCAGCCCAGACCCAGCAGATGAGACCAACAACTTACCACTGCATCCCAGCCTAAGTTGCTACCTGGCCACACCAACACCAATCCAACGCTTAGCAATCCCACTGAGCCCAATGATGCACTGAGCCATACTATTCTCTCCCCATCTCTCAGGAATGTGGGGTAAACTATCCAAGAACAATTCTACTGACCCAGATTCTCCTCACCTGTCCGTGATTCCTCGGATGAGTCTTCGAAGACATCTCCCTTCGGCTTCTCCAGACGTGTTCTGGCCTTTTTGGATGAGTCCTAGGAAGAGCCCTGCCGGAGGCCACCCTGCCTACTAGCAGCCAGCCCGGCAGCAGGGGCCTCCAGGGGGACCGCCCCACGACGAGGGAAAAGCAAAGCTGAAAAACCCTGGGATGATGTTAAACTGGGGTTCTTGAATGCAGTCGACTTCGTGAGACGAAATTGGCGTATCCAGTCTTTCCAGAAGGTATTGAAGAGGAAACGCAAATGCGTGTTAACAGATGAGTAGTAGAAATGCAAGGTAAGAGTAAGTAGGCTCGGAGTGGAAGAACGCTCCGAAGGAAAGCGGAGCGTAGGAGGGGCAGAATGGCGGTCAGTAGAACAGAACGAACCGCTAGGAGAAAGTGAGGTAGAAGGCATGGAGTAGACAAAGCAATGAAGGCGGGAAGGCAGCATGAACCACCAGAACAGTGGACGGAGAACAAGCGTGTATACCCAAAGATGGAGGGTTGCAACGCATCATCGCTTAGGCGGAATGCGTATTTGTACGTGACGCGGCGTAAACAACTAGAGCGCTGAATTAGTTTCCACTCAGTAGCCCTTCTTCCATTTCCGCCACAGTTTCCAGGGATGGCGGATCGTGACACCATCACACAACACCCCAAAAGACACTCAGACTACAACCATCCGAGAAAGCAAGGGCGATCTCATCAACGGTAGATCACTCCTAGAACACGCCCTTAACATATCTGACCTTAGAACTACAAACCATCTTGACCTCCTAGCAGTCACAGAAACCTGGCTGCACCCCGCAGCCGGTCCTGCACTCTCATTAGCCATACCAGAAGGATTCACAATTTATAGAAATGGAGGTGGAGTTGCCCTGATCACCAAATTGGACCTTTCCGTCAGAGAATCACTTGACCAAGCTTTCCCCTCTGGGGAACTTCTTTCAATCAAACTATCCTACCCTAACACCGCAACCACCACCATGCACATATACAGACCACCAGGCCCACTACAAACCTTTGACGAGGATATAGCTCTACTCCTCTCAAAAAACACAAAACCATCCACACACATCATCATTCTAGGCAATTTCAACCTTGGCCTCTACGACAGCCTAGATCCCAATGCCACAACCATTCCAAATACAGTGTCCGCTCTTGGACTTACTCAACGCATTGAACAAGCTACCCATGTCAAAGGCTGCACCATAGACTGGCTTGCCGACCTAAATGTATCAACTAGCATTACAGCTAATTCCCCTTGCCAGACCATAACATCATGTATCACAAGGGGAGTAGCCGCCAAACAGAGTTAGAACATACTACCAATTCTGTATGTTACTATTTAGAGCATGATATTGGTGGTGTTCTATAAATCACCAGTGATCCATCCTTATGGTCTAATCTTAGGATCCCTTGGGTGTCAAGACTAAGAATAATTAATTTTACATTTATTCGTAGTCTTGTTTGTAAAGGAGTTTTTTTTTTTACCAGTTTTAGTTCATAAAGCGTATTGTACCGGATATACAACAATCAAGGTAGAGCATACCTGTACATTTGGAGATGGGCAGACAAAGTTAGAGCATGTGTCTCAAATTTGTTCTGCATCATTACATTTCAAAGACAAACTGAAAGAACATGTTTCTCACAATCAGTTTAAAAATACAATATAAAATAAAAATTAGAAAATGAAAAGAAAAAGGTAACTTCATTTCTAACAATTTAGAGAATGGAACAAAGTAGTAAGTGGCAAGATAATTCAAGCAAATGTAGTAGGCACTAGTTAATGGTGCAATAGCATACAGTAGGGGGATGAAGAAAACACTTGTCCTTCTATAACCATCATCACTATCCCTAGACAAACCCAACCAAAAACTGTTCCAAACCTAACCCCAGCTACCAATGCAAGAAAAATGTGCAACGTCAAACGCACAAACCTGCTCCCTCTATTAGGCCCCATCACTGAAAGTACCTACTCCCATGCCAACCCATCAGCCATGGTAGATCTCCAAAACACCACTATCCTCCAAGCCATCAACAAAATTGCCCCACTTAAACACTTCAAACCAAAACAGACAGCTCACCTGAACTCCTGGTTCACACCAGACCTCATGAATTTTTGATCTAATAAACATGCCGCTGAATCAATTTGGAAAGCCTCACCATTGAAAAAATAACAAGGATCTATTAATCTCCTCCGCTAAAAAAATACAAGCAAGCTATACTGTTAGCTAAAAACATCACATACAATGAGCGCATAGCAAATGCTAAATCTGGCAGTAAGGAACTGTTCACCCTCTAGAGGGAACTGGACCAGCCCACCCGACACCTGTCAGAAATACGAAACTTGGTGTGCTAACATACAGCATGCCCTCTTGGACAAAATAGCTTTACTCCAAAACAAAAAATAGTAAACAAAAAAGACAAGTTAATGTTGCCAGTCAAATACTGACCCGTCAAGCACGAGAAAGCCCCCCCCCCTCCTTTCGTATTCAGGCCGGTCTCCACTACCGAGGTCATCAAAATCATCTCCTCTGTAAAACCGTCAAGGCGATATATGCCCTACCCCAGTCATCAAAGACTGTGTTACAGAACTTGTCCCCATTCATTACCGCTCTCATCAATAACTCCTTCTCACAAGGTACAGTCCATAAGAATCTGAAATCCTCCCGTGTCTAAAAATAAATCCCTTGACCCCAGCATCCCTACTAATTACCACCCCATCACGACGGTCCCCTTCCTGCTGAAAATCCTTGACCGCGCTGCCTACCTCCAGATTCAGGAACACCTGTAAAAAAAAAAAACACTCTTCTGGGCCTACGGCAATTGGGCTTTCCGACCTAGACAGCACGGAAACGGCACTCAACCTACCACCATAGATGGTGCAGAGACCTCTCTGCATCATTTGACTTAGTAGATCACAAAATACTATGCCACCACCTGGACAGCGCTGCACACTTCTCACCCAATGCCATGGCCTGGATAAAATCATTCATTTCTGAGAGTACTAAGAGTTTTTTCCAACCTAGCTAACGCCACCCTTGCCCCTGTTATTTGCGGAGTACCTCAAGGATCTTGCGTGACACCAATGCTTTACAACATATTCACCAAGCTGCTACTTGACCACCTTGATTAACATGGAGTGTCCTATACAAACTACGCGGAAGATACGCAAATTCTAAGGTATCCACCTTACCAGACACTACAACACAGACTCTACCATCCTCAACGACATCTACCAGATAATCCAATCCTGGATGGCCCAACATGAACTTTGTCTAAACAATGTCTAAACAATGACAAAACTGAGCTACTCCTGGTCGGCACCAATCACACCTCAAAAAACTTGACCCCAGATACAAACCATTCATAATTGATGGAAATACCATTACCAAAACAAGTTAAAACGCTGGGCGTGTATTTCGACTCCACCTTAACCTTCTCCAGACAAGTTAACTCTGTAATCTCACCAGTAGCCTACACAACCAAACTCATTAAAGTTTGCAGACCCTACTTAGCAGACAGTTACCTAACCCTAGCAAGAGCCCTCATTCTGTCGAAACTCGACTATTGTAATATCCTGCAGGCTGGCATTGCGACTAGCAGCATCAAAATACTACAGGTCACACAAAACAAAAGCCTTACGGGCAGCACTAAACATACCAAGAAGAGAACATATCTCTGAAATCAGACGCAAAGTGCGCTGGTTACCGGTTCAGGGCTGGATCAAATTCAAAACAATGGCAATCACCCACAAATGCCTCACTAACATAGCTCCTAAATATCATACCAACCTGCTCATTCCAACCTGCTCATTCCAACCCAAACCACCAAGACCACACGCTCTGCTTCAGCCTTCCTTCCCTCTGTTCCGAAATTCAAAAGAACTAAGGCTGGTGGACGTAGCTTCCAAGTTGTGGCAGCCAAAGGATGGAACGCCCTACCTCTAGACATTAGAGCTGACCCTTTCCACACTTCATTCCGTAGAAAACTTAAGGCCTGGTTCTTCACATCCAATGTGTAGCCTTCTTTGCTTCAATGCTTACAGTATTATCCCTATACAATATGCCTCTGTAAATATATCTGCTCTACTTCATTTTTAAACAACTTATGTAAATAAGATTACACATGTAGAATATTACTAATTATTATACCTACGGGAACATTGTATCTGTAAATAACTTAAGTCTGTAAATATGTTTAATATGATATATGCCAAACTTATTTTTTCTATTGTTGCCTGTGGTAACTCCTCTAATGTGCATTACCTGCTCTCCGGCGGCCTGATACCTACGGGTTTTGCGCGCTCTACAAATGGTAAATAAATAAAAAGGAACCTGGCCTGAAGCCATCTGGCCACTGCCAAGGAAGACCGGAAGAAAGGAGCATATCAGCAGCTTAAGAGAGGAACGTTTTTAAAGCTTTGTATACAAACTAACAGGGAAAACTGGCTTTAAGACTGGGTACGAATTTTCAATTTTGATATTAACGTTTTTACCAACTACTAGTAAGCATTTGTTACGAATAAGATCAGATTAAATTCGCTTTACACGGGATGCTTGCGTGTCAAGAGACTGTATTGAGTCTATGAACAACATGAGAGCTCACGTTCGTTGCTTTGAAAGCCACAAGAGGAGGGGAAAGGGTAATCCTTGCAGAACCACAAATACCACAACCACCCAGTTACCATGAATACAAAGCTCTGCAGCAGTCTCCTACCCTTCAAGCCCAACCAAAGCAGAAGGTAAATGAAATAAATAATGCAGCAGTAACTGGCATTGTTAAATGTCTTACAAATATCGGATGGGTATAAAGGGGACTGACCCGTCTCTTCTTGGCATGAAGGCAGGGTAGGCTTGTGGTACAATCCATGCAGGTAGGCAAACAAAAAACAAAAAATAACGTCTGTTGCCGATCTAGATGCCGACACTGTCACAGTGTGGGATTCTCCAGACACGCTTCCCTCTGTGGATGGTCACTAGGCGATATTACTACAGCTGCTCCCTGCCTTGGCAGATGGACCCGTCTGAAAGTGCAAGGAGTTGTGCCTCCTACAGAGCTATGCATGAATGGCCAGTACCCCCCTGTGGATGCAGTGGAAGCTGTTCCCATGAACCCATCTCCATCAATGCAGATCCCTATGGATGGAGCCACAATTGCCCATGGGCAACCCCCGCCGCTGGTTTGTGCCCCACTTCGCCCTGTGGGGCACTCTCCGAGGAAGCTACCTCTTGGGTTAGGTCTCCTGTAGCTTGTACCCTCAGTGGAAGCCCTGCGTCCCCGCCCAACGATGCGCCCACTATGGATAGGGCTTCTGGTAACTGCCGCCACCCCCGTGAAAGTCCTCCCGTTGTTAAAGCCCCCGTTGCGTGTGCCCCTTCCGTTGATGTTAGAGCAATCAGCAGCCCCTGGAGTATGTGGCCCTCTGATGGCGCTTCCTCCCGCGGACTCTGGCTGCCTCGAGTCAGTGGCACGAGGTTCTTTCTGAAGCTTGAACACAAACAGGTCCAGCCACAAGCAGCCGTTATGGGGGCCCGAAACATGCACGTTGCAGTGCATTTCCGCATCGGCACTCGAGCTTGTCTGAACTGCTCTTGTGCCGCTATTTATACTCGGGTTCGCCTAGGTTCTGACCGCACCCCCACTTCGGTGCTGTTCCCCCACAATTGTACTGAATTGCTTGCCCCACCCCCGCTCGGTGCCCCGGCCGTGTTGTGCCTTCCCTCACACACGGGCGCTTGGTGAAAGAGGTTCATAGGGCCATACCATTAGTGTGCCGCACCCAGGCCGCCTACCGGCCGGCCTGTCCAAGCGCGGCCCGCGACCGCGTCCCCCCACCCCCTCCCAACCCATCCTCCACAGGGTTCGGCCTTCGAACAAGGCCACGGCCATTCATTCTTTGCCGCAGTTCGGGACACAGCTCCTACACTATGGAAATTGGTAAGGAGAGTTCAAAGACACAAACCCAAACTGCACTAAAAAAAAACACAAATAACTTGCAAGTGCAAAAAAAATCAGGTCTCGTCACACAGAGAACAGGCCTAGAGAAGATACACAGGGCAAGATAGACAAGGTGTGGGTCGATAGAGCGCCAAGAAGCCAGAGGGGTGAAGAGGGAGGGACGAGAGGAGGCTTTTACACGTCTGGATGCAGTCTAAGTTAATCACCAGTCAAGTTCATACATTAGCTGTCATCAGGTGTAAGACTTTTGACCATAGTAATCCAAGTTATTTCCAAATATAAAAGATGGCTTTTGCTTTTCCAAACTAGATCAAACTATGATATGATATGGCATTTATAATGCGCCTATACACAAGTGTTTCAAGGCGCGCGAGGCAAGGTTAGGGGGAACAGAGGGAAGACAGACAAAGATCCTGCTAGGCCAGGTGTCACTCAGATCGTGCACGTGGGAGAAGTGCGGGGGCGAAGGAAGGGAGGACAGTGCAGTACATAGGATAAGACAATAAATAAAAATAAGTAAAGTACGGCCAGCCAGTGGCAAGTGCAAGGGTAAGTGCAGACGTCAGGTGCTGGAAGTGGGACGGTAGGGATACAGAAAACAGTCACCAAGTGTGGGGGTTGCCAGGAAGGCAATGCAGGAGTGCGACTGGCGTGGGAGGAGACCTGGGCCCGAGATCAGTGGGTGTCCAGGGAACCAGTGAAGTTTCAGTGTCAACCAGGAAAATCAGCAAGGGAGAGAAGGAGAAAAAGCAGACGCAAAGAGAAAGGTTTTGAGGTGCTTCCAGAGCCGACAATGATTCTCCTCAAGTTTCAGGGAGGCTGTTCCAGAGGAAGGCCCCAGCCGAAGAAAGATCTACCACATCAATGGAACACTTGCCAGCTACAAAGTATTTCCCCTTTATTCACAGGTAATGACCCTCACAAACCAAAAAGGTATTGTGTGCGAACATACATGTTGCGCTAAGTTTCTCAAAATGAGTTCAAGCGAAGCATTTGCTCTAGTGTCAGATTGATCCTGTGAGAAATAGGTCTAGGATTCTGCAAGTCCAGAACATAGGTACCAGACTTTTTACCCCCATCTTCAGAAGGTGTAGACTTATGGGAGGCAAAATGCATTCCAATTCACACGTGACTAACACAGTTTAAATACTGTAGTAATTCACTGAGGAATGCTAGCTACTGGTTAGAAGGCATTATCAGTGATGGTAGCAAGAATATCAGCAGTTGATTTTCCCATGAAGACAAACGTGGACATGTAAATTCGATTAATCCATTCTATGTTAAAAGATGATTTAAATTAGAATAACTATATTTTTGCACTTCTTGTTCAAAGAACACGATACCCAAAGAAAATCCCAAATCGAATCTATGGCACACACAACTGACAGTCTGCCACGATATACTTAAAATATATATTGGGTGAGTCACATGGTAGGATTATAGTTTTCAGATGCTTAACACAACGTGAATGGATTTCAACCTCCAGCTACAGTACTTTTCTTTTACTGAAAAGACCTCATTTATAAAGATTTTCTCCGATACAAAAAGTCCCTCCTTACTTATTTGAACACCTTAAAAAATACAAAGGACGTTATGAAAGCCATAATTGGGCTCGGACATAGTGCGATTAGAGTTCAAATCAGGAGTTCAAATCACTTTCTTTACAGGGATGAGGCTCAAAATTTGTCTGTAACGAGCGTGGAGTTAATAATCATTCATCCAACACCCATCTTTTAAATTTATTTTTGGTTGTAGTGCTCCTTTATAACTGTTTGTGCTGGATACCAAAGTCATCTAGGAGAAGACATGCGTGGTGTCGAGAGGGAGTGGACTCGCTCCTCAGGAAAGAAACGCAGACCACTTCAGCGGGAACCTGCCTGATGTTATCGAGGCAGTGAAGTAGATGGGAAAACTCCCGGCTGCACCAGGTTTTGGCACGGAGCACAGCATATGCCGGATGTCCAACAGAACGAAGGGAGCACAGACATGTTTTAACAGAGGAAAAAAAGGAGCTATGAATAACCTTGCTTGAGGTGTAAAGCTACACTGGAATTAGCGGTCGGTGACAAATCTGTGGATTTCCAGTGATGCATGCAGATGATGGCATATAAAGAAATTATCAAGACGATTACCTATTTAGAGAGAAAGTACACCATGAAACAGATTTGGCAAGATTTCCCCTGCTGACAAATAAGACGAATCGGTGCAAGGACGTACATGCAAGGATTGGACGGCATAACATAGGTCACCTGTGACGAATTCGACCATCTGCACTGTGGTGTGCATTCGCCTGGGCTTTTCTGTGGCATTTTAAATGACATTGAATGATGGTAGATCAACCTGTGCGGCTAACGCGACACATTTTCCTATGCTCACCGCACAACATACGCATAGACCCCGGTACGCTGGGTGGACACAGCCTACAGGCACAGCCCCCCCTCCGCCTGTCATATTTAGTTGGGATCTGACAGGTGGAGTACACGATGCAGCTCAAGAAGGAGGAAGGACCAAACCTTCCCCTGCCATTGCCAGCCTAATTAACTAACAAAGGCTCCATGGATCTGCCCTGTCCTTGTGTTGAGACATGTGGCTGGTGGCAGCAATTCGCAGACTATTCACAGGGTAATTCAGACAGGCCCATATGGGGCCTGGCTGCAGTGGCTAACAGAGGAGACAGGAAACCCCCAACAACCTTTCATATGCAACAGTGTCAACCTGATGCCAACTCCCACATTCAGTATCAATTGACAGTGACATTTCATGTCCAAGAATGCAGGTTTACAGTAGTCATCCCCACAGGGGGACCCCATTCAGAAGGTACGAGTATGTGGTTTGACAAAGCCAGAAAGCCTGGTCTAGCCGCAGCTTCAAGGGAGACCTGCCGCTTTAATTAGAAACCACAGAGAGCTCGATTAAACAGAGGGACCTTTTGATCAATGACAGAAAGATGGTTGGGACTTAGTATTACATGTTTTCACCCCTTTACCTTTCTGTGGCAAAGCACTCTGGTTATGACCTCACACATACAGGAGATTGTTGGTGGGGACCAAGGATTGGACTATTGTAACAGCCTCTTTTTAAATCTACCTGCCTCTACTCTCCGATCTCTGCAACTAACCCAGAACAGTACTGCGAGACTTGTCCTTGGCCTCAAGCCCTTGGATCGTATGAAATCTCTGCATTGTCCACAAGGCTTTCTGGGGCATGGGTCCAAAATACCTTCAGCTATCCCTCCGCAGATACCTCCCCTCTCGAGCTCTTCACTCCTCAGCCTCTAACTCCCTCAGGGTCAGTCGTTTTTCAAAGAAACGAGCTGGAGGTAGATCTCTCTTCGGCTGGGGCCTCCCTCTGGAACAGCCTCTCTGCCACTCTATCGCTGGTTCCAGAAGCACCTCAAGACCTTCCTCGTTGCTTCTGCCTTCGCTCCCCCTCTCCCCTGTTGATCTGCTTTCTCTTGGCACTGTGCACCTGGCCACCCTCTGTCCCCTGGGCCCAGGTACCTGCTCACCCTGCCACCCTCCTGCACTGCCTTCCTGCCACCCCTTGCGCTGGGGATGGTATCTGTACCCACACAGAACCCCCCCCCCCGACACACCCTTTTCCGTCTTTTTCTGCACTTATCAGACTCACCCAGTCTGCTGCCGTAAACACAGCACTTGCCACTTGCTAGCTGCACTAGCCCGGGTTTATTGCCTCTATTATGTATTTATTTATTATTATTTATTTGTTTCTCCACTGCTCTGCACTTTCCACTCTCCCCCTTCCTTGCACTTTTCCTCTTTCCATCTTATTTTATTTGATTTATTTGCCTTTTTAAAGCGCTCACATAGCCAGTGGGCATCGAGGCGCTGTTACAGGAATATGTTTCTTAGTTGCATATTTATGAAATGCTCAGTACCCTTTTTTTAAGCGTGGACCCGGGTATCGAACTTGTGTTGCTTCGTGTCGTCTTGTTTCCAAGGAGTGCACGTTGCCGCTGAGCTATCCTCCCGACACTCCCATGCACTTGCGCCTTCGAAACGACACTGGGCCTAGTAAGATCGTTGTTTTGTTCCAAACTGTACCCGTCCCTTGCTTGTCGCGCTCTTAAACACTTATGTACGAGCACAATACAAATAAAATATCATAGATCATAATTAAAGTAGGCTTGGCCTAGACCAATAACTGGTGAATTTGGCTTTAAAAGAGGGCCAAGCCCCTCTTTTGACAGATCTGAAGGCGTCACTAGAAGCAGAAAGAAAAACTCAGCTTTGTATCCTGGCTTAAGTTACAGTCTGCCTTACATTTTCTGCCAGTGAAGAAAGGCCAGGACCTCCAAGAGGGAAGCATGACCCGCCCCCCTAAACATCTCCCAGGGCACAGAGGGAGATACTGAATCCAGAGGACACTCAGACAGCTCCAGAACCGGTACTCAGCCATCACACAGCTTGCCCTGCAGCAAGCTTGGTAGGTGGGAAGTGCCATAGTCTCTGAACCCAAAACCAAGGACAAGGTAGCTGGCTGCAACACACTCAGATTTGGGCCGTTTGCCTTAAAGGACGACACGCGCTCAGTGAAGAAGCTAGAGTGCAAACGACGAGCATCCACTGACGTCGGTCTTAAAGGACATTTTCGAGCCAGTCGAGTCCCGTAACTGACTGCAGCGCTGCAGTTGCTTAAAGACTCCAGAGCCCCCCCGGCCAGTGCTTCAGAACCGTCGACCGGCACTTAGACAATGATTCTTGACCCCGAGCCGCAGTGTAGGCCACACTGCAGCCGTCCATCTAGCTTTGCTCGCCAAAATGTTTGCCGCCCGATACCCTCAGCCGTCACCCATCTTTAACTCTGTCACAGAAGTAGCAAAGTGTCCTGAAACTGACGTGAACCTGTCAAGCACCAAGAACACACACCTACAAGCACAAGGTACATTGTGGTTTTGTCCCCCTGGTCCTTCTTCGAAGGCACCAAGAGACATTTTACGACCTCTTACTCTCCTTGTGCTGAAACCAGGTATCCTTGAACTGTTGCGATTATTTACCCAGTATGTCAGTATCCAGAGTGCATCTTTGAAACTGTCGTTCCTCTGCACTCCTTAACAGGGCAAGTTGTATTTCGTAGTGCACTCAAAATGTCTGTTGTGATATAAAGTCAATATTTTTATACAACATTGATTGGACGGTCCCTTTTATCATTGGGTAATTGGGTAATAATTGTATTTTTGCTGTGTTGCAACTAACCAACGATCCATGACCTTTCGCAGATAATCCTGCTGTTCCGTCCACGTTACCAAAATTGTACAAAGAGATTTATGATTAGCTTGGATTTTGGATCCCTTCTGGTATATTAAAGGTGTGGGGCTGATTGATGGTTTAGAAACCGATATTCATCCCTGGACCACTCGTGCCTCGTAAATTGTTTCGTCACATCACCACAGTATTGGAATCTAAATTATAATACTTGGCAGGAAGAGTCATACGCCGGGAACATTTTTTACACTGATGCAGAGCACACATGGTTGAACTAGAAATGTTTTGAGTGGCCAACGAATCATGCCAGGAACGAAATGAGAGGTTTCAACTAACGCAGTGGAGAGCATTGTGAGTCTGGTATCCAAAGAGGAACAAACAGCAAACTTTAGGGCAGTTGCTTACATTTGATATGTTTTGATACCAATAATGGAGAATGAAGAGACTTTGAAATACTGTACGGAACAGATAGTTTCTGGATTGAAGGAAAATTAGTACAATGAGCCGCTGATTGCGCTTGGTTAGATTGACAAAGAGGTTCTCATGTGATACAGGAGGACACAGTGCATCAATGTGGCACATCTATTAACAACGATTTCGTAATAGAGGATATTCTCCAGGATGTGATCTCCATAGGTACATTCCACCGTCATGGGGACATGCTTCTTTTAGTGGGTGCACACATTTTCCTTTGACATGCAGTATTTGTAGGCACACTGTTGCCTTATGATTAAGCTGCAGTTTGCAAACTCACCCACAAGGTGTGGTTGGGATGGGAAGTGAGGTTCTGGATTACTCACTGACAATGCTCTCTCTGGGAACCATTAAGTGAGGGGTAGGAGTGTGGTTCTCCTGATAATACAAAAATGTAACACTAATAGACCAAACATTGGCAATGCCAACAGTTTGGGCAGGTTAACCTCGTTCGCTAGGTACTAGTATTATTGCACTAACTGGGAATAATATCGCAACAGCTGGTAAATAGTGCGATTACCTAAACATAGGATAGCATTGCTTGGTAAATGCCTATTTAATACCTATACACAAGCCCCAAATTCTGGCTTTGTCAGTGCTTGTTTATAACAGGACCTGAGTAGAAGGAACAGATAATAATCAAGTGGCTGACGGCACACTTGGTTAAGACATGTTAATTATACTATTAGCCATTTACTGCTGCAATTCAGCCATTAACTCTCAGCAGACTGCTTAGAAGTATCTCCGACAGGCTAAGGTTGAAGGTTTCAGATTGAGCCCAAAAAGATCAGGGGAGGGTGCGTTTTGGGCGGGGATCTACCACCTATATGTAATCTAATGCAATCGTTTTGGCTTATAGGTGGTGGTAGCCTGAACTAAAAAAGGGGGCGGGGAGAGGGAGCACCCGTTGTGAGCAGGATACAAGAACTTTTTTTTAGTTGCTTCTGCTACTTTGCTGTGTGCTACTAAATATGCTCTTTTACGGGATGCAAGTTTGTGCTTGGCTATTTTTAACCAGAAACACAGGAGGAGGCTGGTTATAATTGTGATTAAGTTGCAAGTGCACAAGGCTAGGTCCTGTTGGTGGCGACCTGAACGAAAGACGGGGGCAGCAGAGTCCTCCTTTTCGCAGATTTGAAGCTGGCATGTTGCTGCTCCTTTATTGTTGACTTACAAGGCACCGACTACTGATCACTTACTTCACAGTCTATCAAAAAGAAAAATGGAAGGGGCTGGCAGGGTAAGCAATATCACACGCAGAGGAATAACGATTACAACAACTGCCCATTAAAAGTCCACCGGGCATTCGAGATCAAGAAACTTCAGAGAGAGGGAGAAGGGCTGGGGCCACAGAGGAGGCATGGACATCATTTGGGAGTCGCAATGGTTATCAGTGGCTTCCCCTGGCTAGCCCTTTGTGACCTCTACCATTGCAACTTCTGGTTGCACAGAACAGGATATGGGCCTGTACAAGCAGGAGACACTAATTGGGGGTCAGTCATGTGGCAGCAGAAAACACATTACAAGCGTTGTGATGATCGTTTACTTTGAGTTGGAGTTAAGTGGACATATACAAATGTCAAAGCTATACTCTCTATTGCTCCTCTCCAATAGCGCACTTTGAATGACCCGTAAGAGTAACCAGCTATCGGCTGATAGATAAAAAATCTTGACATAGCAAAATCGTAGTCATCGAGGTTGGAAAAATTCTTGTTATTTCTTTTTTTTTTTTTTAAACAGCTGCTGTTGGGGAGATCATTTTTATGCTTCATCCCCTCTCCTAGTGAGACCCCCAGCACTTCTGTACCTTTTTCCTTAACCCTGAATGAGCGTGGCCTTTTTCCACTCATTCATCCTTATGGGCTGTGTCTTTTGGAACTTTTTCTTTGTATTTGTACTGCCCTATGCAGTCTAATCTTCCTCCACACCTCTAAAAGGCATCTGTATTTTGATATGGCAGCACACAGCTCCTTATGGGCAGAGTGTGGCTAGAACCCTTACAGTCCTCCTTTGAGATGGTTTTCTTTCTTCATTTTTTATTTATATAGCACACATCAGCCCTGGGGCATCGTGGCACCGTTAAAGAAAAGATTACTTATACAGATGAAAGTGGTTACAGCAACATTACATACAAAAATGGTGGCAGAGAGATATGCATGTTCTGTGGTTACAAAAGTGCATCATAGCAAGCAGGAGAGAGAAGCAGGTGGCGATAGGACACACTTAAACGTAAAGGCATGGTCTAGTAAAAAATGTTATTGTCCCTAAGGGTCGGCCATGTTTTTTTAAGCCCAAGTGGCTCGATTTTAGAAAACTTTCCTATGGACCTTACCCGAGTTATCGTCCATTAAACGCACGCGAAAACAAGCACCAGGGAGCTGCCATTTTCTGATAATCTTTTCCCCGATCGCCCTGGCTGACCTGCTTTTGCGGCACTAAATCAATTCCCCCGCCCCTGAGCCTGTCATCGGCAGACTCATACCGCCCATTTCCCCAACGCCAAAGCACGTCTCGTGTCAACATTCGCTGCGCTTCAGCTAATGTCGTGTTGTGTCGCCATGAAAAATGGTAGGACGCCTCTTTCCTCAATAAGTATAAACAGACCGTTTCACAACACACAGCAGCAGATTTTCAATTCCATTCCTCTCTCTGTGTTACTTTGAGTATTCTGTGACTCGTTTCAGTGCTCTGGTCAGCTACCTTCGCCGCTTGTAGCCCGTGCGAACAGATACCAGTACCACCGCTATAAATTATTTTAGTTTGTTCAACACACAATGGCTACAATAATGCCCTACATGTACGAGCCCGAGTATACCGAGGAGGAACTACTGGAAAGGGAAGCACGCAAAAACGATGGGGATTCGGACGGCAGTTGGCAGGACGAATCAACAGATGAAGAGCCTGGGCCTAGTCGAATGGACGGCGTATCCACCTGGTGCACATGCAATCGGTGCAAGCTAATGCCAACTGAGGACGAGAACTGCTGCTGCCGAGAAAACTCGGGATGCCTGGCCTACATTTCAGAAGGCGAGCCACGACCGCAATGCATCACCGAGCTGCCAGACTTCAGGGCAGCCTGCCTCACACGGGCCTTGTTGAGAATAATGATGGTGCTTATGCACGAACTTCGCGCAACTGTTCGTCCTCGTAATCCGAGTAACGAGTAAGTATACTCTGCTCGTCATGCCACTCCTATTTCATGTTCTTCTACTATATCCAAAATTACATCTACATATCCTTGTAAGGCATGTAAGTCGTTCAATAGTGTGCATTGTCTAGATAGCATTTGTCCGTGAAGAATTGTCATTGACAACAAACGTTTATTAAACTTATCTTGGTCATTTAAAAACAGTTTGTTTCATTCCTTTTCACAGGTGGTACAGGCTGGTGGCCTATCGTTCCTTTACATGGTGGCTCCACGGGAGGCTTGGACACTACGTTCGAAGAGTGATACCCGCCTGTGCCATTAGAGAAACGTTCCCGAGTGACAGCGGTCAGTACAGGGGATTTTCTCTCACTGTGCTGCAACCTGACCTGTATAATCTTTAAAGTCTTGTATTTTTGTGTCATGAAAATAAGATACAAAATAAAACACCACATATATTTTAACAACGTTTGTTTCGATTTTTTAAATGAATCAAGTTTGTCTCCATTCAAGGATGGACATCTGTGCTCCGAATGGGTGAAGGTCTGGTCGCTGTGAAGCAGGGTGGTCACTATCTATCTAAGCTAACATAACATATTCTCGATAATGCATGCACTAAATAACACTTGTTCAAAGTCTTTCAGTAGGTTATGTATCTATAAAAGTCACACATATATCTATACTTACAATTACCATTGGATTATACAGGCCTTAGGGTCTTGACCACTATAATACACCGGTTGAAGTGTGGGTCTGTGCTCACAAGAATCTCCGGTATGTGGCATTTGTTATTGATAAGCAACGATATACTATCATTGATATAAAGGCGATATACTATATATTGATATAAAGGCCAAGGTGCCAAACTACATGTACACTTCAAAAGGTGTCCCACGCCAAGGGGCCATCGGTCACATGGCCTCCTCAGACCCCGTGTCTCCAGCCAGGCCTCCTCTTGAAGCAGGCCGTCCCCCTGCAATTCACATAAGTGTGTCTCCATTCAGCTGTCTTCCTGTGCCTTATCTGCACGCCCCAGGGCCATCCATCCCACCCCTCTGTATCAAAGGTGGTTCGCGCCAGTGGATGCGCGCTGGCATGGGGGGCTGTCAGGGGCGCAAAAGGCCAAGGTACCAAACTACATGTACACTTCAAAAGGTGTCCCACGTCAAGGGGCCATCGGTCACATGGCCTCCTCAGACCCCGTGTCTCCATGCAGGCCTCCCCTTCAAGCAGGCCGCCCCCTAATACCACGACATACATACGTCATTCATTCACAAACCCACACCAGTTTCTAATACTTTAAAAACCACACGATATGTCTCATGAGAACATCTTTGTGCTTTGCAAGTCAACTCCTGAACGTGCTACATGGGAACCACTGCGATCTATGTTAATCTGCTCGTCGTCGTGCTATCCGTGAACTTCTGTGACCGCTTCGAGCATACCCATCAGTGCGCTACCTGTGGCCTTCCACCTATTCTCCCGCAACATACTGCTCTGCTTGCTGAATCCAACTGTTTGTTGGTCAAGGTAAGGCCATGTATCCTGGTCATATTTCGCAGATTTTTAAATTTCTATCTATTTGCGAGTAGAGTACCCAATAGTGCTATGTTCATTGGTCTCATTGCTATTGACTTGAATTTCCATTGCTATGCTATCAATAGATCTATTTATTTTCATCTGTGTCAATTGTCATCGAATTGCATCCTTCGGGAGTCCAGTCTATGATGTAAGCATGTTTCCTTCTCGTGCAATACAGAACATCCAAGGGATGAGTCACATGTTCAGTTTTTAGTCACATCATTTATACATTTCTGCAACGTATGCAAATACTAAGCCCCACATAATGAACTGGTATAGTTCCTGCGACCAAAACAAACCTTGCATTGATCATTGTATGATTCATTTACTTTTGTATCAAATCTTTATTCTTGAAGAATGTATAATAATGTCGATATTTACTTTTCAGATTTATCAACAATGCCTGCCTGTTCGATTAGCGGTTGCCCTTCGAAGACCCATGCGAAATCTGAAGGCACTACAATGCATGTATTCCCGAAAACTGTTGATCGAATAAGAGAATGGGTCAGACATTGTGGATATCCACTGGATGAGCTGGAAAGTAGAGTCCAACAAGTCTTACAGGACAAGAGGGGTGATCGATACCGCATCTGCAGCCGGCACTTTTCCTTGGACATGTACACAACATCTTGGGTAACAAAGAAGAATAAACGGCGAACGACACGGAAATTGCTCGAAAACGCTATTCCCACTCTATTCGTCCACATTCCGCCACCGGTGAGTCAAGTGTCCGGATTGAAGCTTTAAGCCTTGGGGTAGTGTGTAGGTATCCGAACGGATTAATTGATATTGTAGGTGTTCTATCCCTTGTAATAATTTCGATATTGATATGATTGTATCGTTTTTTTGAATAATGACATTTACCAATATATTCTTTTTCGATTTCATAACCCCCAAACGCAATGTATATATATGGGAACAGGGAACTGTGCTGTATTGAGCATTTTACAAGTATTCGGTCGCCTTACATGGCTATTTTTAATATTGGCATTTCATTATCAATCATTAATTTACCTTTACAACTTCTTGACTATCCCTTGAATCTGAAGCAAGAACATTCTACATCCTTGACGTGGTCGCAGTTATCAACCACTTCTAACGCATATCAGGTAATCTTACTAGGCTAATCCGCTACAGACCTGTTTAATGCATGTCAAGTAATATTTTTATTTTATTGTGTAATTATTTTACCGAATGTTTGGTTAGTGCTTTCCAATTGATATACACCTTAGTTATCGTCCACTGGTGTTTGTTTTCGGTTATAATTAGTGTTATCCATACTAATGCAAGTACTGTCTTTCAGGGAGATGCTGAAGCGTCCGCCACATCTACAACATTTCTAGATGTTCTTCAACAGCAGGAGGTATGGATACTGACAGCTCCATCGAGCGTCATCATCAGAGTTGGAATTCTTGTTGTTTGATTGTTCTACACAATGTTTCATTCGTGGTTAGCCGTTGATATGTACCTGTGCTGTCGACCCCAGGTGTGTGTTATGTTTTCACTATTGTAATCCTCACTAATGCAAGTACTATGTTTCAGGCAGTTGATGGAGCGTCAACCCCTGCACTTGATGCAGAGCCTGACATTCAAGTAATTCCAGGGGAAGGGCAAGCGGGACCATGCGTATACGAATCGGCGCAACAGCTTTCAGAAGTGCGCACTACATTTGCAACATCCATAGATATTCTTCAGCAGCACGAGGTATGGATAATGACAGCTCCATCATGCGTGATCATATAACATGATTCCATTTGCTATACTTTCTTTCCTATTAACGCAAGTGCTGTGTTTCAGGGAGACGACGAAGCTTCCACCACAATCACAACATCTCATTTAGATGATGCAGATGTAAAGGAATCGTTGAAATAAGTCGATGAAATGTGATCATATTTGGATTTTCCTTGATTCTTTTGGACAATGCATCATTTGTGGTTATCTCTTTATATGTACCTGTGCCGTCGACCCCAAGTGTGTGTTGTGTTTCCAATATTGAAAAGCATACTAATGCAAGTACTGTGTTTCAGGGAGATGCGGATGCCTCCTCTCCAATACAACCATTCATGGCAGTCCATGCAGAGCCAGAGGTATGGATACTGACAGTTCCATCGAAATAGATCATCACTGGTCGATTACTTGTCCTTTGATTGTTGCACACAACGTTTAAATCGTGTTTGGCTATTGAGATGTACCTGTGTGTTTGTCCTCACGTGTGTTTTATGCTAACAATATTTTGATACATAGTAATGAAAGTACTATGTTTCAGGGAGACAATGGAGCCTCATTCCGTGCTGTCTATGCGGATACAGAAAATATAGTCGTTGCAGCGCAAGAGGAAGGGAGCACATGCGGAAACGAATCGGAGCTACAGCGTGCAGATGTTGAAGGTCGAGTCAAAAAAGTTGCAAAGAAAAAAAAACAAAAAAAGGTTACAAACAGTTCATAACTTTAAAATAATGTTTGTGCTGGGGACTATTTTATGTTTTTTTCCAGTCAATTCTACTACACTCCATCTTGTGTTTAAACTGAACATCCCTTTTCCAATCTCTCCTCCAGTTACCCGTGGGTGTCAGAACTATACACACACAGACAGTGAAGCGAATGAGAGATGTGGCTTGCCAGACCGTGTACACTATGGAGGAACTATTAATTGAGGCGAGGCGTGTTCAGGCTCGAGATGCTCATGTCCAATGGCCAGAACATGAATTAACTGTGTTTGGAGACTACAGCAAACTTGCATTGGACCATAGCTACAGTGCGACCGCACCACCACAAGAAGATGTTATTGAATATATTGAAGATAGCTCTGAAGTAGTTGCAGATCAATTTACACAATCTACACCCGCCAAAAATTTGCCACCAAAAAACCTGTCGACATTGTTGTGTTCTCCCATCAATGTTGAAGTAATAGATGTTGAAATGACAGAGAATGAACCAGTGTGGGTGCGATTTCTCGCCGTCGCCAGCAACCAGTAAATGGGAACCCTATGAACTCAGACAGAAGCCGAGAAAGAGAAACATTACTTTATTATCTCACAAACATTCGCGAATGGGCTGCAAGTTCGCACGTCTCGCAAAGCAAGTCGTCGAAGTGCCGCGCCTCATTGTACATTGTGGCTTTATTTATACAGTTCCAGTCAGATAACAATATATTGCTGCACGAAGCACATATCCGCTCCAAACCGCCTTTCTCCGGTTTGAGATAGTCCTCAGAACGACCCCTGCACATCTGTTATTATGGTTTCCTGTTATCTACACTTTTGGCCTTCGCTCGCAAGAAAACTGCTTTGCAAGTAGTTTCGTTAGATTTATGCTCCTTCCTCATTAGACAAAACAACCCTTCCTTAGCTGGGTCAGCAGATTCTTCCCCCAGCCCTGACATTTGCACCATATCTGCACAGCCACGTACTTCATGTAGTGCTTAGCTTTCTTTCAGGCCTGACTGTAAGTTTGTTCTGAGAATAGCTATTCCATTCATTATATGTATAACATAACTATATTAGCACCATGTGTGAGTACCAAATATACATATATGTAGTTGTATACCTTCAATCCACCCTTTGCTCACACATGTGCCTACGAAAATAAGGTCGAAATGGGCATATTATGTTACAGTGTTGAACAATTCGATATGCTCGAGACCTCCCATGTCTGGAGGTACATCCACTCGATGAAAGGGTTCGGGTTTTAGGGCGTTAAACATAGTTGTGCTTAGTGACGCACAACTTGTCAGGCAACATGATAAGCATGCTGGGAGACACTGTATACAAAGGCATATACCAATTATTATTGCTAATAGAACAAAGAGAGGGGTCAATAATTTCCATCCTAAATCCTTAAGTATAGCCATCCACCAACTGTCACCGGAACCCTCCTCCTGATGGATACTATCAGCTACTCTATGTAATTTATTTACACCTTCTAAGATACCTGTACTTCCTTCTGGTATGTAAACACAACATTGGGAACCCACTAGGGAGCAAACCCCGCCCCTTTCTGCCGTAAGCATGTCCAAGACATACCTATTCTGTAAAGCCACCAGCCTAATGGCCTTCATTTCATAGGTGATGTTTTCTAATATATCTGCTGTTTCTTCAATAACAAATTCGAGTGCCTTACCGAGTCGCCTTATTTCTTGACTATTCATAAATATTCCCGCTGGTGGAACCATAGCTCCCATCAGATCAACAAATATTTCCCAACTAGTGGACTGATATACAGGGAGATTTGGATTGATAGCCCTTTTCATCCTAGTATGGGCTTTATTATATAGTTGGGATGGTGTATACACAATTGCTGCTGGAGTTACCTTAGCAATATAACACAGTCCAGTAAAGTTCTTCCATAACCAGAGATAGGCTTTCTTATCACATATATACATGTGACCCTCTATTTGTATCATACCTCTAGTATAGTTAGTAAGGTCAATAGTAATAGCACATCCGTCGTTGTAACGTAAGGCACTCTGATGCCTACTAAAACATGTGCAGTTTTGTTTGTATCCAAAGGCCACGGCCGAAACAACGTTGATGCAGGATGACAGTCTAATGAAAGAGAGCAAATACATTGTATTCGACAGTTGTTTGATGGAAATTATAAGTGTGCTGAAATGTGTGCATTCCATTACAGGGAAAGTATGTGGGAAGCCATTGATTAATGTGACTCGTCAAATAAAAGGCAGTAACGTCAAAATAAATGCCGCCTGTAGATTAAATCATAGGTTCTCGTGGTCTGCACAACCGATGCTGCGGAAACTGCCAGCAGGCAATCTACTGTGTGCAGCTGCATCACTTTTTAGTGGCTCCTGTTTTAGAAAGTTAGAGGCTTTCTTTCAGTTTGTGGGACTCCATTTCATTTCTAAAGCGCTGTACTACATATACCAATGTGATTATCTGTTTCCGGCCATTAGTGATGCTTGGAAAATTGAACAATTGTCTCTAGCAAGTACATTCGAAGGCAAACGATTCAGGCTAGCCGGAGATGGACAGTGCGACAGCCCTGGATTTTCTGCCAAGTACTGCACCTACCACTTTCAGGACATGGATAGTAAGAAAATTGTGAGTTTGGTGGTCGTGCCGGTAACACAATGTACATCCTCAGTGGCCATGGAGAAACTAGGTTTTATAAAATCAGTGGAATATCTACAATCGAGTGGAATGCACATCGACCTCATAACCACGGATAGACACGTTTCGAAATGCCAAGACAATGAGAGAGCAGTTCCCACATATTAAACATCAATTTGACGTATGGCATCTTGCTAAATCAATCAATAAGAAAATCTCGGCTGCAGGGAAAAAAAAGGTTTTGAAAGTATTTTGCAGTGGTCACATTCTATCACCAACCATCTTTGGTGGAGCTCAAAAACTTGTGAGGGGTCAGTTGAAATACTACTGAAAAATGGCGGTCACTGATGCACCACTGTACCAACGTTCACCGCTGGACAGCAAATGAACATTTCCACCAATGTGAACATGGCCCTTTGTCCCCAGAGGAAGGCACGGAAGCGGAAGTGGTTGATTCCATCTTCACCGACACACAAAGCCATTGAGAAGATTGTTTTCGACAAAACTCTATCAAGAGATTTGAGAGGACTGACAGAATTCTGTCACACAGGAGATTTGGAGGTGTTCCACAATATGTGCCTAAAGTACAGGCCAAAGCGCTTGCATTTTAGCTTTCGGGGCATGAAACATTGCACTCTACTAGCGGTCTTGGCCCATAACAGCAATGTCGGACGTGAACAATCTAGGACTAGGGGTAAAGTAAGGATGCCTCGCTACACTAAGGTGTTTTCAAAACGAAGTAAGCAATGGGTGATCAAACCAGTCTATGATGAAATGCAGTTCGACTTTGTGAAAGACCTTACTGTTGCTGTGTTAGAGAAGCACAGATATGGAATTTTGGACGTTTCTGTGCAGAGCAGTGATCCATTGCCACCGAACATTGCGACTGTGCCATGCCCACCCGAAGCACAGCTGATTGTGAAGTACAAATCCCGATTTAAATAATTGCAATACGATTGCCTTTTTGTAAATAAATGTTATTGTACAGTGTACCTGTAAACCTAACCCCTACCTTCACCATCATGGGAGGCGAACAAGCTGGATGTCATCTTTGAATTCTCTCTATTCACCTCACATATGTGCATGTATATATTTTTCTCATGTCTCATCTCATGTAAATGTAAATGCTGCGCTCTGTTAACGGAGGGGAGGCTTGCGCATTGCAAATAATAAAAAACAAACAAACAAACAAATAAATCTCACTTTTAACTCAGCTCCTGTGGTACTTTATACTTTCCCTGACCTTCCGCCAAAAATTAAATGTCTCAATTTGGGCTGCAAAGCTTGCAGACAACGGGGACAAAATTGGGGCACTTGGAACTCGCCAGCCAAGCGGGCCGTGGCATTTGGGAGAGAAGCCAGTTCGCATTTGCACATTGAGGCGCACTACATAAACGGATTCTAAACTTCAAGTTCTCACAGATGCCTATACTACGTGATGTTGCAAATAAAGAATGCGAAGGACAGCGCCCAGATGAGGCCCACAAGTCGCACTGGAAGTATAAGGGTCTATTGTTTTTTGACCTTGAGACAGGGACCATGCCGAAAGAACTACATTTGAAGGGAGTGCGCAATAACGTAAGAGACGATAAGACAGAAAATTCAGAAACTAGACAGAGTTTCATTTTAGGTCAGTATACGAAAAATCGTTGTCAAGAGCACGGTCCGTTTTACAGACTGCATTACGAAGAGACACAATGGAAATTTCAAATATAATGTAAGTACATCTTTACACGCTTTTATACCGGAATGAAGATTTAATGAATGAATGCATGAATAAATGAATGAATGAAGAGCTAGGAAAAGCAAGTAAAACTGTTCGTAGTGGGCACATGGGCATGCAGGTCCACTGGTCTCACCGATCTCGGTCCTTGGCCCAGCCACTTTTCCCTGCACTGCCTACCTGCACTACGGGACTGTCTCTGTATCCTTCAGCCCCTTCTCCCGGCATTTACCTTGCACTTGCCACCAGCTGGCCCTATTATTTAATTTGTATTCAACTAACCATGTACAGCCCTTCCCCATGCGCGATCAGAAAGACACCTGGCCTAGTAGGATCGTTGTCTGTCTGTCCTTGTTCCCCACCTGCCTCGTCACGCCTAGAAACACGAGTATAGGCGCGTTACAAATGCCATATCATATCATTCCTCACGCATGTAGACTAACTGTCGTTTATCATTGTGTGTTGGCCTCGATTTATCTCGTTACTTTTCGCATTGATTTTAGAGACGAACATACTCCATTGAACTATCCTTGCAAGCAAATAGTTTCTGATCGGCCGTAATAAATAAAATGAGTAATATTAATGAATTTCGGCTAGCGAGACTAATTATCATTTTTTTATTTTCATAACAGGTATTTGATCCCATTCTGCCACTGCCATCTGTTTGAGACACCGGCGAATGGATTCTTCAGCAGACACCTGCAGCTTCGTGTCAACAACTGGAGCACGATCACCATATTATGGGACGATCGCCAAGGGCCCACATGCCCTTACGCTGTACTAGTGGCTAGAAGCAACATAACCACCTTTAGGCTGGACTAGTGCCTAGTTGATGGAACAGGCTTGCGGTTCACCGTGCTTCCAAAGCGATTCTTTTTACGAAAATGAACACCCTGTGTACCATGAAGGAACAGCGCATGACTCAAGATGAAATGGAACAGTTATTGCGGATACAGATAAAAGAAAATAAATGGCTTCCGGAGTTCATATGGCAATTGCTGAATATTCTCTAAACATTTAAGGTCAAATAAATGTACTTTACCAAATGTACCGTGTTGCTGTTTCATTTTAAAGTACAGTTTCATATTCCGAATTGTGGCGCGCTGTGTTGTGAGTTGATCTGTGTTGGTTTCCGGGTTCTGTGTGGAGTCGCGCAGAAGACGACTGGGCGCGTTTGCCTTCGCAGCACAGTAACGTCACGGGGAGAGGCGGGGAATATGAATGTTTTGATAATGTCAGGCTCCGGGGCGGGGGAATTGATTTAGTGCCGCAAAAGCAGGCCAGCCAGGGCAATCGGGGAAAAGATAGGATTATCAGAAAATGGCGGTTCCCTGGTGCTTGTTTTCACGTGCGTTTAATGGACGAAAACTCGGGTAAGGTCCATAGGAAAGTTTTCTAAAATCGAGCCACTTAGGCTTAAAAAAACATGGCCGACCCGTAGGGACAATAAAAAATTTTACTAGACCATGCCTTTAATTGAACAGTTTGGTTTACAGCATTTTGCGGAAGACGTGGTAAGATATTTCATTTCTAAGTGCCGTGGGGAGGGCGTTCCAATTTTTGGGGGCTAGGTGTTGAAAGCTGGAGCCTCCTGCTTTTGTTCTTTTGAATGTGGGTACATATATTAGATTAGAGAGATGTGTTCTGATGGGTCTGGTGGAGGCGTGAGTGGTGATTCTGTCAGAAAGGTAGGGAGGGAGGGGCATTGAGAGACAGACATTTGTGTGTAATGGCCATGGCTTTAAAGAGAATACGTTCTCTGATTGGCAGCCAGTGTGCATCTTTCCTTGCTTGTGAGATATGTTCCCTTTTAGTAATTTTCAGAGCTGCTCTGAGGGCATTATTTTGGGTAACTTGGAGCTTGTTAATGTTAAGGCAGAAGTGCCTAGGAAGAGGGCAGTGCAGTAGTCAAGCTTGGAGCCTACAGTGGTTCTAGCAATAGACAGGTGGTTTTTGATTAAGAGGAAAGGCTTAACAGCGTTGATGATCTTTGTGGAGAGTGCAGCGGATGAGGCTCTGGCACTAACCCGACGTGTCATAGACAGGGAGGCGTCAAGATACACTCCAAGAGTTTTTACTACCGAGGATGCAGTAATGGTGGTATTGTCGATGTTGAAGGTGCTATATTGGGGGGGAGAGCTTATTGACAGTTTCTTTGGTGCCTACCACAAGGATCTCTGTTTTGTCTCTATTGAGACAGAGGCCATTGGCAGCCATCCAAGTTTGGATGGTTGTGTAGATTTTGGTTAGTGCTGCAGCGTCTTGTTGGTAGATACCAGATAGAGGGAGGATGACTTGTGTGTTGTCAGCATAGTTTGTGTAGGCTATGTCACAGCGATCAAGGTCATTGAAGAGGGGGAGGGTGAACATTTTATACAAGGTAGGAGCGGTACATGAGCCCTATGGGACTCCACAATGTATCGTGGTGGTAGAAGCACAGGCACTGTCCGAGAAGACTCATGAGTCTGCCTTTGAGAAAGGACTCGATCAAAGCTGTGGCTTGAGAGGAGAAGTGGGCTGCATTTATTAGTTGTCCTGGAGCAACTAAAGTTCTCAAGGATAGAACGGTACTTAGTATCTCTCCTAAAAACTGTTTATTCTGAGAGATTGGCACACACCGCTTAGGTGGAGTGCCAAAGGGATACTTAGTATCCCCCATAACTCTGCTCCTGTGACTTTTATGTCAGGCAGATCATCTCCTAGTTATGGCTGGTGGCAGTGGACGTGCCCTGCCAACTACTGTACAGTTTTTCTACCACAGGCTATGTCCATAGCCTCTGCAGTGCCAACTCAAGCACGGGCCCGTTCTTTTTTTGCCATTACTAGCATGGTTGCTCTTTGTCAGCCATTCTTCAACCATCCTGGGGGTTTGGGGTAGGCCGGTGTGTGTGTTTTGCCTTTGGCGAGATCCTTTGGGTGTCCCTGCATAGGCTCCAGAGAGTCTGGACAGGCAGGAAATGGGGAGGAGTCTTCCACCACCCTATGCTTTGTCTGCCAAAGTGCCTGAATGGGACCAGCTCCCACCAGGGGTCTGTCTGTCCTGATTGGACAGCCAAACACCCCTTTCTGTAAACTGCTAAGGAAGATTGCAGAGGAGTGAGTGCTGGAACTGGATAAAAAGGTGAGGCTTCTGCAGTGTAAAGCAAGTCGACCCAGGGAGGCTGAAGTAACCAAAGAAGAAGACGACCAGAGACAGCTGCAGACGCTTTGCAACACCGTGAAGCGGCCATTGCTGTCGTGACCCCATTTTCTGTGCGACAGAGGAGCTACGAAGAGGACTCGTTCCCTTTGACTGGTGGGGACAACCAGTCCCAAGACGAACTTTGTTTGAGCCGACTCTCGAGAATTTCCAGAGCCGAGAACCCCCATTACCAGGAGACCTGCTGCCCATTCCGAGTGCATCGTCGAGGAAAGGCCCAACTCGTCCAACTCTATGCCGTACCCATAAGAGTACTCCAGAGATCCGATCCAACTCGCCCAGACCACCGCAGCAGAGTGTGGGACAGTGAGAAGCGAAGAAGATTGACCAAGCGAATCACGTCCTTTGTTGGTGCTCCTGAAAAGGTGCCAAATCCACAGAGTGAGCCGATAAATTGAAGGAAACCATGCCCCAGGTACTCTCTCAAGACTGCTGCAGATCCCATCCATTTTCCTGGCTTTCATCATCAGACAAAGTAATCCGGTGGGCGAGTCCAGTGACGCCACATCTAGGAGAATCCAACCACAGTCTTTTCTTCTAACCTTAGGTGCTGTGGGGAGAAAGGTATTGCTTACCGTAATCCGTGAAGTCGTTTCAGGGTGTTGGAGGGCACCCAGGGGTTTCCAGGGTACCCCCTCTTGCCTCTGACTCAAGCTGCTGCTTGTGTTGCCTTAGCGAACCCTTAACAGGGTCTGCAACATTGGTTAAGCCTTCTTATATCTCCCTTCATAGAGATTAGAAAGTATTCACAGGAACTTTTGACTTCTGCTGCTGTAACAAGACTGAGCCTCACCAAACTGACTTTTAGCTCGGTTGCCTTTTGGTCTTTAAAAAGACTTGCTGTGCGTAGAAACTGCCTCTAGAACGCAAAGCTCTGCTAGGTTAACATTAAGCAACGGTTTTCCTTCACAAAAGATCTATCTTATATGTGTATGCAGAGTAAATGCCTTTACTGTATTTCTTCTAAGATTCGCGAGTGCGCGTTATTACCGATAATACAGTAGAACGGCCATTACTGTCAAAATCTCTAACAAGTGTACCGCAAGCAACTACAAACCAAGCACTGCCTTTGAAAAGTATTCCTATGTGTTTTGGTTATATGTGATAAGTAATTAAAAGTGATTCTGGTGTAAAATAAATCTATATTTTAATATACATTCATGTGTAAGTACTGCTTTGATATTGTAGTGCGTAGTAAGATTCAGTGTACTTACCTACAGCTCACATCTTCCTCCTCAGATAAGCCTGACTGCTCTGCCACACTACCACGGTTCCAGCAGCACAGACTGATACTAAGAGTTGGGGATCTACAAACCACTGGGATAGTTTACTGAAGTCCTGCTATAAAGTAGGACTTTTAGAAAACTCCCTTAAGACCTTCTTAAACTATTTTTTGTCAAAAATAAATGTTCAGTATTAATGTGAACCCAATTTTAATTTGCAAGATACAGCATTTAACAAATTAAAATTGCAATATAATAGCTACGTGTACAAAAAAAACAACTAATGCATAACCATTTGCCGTTTTCTGCCAATTACATAGCTTTCCTTTTGTTTTTTGGTGTACTGCTCTTATAGTGTGTTTGTAAAATATCAATTCAAAGGTGGCTGCGAAATTTTCTAAACAGTCTCATCAGTTTCTTAGTCCTTATTAGTTTGGGCTATTAGGTGGCGCTTTAGTGCCATCGATAAGCCAAAACTATTGCATTAGAGTACAGAGAGGGAGAAATGGCAACTGAGGGTCACAAGGTTTGTACTTGTTTGTCCACCCATTGACAGTCCATTGTCATTCCCACCCAGTTCCTTCCCAAAACACCTCCTTGTGGGAACTCATTGAGTTCGCTTTAATCAAGCTGTACCATCAAACGTTGTACTCAAAGGGCGCGCTAGTGTTTTCTCAAAGCTGTCTGAGAGGTAATGACTTAATTGGAGTTGTAAACACGCTATTGGTGTAATAAAAATGTCTTAAGGGGCGCTGCCTTCAAGGCACATGATTTATGAGCACTGCGTGTGTCCTTCACCAAAGTCATTGTTAATACCAAGCAATGGCTTGTGTATAAATATTAGGCATTTGCCAGGCACTGCTATTAAACACCAGTTTCCTATTTTTCTAAAACTTGATACCAGACAGAGAGATGTTTGTTTCGAGTGAGGAACGGTGGACCAAATCATTCTGGACAGGACTAGATCTACACCTTACGTCTATTGGTTCCCCCCTCAAGGTTGGGCAACTACTGATAAGACAAAACACATACTTGTCTATGTAAATTGAACTCGTACTGATGAGGGCGGCATATCTGCGGAATCCCTATTGCAGTGCTTGAGAAGGCCGAAACACACTGTGTTGACATTTAAAGACAACAACAATTGACACTGCAACAAAGGGCAGGTCCTACAAAAAACATACACATAAATGTATCCTGGACTTGGCAGGGTTACTATATACTGCACTGCGAGGAGAGATTTATGTAGTTATAGATCTCAACTGTGTATCACTGTTTATTGTGTGTCGGAAATGAAATGCTAAGTTATTACACGGGATATAGATTTGTATGACGGTCTGAAGAAGGACCATAGATTGTGTATATATGAATTGCTTTTAAAGAAAATGTGTTTGGTACAAATAAAAAACGTGTGTTGTGGAAGAAATAGAAAAGTTCTAATACCAAATGGACAACAAGTTCTTTTTTGGGTGCTACCTAAAAAATCCTTTATCATTGGTACTTTTGATGTGTCAATGAGGATTCCCGACAAGAGCCAAAGTAACACTCTGTATGAATGAAAGGGAATGCAAGTCCATACAGTTCTTTGAAGTTAAAAATATTCCTCAAAGAGTGGTCGTGTATATCTAAATCTGTTTTTCTTGTGAAGTTTGAATCTTATAACATCCAGAACCAGTATTCTCCAATTGTAGACGTTGCTGAAGTAAAGAGAAGAGCAAGCATTACCCAAGCCAGTAGGCAAATCCTTTCTACAGCGAAACCAGTCCTATTAGCATCTAACCACATGTCTTTTGAAGTTGTTAAAGATCCAGAGTCATCCGATACAAAGATGACAAGAAAATTCAAAGCTGGAAGAATGCCAATACAGCTTTACGGTAGGTACTGGAACCAAGAAAGTGTGCATGAAGCTAGGAAAGGGAGCTGGGTGCGTTTGAGAAGATTCAGTTCATAACCTGTAAGGCTGATACTGTTGAAGCTGAGAGAGAAACAGTTTTGGAAGCCAAGACAGATTATATTGTTAACAGTAAGACAGATGGAAGAGGCTGTCCCTTTCCTATGGCATAGGAAGGAAGATTGCCTTGCCTACTTATGGAGGTCTAAGAGCATTGCCTTTAAGTTGCCTAACAATCATCAAGTACCAAGTAGAAGTCAAGCTAATAGAACTGTTGTAGTCTATAAAATTGTCAGAACATTATATTGAAGCAGTGGAATACTGTGGCCCAAAGGAGCTTGTTTCCACAGTGAAAACAGCAGAAAGAAGTTGTCGAGCGGAGATCAAACACCCTAAGAAGAAGAATCCTGACAAATGATATTAAAGACGCTGCAGCGGCTACAAACATATGGACAGTGATTGAAGAAGAAGCAGTACTTTTGTATTTTGAACTATATTTAGTCCATCCAGGATTACCATTGCCAGTGCTCCAGATAGGATTTTGAGGTGGGAGTATTTTACTCCCTATTTTTAAACTTTGAGAGTAAATGTGATTTTAAGAGAGTAAAAATGACTTTTCTCCTTTGCAGGAGAGTAAAATGTATGTGCAATCCAGCCGTCCTGTGCAAAAAATGTATGGAACTCATTACTATGTGGCAGCATTTTGCATTGTGACAGAATGCACCTTTCATTATTTCTCGAAGGTCTGCCCATTTGATCTCCCTTGTATATATTTAAAGGTTGAAAACACAATAACCTAGCCAATTACATTATAACGCAAGCATGAATTGTATTGTGTGTTTTGGAGGTAGCAGAATTGTCTGTTGATGTTTAATGAAAGTCCTCATTTCCTGGAGCTATTACTACCTAATGGTATGCCAATATTATGATACAACAGTGCAGGGAGGCAAGGACTCCATGCTAAATTCTATATCTAATCTCATGGTCAAATGGTTATTTAGATAGCGCTTTTGGCAAAGCGCTGTACTTGGAACATATTTATCATAATGATCACCAAACCGAAGTCAGTACTCCTTTAATCGACCTGGAAAGGATAAAAAGGCTGAGTTGGCCCTGCCGGGGTTCGAACCCACACCCTACAGATCATGCACAGATTGCAGCAAGAAGTGCTCAAATGGCTGAGCTATCTTATTGGCTAACATCCTTTAGCGGTCGGTTAACTGAGTATCGACTGAGGTATAATAGTCACAGTGCCTAGATGTTGGACGAAACATGTATGAAGCGCTACATAAAGTAAAAAACCTATCTGGAGTATCACAGGAGTAGGTTTTGCTGAGTATCTATTTCAATTAAAAATGTAACTCATTTGTTTGTTTTTGAACAGCGCTTGCACTTCCTGGAGAGTCAGGTTTTGGATGCTTTAACTGTAGTCTTGACGATTTAAGAGGCTAAAACACCTGTGATTGGTGTAATGCCAAACACTCACCCTTGAGCAAAACTCTGCTTCCATTGACCCTTTATAGTAATGTACCCCATTGACTGCAAGGTTGAATGAATGTAAACTAGACCGTGCATAGTCATCATTTTACACACTGTTTTTATAATTAGAGTGTAAATGAAGTGTAAAAATGATCTGCCTATGCATGATTATGCACACAGCACAGGAACTCTGAAAAATACAGTTTTGCTTTCACTGGAAAGAAAAGCATAATTTGTTACAAAATGTTAATTCTCAATGGCAACTTAGTTTTCCATCTTATTAATAATACCAATCTAAAATGCAAGGAAAATAAATATTCATAGAGCTTCTGTTTGCTCCATGAGCATCAACACAGGAGAAGCTAAATGGAAATAAACCATTTCTTTAATCACGGTGTGCAGTTTTTTTTTTTTAAAAGTCTTCAGAGAAATACATTCTGTTTCAGAGACTTTTATCCATGGCATGCAATTACATCCATGTAGATAGAAATCAAAAGAAGCTTTCTGGTTTGTGTCAAGTAATCCGACCTTTGCACTGCCCCGCTGTGCTAAACTTGTGTGTAAATGTACACAGGAAAATAATAAAGCTGTTGTATTTACAGGATTTTCATGAGTAAAAAGGCCTAGTACGCACCTTATCTGCAGGCCAGACCATTGGTGCCATTTTCTTCATTGGGATTGAAAGGGGAACTTTTCAACAGATCGATAAAGAACTGTTGCATGTGGATTTTTATTTGACTGAACTTTTGTTTCCTTTGGAACTTTCAAGAACTGATTCAAGACGTTTTTATGAACACTTGGAGAGTGAATTTGGACAAACCCGGTAAAGGGATATACCCAGGACAGGTGAGGGTTAACCAAGTCATTGATTGTTTTATAATCATTTATGTTGTTTATTATTTGCTTTGTAAGTTTTATTGTTTAGTGTGAGGGCCAGTATTGTGTATGCTAGATTATCCCTTAGAACCTAGGCTATGTAGAGTAGGTTTTCTTTGCACTTTTTGCTATCAATAAAATGTCTAATGTTGAGAAAATCACAAGCAGTTGTCCGCCTCACATTACCAGGCCTTGCACATTCTTAAAAATCCCACTGGACCTGCAGAGCGAGTTCCTAAATTTACATATTCGACCTTAGAGAAATACACTTGCCCCAAGGTGACTGGTATACAATATTTACCAGTGCTTTTTGTAAAATGGTGCATGTTGCCATAAGCGAAGTTCATATTTGGTGCAATGCTGACAAGCATGCACAGTTAAACTTGTACTTGCCATTTACTGCAAACAAAGTGTGCTTGCAGTAAATGAAAAATAAGTTTCTAACATCCCCATACTCGCCAGCAAGGTACAGAATCATGAAAATGCTTGTGGGCTAGCAGATTTTGCGAGCCCTGATTACTGACCCCTCACAATGGCCAGTCAATGGATGTGCAAATAACCAAACAACGCCTATACGCTGTGTCCCTCCTCATGTGCCATTTCTCCCCATCTGTACTTTAATGCCATAGTTTCAGCTTATAGGTGTCGCAAGCTACACCCAAAAGCCCAAACTAACAATGAGCAAAACAGGAACACCACAACACCTTCAAAAAATGATATATCAAAATGAACACAATGTCCAAAACAGCTTCAAAACAAAGAAACATGAACCTTCACAAGCTAGCACATTTGAACTAGAACAAAAAAAAGTACAAGACAACATGCCAACGAAACATACAGCAGATCGGTCCATAGAATTCAGCCAACAACCTCACTTTTAATACACCTGAATCAACACACACTCACCAAAACAAAATCACAGCTCAAACAAATAATTTGGCACCATCACAACTTAGTCAACACTCTACACCTCTCCAACCAACTGTTAAAACCCACCACAAAGCGCAGATGACCCTACTCCTTCAGGTCTCCGATTTGGAAACATAGACCTCAGGAGAAAAAAATATATGTATAGAAATCACAAACCATGAAGAGAACTCATTCGCACAAAAACTGTTCATCCTGGCTCTACCGGCGCCAACAGTGGCACCACAACATCGTGTCTGTTCATGCTAATCCCCTTCTCTTTCAGATTCACCACAGCACCCAGAGACCATGGAAATGGCAGCGGTATAAACCCAAATAAAATATTACCTGGATGTTACCTACCCTCATTGTGAACACCCAGACTCTACTCCATAGCTGCTAATGTGAAATACATGAGCGGCAAAGCCTCTCTATAAACCTGCGTGGGCTTATCAGTGATGGATAGCAACACCCAATTCATAAACTTGTATTGCCCTTTCTCAAGAGCTCCCTGCCACTGTGTGTCTTGAAATGAAAACATTTTTACATTGAAAAGAAACAATGTAAAAAGCTCAGACTAGTCCCCGATCTACAGAAAACACAGCGGGCAAATAAACAAAAGCGCAGCGCAGATGAAACACTGTCCCATGAATGGCAATTGGAAAAATGCAACGTTTGTACTACTGAACATTTAGTCCAGAATGTTTCCTCTCAAAAAAATTGCAGAACCAATAATTGTGTGTTCTGTAAAATGAAAAAAGACATATATGAAAGATAAAATACCTTTTCAACGAGAGCACCATAACTCTAGCCAATATAACTTCAATAAATTAGCTAAAACAATGATACATATCATGATGTGCAGATCTGGAAGCTCAGCCACTTATAGTTACTGCCATTTTTGCACTGCAACGTTCACCAGAGTGGTGCTGTAACAGGGAGATGCTGGTGCACTTTGAGCCTCTTATTGAAATGCACTGGTATGAATCAATAGTTCGGGGAGACAGCATGACTCATTTCTGTGGAAAAACGAATATAAAACGATGGTCACTTTACTGCTATTAGTGGATCTACTGTTAGCTCTATGAGGGTTGGATAGAAGCAACCAGTTGCACATCCACAGTAGGCAGGGGCTTGCAGTCACATGGTAATAAAATAAATAGTAAGTTGTCATGACTCCTATAGTCATGGGGGATGAGATAGACCCAAGGTGTGTGTGACCGAGTGCTCTTGTGCAAATAATAATCATAACATGTAATGTTTTGGAGGCCTTAGCTGGGAGGGTCATGAGAGCTAGCCTCTTTTCAGAAGGGGACATCCATGTGCTATTATCATTAATCATGTCCTGACTGCAGCTGCCCTACATTGTCTACACGTTTGGTGTGTGAACACAAGCTCATCGGTACTTGAAAAACGCAGAGATGCACCTGCCCTTTTTCTGCCCGCGTGTGTCAGCGCCTGATGTTGCCACTCACATTGGAATCGGCGTGCCCGCCCCATGATGGCAGTGGTACCATTCACCCTTTGCTCAGTTTACCTGCTCGCCCGGCTGTGCCGCTGCCTTCCTCTTCCTGCTAACTGTTTTCCTCGCCATGGTAGGAGACGCGGAGGCCTCGGAGCCGCATGGAGAAGGCGGGGTGTGCGTCCTGGCTCATGTACTATTAAATCTCGGGTGCTGCGGGCCCTGGGACAAACACCCAAGGATCTATTACGGCCCGGTCACTTCCAGCTCTCAGCACCCACGGCCACTGCCAGTCGCACAGAGTAGAGGGTACGAAGCTCAGAACCACAACTGCAAAAGCACTAGGCCAACACTGCCGCCATCTTGAATAAGGAACCCCCATTCAGTTTGCCTACAAATAATTTTTTTTATTGTTTACAAGTAACTTTAAAAAAAAACAGATAATGCTTTAATAGCAGTTTATAAAACATTAACAATTTAGTTACATTTCAATACGTTTTAGAATATATTTATATAAAATAGATATTGATACTGTTCAATAGTGTTCGCTTAAAATAATAACATACTTTTCAAAAAAATGTTTAAAATCGCTAAACACGTTGCAGCAAGGTAACACTTGAAGGAACATCTCTTCTTAAAAGGATGCAAAGCCTTACACTTTGAGAGGGTGTACGCTGGTTCTCGTCAGAGAAAAGGCCATAGCAACGCAGCGATATCACGTGACTGCCGCGGAAAATACACCCCGTTCAACACGACGTAATACATATCGACCTATGGCCGGTTCCTGCTCACGAAAATCGCAATGGTGATGTCAGACGCTATGTGAATGGTAGGGAACGTGTCCGAAGTCACGTGAAGAAGAGTAGGCGGGGAGTTGCTATGGTCTGGATGGGAACTAGACACTACCGGCTGCTGTTCCGTAAGTCCCTAAACCCAAGGGCGGGGGACAGTTTGCACCCCCTCTCCCCGTTCCCAGAGCCTCACCGGGACATTTGTCAGTGTGACACCTCTCCTGTTTGGCACCTCCAATGAGGGTGCCCAACGGGGAAGGTGTTTGGCTGCCAGGACAATGTCCCAAGGAGCTTCAGCCAGCAGATAGGCTCTCACGTTTCCTTGCGTCAATAGAGCCTTTCCTTGTGAACCTATTAGACACTGATGGGAGAGAGGGAGGACTGTTACCAGGGAATTTTTGTCTTTTAAGTAATTGTTATGGGAGTGCTCAGAAGTGAGAAGGGTGCCTAATGTTGCATGCTTTATGAAATAATGAATATAGCTTGCATCTATAACGATACTGAAGTTTTTTTTGGTTTTGTTATGTGTTGAAATGCTATCTGCCAGTAATGTTACCAAAAAAGTAGAAGGGGTGGGCGGTTTGGGGGCGCGAATGAGGCCCTATGGAATTGCGAGCACTGCATTTGGGGGTTTAAAGTAGCAGGCCTTTTTTTTCATGTCTTGCCCCACCTCCTTTGCAATGTTGGATACTCCCCAGCCTAAGCCATTTAATGGTTGTTTACGGCTTCGTGGGGCAACTGTGACATGTGTCCAGGTGCGTGACTTTAACCGTAATTAACACGTGTTAAAGTGTTTGGGTTGGGTGAGCCTGATTCAGTGGACAGCAGATAAAGGTTTGGGGCGGGGTGGCTCCTTCCTCTGGAGGAATAATGTTCATTTTGTGTGTGAAACGCTTTCTTTTAGGGAGCCTAGTTTATCTTTCCTTGTTGCTATCCTGTACAACTGCTATCTGATGACTGTGGTGCACCAGATTTCTTTTTTTAAAACCTTGTAATCTGACTCTTCTGTCTAATCGCCTGCGTTAAAGTGATCGAAGTCTAGAATGTATTATTGTCCACGAAGATTCCAGTGCTGGTTAGGATTCCCTAGCAGTATGCCTCATCTTAACAGTGCAACTGAATCCGTGTTGTGCATTTTCACCCGTTGTTGTGGAAGAATCATGCTTTCACGTGAAAGACACCTTTGAGTAGAATACTTGTTTTACCTTCAAGTTTCAATGGTTTTTTTATGTTTCTGACAGATCAAACATTGTTAAATCCCAGTGTTTCTAGTAAAAGTTTGAAATGTAAAAACGACTGCTCATTATTATGAAGTTTCTTTGGTGGTAATAAAGCTGGGACTCGAGACACAGACCAGTGACATAACATGACAAGAGTACATTACAACACCCACTTTCAAAAGCATTGGCAAGTTGCCAGAATATATGCACAGCCACAACTGGTTCAGGAGCGTTTTTGTCTGTCTAACCCATCAAGTAATGCTTATTGTTGCAATGATAACTCAGTATTTTATTTACTAACTGAAACGTGATGCCCCGTATGAGTTTAGACAGCTTGCAAAGTGGACCATGCTTATTTTTTTTAAATACATTTGAGTGATTGAACATGGGTGTATGGTTGGATAAGTGGGCACGTGTGGATAATGAGTGGCTATGATGGACGAGTGGTTAAATGCCCTGTCTCCCTCCTGTTCAAGGTCTCTCATTCTGATTCCTTAATGAAGTTTACACTTCTTATACAAATGTATGTATTATGATTTTTTTTTTGTTTTGTTTCTGTTACCCTTTAAACATGTGTGCTGCTTTGTTAAAAATAAGCTACCTGCAACTTGCTTTAATTGTTTTGGAAGTAGATACACGTTTTGTAGACCATTTTAGCTTGTGTGGGGCTTTCCGTTGGGAATTTCCCATCACAGTATAATTTGTTTGAGCGTTCAAGGATAAGCATGGTGCTAGTGTTAAACAAAATTATAGGAATGATTGGCAGGCATTTAGTACTCTGCCATGCAGCCCCAGACCCTGTTTATCATTGTGCAATGTCCTCATGACCGCTGTGTATGGGGGCGGAGTCCAGTCAGCAAAGTCCCAGAATTTCAAGAGGGGAGGACCCTAAACCTAATGGTTTTGCCAGCCTCGTTTACATATTTACCCACGCCAGTGGTTAGATAACCGGCAAAATACAGAGCTCTCGAGTTTCTTTTGTCCATGTGGGAAGACCATCCAGAATTCCAAACAAAAACAGAACTGGGACTTAAATGGGCAAAACAGGACACTGTAGTATTGTTATGATGATGAAATGTGCTAAAGTCCTTGCGTTACGCATTGAGTATTTGATTCAGATGCTTGTTCACACGGATCAATCTGGCTTTATTAAACACCGTAGGACTTCTAGCAACATTTGTAATCTTTTATTGACTATGTCTAGGGCCCAGGAACTGGATGTGGCTGTGTTTTCTTTAGACGCCGAAAAAGCTTTTGATAGTGTTAATTGGCAATATATGTTTGCCGTGCTGAGGGCGATGAATTTAGGTGATGAATTTATTTAATGGGTCTCGCTTTTGTATGCTCGTCCTATGGCTAATGTTAAGACGAACGGTTTGTTGTCTGGTACCTTTAATCTTTGGAGAGGCACTAGGCAAGGATGTCCGCTTTCGACCTTGTTATTTGTGTTGGCTATTGTGCCACTTACGATTGCTCTGCAGAATGATTTGTCCTTGGAGGGTGTACCTTTTTAATGGAGTTTAGCAGAAAACTTGGTTGTATGCGGATGACCTTTTGAGGAATTTGGAAGTCTCTTTACTTTCATTGATGACTTTTTTTAACAGGTTCCATGATGCGTCTGGTTATTTGATTAATTGGTCGAAGTACAAGGCTTTGCCTATTAAGAGGAGTTGTTAGATCGTTGGTGACAGGCTTTGGTTTTCAATGGTGTGTTCACAAAATGAAGTATTTGGGGCTTTGGCTGACTCCGGTTGTGAATGATATGGTGGAAGCAAATCTAGGAGAGGCCTGTCGTGACTTGAAGTCATCTACGCTGAGGTGGTCGGCTTTGCGTTTGTCATTATGGGGTAAGGTGAACGCATTGAAGATGGTGACGACCCCCAAAATTAACTATATTTTGAGTATGCTTCCTATGTAGATTTGGGAAAGTTACTGGAGAATGATTGATGTCTCTATGCAATCCATTCTTTGGGATGGGAAACCTCCTGTGCTTAAATTGTGGAAGTTACAGCTTCCTGCTGACAGAGGGGGACTTGGGGTCCCGAATTTTAGGGCATATAATGTTGCCTTCTCTTGTCAGTTTTTGCTACCTTTTCTGGATGTATCTCCGGGTGCTTGGGCTGTTGCGGAGGCGAGTACTTTGGGTCCTCTTGCCCCTCGTGCGATACTTACTTCTGTTAGCAAACGTGGTAGGACACCTCCTTTGTCTGGGTTTTTGCTTGAGGTGTGGAGGGGCGTTCATGACATGTGTGGTTCATCTGCTCAGACATCACCTTCGGCTTCGATTTGGTTTAATAAATCAATCACAGAGGCTGGCAAGCCTATCTTTTGGTCGGAATGGTTTATTGGAGGTGTTCATTGGATCAAGGATATTTTCAGAGGTGGGAAATGGATTGATTTTGATATGTTATGTGCTGAGTTTAATATTGAGAATGTGTTTGTTGCGGATTACAGGAAATTGAAAAGGTGCATTGGTGAAATTGAGGTGAGTGATTTGAGGTTTTGGAAAATATGGCGGTGGATTGTCAGTCTGTGGCGAGCAAAATGTATCGCCGGATGGTTGCTAGCTACAAAGATAATACTGGCTTGGTGGATGATTGGAGTAGGAGATTAGATTGTGAGATTACCATTGAAATGTGGAATGAGATGTGTGCGAATGTGCAGCTTTGTTCGGTCAATTTGTGTGAGCGATCTAGGCAAAATAAAGTTCTGAACAGAGTGTTCTGGTGTCCGGAGAAGCTCAAAAGGAGGGGCATGTCTGATTCAGATGTGTGTTGGTGTTGTGGTTTGGATGTTGGAACTCTTGAACATATGCTTTGGGATTGTGTCAGGGTACAGGGCTTTTGGCACAAGGTTTGCAATATGTGTTTACGGGTCCTGGATTGCAACATTGATTTTGATTTAAAGATGATGGTTCTGGGGTCTGGTGAGTTGCTTGAAGATCTTTCTATGTCTGATAAGAAATTTTTGTTCAGGGGAGCTTCGGTGTCCAAGAAACTGATCTTGAGGGGTTGGAACTCCCGGATCCCGCCAACTGAAGATGGTTGGATTGATGAGATGAATTCCTTGGCAAATATTGAGAGGGTGATGTATAAGCGATTGAGGAAATTGCGGATACATGCTAAGGTGTGGGATGCATTCCTTCAACTGCATTAGTAAATAACTGTATGTAAACCTGTATTGGCAAGAGGAATGTATATATTGATAGGTGTTTTTTTTTTTTTAATTATTTATTTTGTTTTTTCTTTTCCTTCTCTTTCCTTATGTATTTTACTGTTACTTACAGTATGGTTCACCGCTTTTAATTTGCGTTTGCTTTGTGATTGATGTATTCTTGTTGTAGTAAAATTTTAAATAAACATTTTAAAAAAAAAGAAAAGAAATGTGCTGTGCCAGTGTAGCAGGTAATGTGGTCTTGGATTTCCTGTATATACCCTGGAATACAAATAGCACACAACCATACCACTTTTTTTAACTAGTTTGGAAACTAACACAGGAATTATGAATTCATGTTGTTTTCTGGATTGCCCATTGCTACCCTGGGAAGATGGCTATTGCTATTTATTTTGCCCAGACTTTTACTGATTCCAAATGGTGCAATTGGAGATTACCAGCATGTTAATATTTAGATCAGCTGCTGTCTGCGTTGGTGTGGAGGGGTGGCAGGCACAGCCTTGGTATACTGAAACGGGGCTGCCAGCTCAAGAACTATATTATTTTGCGGCAGTTGCCGTATGCTTAAATGGATGATCCAAAAACGTGTAGGAAAGCTCATTGTGCAGCAGAGTTTCTCCACAAGGTAGCTATGTTTCTTAAGGGCGACTGCCTTATAAATGATGCAGCAAGACTTGAAGGTGTTTTGTGCATGCGGTGGGAGCCAGTGAAGGTCGATGAGGGCCGGGGTGATGTGGTTGTATCTGCGTAGACCCTTGATGAGGTGTGCGGCTGTTTGTAGGACATTACTCTGGGCACAACGGGGAATGACAGGAGACTTTCGAGGAGTGCATGGCCCCCATTCAGGTGGGATAGGACCAGTGCTTGAACGGTGGATAAAGGTGTCTGGAGGGATGAAGGGTTTGACTTTTTGCCAGTGTGTCTTGAAGGAGAGGTGTTTGTTTATGTGGAACCCCAGGAATTTGGTGCAGGAGGTGAGCTCGGGTGTGAAGCCCTCAGAGTTCATGGTCAATAGCCAGGTCTGTTTCTCTGGGTGTTAGTTCTTGTTGGTGAGGAGTATAAATTCGGTCTTGGAGGGGTTGAGCTTCAAGTATGCACTGGACATCGCGAGCGGCAGGTTTTTTTGTATGTGCTTGATGGCGTCTATCTATAGCTATCTGCCAGCGTATTGGTGGATGTGGATGATGTGTATGGCTAGGAGGGCTCCCAGCGGCTCCATGTATAGAATGGCCAGTAATGAAGATGGCGTCCAGGTCATGAGTAGTGATGAGGTCGGAGATGTCTCTCTGCATGGGTGATAGCTGAACGGACGTTGGTCAGCATCACCTTCCGTGTTATGGATGGTGAGGGGCTGTTGATGGAGTCCAAGCCTCAGAGGAGGGGTAATGTTGGCGTTGCCTGGGAATGGCATGTGGGGGATGGAAGGAGAAAACACATGTCAGCGTGTGCTTACCTGTTGTCTGACCAGGGGTTCGGTCCAGTGGCGTAACACAAAATATCTGGGCCCCCGTGCAAGCCCTGCTAAGTGGGAACCCAACCTTCTCAAAAAAGCACAGGTGGTGCCACAGACCCTCGGGCCGGCCTGGACCACCAGGCAAGTGCAAATCCATGATGCCCATGCTGTCAACGTAAGGCGCTGAGCACGGCTTTAGAGAAAATATGTATCTTTTTTCTTTTTTTTCAGGGTACGTCCTTCCCCCCCCTGTTGCCCAAAAGTACCAGCCTCCACTGTGCGTTGACCAGTAAAATTTTATATATATATATATTATGCACATTCTAATGGTAGAGGCAGATGTTTTGTGAAGTATTTAAGGCCAGTGATGGCAGGTAAACACTTTTAGTGGAGTGGAATTACCATTTCCCACAAATGAGTATGAGTGACAGAGCGTAGTAATGTAACCGGTATAGGTGGGGTGTTCGCCAGAAAACATGCTTAAAATAATGGTTTTAAATGGTGCATTTTATGGCGAAACATTTGAGAAAAATGGTTTAAAAAGCCATACTATTTACAATTGGAGTTCTAGGCTAACACATGAAAAAAAAACAGTTGATGCAATTTCACCAGCAATGCATGGGAGCATTTCGCTACATTTTCATACCACCTGTGTTCACCACGTTAGCAGGACTACTGTAAGTCACTTGTATGAAGCTGCGGCCAAAATCTATTTTTGCCAGCAATGGTCCTAGCAAATAACTTTCCTAAAGCTGGAGAGAAAATCTATGCCAGTAAAGTTAACTGTAAATACATTTCTTGACACTGCTCGCACAATCTCTGCCAGTATGGGGACTGCCAAATAACTTTCATGAACAAGCAGACACAATCTTTGCCAGTAGGGTAACTGTAAATCTCCCACAAAGCTGCATACGCAATGCTAGTAACACTCATGAAGAATCACTTATTTTCACCCTCCATTACATTATTATTATTTTTTTTATCTCCCCTGCATTTGGGACAGCATTTGGGACTTTCAACTTTTTTTGTTGTTCAGGGCCTCAGGTGTGCCCCGAGCAGCTTCCCCCCATGCTGGCAGTCTTATGACACAGCAACATACTCCTTTCATTCAGGACATTGTGTGCCCTTTCAGCACGCATATTAAAGGCTGCCTTTTGCTAGCATTTTGGGCCATTTCCTCCCTTGGGCCCCCTTGCATTATTCCGCAACGCTCTCATCGCCTCATTGCCTTTTCCACTACATTAGAACCATGCTCTGTCAATAAGCGATTAATAGCTTGTCAGTGCACATTTAGTATTTCAGCTCCCTACCTGTCCTGTTACAATCTGCAGTTATTAACCGTCCCCTCCTCTGCATTCTTTTGACTGGTTTATAATATAAACACCTTATGGATGTTACCGTGGGCAATTCAAATTGAAACCATGACCAAATGATAAATGGGGCCAAACAGAGCTGTCCTGATTTGTGGACATGACTGGGGAAAAGGAAGGCAATTCAATACGAGCCCTTCAATTCTACCCCACTGATCTATTACTGAAGACTACGTAGGATTTATTTAAATATAGTACCTGTTCTAACATATAAAGAAAACCAAAGACAGAATTCTGTTTATGCAGCTGTGCAGGCATGCACACATTAATTATTATAATTTCTTATTTACGAGTTTTAATCACCAAAGTGATTTCTACAAGTGAAATCCAAGACCTGTTCCACTTTCTCTCCTGACAAGAACCATGTTGGGCTGCCTCTTTTCCGGCTCCTTTTTTCAACAACAAGGCAAGGGAGGGGAAACGGGGGAGAACAAAACAGAAATCTTACTAGGCCCAGTGACATTGAGAGCGCGCAAATGCACGGAAGGGGGGAGGAGTGGAAAGTAAGTGCATGGAAGGGGGGAGGAGTGGAAAGTGCAAAGCAGAGGAGAAACGGATAAATAACAATAAATAATAGAGGCAAACAGTGGTAGTGCAGCCAGCAATTTGCAAGTGCTAAGTTTAAGGCAGCAGACAGGGTAGGTCTGATAAGTGCAGGAAGAAAAAGGGGGGGCTGTATGGGTACAGATACAGACCCAAGTGCAAGGGGTGGCCCGGAGGCAGTGCGGGAGGGTGTCGGGTACCTGGGCCTGAGGGACAGAGGGTGGCCAGGTGCACAGTGCCAAGAGAGGACAGATCAGCAGCGGAGAGGGGGAGCGAAGGCAGAAGAAAAGAGGAAGGTCTTGAGGTGCTTCCGGAACTGGAGATGGATCTCCTCAAGTTTTAGAGTGGCAGGGAGGCTGTTCCAGAGGGAGGCCCCAGCCGAAGACAGATCTACCCCCAGCTTGTTTCTTTGAAAAACGACTGACCCTGAGGGAGTTGGAGTTAGAGGAGCGAAGAGCTCGAGAGGGGAGGTATTTGCGGAGGGATAGTTGAAGGTATTTTGGCCCCAGAAAGCCTTGTGGACAATGCAGAGGGTTTTGAATTTTAATCCTTGCATCCACTAGGAACCAATGGAGAGATTTCAGAGCTGGAGAGATACGATCCCAGGGCTTGAGGCCAAGGACAAGTCTTGCAGTCCTGTTTTGGATTAGTTGCAGAGGGCCGAGTGTAGAGGCAGATAGATTTAGAAAGGGGCTGTTACAATAGTCCAAGCTAGAGAGAACCAGAGCTTGGGATACCATGAACTTCTGGGGGAAGGAGAGGAAAGGCAGAGTACCTCTGAGGAGGAGCAGTCGGAAATTTGACTTTTTAGAGACCTCAGAGATGTGGGCAGAGAAGGAAAGGGTGGAGTCAAAGATGACCCTGAGGTTCTTAGCCTCGCAGGTGGGGGTAGGAGGAGGGCAAAGGGGGGCCGGCCAGCGAGTGAGGGGAAAGGATGGTGAAGGTGTGCCGATGAGGAGGATCTCTGTCTTGCTGGCATTCAGACAAAGATCATTGGCGGTACACCAATCTTGAATGGCAGTTAGGCAATCCGAGATGAGGGAGAGGAGGTGGCAGAGGGCAGCCTGAAAATGAGTTGAGTGTCGTCAGCGTAGCACTGATATTTTGACCAGAAATTGGCAATGTAGTGGGCGAGAGTTGCCAGGTATTGGTTGAAAAGCCAGAGCGAGAGGTTAGACCCCTTGGGAACACCACAGGTAGAGAGGAAGATAGATGAAAGGAAGGACCCAAGTTGGACCTGGGAGGGTCGATCTGAGAGGAAAGAGGTCAGCCAGGCCAGAGCCTGATCGGTGATACCCAGGTTTTCACAGAGATGGTTGAGCAGGATGGTATGGTTGACAGTGTCGAAGGAAGAAGAGAGTTCGAGGAGGATGAGGACAGAGGGAATGTTAGAGTCAAGGTTGGAGAGCAGATCTTCACAGATGTTCAGGAGAACAGTTTCCGTGCTTCTGGCAGCTCTGAAACCAGATTGGTGGTCATGGAGACAGCCAACAGAATTGGAATGAAGGTTAAGCTGAGAGATGGCCAACTTTTCCAGGAGTTTGCCAAGAAAGGGAGTAATGGAAATTGGGCGATAGGTAGCTGGACAAGAAGGATCAGCTGTGGGTTGCTTGAGAAGAGGATGCACAAAGGAGTGCCTCAAAGGGGAGGGGGAAGGATCCAGAGGCAAAGGAGTGGTTGCAAAAATCAGCAAGGGCTGGAGCGAGGGTGTCAATGTGGACCTTGATGGTATGGAGGATGGAGGAAAAGGGGACTATGGACTAGGAGTAAGGTAGTCACTACGGTGAGTAACATAGTTATTTTTGGGAACGCTTGCTAGCTAGGGCCTAGCGGATACTTTCCACTTAAAGACTGGGACGACAAAGTTGGAAAACAAAGTTGGGACCAAGCAGTGATGTTGGTTTGTAGTTTATGGAACTGATCTGCATCCTGATGTCCTATTTGCAGGGTTAAACATTGCTAGCTGTAAGCTACTAGCCCAGGCATAAATAGTCACTTTCCCCCTCAGTTCACTTCCTACCCACAGCACACCCTTTCTTAAATGCGAGCAACTTGAGGCAAGTGCATATTTTGATGACTGCAAATTTTATCTATTTCAAGATGAAAAGTTGTATTTAAGAAGCCAGTTTGCGTTCTAAGTGCATTCCAGCTGTGCCACAGGCACCCCTGGTTCTAATATTGCTTCTATCATCAGGACCTGAGTAAGGTGTCCAACAGCTTATTTTAGTTAACTGAGGACAACTGAGAAATGCTGGCAAAACGACTGCTCATTTTAGTCCCCTTAAAATGTTGATAGCTCTTGAATACAGTATTTAGGCATAATGATTCCCTTATGGAAAGCGTTCCCTTTTAACATGTTTGTTTTTACTTATTTCATTGCCTATGGCTTCACAACTCTGAATAGTTGTATAGGTGCGATCTGTTGAACGTATGCTTCCTTTATTTGAGCTAATAGTATGGTCACTTAGTAGTAGTAGATGAGCTTTGTATGATGATTGTTGGGCACGTGGGTCACCATAGAAAAATGAAAGCAGCTCAAACCAGCAAGTGGAACAACCATTGTCTGAATACACTTGTTTGGTCCTCTTCTAATACATGTTGTAACAATTCATAACTGCCTCTGGAACTTACTCTGCGTGAGATTTTCCTGGCCGGGTAGCCCTCCCAAGATTTAGAAACTGTTAGATTGATCAGCGCCTTTGGTGAGGTTTCCATATATGAATAACTTGAGCGAGATTTGGGCCGGCCCATCTCGGAGGAGGCCTGGGGCAGATATGGCAAGTTTAGATTTTACAAACCTATTGCACTGAATACTTGTTTGTTTCTTTTTAATGCGCACCAGACCCGAGGGTATCAGGGTGCAGAAACGAGGATATTTTCAGCTTACAAAGTTACTAAAATGCAATACAAAATACAATGGGTAGTGCAGTTAGTAGTGATAGGCAGAGCATTAAAGTATACAGTGCATATGTTACAGGATGTAAGTTAACAAATGCATGGTCATAGGAGACAGTATATTACAGAAGTGAAGTAGCTATATACAGTACATCTATACACAATGGGGTAGGCGAAGGAATGAGCCACATATGTACAACACGGCAGTAAGAGAGGCTAAAGGGCCATATTGGAGTTAGAAGTCGTTTTCTTTGAACCAGTTTATAATGTTCGGTTTAAAGTTGGGATAGGTTTGGTCCGCTCTTAGCGAGGGGGTGGAGGGAGGGAGGTAGTTCCAAAGTTGGCCAGCTTTAACTGGGAAGCTGTTGCAGCCAACTTGGTTCATTTTGAAAGTAGGGACTGTAAGGAAGTTAGTGTAGGCAGTTCTGGTAGGTGGGAGAGTGGGCTTTCTGTTGATTCTGTCTATTAAGAAGCGAGGTGCCTCGTTGACACTGAAGGCTGAGTCATTTTCCAGCCTGATGTTTGTCAATGGTGGAGAGCCAGTTAGTCTGCCTCCTTACCTCCGAGATATGGTCTTTTTTAGGTATACCTAGAGCTGCTCTCAAGGCGTTATTTTGCCAAGTTTGAATTTTTCTGGTAATGTATTTATTGGAGCCAAGGTATAGGGCATTGCAGTATTCCAATCTGGACAGCACAAGTGCTCTGGCCAATGTGGTGCAGCTGCTTGTTGAGAGAATGGGTCTGGCCGATCTAATCAGTTTACATGTGTAAGCTGGGGAGGATGCCATTGCACTCACCTGTTTCGCTAAGATAAGGCTAGAGTCCAGATAGAAGCCTAGGGCTTTTACCTCCTTGGCGACCTTGATCGAGTTGCCGTCTATGTCGGAGGAGGTGTATTTGTGGCCAAGTTTGTTAATTTTAGTCGTGGTCCCCAGAATAATAAGTTCTGTTTTGTCATCATTCAGGCAGACCATAGCTGAATGATGAGGTATATAGTATTTGCCAAGGCCAAATCCTTCTCATAGTCCCCTGTAAGCGGTAAGAGAATCTGAATGTCATCTGCATAGGTGGTTTAGGTGACACGAGACCGTCCAGATCAAAAAGGGGCTTGGTAAATGTATTATACATGGTGGGGGGAAAAGCATGACCCCTGTGGAACTCCACAGGTGGTGCGAATAGGGTCTGCTGCTGCTGTGGCAGGGAAGACTCCCATCGTTCTGCTACTTAAGAATGATTGGATCCATGCTATGGCTTGTTGAGAAAAGTGTGCAGCTGAGTCTAGATGGTCGCAGAGGACTTTGTGGTCCACCAGGTCGAACGCTGCTGAAAGACCATGGAGGAGGAGGAGTAGTAGGGCAGATTTACCTTTGTCTCTCAACTCGTCGACCTGAGCCTTAAGGTCGATAAGAGCAGTTTCAGTGCCATGTTGTGGCCTAAATCCTGATTGCCGGACCCTAAGATGTTGGTTCTGTTCGAGGAACTTCTGAATTTGAAGGTAAGCCAGCCTTTAAAAGGAATGGCATCGTTGTGATGGGCCTATAATTAGTGGGTATGGGATCTAGCGATTGTTTAAGGAGTGGGAGGACCCAGGACTCCTTTAGGTTGTTTGGGATGGTACCAGTAGTAAATGACACGTTAATAAGCTTAGAGATAAATGGTGCTAAGTCTCTGGCTACGTCTTTTATAATTTGGGCAGGACATTAATATCCATGACAGTTAGATGGTTTAAGTGAGAGAATAATTGTTTCATCCTCTAGTATTGATACTTTAGAGAAGTTGAAGTGTTGTGTTGGTTTAGGTAGCGTAGGTGGCGTGCAAGCCTGTGAGGTAGTCATTGGTAGTTTTAGTTTTTTCTTATACATTTTAACCTGAAGGGTGGACATTTTGTCTGCGAGCCCCTTCTGTATGTCAGAGCACCAAGACTTAACACAGTTATCAGGTACGGGGATAGGATTCTCAAGTTCTTTCAGAATTGCGAACAGTTCCTTAGTGCCTGATTTCTTTCACTTGCAGGATCCTATTATTGTCAGTTTCCTTGTTAGAGCGCCGTATGTCAGTTTTGTATTTGGTGGAGATGTTCTTGAGGTTAACCTTATTTGCTTCAGATTGCACTAGCCTCCAGACGCCTACACCTTTTACGTTTTTCTTTTCTTAGTTTTATAAAGTATGGAGTAAACCAGGCATTCAGATGTGCTCTAGGTTTGCTATTCCTCATTTTTAAAGGGGCGATAGTGTTTAGGGCTCCTTTCATTACTTTGTTGTATTCATTTACTAAAATCGATGGATCGGTAGTATCGGGTAGTGAATTCGGGGTGGGGAGTATTAGTGGTAGTAGTTTGTCGGTGGTTATATTCTTTTTATTCCATGTTGGGGTGGGGTGTGCTATGGGGTTCTTTTGAGCTGTGTAGGTTTTGGCGTCTACTGAGAAAGCTAGGAGTGAGTGGGCAGTCCATAACAAGGAGGGGGGTGGCTAATGGCGATGAATAGTGGTATCACAGTTATAGTCAGCCACCCAATCCAGCGTTCTGCCCATCTCATGGGTTGGTAATGCCACTTTTTGAGTGAGGCCTAGCTCAAAGTACATTCGCTATGGATGTTGCTTGAAGGTCTTTGGCGTCGTTGAAACCCAAGTTCAGGCCCTCCAGTAGGAGTACCTGGGAGGTATTTTTTTAAGTTATCGGAGAGGATTATGGAAATGTCTTCCTCGAATGTGCCAATGGGGACTGGGGTCCTATATATTAGGTGGATAGTAATGGTTTGGGAGTTTGATATAGGTATCTTGGCCGTAGGGAGTCGCAGGAATTGACATGCAGTGGGGCAACTAGTCTCATACCTAGGCTGGATTTGGCTATAATAGCTATGCCGCCTCCGCCAGTTTCATCTCATTCTTCTCTAAGAATGATATAGGTATCTGGCACTGCAAGCATCAAGGCTGTCCCTGCTGCCTGGTGTAGCCAAGATTCAGTGATGGCAAGGAAGTCATATTTTTCAGTTTGTATCAATTCGGCAACCTCTATGGCATGGGCTACTAAGGACCTTGCGTTTATTAAGGCTCCTTTAAGGTGGGTAGCGGGATTCCCTACTAATTGGGTAAGAGAAACTTTGCAGTTGAGATCTATTAAGAATGAAGGTTTATTATGTTTGGGCATGGCATTCTAAGGTTTGGTTTGAGAATGGTATCTAGGTTGGTATGATTTGGGTTTTTAGATGTGGTGTCTTGCTTGTTAAGGACGTGTTTGCTTTATTGGGTAGTGTTAGTTAAAAGGCTGGAAGAAAGTTTGAATAACTTAGTTTCAAGCGGAGTCTGACGTTTCTAAGCATAAGGTCACATGGTAAGTTGGTTCTCGGTGGGCTTTGGATGTGAGCGATGGTAGGTACTGGTAAGCTTGGGTTAATTGGCTCCAGTGGGATACTAGCATTGCCTATGGTCGCGACCATGATGTTGTTTGCTGTCACGTTAACAATAATATATGAGTTAGTGGGGTCAATGTAGTCCAAAGAACAATTAACTGATGTGCAGTGGCATATATTGTGTACTGCATCAATCGAGGTTCCACAGGTGGTAGTTGGTGTCACTAAGACTAGGTAAACCTAATTGCGTGCAGTAGAGCTTCAGATGAATTACTGTGTACCAAAGGGTTGGATGTAAGTAATATCTCTCGTTAAGGGCGGAGATTGCAATCTAGTAGAGGAGAAATCCTACGGCAGTATCAACAATTTATTCTAGCTTTCATGTTTACATGTTTCCAATGTGCTTTACAGTAGTTTACCATGTTGCATGCTTGCCAGCTCTATTTGTGACACATTTGAATGGTATTATCGTTCAGCGAGATACAGCCTCCTCCTCCATGAATCCCGTTCATGCAGAGCGAGTTCTGTTGCCCGCTCTACATTACATTGATGTACATGGCATAATGAATTTCTATCTGGAATGTTATGACATGTGATGGTTTCATTCACTTTTGTAGCCCTAGATGAATTACGGGCTGAATCTACAGATTGATGGTCTCAATCTTTTTTTTTTTTTCTTGACATTTAATAAAGAAATGTTTTGTATATGTCCGCAGTGATGTTGTTCTGACTTTAGCCTATTTCACAGCCATCCATTTGAAGTCTTTCTATTCCTATTTAATATATTTTTGGTACCAAGTTCCTTGAGTCACAAAACCCTCTTGTACTTTTTGGTATATTAATTTTCCCCGTGTCCGTGAGGAAGGGGACATCCTTTTGCTTCTGATAAACATACCGACCATACATATCTGCATATACCAATGCAAGGGATGAACACGCTGTTAGACTATGTTGGGAAGTAGTCAACATTGCTTTGTTTTTACATATTCGACTATTTCATTTATTGATTGTTAGATGCCACTGGGTGCCACGTATGGCTCTAACTGGTAGTTGATTTAGCCTCAAAACGTGGCAAAACTTACGTACCATCGGATTAGGGCAATGTATCGGATACCTCTGAGGTGATGGGAAAGAATAAAGTATTCCTTCGAGAAACTGAAAATTGTGCAATTTGCCCATGTAGTCAAAATTGCTCACCCAATCTTTCTTTTGAAGTAGTTTCTTAAATGCTGATTTGACTGCATTGTATCGTCCGCACCGTGAGAGGTTAATTGACCAATCCAAATCGGCATACAAGTCACAACACATGGCATCATATTTATCTGCTTTAGTTTTGTACATCTGCATTATACTAGTTTCCAATATTTTTAGCATTTGGCTTACCGATGACATGGGGCTTTCAGTGGTAACAGGCCTCTCTGTTGTAATATGATGGTCTTTAGAGAAATCTGGCCAAATTCGATGCAAATGTATTATATGGAACAAGTGTGGGAAGACCCAAAATGGTTCGCCAGAAATAGCCTTTAACTTTATCTAACCATAAAAGGTTACATACCGTCAAAGCTTCCAGGCCATAGGCAACCACTGGAATAAACCACTGAGTGTATAATGTCATAATGCTTTTTAGGGAATATCCAGCTAGTGTAATACAAAACTGAGGATCCGCATAGTGAATCTTTTAGCTCGTTGAATCTCATTGGCTATCAAGGCACGATAGTCTGCTTTGCTATTGATGGTTACGCCCAAGTATTTATACGTGGAGGTGTGTTCAATCTGCCCCCAGCAAACGACTATCTTGGGTCTGTTAACTTTATTTGCAGAGAACAGCATGGTGTTTGTTTTGCCAAGAACAGCATGGTGTTTGTTTTACTTAAATTAACACTCCTGCTATATTCAGTGGCAAAGCGCCCAAGTTCTTACAATATGGCCTTCCTACCTGTGACGATAACGAGGTCATCAGCATATAGAATGGCCGTCACCTTAATATGTGAAAAAGGCGCTCTGAATACGTTACCAAAAAAATTGTGAAACATGCAGCAAAACGAGCCTTAAACAACAGGGAGAAAAACCTGCTAAACCACGAGACGACCGAATCATCTGTGTCAACACCTTCACAGACCAAAGCTTAAGAATCAAAAACACAATTAATAAACATTGCAGAATTATTAGGACATCTAAGAGCCCTTTACCTCCACCAATCTTTGCATATAAGAAAAGTGCGACCATAGGGAATAAGGTCAGCAACAGAAAACTGAAAAACAAAGACCCTGTTGCACCCAGTCTCACTATGATGTGGGGAATGACACCGTCGACTGAACACTCTGAGGTTGTTGTGGAGTCTGTAAACTGACAACTAAAACCAAAGAAGTCGACATTGGAACCAGTAAACCTTGGATACAAAAGAGCCTAACTAATTGTAACACTCAAAACGTTATCTATTTAACCAAATGCTTGTGCGGGCTAACTTCAGTTGGTAAAACCATCATGGAACACAGGAGCTGTCTTAAAAAACAGAACTGAAAATGCACCCATGGTGAAACATTTCACCCAAATGAATCATGGTATCTAAGACTTTACCTGGACTATTTTACAGTCCCTTAAAGGAAGCCAGACTGTGGCGCTGGAGAATAGACTATTGAGAAAAGAACAGGAAATTATCTATATGATGAAGATGCATACAAGGGGTTTGAATGATTCAGTCGAGTGGCATAAAATTAAGAACGGACCGTAGACTTGTCAATAAAAGATCCATAGTAGTATCTTAAATGTGCTAAACGTGAAGTAACATATATATACCTGGTAGACCCCCATGGCTAACTATCTAGGGAGTACCTCCAGCGATATGTATGTTTCACAACGTCTGGAAGCATGCTCTGCATGAAGTTACACACCAATTTGTAATAATTGCTTGGCAAACTATTTCTATAAGTTGGACCACTCTCAGTGATTGTACCTACACAGAATGTTTCTTCCCATATTAATGATGGTACCCTTCTTTCATTCTTTGGGTCTGACGAGACTTCTCTTAATGCACCCCTTACAGAGGTAATTTTCCGCCTCAGTTTTTGGACGCTGGTTCGCATGATCTATTAAGAATCCCTTGTTGGGTAATTTCCTTGCCGGCGACTGAGTTGTTCGCTAACTTGTCTAGCATGTGAACCCACGTTTAAGATTGCAACCCCTTAACCACCTCCTTTGGGTTGATTTTTACCATCACTGCTGTTAAATTGTTTGCTCTGCCTAATTTCTTCGCCCAATGGCAGGACGTTGCAAATGCTGGCAGTAGTATACTATACTTTGTCGGATTTAATTATTAATATTAATTTTTCCCGAATCCGGTTCGCTTCCGTATTTGGTTAACTTTTCACTCTTGAGCCATTTCTTGCATATGGCTCTGCCCGAGGGAGAATATATTTGCCTATCACCATGTTCTAGTCCTATTAGGCTCCATTCCAATATGGTGCCCCGACACGCGAACGGAATCGAGGTAGGTCTTCGTTCTTCGCCCGCGTTGTCATGGTGAGCAGAATACATCCCTATCCGGTGTCTCAAGTGAGACAGGTCTGGCTTTCGGCGAGGCGTGCGCTAGGAGCTCAGACACATTCTTCACATACCATCCAGAGGTAATGCCTTCTGCAGCGGTACTCTAAGACGGATAGCTAGCAGCCGTATTGCGCTTCTCTCTAGCCAGACGGGTTGTTGTTTCCAACAGCATTTACTGCTCCTGGCCCGGCGGCCATCCATTTCAACCGACCTCGGAATTCTTCTCCACGAGTCCTTGCAGCGTCCTGACTTACATTCAGCTTAAAGGTAATTTGCCTCCCATTGTTGTAGCTCACTGTCCTGTTGTGTCCCAGTTGCACTTACGGATCAAGTCATTTTCCTTTGCCATCCAGGTTCTACTTCCGTACCTGAGGTATTCATTCTTTTGACCTTTTTTGGCACACTTTTAGAAGCTCAAGATCGCCATTCAAGGCTCGCCCTCCTCAAGAACCCTGCCACGGCGCCGGCAAAGAGGGACCGGTACGAGAAGAAGTACCGGGTCCCTGACGCTGCCCCCTTGTGCCTTCGGGCACAACCTACCCCGGATTCGGTCGTCTCGGCGGCGGCAAAGAAGAAAGCTGAGGGGGGGGGGGGGCATCGGCCTCGACATCAACTTCCCCGCCGGACGGCGAGGGCAGGAAGTTGGACACGATGGGACGACGGATCATCTCATCCGCAGCGACAACTATCAAGGCGGCCAACGCCCTGGCTATCGTAGCCCGCTACGACAGGGAGTTGTGGTTCAAAATCGCCCCTTTGGTAGACTTCCTTCCGGACGGCAAAAGGGCTGAGGCCCTTGAAATCCTACAGGAGGGTGAGATTGCTTCAGACCACGCCATCACGGTGGCTACGGACATCGCCGACACCGGTTGCCGTCAGTTGGGCAACGACGTTTGCTTGAGACGACGAGGATGGCTCAGAGAACAGATTTCTGCCAGGACGTACAAACCAAGGTTTTGGACATGCCCTTCGACGGCAACAACCTTTTTGGGAAGGCGGTTGATGAGTCCCTTCAGGCCATCAAGACAGACAAAGAGACTGCGCGGGCACTGGGAGTGCTCCAACAACGACGGCCGTCCTTTCGGAGCTCCGGAGGCAGACAAGGTGCCTCCAAGGGATCCGGCAGTGGCTCCTCCAAGTACCGCCAGGCGGCAAGATCTTCGTCCTAGGAAGCCTACATGGGACGAAGATCTACACCTAGTCAGGTGGTGCCCGTCGTCGTCGACAGGGAGGTCAAGGAGGCAAGGCGGCCTCCAAACAAGATTGAACCGACCGTGGGGTCGGGCCCCCGCCGAAGTACCTCGGTGGGAGGCCGGCTGGCGAGGTTCGTCAGCGTGTTGGAGTCCATCTCCACTGACCGTTGGGTGCTGGACGCCCTGGCCCAAGAGCACGCCCTCGAGTTTCAGAACAAGTGCCCTCGCGTTCCACCCGTGGCCAGGAAGGAAAATCACATCCCTCAACTACTGTTGGAAGTAAGGGCGATGCTCAAGAAGGGCGCCATTGAGCTCGTCCCAAAGAGGCTTCGGGGCTCTGGAGTTTACTCGAGGTACTTCCTCGTAAAAAAGAAGACAGGAGGATGGCGCCCCATCCTGGACCTACGACGACTGAACAAGTACATCAAGGCGCAGAAGTTCTGTATGGTCACCCTCCAGCACGTGCTGGGGTCGCCGTTGGACTTGGAGGATGAGTACTTCCACATCCCCATTCTAAAAAGACACCGAAAGTTCCTCAGGTTCGTGGTCCAAGGGCGGCACTACCAGTTCAAGGCCCTCCCGTTCGGATTGAAGTCGGCACCCAGGGTGTTCACCAAGTGCCTCGCACCGGTGGCGGCGCGGCTGCGCCTACAGGGGATCCACGTCTACCCCTACCTGGACGACTGGCTCATCTGGGCAAGGACGAGGGAGCTCGCCGTGGAGCACACTGCGAAGACCGTCCAGCTGCTCACGGACCTGGGATTCTCCATCAACTTTCCAAAATCCCACCTGGTTCCGTCGCAAGTCGCCCTGTTTCTGGGAGCCAAGCTTGACACAGTGGTGCGGCTGGCCTCGCCGTCGGAGGGAAAGGACCAGGACCTTTCTGGGCAAGGTGCAGCGTCTGCTCGCCACAGACATGGCCAGGGTAAGATCTATCAAGTCCCTCCTCGGGATGATGTCCTCCTGCATTTATCTGGTGCGTCTTTGCAGGCTTCGGATGCGCCCCTTACAAGAGTTCCTCGACACCCGCTGGGTCCAGTCGACGGGCAGCTTCGAGGACAGGATCCCTCTCAACGAGACGTTCCGCCAGGCGATCCGGTGGTGGAGTACCCGCTCCCATCTGTCGGCGGGCATGGACTTTCAGTTCCCAGCTCACCAGATGACGGTGACGACGGACGCCTCCCTGGAAGGTTGGGGAGCGCACTCCGGAGATCTTCACGCGAGAGGCCTTTGGCTCCCGGAGGAGAAGTCACTCCACATCAACATTTTGGAGCTCTGCGCAGTGTTCTGGGCCCTCAGGTCCTTTCTTCCATCCCTCAAGGGCAAGGTGGTGAGGATCTTCACCGACAACACCACCACGATGTTCTACATCCGGAAGCAGGGTGGAACCAGGTCCCCGGCCCTATCCAAGGAAGCCCAGGATCTGTGGCATTGGGCCGTCGCCCAACGGATGTTTCTGGTGCCTCTTCATCTGGCAGGAATAAAAAACACGATCGCCGACTCACTCAGCAGGGAGCTGCGCTCGTGCCACGAGTGGGAACTCCAGGATACGCCAGGATCAAGTGGATCGTGGGGCGAACCCCAAATCGATCTCTTCGCGGCGGCGACGAATTCCAAGTGCCGGAGGTTCGCCAGCAGGTTCCCCCAGCCGAGGAGCATGGGCGATGCTTTCTCGTTCCCATGGGACGGCCTATTTCTTTATGCATTCCCTCCGCTGCCGTTGCTGCTCCGGCTCATCGACCAGCTCAAGAGGTCACGGTACAGGATGATCCTCGTCACACATGCGTGGCCGAGACAGATCTGGTTCCCGGACCTTCTGGACTTGTCAACGTCCACACCAGTCAAGCTGCCGACGGATGCAGACCTTCTCTCCAGAGAAGGAGGCGCCATTCTTCACCACAACCCGGAGTCGCTGAACTTGCAGGCCTGGCTCCTGCAGCACTAGAGTTTGGAGGGTACGACATCCCGGCCGACTGCAGAGAGGTTCTTGCAAAGGCCAGGGCGTCCTCAACTCTCAAGTGCTACGGACATAAATGGAAGAGGTTCTCTGTCTTGTGCCGTGCACAGAAGATTAACCCTCAGCGGATTACGGCCCCTCAAGTACTGCCGTACCTACTGTCGCTGGCCGAAGCTGGACTGGCTCACGCCTCCATCAAAATACATCTGGCTGCAATCTCCCGATATACCAGGACTACGGGACGGGCGTCCTTGTGGTCTCATCGCCTGGTGAAAGAATTCATGAAGGGACTATTCCGATCATTCCCGCCGGTGAAGGCTCCTGCCCCGGCGTGGGAGCTTAATGTGGTGCTGACAAGGCCCATGGGGAGGGGGGTCCATTCGAGCCTATGCATTCGGCACCTCTGAAGTTCCTGTCATGGAAGACAGCTTTCCTCGTGCCCATCACCTCCACACGACGAGTGGGAGAGATCCAGGCCCTATCTTGCAAGGCTCCATACTTCACTTTTCATGACACGAGGGTGGTGCTGAGGACACACCCCTCCTTTATGCCCAAGGTGCCGTCGGACTTCCACCTCAACGAGCCCTTGGTGTTGCCAGTTTTCTTCCTGTCGCCTTCGTCGCCGGCCGAGAGGACTTTGCACTCGCTGGATGTAGCTAGAGCGCTGAAGTTCTACGTGGACCGCACAAAGAGTTTTCGGAAGACGTCACAGCTGTTTGTGAACTTTGGGACTGTGAATCAAGGGAAGGCTTTCTCGTAGACTTCCATTTCCAGATGGCTCTCAGGCTGCATCATGCACTGTCACTGGTTGGCAAACCGACCGCTGCCCGGCCGTCCGAGAGCCCATTCGACCAGAGCGATCGCTGCTACCACGGCGTTCCTGTCTGGTGTGCCCTTGCTAGACATCTGCAGGGCTGCGACTTGGAGGTCGACGCACACCTTTACGAGATTCTACCGCGTCGATCGGGACTCCAGGGAGGTGTCCAGGGTCGGCCAAGCAGTGCTGTGCAACCTGTTCACCTAAGGTGAGCCTGGTGAGGAAGTAAGAGATGCTTAATGTTGAGTTGTTGTATTGCTTAATGTTGAGCCTGTTGCCACCTCCCGTGGTTGTGCATGTGTGTACTGCTATGTATTCTCTTATTCATGAGCATGTGAATCCATGCCAGACCCCATGCTGGAGAAGGAACAAGTTACTTACCTGTAACTGTTGTTCTCCAGCATGGGTCTGGCATGGATTCACATGCGAACCCTCCCGCCTACCCCTCTGCGGCTCTTCACTTGGTCATACTGCCACTTTACGTGCTACCAAATCTGAGGATGGCTGCCAGAGGCGGGGCTTAGGGAAAGGGCAGTCATTGGCTGGGGGCAGTATGACCCAGAGACCAGTGATTGGTTTTCTACTAAGAAAGACAGATCAGAAACGAAACTGACACTGATTTCTTTTCTATAACGAGGATTCCCGGCCTGACGACGGGGAATATTCATGAGCATGTGAATCCATGCCAGACCCATGCTGGAGAACAACAGTTACAGGTAAGTAACTTGTTCCATGTAATCCGTCCTCTGACCATTTTCCTCCGGTCTCTAACTGACCACATCTTGCTCCCCACCCTGCTGTGCTCGCGTCGGATTCTATTATGAGCTCTGGCCCGTCGCCGAAGATGGCGCGACTGTTCCAGGCTTCCATGTTTTGCAGCCACCAGTGAAGCTCTGAGATTGCTTCGCTGTTTAAGGTTATCAATTGATGGTAGCCCAGACCTCCATGCAAGTGTCTGGTCTTGAGCCTCTGAAGGGCTCTGTAATGTTAGGGGGCCCGGGAAGATGGCCTGAATCGAAGCTGCCAGAAGCCCTACTATTCTGGCTAGGTATCGAAGTGAGATGGTCTTCTTTGTTAGGACTGTCTTGATCTCCTTCTTTATCGCTCTCACTTTCTGGTTCGGGAGTTCCAGTGTTGCTTTCACTGTGTCTTGTCATGATCTCTGCTTCCAAAAGGTCAGGGTTTTCCCAACTCCCTTGGAAGCAGATCCATAACCCAGGTTCCGAGTGCCAACCAGTCCCAATTGGGACCTTTTGGACCCAGTCCTGGCGCCAGTGGCACCAGGCTCATAAATATGCCCAGTCCCAGCGCTGGAAGCGCCGGGCTCATAATGCTTGGGTGGACTTACCTGCAGCAGACCATGCTGCTTACTTGCCTGCCAGTTGAGCCTCTGATCCTCTTCTGTTTGGAACTACTTTTCCTGTTGGGTGGGGCAGGAGCCACTCCCTAGATTCAGAACACTGGAACTCTTCTGGAAAGCAGGAACTCTTTTCTTACCTAGGCGTGGCTGTGGAAGGAGACACCTCAGCACTACAGGAGGCTATTTAAACCACACCCGATGGATGAATCTTGCTTTGCGTTATTCTGCATCCTCAGCAGCAGAACGCTCATCGTGTCTTCTGCATCTGATCCTGGGCCTAAGGAAAAAGGCTTACCATTCTGAATCCAGTCTTCAGCAACACCTATAAAGACAAGAAAGAACAGGTTAGCATTACGGTCTTCAGTGACAGCTCTTCACTTACCTGGTCCATCGGCTGCCACCAACGCCTCGCGCTGCATTCCGGCATCTGAAAGACAAAGGCTTACCTACTCTTCGTGCGCTCCGGAGATCTTCACACTGCATTCCGGCATCTGAAAGAGAAAAGCTTACCAACTCTTCGCACGCTCCGGAGGCCTTCGGCGCTGCATCCCGCATCTGAAAGACAAAACAAGGTGCGTTTAAAGACATTGGGGAACTTTAATACTCACGTGCCATTACTCCTTTCTACATCTAACCCGGTGGGTATTCCAGCACCCTGCAGCCGCCCCGAACTTGTACCTGCAAAATAAAAAGACAGTTAGAGCGCATCGTGAAGCAGGCAACAAGCGCTTACTTACGTGCTTCCAGGCGCTTCTATTCATCACACGGGCTCCATCTTCAACTCACTTCAGCCCGCCATCCGCCATCGCCGGAACCCTGCAAAACAAGAGACATCATTACTAAAGACTTTAAAGACATTAGAATTACTCGAAACTTACCGTTTGTGCAGTAAACGACGGACAGCAGTCCTCTGAAGTCAAGAGGCCTGCTCCCCTTATCCAGTGAAGAAACTGGTTACAGCACCCTGCCTCGAGGCAGATGGAGAGCACGGCGTTCACTTACCTAAGACATCTTACCCTTCGAGCCAGACATACAGCGCACAGAGGTCCAGCCCAAAGAGCCAGCCGTGTGTGACACATCACCTTTGAAGATACGGTATACGCCCAGTCAAGACCGGCGCCTCTACGGGAATCAGGTGAGCATTACATGTCTATGATAAACCCCAGGAATTCTATTCTTTTAACTGGCTGTAATTGAGACTTGTCAAGGTTCACCAGGAATCCCAGCGAGGGTAGTAAGGTGAAAACCCAACGCACATCGTTGACTAGAGAGCATTTGTTCTGGTTTAGGATTAGAATATCGTCTAGATAAATTATGATCCGAATACCTTTCTCTTATGGCTGCAGCAACTGGCCTCATCAGTTTGGTGAAGGCCCATGGGGCTGAGGCGAGACCGAAAGGAAGGCATTTGAAATGCCACACTTCCCTGTTCCTTCGGAAGCGTAGGTACCTGCGATGGGCTTCTGCTATGGGCACTGTGAGATACGCGTCTTTCAGGTCTAGACGTGCTAGCCAGTCTCTTTCGCGCAACAAGTCTCTGAGAAGATTGATTCCCTCCATCTTGAAGTGATTGTACTTTAGCCATTCGTTTAGGTTTTTTAGATTGATAACTGGACGGACTTTTTCTTTTCTGTGGACGAGGAACATATTGCTTATAAACCCAGAGGAAGACTGCGTCTCGCGTTCTAGCGCACCTTTTTGGAGAAGCTTCACTAGCTCGCTCTGAAGAAGCGCTGCTTCCAGCCCTGATAGGTGTATCGCTTGCGGCTCTTGGCATTGAAAGGGGTCGCCTAAAAAGTCTATGCGCAAGCCTGCTACGGCGTTTAAAACCCAAGCATCGCTGGATAATGCGCGCCAAGCATCCAGAAATTGTAGGGTCCTGCCCCCCACTTGCACACTCGAGGTACTCCCCACCAGTGGCGCCTGCATGTGTGTAGGATCCTCTTTGCCTGCGACCTCTCGGAAACCTCGTCCTGAAGGGGAAGAAGGCATCTTGGTGTCTTCCCTCCCAATATTGTGCTCTGTAACCTTTGGGCCTGCGATGATAGGAATATCGACCGGACGCTCAGCCCCTTTGTCGTCCAGTCCCGGCAAAAACTCTTCCGGGAAAGATTCTTTTAATGGAGCTCTGTGCTTTTTCGAGGGCTGAATAGGTTCCTACGAATTGCGACATCTCCTTCGTAAATGCTTCACCGAAAAGCAGACCTTTTGCTACTTGCCCTGCTTCATACGACGCAAAGTCGCTTAGTTTTGAGTCAATTTTTAGGAGCACTCCTCTTCTCCTCTCAGAAGAGAGGGCGCAGTTGGCATTCCCCAAGAAGCACATGGCTCTCTGCGCCCAGTTAGCTAGTACCAGAGGATCTATGGGGGTCCCAGTGTCCTTGGCTTTCTCAGCCAGATCCTTAATTTTCGCAAGCAGACCCGCTAAATCCAGTACCTTGTCTTGGCACCCTCTCCACGCTCTATCTACGCCCTTTCTAATGTCTTTAGTAACTTTCGTTATGAATGTGACCATCGGGTCTAGATCGGGGGTCTCTGATAACTTGTCAGGGAGGTCTGGGCGGGGACATTCTGCTCTCATGCGAGACCTTACTTCTCTCTCAAGTGGTTTGTGTATATGTTGCGCCATGTAGAGCGCCACTTTCGGGGAAGGTATCCACTCAGATGATTTTGGATGCCTAATGGCCTCTGGATCAAACATATCATTCGTGTCCTCCTCTTCATCTAGAGTCTCCTCTCCTGCTGCGGCGTGCCCTGGAAGGTCATTCTCTTCCCCTCCTTCATCGTCGGGCGAGTAGCCTTCGTCTATGTTCCCTAAATTATTCACCCCTGGGGCAGGGGGGGTTCTGGGCAGACCTTCTGCTGACTTTTCCAGGAAGGCCTTTTTCAATCCTGCGACGGGGTCGTCTGCCTTGTGGGGGTCTTGGTCAACCCTCCTTTCTTTGCTCGGTGGGGTCAAAGAGACTTTGCTCTTCCGAGCCTTACACCCCTGCTCAACCCCACTATGAGGGTGTCCCGTCGACGGGCCTTCGCCTGGGCTAAGCGCCCTCTTTTTCCTAGGGGATTCCTGCTCTTTTTGTAATATCCATGCTTCAAGCATGTCAAGTCTCTGAGCAATAGGTTGTAGTCCTTCCGAAACTGCTAGTGAAAGGGAGTCGCCCAATTCTTTAAAACTGAGAGACAGGTCAGTTTCTTGAAGAGAAGGTTAATCCTCCCACTCTTCCTCGGTATACTCAGGAGTTGTAGAATGTTCCCCCTCATAATGAGCCATAATGTCCTTTAGTTAGCAGAGCTAACGTTCTTTTTGTCGACTGAGAAGATCAGGCTCACAAAATGAGGCAGCTGTAAGACGGCAGGCTTTCTGGAGTCGGGCAAGAGTTTCTGTAATCGCACGTGCTCCGTGACAGAAAGTAATTCTTTTTTATTTATTTTTTTGGTCTGAGGGCTCTCCACGCAGCTTTTCTCCTCTTGCTCGCGATCGTAATACGAATGCCGGAGGGGCTCTGGGGAGGACGGGAAGGTTCGAGACCTCCCGCTTCCCCAGGGTCCTAGCGCACACATGCCGTGCGACGTGCTGTGGAGCGGGCCGGATGCCTCTCACAGGCGAGAGCGCCCGCGGCTCCGCCTCCACGGTCTCTTGAAGTTCGGGTTAGTTCTATTCGTAGCGCGGCTCTTCCAAGCCGCTTTAATATGATTTGGAGCGGGCGCAATGGCGTCGCTCTATAGATACACTCGCAAGAGCACTAATCATGGAAGAAATATAATATAAATAATATTCAAAACTAGATATTGTTTCTTTTTTTTATATATATATATATATATATATATATATATGTGCTGCGCACTAACGTTCAATATAGTCGTTTTAATCGAATTCAGAAACAAAATTTAACTTTAGAGTCACATTTAATAGAGAAAATAAGAACTTATCTCGTATGTTGGCAGCAAAAAGAAAGAGGAAGGAACCTTGTACGGGTGAATCCTTATAGGGGAGGCAGGCACCGGATTGGTGGAGGAAGGACTACTGTTTACAAGGAGGCTCTTGGGATTTGTAGGAGATCGATATAGAGCCTCTGGAAAGAGAAACTTTTAAACTAAAGATTTCTTTTACTAAAAGCAGAAAGAAACTTTTGTTTTGAAAAAGTTTATTAAAAATGTTGAATTGCTGTTGGTGGCAAATTAAAGAGTTAAGCATAATGCTTGCCACCGTCTTGTCATAGAATTAAAAGGAGAAGCAACCACAACTGAGAAAATGAAAAAAACGGATCTAGCCAGAGTAATGGCACAAGAGAGGAAAAGAGATCTATCAACCGATACAGCAAGATTTAAAAGGGGTGAAGAAGCAACCATAGAATGCAGAGATGGGAGATCCAGAGTGACAGAGAAACAGACCGCCAAATGTGGCATCGCAACACTTAAGGGTAAGAGACAAAGCATCAGAAAGTGAGACGGACTCAAAGTAGCAAACGTTAAGGAGAGAAGGAGAAAAAACATGTTGTTGCTGTCAAGCAGGTAGTGCCAGGCAGCAACAGTAGGCCCTAGAGGCAGTGAAATGATGATGGTAGAGTGAGGTACTTATAATCACCCAATGTAGTAACTCCTAACAGAGTTTGTGCCCAAGTATCCTGAAGATGAAGCTGGGTAGTATGCATCTACAACGTTCTGGTGTGGTGATTTTTTTTTTTTCACAGGTACAATACATTATTTAGAACCACTTTGAAATACAGCTGTTTTGTCACTTATGTTTTCGAACAAAGGTTTAATTATATGCACAAATTTGATAATTGTCAGACACCTTTTACTCTTTTGCGAAGGAGGAAAATAATGTTTACTCTTGAAATTGGATTTACACTCTCATTCCAAAAATGTAGAGTAAAATACTCCAAAATCATATCTGGAGCACTGGGAAACACAGTTGACATTCAGTTCCCCAGTCGCACACGCTCACTGAGTCATGCAAGGCTGGGGGCGTTTTGCTCGACACGCCTTGCATAGCTCATTGGAATGCTTGTGTTGTGAGTGTATGGTAATGGGTGCTTGTGTGAATGATAGTGCTTGCTGTGTGAATGTGTGTTGTGTTGGTCCATGTCGCTGATTTTTGGTGAGTGGGGGAGGAGGGTTGAACAAGGTCATTTTAAAAATGACTTTGGCAGGTGGGTAGGGGGATTGTGCAACAATCAGCTCTCCTTCTGAGGCACTGTGGGGCCCAGGGAACCGGGATGGTGTATTTTTACTTTACATCTATCATGGGGAGGATCTCCTGAGTGAGGGGTCTTTGGGGTGTGGCTGTGGGACGCTGGATGGTGAGATGCGTTATCCCCTTCCCTGTAACACCTTTTACCCCATCGTATCTGATGGGATACGGAGGAACTCTACCCTCCTCCCTCTTTTCCTGCACAAACACTTTCACATGGACACCCCGGTCTGGGAGAAAACACTTAACACCCGAGCAGTATACCAGACGTGTCCCAATACAATTGTTGGTTAATTACTGTCCATCACTCACACCTGACTTCCATTAAGCTTCCCCACATGAATAAAAGGAGGAGCACAAATGCACACTCTGAGTGAGGCAAAGCACTTCAGGAAACAGCAGTTTTTGAGACAGCCGCTGAGCGAGAGAAGAAAGATGGCAAAACAGGAAATTGCAAGGAGGGAAGTTCCCTAGGCCTTTCCGACAACAAACAGTTACTTTAAAGAGCCCTCTAGATTAGAAGGCGCAAGACCAGGAATCCAGGCTGAAGAATCCTGTTTTGTGTATCGCAGAAACTCGGGGCCCTCCCTCATCACTAATCCAGGCGGGGAGAAGCAACAGCTGCTGGGGTATCGTCCTTGGCTCCATGGACCAAGCAGCGTCCATGGAATCGACACAGCAGGTGAGTTTGGGAGACCGATTAACGACAGGGCTGTGTTGAAGCCAAGTTTGCAAACAGCAATATGTATGTCGTTGGAACGAACATTGTTTAAACGCGTGTGATAAAGACGCAAGTAAAGTTGAACTGCTGAGAGTGTTTGAACTTTGAAGAGACTTTGATACGATACCTTTGACAGAGTGGTCCGGCACAGTGTGGGTGCTCAATCGAAGGTCTTTGTAAGGTATCCAGCTGTGAAGTTGCAGAAGTGAAAGTTAAAAGGTTATATTAAGAAGAGACCCAAGAATTGTGACTCTAAGTCTTCCAGGGACGGGTCAAGCAAAATCATGCGCACAGTCGAACGTCTTCTATTTTTATCTAGTAAAGAAAATTAGATGGCTTTGGTCTGAGTCCAGCGGATGGGGATCCAGTTGTGCATATGAGAATCCTGAATAGAAAGGAACTTTGAATGTTTGTCGCATCAGGCCCTCAGAAATAAGAGACTTTGAAAGGCAATGAGACTTTGGCACAGAAGGTCCTGATACTGAGATTTTGAACTGCATCCTTGTGCTAGAAAAGCTAGATTATGTACTAAGCTCCAGTGTGCCGCCTTGTCCGTGCTGAAAACGTGAGGGAGGTACGCTAACGGCTCAACTATCCCGACCTATTTCGTTAACACTTTTCTTTTGTATAACATTGATTTACACACCATTTTGTTTTTAGAAGTAAGGATTAGCAATAGGTTTATTAGTATAGGCCCTTTTATTTTTACCAGACTCTGCTAGGATTGCGTTTTATTATTTGATGGTGATGGCTTGCTCTCATCTTTAGATTTAGGATTAGATGGGTGTTTTTCAAACCCATTGAAGTTCAATAAACACTGTTGAACTGTGATGACTTGTGTCTGTCATCACTGTTTGATACCATGTCTTCCTCACACTGCCCCCTGTGCCCCCCAGCATCAATTGCAAATGGATTGGCCTTTTACCCATTTTTAAATTTATATTTAAGTATGCTTAAAATCCAACATTTTAAACCCTGGGTGGGAGAGCCCAGGGTCTGTGGTGCATTGGGGAGAGCCCAGAGACTGGGTAGGAGTGGGATAAAGGAGCCCAGTGACTGTGATCGGAGGAGTTGGGGGCGCCCAGGGACTATACTGTGAGTAGGGTGCGGTGGTGGGGCACGATAGTTCATAGCTGTTTGGACTTGATGTCCATTTGGCATTTTGGGGGAGGGGGGGGCATGCCCACATTTTGCTTGGGCAGCCCAGGCCTAAAAAATTTGAAGACCACTGATCTAGTTATTTTTTAAAGGGGTGTGGACTTTTTGCAGTTCCGAAAATAAACTTTTAAATTGTCATGGAATTCCGTTTAGTCCTGGAATTCCTCTCTCAAAGAATTTTAAACTCCAGCCTTTTACTATTCCACGTTCAGATTTTCGGAAACCAACTTTCCTGTATGTAAACTAATATTAGATAGTATGACCTCCTTTTGTTGCCGGCATTCCTCGGTCCAAGCTTTTAACCTGAAGGTGTTTGAGCCGATTTCATAATGTTCCTGGCCGTTGAAACACGTGTGTATATATTTGGTAATAATCACTTTACGTTTAAAGACGAGTTTCTTCATTTGGCAGTGCTTTGAATTTCCGCTTTTTTTCTCCTGGGTAACTTCCGTCATTCTCGGCAGCCCTGTCTTTTGTACTCGGTCTGTCTGCTTCCTTTGTAACCCGAAGCATGGGCGTTACCTGTTTGCAATACGGGTTGAGTACTGGAAAGCACCTTCTCGTAGAAGTTCCATGAAAGTACTGATCATTACAATACATGTCTCTCACATAGTGAGCCTGGGTTGGAGGTCCAACTATAACGTAGTGCTTCAGTCTGCTGTAGAACGACTGATTGGTAAGTTGAGTCATTCTGCGGTTACATCACTACTAAATGTTGTTGTTATTTTTTCTTTGTTTGCATTACTTTGTCAAGCAGTTAAAGGGAGTTTGTACTCGGCCGGTCTGTACGTAGATTAAGAAGTGTGCATTCAGTAAACGAAGTGACAAGTTCATGAGGAATATAGCATTTGATTAAATGGCATCATGTGTAACACGTTATTGTTACATTTTCTTAATTTCGTGTTGCTGTTGCCTTCCATGTGTTGAATTCCCCAGTAGTGATTATTTTACATATCGAATTCACAACAAACGTTCATCCTGCTATCCTGCTCTCAAAGGACATTGGCGCAGGAAGAGTTTGTGCTCACACCCAGGCCCCCAATGCTTTTCGCAGGTGTTCTTCTGAGAAATCCTGTGGCTCCTTACTGCCTCTTGGGGCATTAGTTGGGTAGGGGGTGTTATAGGGGCATTACGCTGCCAATAGGTACTACTTCAGAAGAAGTGGTAAAGTATGACGTTTCTGACTAGTCTCCTATGAAATTAAATAGTTTGTACTTAAACACCCCTAATGTGTACAGTGGTAATTCAATAATGTTACATACAAGTATCACAAACTGTTTTGTGGTTCACTTAGTCCGGGAAATGATTGAGCTTCTTGAGCTATCGAAGCTTAATTGGAACATTTGAGGGAAAGCACTCTTAAAGGAAGTAATCTTTTTAATTCTAGTAACTATAGGCCAATTTCCTGACTTGATGGGTCATGTAAGGTACGTCAGGGTCAACTGTTGGGTTAATGAGGGAGGCTCTTTGCAAGATGGAAGGCAAGATTTCACATTGCTTTGACCTCAATTGACCTTCGTTTCTGCCGACTCCATTTTGGTTAAATAGATTCTTGACCTAAAAGGGCATTCTCTATGCTTTAGTCTCCGGGCCGCTTTTGAACCAGCCTCCTTATTATGGATAATTTTCATTAAGGAAGCCATGGATGGGGAACCCATTAAGCTGTATAGAGATTCCCACAATGACAACTTGGTGTGAAGATGACGTTTGAGGAAAAACTGTGATTTAACGTGATCATTCCCCGTTGGAGGCCTGAGACATTGTTGTGTTCTCACACTGTACTGCTTTTCTCAATAACATCAAAGGCATCCACTTGTCTCGGAATCAATCTCCATCTTGTCGGGATTTGTCAGGTAGGCAGCTTGCCCTCCAAGTCCTTATCTTTTTGTTATGTTTCTTTCATTGCGCTTTCCTTTATTTTCCTTTTAGGCCTCAGCTTATTCTACCGCGCTATGGCGTGTGACTGAACGCCGACATTTACCCAGAGCATGATTATTAATTTAAATTCTTTATTTTCCTTGTATCCTTTTTAGAGCAGTGTGCCTGGCCTCATTTAGTCACTGCAGTTCAATGGGCGGTATATTTGGTTCATTCAAAGACGGACCTGCTCTCCTGTGCTATAGTGTTTCCTCGCTGCTTTCCTCATCAGCATCCTCTAGTCTTCATCTTCTGTCAACTGCCCTCTGGGAGATGACATGTCTTTTTGGGATCACTTCCCCCAGTTAATAGCAAGCCTGGATTTAAAGTTTGCTAATTTGGTAGTTGTTGGAGACTTTAATCTTTATCCCTCTCTTCCCATCCTTATCTTAGCAGTTCTTTGAGGCTATGGCCGACCTAGGTTTTGACCAACTCGTTTCTGCCCCATCTCATTCATTCGACAATACTCTTGATTTGGTTTTCGCAACAAAGCCCTTGGTCACCATGTTCTCCCCTTCCCAATTTTATGGTCGGATCATTTAGTCATCCCAATCTTAATGCATGCTAAATTTCCTTCTTTGAATCAGTCCCCAAAAAAATCACAGAAGCACAGTTGGAATAGGGTATCCCAGGAAGAACTGTCGTCATCAATGATAGAGGCGAAATGCCTTGATGTGAATACAGTGAATTTTTCATTTTTAACACTGGTCTTCACTTCAATTGCCAACTCTCCTGGCTCCGCAAAAACGATGTAATATTATTGGTGGACCTTCTCAGCCTCGGTTTAATGACGAGCTAAAGTTGCTATGCCAAAAAAAGCGCTCAGTAGAATGCAAATGGGATTCTTCCTATTCCATGGTTGATATGACGAGGTTCATGCATACATCTAAGCTCAATCACCTGGCCATTCAGGCAGGGAAAACTGCCTTCTATGTACAGATGAAGGTGTCCTGAATCAGCCTAAAGAACTCTTCAGTGGTACCGGTCTTATCATCCCATAACAACCCTACAGGGGACAGTATTCATACCTAGTGCCTCTGTGATGCATGATCAGATTTCTTTGCTGACAAGGTAAACGTTATACATGATTAGATTGCCTGGCCAAGAGGCCTGCCCCAATAATCCTCCGGCCCCTCCTTTACTCTCCACAGCTTCATGGTCAGCCTTCCCAATTTTTTCAGCGAATGACATCTTGGTAGCTACCATGCGGCTCAAGTCGGTATCCCCTTCCGATGCTATTCCTCTTGGGCTGCTTAAAGGTATCATGCTAGCCATCGCTACGCAGGACACAAGCAGTCAATTCCTCATGTTCCTTAGGTCTGATCCCAGAGGAGCTTAAATGTGCTGTGGTACTCACCCCCTTTGAAAAAAACCCATGCTTGACCCTTTCGTTCTTGCCAACTTTTGACCTATCTCTCTTCTCCCTTTTTTCATGAAGCTGCTTGAATCACTTATCTCCCCTCTGTTCACGTCTTTCTTGGAGCACTCTAATTTCTTAAGTCCTTCCTAGTCTGACTTCCATCCCAGTCGAGGTACAGAGAGCGCACTTGTCTCAATTTTTTTCGATCTAACTCGCCTAGTTGACCAGGCAGGGGTGGGGGTCTTGATCCTTCTGGATGTGTCAACAGCATTTGATAGTCAATCATTCTGTGCTGCTGAGCAGCCTCTGCCTGGTAGGCCTCTCAGGGCAAGTCCTCCCTTAGTTTACATCTTTCCTCACCGATGGGGAGCCAGACATGGTCTCTCTCCTCTTTCTCTTTGGCTACTACTTCTTTCTTTCTCAGGGCCTTGTCTCCTTCGGCATCCGCTGCTACTCCTATGCTGATGATACCAAAATAATCGCCCGGCTGGACAGTGGAGCCTGACAATTATTTTGGTGGTATCGGCATAGTGCCGCAGCTGAGGAATTGCTTGGCGGTGGTGGCAAGTAGGATGGGCCGCAACTGGCTGAAATTCAATGGAGACAAGATGGAAGTCTAGTTTATCTCTTTCTGCCCCTATCTGGTTGTCCGCTTTATGGCCCCTGAGTTGGGTTCCTGTCCACTGCCTGTGCTGGAGATGTAAAATCTAGGGTTTAGATTTGTCATCTTCATCCACCTGCGCACACGTTGGTATCATCTAAATCTGGCTTCTTCCAGCTTGGGGTTCTTCACAAGGTTCTCCCTTTTCTTCCTGCTCACTTGCACTCTCTGGTGGTGGCTTCTCTTATTAGTCGGCTGGACTACTGTAACTCTGTTTCTTGCCCAACCCCTCTACTTTCCTCTGCGCTTAATTACTTCAGAATGCTGCAACTCATACTGCCACACAACCCCCCCCCTGCCTAAACCCCTCCTCTCCACGGCATTCCTATCTCGCAAGTCCTATGTTCTCTTCATTGGCTGCCTGTTCTACTATCAGTTTCGTTTAAGTCCCTGTGTATTGTACATTGGGCCTTCTATGACCAAGGGGCAGAGTACCTGCAGGAAAGTATTGCCCCTATTCACCAACGCCCCCTCTGTGTTCCCAACATGCCTAATTTCTCCCTGTTCAGCGTTACCGTTTGGAAAGGGTTGGCATCTGCTCCTTTTCAGTCGCAGCTGCCAAACTCTGGAGCTCTCCCTCTCCTTCTCTGAGCTACGAAGGACCATCTGGTCTCTCGTCAGGCTTTGAAAACGTGCCTCTTTTAGGCTATTCTGCTTCCCTCTGCCTTATACCTCAGTGCCAAGATGCCACTTATGGTTAATGTGACGCCACACACTAGCAGGAGCTACTTTAGGCTCCCCAGGCCCACTGGTGCCATACAAAGATAATTGGCAATGTGTATAAAGAAGCATTAGAAACATCTAGTAGACATTTAAAGGCCTAATTGATTGTATATAAGGGACAGAAAGTTAGTTTTCATCTCATGTGGAAGTTAGATTTGTGGCACACCAATTGCTGACTCCTACCTGTTGTGTCATGCCTGATACCCAGGAGCAGGTGTTGGCTCCTGCTCATGGAATTGATCCCTAGCATGCAATTCCACTGCTTTCGTCAATTTTGATAAACTGAGGGATCTTGCTACCGCCAACTCTGAAACATAACAATGCTCATTTCTTTTCAGCTCCTCTGTGTGGGGCTGAAATTCTAAGGTATGACAGCTTCGGTAGTCAAACTGAAATTTCAGAGGTTTTACGTGTCCATCTGTGTGCATCACAGCAAAACTGTGGGTTTGAAGTATCGTGGAGGTGGCCAAACTAAAACCACTAGATTGGTTTTAGGTATGGGCTGCCTCACTTGGTAAAACTTTTAGGATTGTTTGTGCAGACGTTTATAATCTGTAAAATGCAGCGAGGATCTTTTGAATAGTTTAACAAAGAATTGTCCTCAAAATCATATTGCCCAGTTCAATGATACACTGGCATTAGGATTAATGAGAGCGCAATCGGCTTGTATCTAGTAAAGCTCTATAGACATCTAGACCAGGGCACTGAAACTGTTATACACTAAAGCACAGTATTTCAGTTGTGCTAGAACCTAGATAATTGTTGTTACTGTAAGTGGAACTGTTAAGATCCTAGGGAATTGTTAATTTATTTGCGACTAAAAAAGTTAGAGAATGTTTTCTGCATGTGGGACGTAGACTGTGTGTAGTACATAATGGGTAAGGCTAAAGTAAAGTGGTCCTTATTAGACAATACAGGAATGTGCATTTGTAGCCAAATTGAATGTTGGTCCTGTTTAATAGCAATTTATATCTTAAGATTTAGACTTGTTACCTGCTTTTAAAACATTTGGTGTGCAAACTGCTAGCGGTCCTAGTTATTTGCAGTTCAACTTAATATGCTACATGTGATATTTTATCCAGTAGTATTCATTTTTTAGACTGTAAATATGTATTGACAATTTGGTATTTAGATTTCCTTCTAACCAAAACACTTAAAATCTTTATACAAATGTTTAATCATGCTTTTATTTATTGTGTACGTTTTTCTCTATGGATCATTTTGAATAAAATGATGCAGTGTAATATAAAATGTAACCTTCACCGTAAAGAGCACTTTTGTGCTCCCAGAAGTGGCGTTGGTGCAAAAGAAACCAATTTCATTGACTATATCCCATCGCAAACAGTACTGATGCATTTGTCTACCATTTCTCTGCATTAAATCAAGATGTTAATACTCCAACTGTAAAAATGTCACACCATATGATTGGGTAAAAGACATAGCAAAAATTAATGCCTTGGTTCAGTGCAAAAAAGTCAACTGCTACCTGACCTTTCCATACCACAGTCCATCGAAAAATCCATCGCCATCAACATCTTCATCGACAATCAGCAAGCTTTGCCAGCACAGACGCCAGCTCTGCATTCACAGGGTTGTTGTGGTTGTGGGTATGTACGTGTGTTCGCATTAGAAAGGTGTGAACTTTTGGTAGTTCGCACCTTTCTCATGCAAACTTTCCGACTGTGGGACATTCAGGCGTGGTCGGATCACGTAGATCCTAGGAAAGATCATTGAGAAATCTATTGCCATGCAACAGATGAACACCAATCTCCTCCTCACCAACCAATCCGTGTTCGGACACAGATGCAGCACAGACTGTGCAACTATACAGGTGGTCGACGAAGCATGGTCTCCTGGTTCTACTCAACCTCTCGTCTGCTTTTGACACAGTAGACCACCAGGTGCTCAGACGGCCTACATAGGCGTATGGGGATCAACAACCTTGTCCTATCTCACCAACTGCCAGCCGTTTGTTCAGATGGACTCCTCTAGATCGCCAATGCTATCCGTCACATGTGTGCCTGCAGGGTTCCATCAAACCCCCCCCCCCCCCCTCCCCCTGCTTACCCCCCAAGTGATTTTCAATCTATACATGGAGCCGCTGGGAACCCTCCTAGCCACTTCCACCAATACGCACAGCTATACCTCAAGATCGACTCCATCAAGGGCATCCACATACTCCAAAACGTGCCTCTCGCTGACCCAGTCTTGGATGTCTAGTGCATCCTTGAAGCTCAACCCCCTCCAAGACCGAATTCCTACCCCTCACCAAGAACACCGAACACCCAGACACACCGACCTAGCTATCAATCCGGAACCCTAAGGGCTTCGCCCTCAGGCTCACCTCCGGCACCAGGTCCTTCGGGTTCCACATCGACAAACGCCTCTCCTTGAAAACGCACATGGCTAAGAAAACTCACATGGCTAAGAAAACTCACACAGCTTGGTATCTGCTCTCCCTCCTGTGGAAAGTCAAGACCTTCCTCCCTCTGGACAGCTTTAGATAAACCATTCAAGTACTGGTCCTCTTCCACCTAGATGGGGGGGGGGGCAATGCTCTCCTAGAGGGCCTCCTGTCATCTGCCCTTGTGCCCCTGAGACGTTTCCTACACGCGGCCACACACCTCATCAAGGGTCTATGCAGATATAACTACATCACCCCGGCCCTCATCGACCTTCACTGGCTCCCACTGCACGCACAAATGAACTTCAGGTCTTGCTGCATCATCTGTAAGGCAGTCGCCCTCAAGTCACCCAGCTACCTTGCAGAAAAATTCAGCATTTCCAGTGGACAACGCACCACCAGAAGCCAGGGCACAATCAGACTTGAAGTCCGCTGCTGCAAAAAGGAAAGGACCCGAAAACTATGGAACATCCTCCCCATCAGCATCAGACTTGCCCCCCACAGTGCTACGATTCTCCAGACCTACCTCCTTGAAGGTGCGTCTCCCCCTAAACACCTGACTCGCTAGATGCCATCCACTCTCCTTCCTGCCACCCTTTACAGATGTACCCCTTCTCTGTATCCCATTCCCCACTTTTTATCTCTTCTGTTAACTCTGAAAAGGTACTTTACTGTTGTATACCTCTGTAAAGCTCTCTGTTGCTTCTTGAAACTAGGTACGCTCTCATTAAATGCTATAATAGGGAAGAGCTGAAGGGGGGGGGACAGCCGGAAGCACAAGGAACTAGCAATAAACTGGTGAGAAGGAACACTGGAAGAAAATACAGTCCAATACAGGAAGCAAACCGGAGCATTGCAACACAACCTGGATGCTGGACAAACTGTAGGTTTTACTAAAGACCCGGTCATTTCGGAACAGTGTCTGGCAGGCGCCATCTTGGTGAGGTCGTCGCAGCAGATGTGAAGGCAGACGTGCTTTGTGGTTGCCATCTTGGAGAGAGCTGATACTGTAGGGTCAGGCCTCCAGATAAGGTGCGTAGAGGCCTTTTTACGCATTAAAATCTTGTAAATACGACAGCTTTATTATTTTCCTGTGTACATTTACACACACGTTTAGAGCAGCGGGCAGTGCAAAGGTCAGGTTACTTGACACAAACAAGAAAGCTTCTTTTGATTTCTATCTAAATGGATGTAATTGCATGCCATGGATAAAAGTCTCTGAAACATTCAGTTTCTCCTGTGTTGATGCTCATGGAGCAAACAGAAGCTCTATGAATATTTATTTTCCTAGCATTTTAGGATGGTATTATTAATAAGATGGAAAACTAAGTTGCAATTGAGAATTAACATTTTGTAATAAATTATGCTTTTGTTTCCAGTGAAAGCAAAAATTTATTTTTCAGAGTTCCTGTGCTGTGTGCATAATCATGCGTAGGCAGATCATTTTTACACTTAATTTACACTCTAATTATAAAAACAGTGTGCAAAATGATGACTATGCACGGTCTAGTTTTCATCCATTGAACCTTGCAGTAAATGGGGTACATTACTATACTATAAAGGGTCAGTGGAAGCGGAGTTTTTGTTCAAGGGTGAGTGTTTGGCATTACACCAATCACAGGTGTTCTAGCCTCTCAAATCGTCAAGACTACAATTAAAACATCCAAAACCTGACTCTCCAGGAAGTGCAAGCGCTGTTCAAAAACAAACAAATGAGTTACATTTTAATTTGAAATAGATACTCAGCAAAACCTACCCCTGTGATACTCCAGATAGGTATTTTACTTTATGTAGCGCTTCATACATGTTTCGTCCAACATCTAGGCAGTGTGATTATTATACCTCAGTCGATACTCCGTTAACCGACCGCTAAAGGATGTTAGCCAATAAGATAGCTCAGTCAGTTGAGCACTTATTGCTGCAATCTGTGCATGATCTGTAGGGTGTGGGTTTGAATCCCGGCATGGCCAACTCAGCCTCTTTATCCTTTCCAGGTCGATAAAGGAGTACCGACTTCGGTTTGGTGATAATTGTGATAAATATGTTCCAAGTACAGCGCTTTGCCAAAATCGCTTTCTAAATAACCATTTGACCATGAGATTAGATATAGAATTTAGCATGGAGTCCTTGCCTCCCTGCACTGGTGGAGTCCTTGCCTCCCTGCACTGTTGTATCATAATATTGGCATACGATTAGGTAGTAATAGCTCCAGGAAATGAGGACTTTCATTAAACATCAACGGGCAATTCTGATACTTCCAAAACACACAATACAATTCATGCTTGCGTTATAATGTAATTGGCTAGGTTTTTGTGTTTTCAACATTTAAATATATACAAGGGAGATTAAATGGGCAGACCTTTGAGAAATAATGAAGGTGCATTCTGTCACAATGCAAAATGCTGCCACATAGTAATGATTTCCATACAGTGTTTGCACAGGTCGGCTGGATGTCACATACTTTCTACTCTCATGCAAAGGAGAAAAGTCATTTTTACTCTCTTAAAATCACATTTACTCTCAAAATTTAAAAATAGGGAGTAAAATACTCGCACCTCAAAATCCTATCTGGAGCACTGTGTAGGGTTGATGCCCACAAGGTGGTCTTCTATGAATGGGGTAAAAAAGTGTTTTGAGCAAAACAAGGGTTCCTCAATTATTTTGTAAAGGGGGTTGTGGTATGTGAGGGAAAATACACCTGACAAAAGTGTACACTAACCACCAGCTACCCACCTCTATCACACCATAGGGGCTGCTTATCAACAGTATTTCTCAGAGTGGAGATTTCATTAGAATATGTCTATCACCACAGTCAAGGTAATCTATTCAACATATTTTAATCATATTTTCACAGATCTTAATATACATAAAAAAACATTTAGGGTGTTCATCAATTGTATATTGCCACACAAGAGAGAAGAAGAGGAGAACACCAATTTGCATTTTTGGCTGTTATCAAAATAAAAATGCCTTCACAATTTACTGACAATCGTTGGTTATAAGTGGTGTTAGTAATAATGTGTGATGATCACATTGCAATTATACACAAACCTAGTATAATGGTGTCAACAAATTGGTGTTTCTAGGGACAGCACTGTTGCTGTCTACAGCTCATCAATATTGTCCCAGGACCCGTCTTCAGGACGCAATTGGTATAAAAAAGGGTGACACTGTGAACATGGATCCTATTTGTCGGTGTTATCACCTTATGTTAATTTCTTGTGTTGTGGAGGGCGTGGCGATTGCATTGGTCAATCTAATAATGGCAGCAGTTCAGTCCGTCAAGGTAATTCAGGCGTCTTGTATGAATATCGGATTGGGAATTCCCAACTTGCGAGTTGAATAATGGACTTCTGTTGCATAGATATTAAGGCACTACAGATCCCACGATGCATCACAGAATTTGCGGGTTCTTTCTCCCGGATTCTATCTTAGTTTGTCTCTTTCGTGTGTTATACAGGGTGGATTCGCGTGTTATGCAACAGAAGTCCATTATTCAACTCACATGTTGGGAATAATTCTACCAGGTAAGCGCATGATGCATTGTACTGCTTTAACACTAGAAGTTTCGTCCGTTTTTCTAATTCAGCGGTTCCTACACTAACTCCAGGCTAAAAGCTATTTGCTGATGTTATGCTCTTAAAAGTGCTCTTGTATCTTTTGGCAAACCAGGAGTTGTCGGACGACTCTGTGACATGTTGAGTATGGCTTTATTCAAATAAAAAAGGAAAACTCCCAACGTGCCCTATTTCTATGAGGCAAGTCCCCTACCTTTCAAAACTAAAGGTGCTTGTCAAAATCCAAAATGTCTTCCGTCCGAATCCTAATTGCTCACTGGCCATACCACTTTAGATAAACAACCAAATAGGAGGAGCCCAGGACACGGTTTCTGGGTTAGATTTCTGCATGGCCCAACACTTGAGTATTCTCAATAGTTCGTAAAGTTCTACAACAGTTCTACCCTTTCTTGCAGACGTTAGTTTAAAAGAAGGGTTCTTCAATACGTTTCCGCGTACTCAAAGTGGGGCTCTCTGAGATTTGTTCACTTTCGGATATGAACTTTATATAGGATATTTGCTCACTCAGGTGCCCATAACCCTGCCAGCTTTCCCAGCTTGGATGCATAATGTTTGTATTCAACTCAATTTGGTTCACACAGGGCGCTTGCTCCTTTGGGATTCTCATGCTCCCGTAGCTTGGGGATGTGTGTCCTTGTCCCAGAGAGTGGAGTCACTCCCAGTGAGGTCCCACGTGCCCAGACTCCTAGGGAGGGTCTTGCAGATCAGAATCACCTCCCTACCCTCGCGGAGGGTGACTCCCCTCTTGGGTGAAGGGACGAATTGACCAGATTCGTCACATACCCCTCCTGTTAAATGAGAGGTTCCCTCTTGAATGGGAAGCAGAAACTACTTGGTCGGGGGCGCTGTTGTGCCGAAGCAAGATGGCTGCCTGAGTGTGGAGCTCCTGACTACGAGAGCACATATTCTTGATTTAGCCCCGTAAAATACAGCTGGGCCATCTCTTACTGCTGTGGCCGCTGCGTAAACCTGCGCTCTACTGTCACACCGACTTTCGGATCCGAAGACCCCCTGTGAGCTTCGCTATTGCCGCCTGTGAAGCAGCACCGCGGACGCCTGGCTCACCCGTGGCGGGGTTCCATAGAGTGCGGCTCCACGGTGCCACCCGACACCCTGGCGCGGACAGCCTGCGTGGGGGAGGGGCATCAGGGATTGAGGAGCGCGCCGAGTGGCCGTGTTTCTTGTGTGACTGGCCGGCAGTGCTGAGAACGCGTCGCACCACCACGGCCTGGGGACTGGAGCCTGTGACTCGTGGTTCCTTTTGCTCTGGGCTGAGTGCCGCAGACAGCCGGAGCCGCCGCGGCTAACTTTGCACTGTTGTGCCGCTCGCCTGCCCTCCTCCCGCGCCCCCCTCCTGAAGCGCTCCTGTAACGCCACTCGAGGTAAGAGGTCCGGGGTGGCTGGGAGCGGAAGGACCGCCCCCCCCCCCCCTGGGCTGCGATGCCGATTCCTGAGGCCACGGGCCTGCCTTGGACCCCCTCTTCCCCCCACCAGTGAGGAGATCTGTAGGCGCCAATTGCTTTCTTGACACGCGGTGCCTTGAGACCCCTGCAACTAGGGTGCTCCGAGGTGAACCTCTCCGAGGCCCAGACACTGTTGCGCCCTGGACTCTGTGGGGACCCCCTCCTCCCCCACCTCAATACACCCATTGATTTCACTGAAATCCTCCTGGAGGGCCACTGCTTGAGTCCACTGCCATGTGCTGCCCATCCCTCCGGTGGACCGGGGCTCAGTGGAGGTGCCCTAATGCTGGAATGGCCCTGGGGGCACCCCCTCTAGACATTACCACCACCAGAGCAGGGAGTTACTGCCCCCCGTCCCCCCACTTACACGCAACCACTAACGAACTACTTTGAGCAGGAGGGCCCCCCTTCTATATGGCCAAAGTTGTTGGGGTGTCTGCCGCATGAAACCGGGGACCTTCCTGAGGCCATAGTAACCCTGTTGCCTTACCCTGCTGGACCAGCCTTGTGCGCCTTGAATAGCGCTAAAATCTGTACTTACCACACGTTTACTGGTCGCGAATAGGGCCCGGCCCTGATCTCCTGCACCCGCCTCGTACGGTACCGGCCCTGAGGTCCTGCACTACCGGTACCTGCATTCCTACCAGCTCTGCCCGAGGGGACACCCTGCTGCTACTACCACGGATTCAGGTCCGGCCCAAAGAAGCCTTGGAGCATAACCTTGCGGCAGGCAGGATATTGACCTAGGGGCCCAAAAGACCACATAACTACCGACCCTGATACCCCCAATCTACAGGTGCTGCCTGGGAACTCCACCACCTCTGATCACCCACTTTCCTCCGGGATCCTGGTCCCCTGCCCCGGCCTTCACCATGACCAAAGGAGCCAGTGCCGGGAAAAAGCAAAGTTCGTTAAACATGTTCACTAAAAAGCCGTCCAAGCCGGCCCCAGATGACCCTGAGGAGCTCCCCACCATCTTGGCCCCATCGGCTTCAGACGACTCACAGAAGATGCTGAAGTATATCCGGGATGGCTTTACTACACTTCATACTAAACTGGACGCTATGAATGGGACCATCTCCTCCATAAAAGCCCATATGGAAAAAACAGATGGACGAGTCGCTGAGGTCGAAACTCGGTTGGGGGTTGCTGTAGATGATCTGGGCTCTCTACGCGCTGCCGTCTCCACACTCCATAACCAGGTGTCGGCGGTGGAGAAGAAAAATGATGATCTTAAATCCTGCTCAAGACGGAATAAGCTGCGTATTATTGGAATACCCGAGGACCATATCACGGAGACCATGGAGGACTACGTGGAACGCATCCTTGTAACACTCCTGGATGCCCCTAAACTCTCCCCACAGTTCGCACTTGAGAGAGCACACCGATCCTTGACCGCAAAACCCAGACCAGGTGCACCCCCCTCGGCCCATTATAGCCAGGATCTTAAACTTCCGGGACCGTGATGCCCTCCTACAAGCAGCCAGGATCAAGGGAGAACTTCACCTTGGAGCGGCCAGGGTCCACCTCTACCCGGACTACTCTGTGGCGATGCAGCGGGAATGCCAAACCTTCGCAGCTGTGAAAAAGAGACTTCGAAACTCCGAGACTTTGGAGTCAAGTACTCCATGTTGTTCCCCGCAAAATTGAGGATTGAACATTCCAACAACTTTATTTTTCACGATCCCAGAGGAGGCCTCCAAGTTCCTCGACAAGCACTTCCCTGGCTGATCCCTTTCCTCCACAGTGGAAGTCCAGTCTGTTATGTTACCTATCAAGTCAGTCTATACAGCGATAGGCCGTATTCAGCCTTGGTCATAATCGTTCTAAGCCGTATAAAAGGCATTGATTGTTCTTTTGTTTCTTCTTGTTAAATTGATCCTCGTAGCTCCGTCCTCTTGGGATACATGAGCTTGCTTTGTTTAGCAATTACTGATACCCTATAGCTACTCCAGCTCTTGGATATACACGGGATCCCGGCCAGGGCACCGGGGACAGGGGAATGTTCACAATTATAATGTGTCATATATAGCGCTTATGGAAATGCATCCACAAGTTGTGGCAACCCTCCTGGCTTTACCATAAATACTCTACATATGTAACCTAGGCTGAACACACTAGCTATTCCAGCTGTATTGGTACTCTCCACACCCTCCTTCCAGTCCGTCGCGCCACTGCTAGGTCAGCTAACGGGCCCCCAGCACTGATGCCGAGAAGTTTGTTGTTGCTATTGTTGGGTTTGGGGGAGGGATATGGGGGGTGGTGGTGGTGGTGGTGGGGGGAATGGGGAATGGGAAGTTATGTAAAAATGTCTTGACAACCACCAGAGAGGTCACACATGACACACTAATACAACACAGAATCATAGATGGGGTGATGCACCGGCCTAGGCCGAGATGGCTTAGACCAACTCAAACCCGCAGAACAAAACCCAAACTATCCTTCCACGCTAATGGTGGATAACAGCCTAACCTTTATGAGCTGGAATGTTAGGGGTCTGTGCAACTACAAAACAATGCGACAAATGCAACTCTACGCTGAGCGCCACGGTACTCAAGTCCTATGCCTACAAGAAACCCACGCTCGCTCTGAACAGTGTGAGAGATTCGCTAAGCAGTGGGGACCCCAGAGGTACTACACTAATTCTCCAGCATGGGGTCTGGCATGGATTCACATGCTCATGAATATTCCCCGTCAGGCCGGGAATCCTCGGTATAGAAAAAAATCAGTATCCGTTTCGTTTCTGATCGGTCTTTCTTAGTAGTAACCAATCACTGGTCTCTGGGTCATACTGCCCCCAGCCAATGACTGCCTTCTCCCTAAGCCCCGTCTCCGGCAGCCATACTCAGATTTTTACCGCACGTTCAAGTGTTGGGAGTCCTTGTGCTGTAGCTCTTGAGCTTTTGCTGCGTTTTCCCGCTTTTTCAGGAGATTTTTCTAATTTTTCGGCTAAATAGAGCCTCAAGCTCCACCGTTTCTACATCCGATCAACAGGGATCCATTTCGGAGTTTTCTACGCCCCTCAAGGGTGAAGATTTTGTCGCATTACGCTTTTGGAGGATTCCAGAAGTTCCGAGGCCTACCCCGGACATGGCCCAGGAGAAAGGAAGCTCGACGCCTGGGAAGCTGTTCAGGACCTGCCCTGGATGCCAGCTTCAGAATGTTTTCAAGGCGGACGAGCATTCGTTATGCCTCTACTGTCTCCATGAGGACAAGACGCACAAGGAGAAGGACTGTGCATTTTGTGGGAACATGTCGGAGCGGACCATGAAGGATCACCACCTCTGTCTCGCCAACTGGCTGGAAGGGAAGAGCCTGTCGGGCGAGAAGAAAAAGAAGTCTGAGCGGTCGTCTAAGTCCTGTGAGGGTGCCCCGGCGACAGGGGCCCAACAAAAGGCTGGGCACCGGGAGCGCCGAACGGTCGGGCTCCTTGGCTGCCAGGCAGGGCGCATCTCCCCCGGCGCCATCAACCACGAGCCACCGCTCTGGCTCGGGTGAGAGGAAGTCCGAGAACCCGGCGAAGCTTCTGGAGAGGCCCCGGTCGATCTCGAAGATTCCGGCAGAGGGGGAGCGAGGCGCGGACCGCCCCCCAAGGTGAAGGCCCCAGGCGTCCAGAAGGTGACGATGGCCTTAATTCACCCTGCTAAGACCTCGATTGAGGATGTCGCCGCGGCCCTGGCTCAGCCTGTGGAGGCTACACTAGTGGAGGCGCCCTCAGAACCCAGAGTCTCCCTGCCACCGCGGAGGGAGTAGTCTTTCAGGCCCATTGAGAAGACCCCCACGAAGCCCGCGTTGGAAAAGGTGGGGGAGGAGCTGGTGGCCATCGTGGAAAAGGACACGACCTCTGAAGAAGAGCTCATCGAAGTCGTGGAAGAGGCCCAGCCCATCGGGAGGGATCCCGACGAGGGCGACGACAAGAGCGACGGTGTCGCCGACAAGGCTCCTCAAGAGCCCTCGCTCCCGTCGTTTCCGGCGCCGCAGGACACCTCGGTGGCCATTTTGTCAGCGATTCAGTCCTTATACTCGGAGATAAGGACAAGGTTGCCCCTTCCCCCGACGGAGGTACCTGAGCCAGACCCAACGGGGGAACCTGAGCCAAGACCTTCGGAGAGTCCACCGCATAAGAGGAGGATGACACATCCTACGTGTCATGATCTCTGCTTCCAAAAGGTCAGGGTTTTCCCAACTCCCTTGGAAGCAGATCCATAACCCAGGTTCCGGCTGCCAACCAGTCCCAATTGGGACCTTTTGGACCCAGTCCTGGCGCCAGTGGCACCAGGCTCATAAATATGCCCAGTCCCAGCGCTGGAAGCGCCGGGCTCATAATGCTTGGGTGGACTTACCTGCAGCAGACCATGCTGCTTACTTGCCTGCCAGTTGAGCCTCTGATCCTCTTCTGTTTGGAACTACTTTTCCTGTTGGGTGGGGCAGGAGCCACTCCCTAGATTCAGAACACTGGAACTCTTCTGGAAAGCAGGAACTTTTTTCTTACCTAGGCGTGGCTGTGGAAGGAGACACCTAAGCACTACAGGAGGCTATTTAAACCACACCCGATGGATGAATCTTGCTTTGCGTTATTCTGCATCCTCTGCAGCAGAACGCTCATCGTGTCTTCTGCATCTGATCCTGGGCCATCGGCTGTCACCAACGCCTCGCGCTGCATTCCGGCATCTGAAAGACAAAAGCTTACCAACTCTTCGCACGCTCCGGAGGCCTTCGGCGCTGCATCCCGCATCTGGAAGACAAAACAAGGTGCGTTAAAAGACATTGGGGAACTTTAATACTCACGTGCCATTACTCCTTTCCACATCTAACCCAGTGGGTATTCCGGCACCCTGCTGCCGCTCCGAACTTGCACCTGCAAAATAAAAAGACAGTTAGAGCACATCGTGAAGCAGGCAACAAGCGCTTACTTATGTGCTTCCAGGCGCTTCTATTCATCACACGGGCTCCATCTTCAACTCACTTCAGCCCGTCATCCGCCATCGCCGGAACCCTGCAGAACAAGAAACATAATTACTAAAGACTTTAAAGACATTAGAATTACTCGAAACTTACCGTTCGTGCAGTAAACGACGGACAGCAGTCCTCTGAAGTCAAGAGGCCTGCTCCCCTTATCCAGTGAAGAAACTGGTTACAGCACCCTGCCCCGTGGCAGATGGAGAGCATGGCGTTCACTTACCTAAGGTGAGAGCGTTAACCTTTGGGGTTCTACAGGAGAAGAGAAGGGGAAGAAGAGAGAGACATTCAATAACCCAGTTCCTTAATCCCATATTTTCTATCTGCAGACATCTTACCCTTCGAGTCAGTCATACAGTGCCCAGAGGTCCAGCCCAAAGAGCCAGCCGTGTGTTACACATCACCTTTGAAGATACGGTATACGCCCAGTTAAGACCGGCGCTTCTACGGGAATCAGGTGAGCGTTACACTACGCCACCTCTCCCACCTCTGCGGCCTGCTCTGCCTTCCCCCCCGGTCTACTACCCACGGGGATGATACAGGCACGGACATGGCTACGACAGGTACAGATGACGACGGAGGCGACGACGGGACGTGTCCCCCATCACCCTCTGCTCGGGCGTCCCCGCCCGACGAGATTGTATCCTTTCACACCATGATTTCCAGGGCATCCGAGCTTTTTCAGCTCTGCCCAGAAGAAAAGAAGAAAGAAGGGTTCCTTTACCAACGGCGCGAGGCTAAAAGGAAGACAGTCCTCGCCGTACCGCTTCTTGATGACATCTGGGATGAGGGGCTCGCCCTCCTCAAGAACCCTGCCACGGCGCCGGCAAAGAGGGACCGGTACGAGAAGTAGTACCGGGTCCCCGACGCTGCCCCCTTGTGCCTTTGGGCACAACCTACCCCGGACTCGGTCGTCTCGGCGGCGGCAAAGAAGAAAGCTGGGGGGGGGCATCGGCCTGGACATCAACTTCCCCGCCGGACGGCGAGGGCAGGAAGTTGGACACGATGGGGACGACGGATCATCTCATCCGCAGCAACGACTATCAAGGCGGCCAACGCCCTGGCTAACGTAGCCCGCTACGACAGGGAGTTGTGGTTCAAAATGGCCCCTCTGTTAGACTTCCTTCCGGACGCCAAAAGGGCTGAGGCCCTTGAAATCCTACAGGAGGGGGAGATTGCTTCGGACCACGCCATCACAGTGGCAACGGTTATCGCCGACACCGGTTTCTGTCAGTTGGACAACGGCGTTTGCTTGAGACGACGAGGATGGCTCAAGGCCACGGATTTCCGCCAGGACGTACAAACCAAGGTTTTGGACATGCCCTTCGAAGGGAACAACCTGTTTGGGAAGGCGGTTGATGAGTCCCTTCAGGCCATCAAGATAGACAGAGACGGCCCGGGCACTGGGAGTGCTCCAACAACAACGGCCGTCCTTTCGGAGCTCCGGAGGCAGACAAGGTGCCTCCAAGGGATCCGGCGGTGGCTCCTCCACTTACCGCCAAGTGGCAATATCTTCGTCCCAGGAAGCCTACAGGGGACGCGGCAAGTCAGGTGGTGCCCGTCGTCGACAAGGAGGTCAAGAAGGCAAGGCGGCCCACAAACAAGATTGAACCAACCGTGGGGTCGGGCCCCCGCCGAAGCACCCCGGTGAGAGGCCGGCTGGCGAGGTTCGTCGGCGTGTGGTAGTCCATCTCCACCGACCGTTGGGTGTTGGACTCCCTGGCGCAAGGGCACACCCTCGAGTTTCAGAAGAAGTGCCCTCGCGTTCCACCCGTGGCCAGGAAGGAAAATCACATCCCTCAACTACCGTTGGAAGTAAGTGCGATGCTCAAGAAGGGTGCCATCGAGCTCGTCCCAAAGAGGTTTCGGGGCTCCGGAGTTTACTCAAGGTACTTCCTCGTAAAAAAGAAGACAGGAGGATGGCGCCCCATCCTGGACCTACGACGACTGAACAAGTACATCAAGGCACAGAAGTTCCGTATGGTCACCCTCCAGCATGTGCTGGGACAGCTGGAGGAGGGCGATTTCCTTTCGTCGTTGGACTTGGAGGATGCGTACTTCCACATCCCCATTCTAAAAAGACACCGAAAGTTCCTCACGTTCGTGGTCCAAGGGCGGCACTACCAGTTCAAAGCCCTCCCGTTCGGGTTGAAGTCGGCACCCAGGGTGTTCACCAAGTGCCTCGCACTGGTGGCGGCGGGGCTGCGCCTACATGGGATCCACGTCTACCCCTACCTGGACGACTGGCTCATCCGGGCAAGGACAAGGGAGCTCGCCGTGGAGCACACTGTGAAGACCGTCCAGCTGCTCACGGACCTGGGATTCTCCGTCAACGTTCCAAAATCCCACCTGGTTCCGTCGCAAGTTGCACTGTTTCTGGGAGCCAAGCTCGACACAGTGGCGCGGCTGGCCTCGCCGTCGGAGGAAAGGACCAGGACCATTCTGGGCAAGGTGCAGCGTCGGCTGGCCACGGACATGGCCAGGGTACGATCTATCAAGTCCCTCCTCGGGATGATGTCCTCCTGCATTTATCTGGTGCGCCTTTGCAGGCTTCGGATGAGACCCTTACAGGAGTTCCTCGACGCCCACTGGATCCAGTCGATGGGCAGCTTCGAGGACAGGATCCCTCTCAACGAGACGTTCCGTCAGGCGATCCGGTGGTGGGGTACCTGCTCCCATCTGTCGGCGGGCACAGACTTTCAGACCCCAGCTCACCAGGTGACAGTGACGACGGAGGCCTCGCTGGAAGGTTGGAGAGCACACTCCGGAGATCTTCACGCGAGAGGCCTTTGGCTTCCGGAGGAGAAGTCTCTCCACATCAACATCTTGGAGCTCTGCGCGGTGTTCTGGGCCCTCAGGTCCTTTCTTGCGTCCCTCAAGGGCAAGGTGGTGAGGATCTTCACCGACAACACCACCACAATGTGCTACATCCGGAAGCAGGGCGGAACCAGGTCCCCGGCCCTATCCAAGGAAGCCCAGGATCTGTGGCATTGGGCCGTCACCCAAGGGATGTTTCTGGTGCCTCTTCATCTGGCAGGAATAAAAAACACGATTGCCGACTCGCTCAGCAGAGAGCTGCTCTTGTGCCACGAGTAGGAACTATGCCAGGATCAAGTGGATCGACTCTTCCGACGATGGGGCGAACCCCAAATCGATCTCTTCGCGACAGCGACGAATTCCAAGTGCCGGAGGTTCGCCAGCAGGTTCCCCCATCCGAGGAGCATGGGCGATGCTTTCTCGTTCCCCTGGGACGGCCTATTTCTTTATGCGTTCCCTCCGCTGCCGTTGCTGTTCCGGCTCATCAACCAGCTCAAGAGGGCCCGGTGCAGGATGATCCTCGTTGCACCGTCGTGGCCGAGGCAGATCTGGTTCCCGGACCTTCTGGACTTGTCAACGTCCCCACCAGTCAAGCTGCCGACGGATGCAGACCTTCTCTCCAGAGAAGGAGGCGCCATTCTTCACCACGACCCGGAGTCGCTGAACTTGCAGGCCTGGCTCCTGCAGCACTAGTTTGGAGGGTACGACATCCCGGCCGACTGCAGAGAGATTCTTGCAAAGGCCAGGGCGTCCTCAACTCTCAAGTGCTACGGACATAAATGGAAGAGGTGCTCTTTCTGGTGCCGTGCACAGAAGATTAACCCTCTGCGGATTACGGCCCCTGAAGTACTGCCGTACCTACTGTCGCTGGCCAAAGCTGGACTGGCTCACGCCTCCATCAAAATACATCTGGCTGCAATCTCCCGATATACCAGGACGACGGGACGGGCGTCCTTGTGGTCTCATCGCCTGGTGAAAGAATTCATGAAGGGGCTATTCTGATCTTTCCTGCCGGTGAAGGCTCCTGCCCCGGCGTGGGAGCTTAATGTGGTGCTGACCAAGCTCATGGGGGGGGGGGGGGGGGGGGCCATTCAAGCCTATGCATTCAGCGCCTTTGAAGTTCCTGTCATGGAAGACAGCTTTCCTCATGGCCATCACCTCCGCACGACGAGTGGGAGAGATCCAGGCCCTATCTTGCAAGCCTCCATAATTCACTTTCCATGACACGAGGGTGGTGCTGAGGACACACCCATCCTTTATGCCCAAGGTGCCGTCGGACTTCCACCTCAACGAGCCATTGGTGTTGCCAGTTTTCTTTTCGTCGCCGGCTGAGAGGACTTTGCACTCGCTGGATGTAGCTAGAGCGCTGAAGTTCTACGTGGAAGGCACAAAGAGTTTTCGGAAGACGTCACAACTGTTTGTGAACTTTGGGACTGTGAATCAAGGGAAGGCTCTATCGAAGACTTCCATTTCCAGATGGCTCTCGGGCTGCATCATGCAATGTCACCGGTTGGCAAACCGACCGCTGCCCGGCCGTCCGAGAGCCCATTCGACCAGAGCGATCGCTGCTCCCACAGCGTTCCTGTCTGGTGTGCGTTCCTGTCTGGTGTGCCCCTGCTGGACATCTGCAGGGCTGCAACGTGGAGGTCGACGCACACCTTCACAAGATTCTACTGCGTCGATCGGGACTCCAGGGTCGGCCAAGCAGTGCTGCGCAACCTGTTCGCCTAAGGTGAGCCTGGTGTGGAGGTAAGAGTTGCTTAATGTTGAGTTGTTGTATTGCTTAATGTTGAGCCTGTTGCCACCTCCCGTGGTTGTGCATGTGTGTACTGCTATGTTTTCTCTTATTCATGAGCATGTGAATCCATGCCAGACCCCATGCTGGAGAAGGAACAAGTTACTTACCTGGAACTGTTGTTCTCCAGCATTGGTCTGGCATGGATTCACATGCGAACCCTCCCGCCTACCCCTCTGCGGCTCTTCACTTGGTCTTACTGCCACTTTATGTGCTACCAAATCTGAGGATGGCTGCTGGAGGCGGGGCTTAGGGAGAGGGCAGTCATTGGCTGAGGGCAGTATGACCCAGAGACCAGTGATTGGTTACTACTAAGAAAGGCAGATCAGAAACGAAACTGATACTGATTTCTTTTCTATACCGAGGATTCCCGGCCTGACGACGGGGAATATTCATGAGCATGTGAATCCATGCCAGACCCATGCTGGAGAACAACAGTTACAGGTAAGTAACTTGTTCCTTATTCCACTCAGAGCAGAGGTACCATCACCTTAATTCACAGGAGCCTTAAGTTCAGTTGCTCCCAATCGCATATAGACCCCCTTGGGAGATATATACTTATTGTTGGCAAATTGCTAAATCAAGAGGTAGCCATCCTTAATATATACGGTCCTGATATTGACGATCCCAAATTCTACCTTCACCTAGCCTTGAGAGTTACCCCCAGATCCCGATTATGTGGGGGGGCGACTTCAACACGATCTTAGATGTCACCCTAGATAGGTCAGGCTCCAGACCTCGCCAGCTCTCAAGGGCAGCCTACACGATCCTCAACTCTTCCCCCGGATAGCAGTAGTTGACACTTGGCGTTTAATGTACACCGACTCCCGTACGTATACCTATTATTCCTCAGTCCATGACTCTCATTCTAGGATAGATAGATGGCTCTTATCTGGCATACTAATTAGGGGCCTGTCCCATCTGGCAATCCTCCCCAGAACGTTGTCCCATCACTCCCCGGTGGTTATCTCACTAAACTGGGGACATGACTTTGAAAGATCGAGACAATGGAAAATGAGGCCCATGCCCTCCTAGACCATACCTTCGCTTCCGAACTTGAGTCCTCCATTGAGGAGTTTTTTGAGGTCAACACAGATTCAGTACCCACACGAGCCACCCTCTGGGAATCATTCAAAGCCTTCATCGGGGGTATCGCCATATCCAAAGGGTATGGCATCCCGAAAAAAAATTCGGGAGGATATCGCGGATAGCGAATCGTCCCAATATGCTCAAGACCACTCCCCCGACGCACTGGCATCACTGGGTCTGGAGCTGGATAGATTCTGTAACCTTGCAGAGCGAGAAGTTAAATTCCTTGATAACCCTCTGGCGGTTAGACGGTATGGGGAGGGCGAGCGGCCAGTCCGCGTGCTGGCCAGGCTAATTCACCACAAGTTTGGAGCCCCCAACATCCCGGCGATCGAAAGTTCCGACAGAACACTAGCTACCTCACCCCAAGACATCAACACAGAGTTTCTAACATTTTATACCTCCTTATACTTGAAAGCCGATGGGCCCCAATTCTCAGAAATCGACTCCTATCTGGAGGAACTCCCTCTCATGGTCCTGTCTACTGACGCCACCGCTTCCTTGGACAGACCCTTCACCACTGAAGAGCTGGCCGAAAACATAGAGACACTCGCGGCGGGGAAGGCCCCTGGCCCGGATGGTCTCCCCATGGACTTTACAAGCATTATAAATCTATTTTGGTCCCGCAATTACTAGTGCTATGGGAGGATGCCTTGCTCTACATCCGCTCCCCAGAAACCAACCTCGCTCCAATCCTGAACGACGTGACCCCTTTTGGGCATATATCTGGTCTTAAAGTTAACTGCTCTAAGTAGACCTTATTCCCAATCACGAACACACAACCACCCTCCGACCTAAAGGGTTTCACTTGGTCCCAATCCACCTTTACCTACCTAGGAGTGTTGGTCTCCCGGCACGTTGAGAAGTTGCGCGTCGACAACTATCCGAATTACCTAGCCAACCTGACTACCAAAACCGCAAGTTGGGCTAGACTACCCATTTCCCTAGCTGGTAGAATCGAAATACTTAAAATGTTTGTGCTGCCCCAACTCCTATACAGCTTCACGAACATTCCACTATGGCCAGGTGATCGATTCTTCAAGACGCTACACGGCATTACTTCACCTTCCTCTGGCACTCCGGCGCAGTCCACCTCAAACTAAATACACTTACCACCCCCAAGGAGTTGGGCAGGTTTGGCGCCCCCGACTTTCTCAGATACTGGGTGGTCGCCCAATCCCAATTTGCTTCCTACTGGTTCAGCACAGTGGACCCCCCCCTCCTCATGTCCGACTTGAACCTAATGTTAGCGAGCGAACGATTGGTTCCCTCATTCTCAAGCCTGCCCCGCCTGACCCTGATTCACAAGACCCCGAGTATGGTACATCACTCGCCCTTAACAAAATATGGGCAGTGGTTGCAACGCCTAATCCGTTCCATGGTGACCTCCCACTCTGGAATTTTTTCCCTGATGTCCCATATATGCCTCAATCCATTGTTTCCCGCTGGTCGGGGGCAGGTTTATTGACTCTTCGCAATGTATTTGAACAGGGCAACTTCCTAAAGTGGTCAGACCTCCCTATTTCCCTTAGGCATAAACCATCAGCATGGCTACAATACTCCTCGCTTCGGAAGAATCTCAAAGCCAAATACCCCGAGTTTCATACAGTCCCTCCGGATGACCCTATGATAGCTGAACTCTGCTCCTCCGATTCCTTCAGAGGAAAGGTATCTAGAGTCTATAATCTACTGCAGACCAGAGCCGCTCTCCCTTTTTTTTTCTTAAACTAAGACTTAAATGGGAGGAGGATCTCTGTGTCGAGATTACTGATGAGCGCTGGGCTCGAATGTGTGCGCGTATCCCAGAATGTATCCTACAATTCCAGGTTCAAATTACTACTGTTTAAGGTACTGCACAGATATCACCACACGCCAGCTAAACTGCATCGCATATTCCACAAACTTGCACCTAATTGCCCCAGATGCGGCGCTGACCAAGCTACTTACATTCCTATGATCTGGCACTGCTCACACCTGACACAATACTGGCAGGAAATATGCTCCTCTATGTCAGACATACTAGATTATACCATAGACCCTTCTTCTATGCGCTGCCTCTTCCACGACTTCCCCAAACTGAAGCGTGACTCTAGGAAGTTGGCAGGTCTCTGCATGGTGCTGGCAGTACGCGGCATACTACTGTGCTGGCTTCGTCCCAGTGCGCCCACACACGCTCAGTGGCTCCGAGCAGTCACCTGGGAGCACGATACCGAGGAGGCCTGGGGGGGCAACACAACACCCCCACTCGAGACCAAGGAACATTTTGGCACCCATTCCATGAATACATGTCTGCCCTGACCTCCAACACAGACTCGGAAACCTCCCCTCCCACCGAATCCCCTCATTGATCCTCTATAGGATTTGTTTCCTCTTCAACCCTGGTTGTAACTCGTCCTTTATTACCCGCTCCATGTGATCTGCGTGTTAATGTTGCATTGTACTGTGAAGTCTCCCTATCATGATTTGCAAGTTGATGTCACGTTGTGCCTTCTATGATCTGTTTTTTCTGTGTGTTGTCAAGTCGAATAAATAAAGTTTTAAAAAAAGAAACTACTTAGTCCACATTGCCTTTTTGATGTTGCACCGAGAAACAAAGGCGTTGTAGATCTAAAAAACATCTCCTAACTCGGGCGTTGAAATCTTTCCTCTGACTCATCCAGGTCTGAGGGGAGTGGGTGGTTACCAGCAGGAATTTTCTTCTTGTCAGATAGTACTTCAGGTTTACATTGTGTCTCACTTTTCTAAAATAGAGCTTTTGTGTCTCAAACGTCAGGATGGAGTAGGCCGAACGTGCCCTATACGAAGGTGAGATTTCCCTACCTAAAGAAACTTAGGCTTGTCTGTGTCATAAAGTTCAACGTCAAAGCCAATCTGTGTCCAAAACCTATGCCTGTCCTCGCACATAAATCTATACAGTGTGTAGGTGTCAGCAACCAAAGAAACTGTGTTCAAAGTGAAGTTCTACATGTCTTTCAACTCCTGTCTTATTTACAGTTTCCTCTTCCTTGGTGTCGCAACAGTTCCACCAAAAAGCTCTTGGAGCTCTCTTCTCCAAGTTTGATACAGTTCCAAACAACCTCGGGGTTCCCTTGGCCAAGTTCAGCACAGTTCAGTTAATTCGACTTTTGACAGCTTTCTGTATGAATGGTAATCTTGTAGGCGTTCCAACCATTCACTTGGCGTCCTTCTCTTTAGTTACTTTCAGACTGAGGCAAAATAACTTCAAGCTCTTCCTTTTTCCTTGGCTCACTCCAAGTAGGGGTTACTCTGTCTAGGCGCAGTTGTCGACCAGGCGATTCACCCATTACAGGTCACGTAACCGATAATCCTGAACACTTTCTAATGTTCACTGATTCTTATTGGACTCATTGTCCCCATATCTTTTCTGTCTTCATTTGTGACATTAGCCCCTCTATGTTCCTGTTTCTTCTTGGCAGCCTCTTCATTCTGCCACCACGTGCCTTTCACACAGTTCCTTTTGTGGTGTTTATTCCCTGTCTCCACCATACTTGCACACTGACCAATAGTGCTTTGCATTTGCCTTTCAAGTGCTTCACCAACTCTCATTACCGTTTTTCACTTGGCTTTGTGCTTTCACATTGTTCAAAAATGCTTTTTGCTTATTTTCATTGTACTTGTGCGGTATCTTCATATATTGTGCTTAGCTTTTTTTTTATTTCGGTATTCAATACGTGTGAAAGTGCTTAACGACTTTCTCAGTACTCTATTAATAATGTCCATCTAGTCTCCAGACCCATTTTCTATAAGCGTTAATTTGTCCGGCAACTTCCTTGGCCCTTATTAAGCCCCTGGGGCGCCACGGTTTGAGTGCTCTTTCCCTTCACTCCCCGGGTGCTTGCATGATCCTCTGCTTTCGCTCGCTCCCTTTCCCAGCATTGGAAGCACCGGCGAGCCACGCTCGCCGCTTCCGGACGTTCTTGCTGCCTACTGCAGCATAGTGGAGATGTCTGTGTCCCCCCAGCTGGGGACACAAGGCTCGGAACTCTGCAGAGCTCTTGACTCTCTCGCGGCTCCCTCCATCGCTTGGGTTCTTCGCGCTCCGGTGTCCTTTTCAGCGGCTAGTCCTTTCTAGCCTGCTTTACAGTGCACTGACTTCCCAGGCAGTTCTCCTGCATGTGGGTCACTCCATTTTTATATGCACCTGTAACCTCTCAAGGGTCTGCAGGTGAAAGACATTTGCCTGAAAAACTTTACCTCTATTACTGCGACATGCCTGACCTTTAGGATGGTATTCTACAGTCCTCTAGATGTTTCACAAGTTTTAATTCCCATAAACCAGGGACCAACAATACAAGTTGCAAACTACTAGCCACTTGTCAAAAAGCCTCTTGTCACTTCAGTTCTATACACACAGGACAACATTTTTTACTTGCCAAGAGTCCGATATCAATAGCCAGTAGCTAGTGGCGAGTGCACATTTTGCACCCTGCCATAAACTAAATTGACAAAACATAAAAAAAAAATCAAAATGGAAATCCTTTATCCATATCTAGCTGATGACTATATCCCTAAACTCATTCTGGGCAATTTGAGAGCCAATAACTGTTACCAATGAAGAAAGGGCGATAAATTGATAACTTTCCGATTCACAAAAGATTAGTTGCTCAGGACGAGAACTAACACCAATAGAGTGAATATTCTCCTAACAATACACTGTTTTTTTAGGACTGCGAGAGGCACACGTTTTACCAATCTGGATAACATACGAATAAATGCTTTCCTGGCATATTCGGAATTTGCAGGAAAATATGCAGTGTGTATTCATGTTACTTAACTTTCTGACACAGAAGCTAGGGGAACATAAAGCCAGCCCATTTTTGAAAGGGCTGACACCTTTGCCTGCTCAAAATATCAAGCAATTGGATATTGAATTGAATAGCTTTGTTTGTAAAATCGCACTAAATCGATTCAGTAAATGTGAGCATGTTGAGCATACAAACATCATTTCTATCTCTTTTGAGGTCATAACCTGATGGAAGGATCAGCATTTGATAAGGACTGACTTTATTTTTGTTAAGGGAACGGGACTATTTGTCTCCCATATATATTGCTGCAGTAAGCGTAAATATTTCACAATGAGCAGCGTTTGCTAACCTAGTATTGCATTCCAGACCAACTCCATATTAAGTACCAGCAGGATCCATGATCAACTTCATTACTTTTGCTCTCGCGCAAAACGACTGTTTCTACAAAGGTAGTCTGTATAAACACTTTGTTTTAAGACTGGTCGATCTTCAGGAAACTATGATGGACTGTGCTTTTGCGCTGAGCCTTCCGACTCTTTCTGGTAGAAGTTGAAGGTACATTGATATATAGCAACACACTTTTTGGAGACCTCTTTCCCTATGGCACTGACCTACTGATGAAATTATGCTGATATGACCTGGGAAGGAATCAAAATTGTTTCAGTTTATAGTTTGGCTAAATGACAAAAATGTTAATCTAAAGCTTACATCAACTTGTGCTGCGCTCCAATTGCTTTTTCATCGGTGAAGAAAATTGACACATTCTGGTTCACCTGTGTATCAGACCTATGGATTACTATATATCGCATTACATTACAATAGCTCACATTCTTAGCAGTCAACTGAATAGTACCAATTTAGCCAGTTCCTTGATTTGAGAACCATTGTACAAAAAGGATGTATACTTATACAGGCAAAGATGATGAACCTGCTTCCTAGAATGGAGATAAAAATTCTCTGCCTTGATGAAGCACGTTTGGTGTTCAAATTGGACAACCTGCCACAGAAACATTGTAAAAATGAAGACCTGGAGCCTTTGTGCAAACATCCTTTGAATTGTCCACGTGTATCTAAAAAAGGTACTGAGACACGTAAGCCATTAATTGCTTCCCTTGAACTTGTTAGTTTTTGGTTTAAGGGAATGCAGAATTTAAGGGATCAATTTACCCACTCTTAGTATTTTTGAAAGAAGAAGAAAATATTCTTGCACATTCTTATAGGTCTGTAAATGTTTCCTAAAAGTTGAAAAGGAATAATAGTCTTTAATGAAAACATTATTTTCATTATTCATTCAAATTCCAATGGTCTATTCAGTTTTCTTTGATATATAGCCTTCAATACATTTCTTTAACTGTCATTCAATTATTGCTCTTGTTTATTTGCTTCATTTTGTTAAGTTGTAATATTTGTAGCCTCTTCACTAAATTGGATTTGTCCTCTTTCTCATTGTATTCTTTTATTGCGTTCGCCAGTAGACTTCTTTATTGGCGGCTATCAATATTTACTCTTGTTAGTGTTTATAATTCCAATATTCTTTTGTTTGGATTTAAATCGATGGCATCTTTTCACGTGTTGCCGTCATTCCATATGGAGCTACAGCAGGGAGATTGCCGATTTATGCCTATCGTTGCCAGTGGCCCAAACCTAGCTGTTTTTGTTAAACCTATAATCTTAGAGTACGAGGGAGGAAAGGATATTTTTTGTGCAACATTTTCATAATGTACTTTTTGTTTTACGTTGTTGGTCAAGAGTATTCACTGACCTAAAATTACGCATTATAATGCCTATACTTGATACATTCCTTGTTTTCATTGCTGCAAGAAACACATTGAACTCTGTATTTTGATATGTCCAATTATGTAAACCTGTTTTGATTCATCTAATTGAAATATAAATCTCTTTTGATCTTGCATATAATTTGGACAAATATTATTTCAATATACACAATTCTGTGTGTTGTGTTTTCCTCTATTCCTCTGAAAGGTGCCTTCAAGGAACATTGTACACAAATGGACAAGAAATGCACCTTTTCCTTGAATCTCTTGTCAATTTGTGTGTAAAATCGCATGCGCCAAAACCACGCAGAAAAAACAAAATGGAGATCAATATTTCGGTCATCATGACGTCCTCACGTTCTGTACTTTACAAGATGACTTATTCTGTGATCGAAAGAAAGATGTCAATTGACGCACTATTTTAGTGCTTGCCACCTGTCAAGGGACTTTCTTTGTGGTGACTGCAGTTTATGCAGATTCACTAAAAGTGGACTACAATTTGCTACAGTTGTTTCAGTGGGCAGATGAGACATTTTAGTAATAATCTAAGCACAACTGACATTTATATGATTCTGCCTGTGGGAACCTGCATGCATTAGTTAGACAACAAGACTACACACAACAGGATGATGAAACATTTGTCTAAGGGTTGTTTTACTAATTGAGCCGCTCCAATGGGCAACCACTTTATGATTGAGCACCATAGAGAATATGATTTAATTGGGCATCTTGGAGGTTACTGCCTGAAAGACTGAGGGCTAGCGCTTCAAAAGGCGAATATTTGGATGCTGTCAGATTCGAGATGCATGTGATGGCACGAAACAATTGATTTTTCTATTAAGGGTTGGCATGAAGATAATGTATTAAGTAAAGTTTCTTTTATTCTCTCTATGCAGGACTCCATGAAGTATGACGTGCACGTTCTACAGCTAATACGCTTTTACCCTTGGGGATGAAGTTTTATTCTTTGGCTCCGTTAGACTTTCAAGAGTAAGTAATCAAAATTTGGTAAGCTATGGTTAAAGTACATTTGACTTTGACGGCTTGGTTTTATTTTTAACCTGCATTCCCTTTCTAACCAAAATAAACATGTCTACATTGCCTTGTCGCTGAAGTTGGGTTGTTTGAACTGACTAGATTGGTTAGTCTACCACCCTCTAATACATTGAGGTTCCATGTTGGCCCGTTTCTGAACTGTTTGCAAAATACGTTTTTCTAAATTATTAAATTGTCTTGCATTATGTTATATTCATATGCGTGTGGTTTTATGATTGTATATTGGTTTATAGTGTACTAACAAAATGTATTCATACTCTGCACGGGTTATGTAGACAGACATAACGCACTCGTCAATTGTTGGAAATCGATCCTGTAGGTCTCTGTTCCTAGTCGTACTCTGCTCTCTAAGTAAACTGCACAGAGAATGGGTGCGTGTGGCTGGATGGCTGACATACCCCGGAGCAGACGTGGAGGCATGCTGCAGCATACTGGGACCTTCTATGTGCTCTCTGCACCGGTCGCTTCACCCTGGTGCAGGGGTGGAAACCTACTCTACACTCATATATTTTCCTACACATACTAGCCCGCTGCCACATGGTGCGCATGGAGGGGGTACCCCTTTCAAATTCTGTCCCAAGTGCAACCGCAAGTATCCTTGGGTTGACAAACACGCCACCTGTAACCTCTGCTTGCCGAGGGACCACCCCGAGGCGAACTATAGAGCGTGTAGCCAAGGACCGCTCGACCAAACGTTGGGCCCACCAACCAGGCAACGCAAGGCCATGGAAGCGGAGGGCACCTTCAGTGACGGGAGCGACACCATACTTTAGGACGGCAGTTATGGGGAACACACCCGGCGACACAAGCGCTACCCACACCACTTCCACTAAACACTCGAAGTCCAACCGAGACTCGACGCGCGTGTCGTTCTCGGAAAGAGGCACAGAAAGAGCGGTCCACCGAATCGGTATCCTCTGGGCGTTCTCGGTCAAGATCGCCTCACGACACCAGGCAACCATCCACAGTTGCCAAAAGTGCCTCACTCACCAAAGTCATGGAGGTACGCTCGTCAGAAGACGAAGCCGACCGCCAGCCCCAGGCCGCTCACCAGGAGTCGGATACAGCAGACCGTTCGGCGTCTGCTTCCAAATCCTGACGTCCTCACTCTAAGGTAAGGGACACTACCCCCGAATCTCGACACCAGGCGGCGAAAAGCACTGAGAGGGTTAAAACACCAGGGGAACACTCTTCCACTCATGGGGAAGGAGGGTAAACAGCAGAAGAAACCATCTCACCCTTCTTCTGCACCACAGTTACATAAAGACAGTTCTAAGTCTTCTGATACGCATCTAGCCAAGACCCCTGCACAGGCCCATAGGTCCAGTCAAGTCGGAGAAGGGGAACCCTCTCAAGAAAGGGTCATTCCCAGTTCCAAGAAATGGACCAGTGAGGCTATAGACAGGGTTATGACTAGAATGTCCTCCCTAACAGACTTCTACTCCAAGAACCCACAACACTTCCTCACCTATACCCCTGACGGTACTACTCCCTCAGGATCTAGGAACCCACAGCCCCCTAAGAAGAAACCTCGGTTTGAGACCCCAACGCAAGGTCTGTCTTAAGACCCTTTTTACCTCCAACCTTAAACCCAGTATAGTGAGGATCCACTACAAGATGAGGATCCAGACTTGGTTACGTTGGACGACCAAACTGGGGTGGACTATTATGGGGATGACTAGGACCAAGATGAGGAGGAAGACGACCCAGAAGTCTACAGAATAGACTCCCCTGTAGCCAAAGAACCTCAAGTTACCGACTCTCCAGACGACAACCAGCCCCTCCTAAATGAGGTCTTAACTAGAGCGGCAGAACACTTCCGCATAGACACTCGGGGAGCACAGGATGAGAGGGACTTTGCTGAGGAACTAGTGGGAGAAAAGAAACCCATTGCCCAAGCCATTCCAATTCTCAAGTCCATCCAACGGAGAATTGATCCTTCCCTTCTCAATCCTAACCTCACAAGGGCAGACCCCAGAATTGAGAAATTGTTCAGGGCAGCCCAATCAGGCCCGCTTTACATAAGGGGTCAACTGAAGCCTGAATCCCTGGTAGTTAATAATACCCGGAAGAGGGCGGGAACACCTCTATCATCATCTGAGACTCCCCCCGACAAGGAGAGCAAGAAAATCTATGGGTTGGGAAGGAAGGTAGCCTCCACTTGCGCTTACAAGGCAAGGATTGCCATCTCTACCACTCTGCTGGCTAGTTACAACTGCCACCGGTGGGAGCAAGTAGCTGCCCTCATTGACTCCGCACCAGAACCTTTAAAGGGCCAGTTGGCCCAGGTCGCGTCAGAGTGGAGAGCCGTGTCCGGTTGCATCCTTAAGGCAACCTTTGATGCCTCAGATAACGCTGGCAGGCTAATAGCAGAGAGCACTATCATTAAGAGGCATGCTTGGTTAAGACAGTCACGGTTTAAACCCGAGACACAAGCATCCTTAATCGACATGCCAGTGGAACCTAATCTACTGTTTGGCAAAGCGGTAGAGGACGCATTAAAGACTGCCAAAGACGAGTATGATACTCTGAAATCCCTGGGACAGTTGACCATCAAGCCCCCTAATGAAAGAGGCAATAGTAATTTTCATCGCCCATGCAGCCAAAATTCACAAAGAGGCTCCAATTATTCACAGGGACAGGGTACATCATGGGGTAACAGCCAGCAGTCTACCCAAAGTTACAGCAGAGGAAACGAGAGGGGCCGTGGTAAGGGTAGAGGCAGCCCCAGCAGTGGTGGCACGCCTCCAGCAAAACAGTGACGCCGCGCTCAGGGTCCCTTCTCACGCATCCCCAGTAGGGGGACGCATTTCCAACTTCCCCCAAGCTTGGGAAGGGATCACATCAGACAGATGGGTGCTGTCCACAGGATACTGCATAGAACTGCTAGAGCGTCCCCGAAACCACCCTTCACTTCAAAAGATGCATTCCTCGGACCACCAAAAGATTCTCCTCGAGGAGATCCGTCAATCTTCTAGCAAAGGACGCGATAGAACTCATCCCGGGCAACCAGGTAAACCGGGATATTTATTCAACTTACTTCCTTGTGCCAAAAAAAGATTTGACAATGCGCCCAGTATTAGACTTACGCCCTGCAAACAAGTATGTCAAACCCCAAAAGTTTCGAATGACTACTCTCCAAGAGGTAATCCCCCCTCCTAAAAAAGGGGGATTACATGGCAACATTGGACATGAAAGATGCCTATTTTCATATTTCCATATTCCCAACGCGCAGAAGATTCTTGCGCTTCAAGGTGGACAGTCAGCACTACCAGTTCAAGGTGCTGCCCTTCGGTGTAGCCTTGGCTCCAAGGGTATTCACCAAGGTACTGGCGGTGGCGGCGGCCCACCTGCGCAGGGTGGCAATCCCGGTGTACCCTCACCTGGATGACTGGCTCATCACGGGGGAGACCCCAGTAATTTGCAGGTCAAACATTCAAAGAACCATCAACCTCCTCTTAGAATTGGGTTTCTCCATAAAGGAGAAAAAATCAAGTCTGGTGCCGAGCACATCCAACAGTTCTTAGGAACTGTCCTAGACACTCAAGAGGGGTTGGCCTTTCCATCAGAGGAAAGAATTCGGTATCTACTACTGCAAATTCCTTTTTACTAGCCCGGTCACCAGATAAGGGTGCACAAAGCGATGCGTTTGCTAGGCATGATGGCATCATGTATTTACCTGGTCCCCCACGCGTGCCTGCGCATGCGACCCATGCAAGAATGGTTGGCGAAACAGTGGTCTCGGGCAAATGGTTAGTGGGACGATCTAGTGATCCTTTCGCCAACACTTGTACAAAGTCTTCACTGGTGGACAAGAGAGAACCTGTCAAAGGGGGAAACCCTTCTACGATCCAGAAGTACAGGCTGTAGTCACTACAGACGCATCCCTGTCACGGTGGGGAGCACACCTCCTCCACCACACAGCTCAGGGTCTCTGGGTCTCTGGTCTCACACAGTAGCCAAGAATCATATCAATCTGCTAGAGCTTCTGGCAGTATTCGTAGCGCTTCAGGCTTTCGAACCCCACCTGTTGAACCTGTCAGTCCAGATCCTGACCGACAGCACAACAGCAATGTTTACCTGAACAAACAGGGAGGGACTCGTTTGCCAAATCTGTCCAAGCTTGCCCAGAAAATTTGGATATGGGCACTCAGATGGAACATTTACCTGTCATCTCAACATGTTCCGGGGGATCTCAATTCGCTAGCGGAGGCTTTGAGCAGAGATCCCCTCCCAAGAGAACACGAATGGTGTCTACTCGGAGAAGTCGTAGAAGACCTCTTCTCACAGTGGGTTTTCCCCACTACAGACCTATTCGCCACAAGCGAAAACGGGCAATGCCCAGAATTCGCATCCAGGTTCCCCCAGCCAGACTCCAAGGGGAACACCCTGTGGATGAACTGGTCAGGAATGTTTGCCTACGCTTTTCCACCAACCCCTCTCATGAGGAAGGTGGTCAACAAGATGCACAGGGAATCGATGACGCTCATCCTAGTTGCTCCCATGTGGGCGAGGCAACCATGGTTCCCACACCTACGCAGACTAGCGGTGTGCAAACCCAACAGACTCCCGTGCTGGTACAACCTACAGTCCCAGCACCAAGGTCAAACAGTGCATCCTCAACCCAACTCCATGAACCTGGCAGCATGGCTCCTGAAGTCATAGAGTTTGGACATCTGAACTTACCACAGAGATGTATGGACATCCTAAAAGAATCTAGGAAACCTAACACGAGGCACTGTTACTTTGATAAATGGAAAAGATTTGTTATCTGGTGCCAGAGTAAGCAAATCAACCCGGTTGATTGCACTCCTTCCAATCTCCACCTGCTGGATGCAGGGCTGGTATTTAACTCACTCAAGGTACACCTGGCAGCGCTGTCAGTCTACACCACCAATGTTTCGTGGTGGAAAGTACCAGTGGTTAAAGCCTTCATGGAAGGGGTAAAGAGACTCCAGCCTCCAATTTCAAACCCACCTCCTGATTGGGACCTTAATGTGGTGCTTGCTAAGATCATGGGCCCACCCTTTGAACCCATGCATAAAGCCAGTCTCGAACACCTGACCTATAAAACTGCCTTCTTAGTAGCCTTTACATCCATAAGAAGGGTCAGTGAAATTCAGGCTCTGTCAGTGCCGGATCCTTTCTTTCATGTTCGTAACGATAAACTGGTTCTACGAACACACCCTAGGCTCTCGCCTAAGTTTATTTCTAAATTCCACGTTAACCAGTCCATCGAGCTTCCGGCCTTCTGTCAAGAACCCAAAAGCTCTGCTGAGGTGAAACTACACACTCTAGATGTGTGAAGAGCGGTCCTGTACTATGTAGACAAGACCAGAGCGCTAAGGAAAACAGACCAACTGTTTGTCTCCGTAGCTGCAGGCAGAGAAGGAGATCGCGTCTCTAAAGGTGCCATCTCCAAATGGATAGTCAATTGTATCCAACTATGATACTCCCTTTCTGAAAAGACTCTACCTTTTATGCCAAGAGCCCACTCTACAAGAGGCATTGGGGCCACTCTGGCTTTCATTGCAAATGTACCCATTGACACCATTTGCAAAGCAGCTACGTGGAGCTCTATTCACACTTTTACTCAGCACTACTGCATTGACACTCATTCCAAGACAGATACTCAAGTGGGACATGCGGTTCTAAGACATCTATTTGCTCATGACCCTTCTCACATCCCACCTCCTTCTTCTAACACTGCTCGCTAATCTATGCATATTATGTGATCTAAGCAGATTCCATAAGCCTCGGAAGGGATACATTACTCACCGTAATCCTATATCTGATGCTTGTATCTGCTTAGATTCACATGCGACCCGCCCTTCCTCCCCTCTGAGAGAAGGCGCATGGATGCTTGTAGTCCTATCTTATCTTTCTAACTATCTGCTTGGATAATCTGTACTCGCGCTACTCCTCATGCTACCTCATGTCAGGAAAAAATACAATCTGAGGGTCCTACACGTGTGAGGGATCATGGGTACAGTGGACGTCGCACTAGGGATAGTATAACTGGCACGCCTGTGTCGACGCCCATTTTCGAGTTTCGAAAAACAAACTGTAATACTCTACAGCTTCCACTAGATGTCGGCCTATGCACAGCATGTGAATCTAAGCAGATACAAGCATCAGAAATACGATTACGGTGATGTATGTGTATATATATATATATATATGTGTGTGTGTGTGTGTGTGTGTGTATGTATATATATATATATATATATATTTCTGAGGCTTGTGGAATCTGCTTAGATCACATGCTGTGCATAGGCCGACATCTAGTGGAAGCTGCGGAGTATTACAGTTTGTTTTTCGAAAGTCGAAAATGGGCGTCGACACAGGCGTGCCAGTAATACTATCCCTAGTGTGACGTCCACTGTACCCAAGATCCCTCACGCGTGTAGGATCCTCAGATTGTTTTTTTCCGCCATACTGGTCGGAAGCATCTTGCGGAGTTCCCTGGCCTTAGCCATACTTTTGCTGTTATTATAATTATAATTCTTATTCATTCCCTTCCCCACCCCAACGTCGACCCTCGACCTCGACGACGGCTGGAGAAGTCATCGACCGTCGACTGCTGCACGACGGATCTGGGCCTCGGAAGGCCGCTGGCCTCGGCCCTTACAAGTAGGGAGAGTGGGGGGTGGTACATACTCTTCACTCTTGATATATAGTTACATTTTATATATTCCTACACTTAGCAGCCCGCTGCCTTAAGGTGCGTATGGAGGGTACCCCTTTTCAATTCTGCCCCAAGTGAAATCGCAAATACCCTTGGGTCGACAGGCACGCCACGTGCAATCTCTGCTTGCCGAGGGATCACCCCGAAGCGAACTGCAGAGCGTGTAGTAGGTTTAAACCTAAGACACTTAAGGACCGTTCGACAAAGCGTTGGGCCCACCACACCAGGCAGGAGGCCATGGCAGCGGAGGGCGCCTTCAGCGATGGCAGCGACGCCGTACTTTCGGACGGCGAGGGCATTATGGCGTCGAAAGACAGCCGGCGAGCGCAGGTCCCCGACCTCGGAAGGTCGTCCGGCAGGGCGGCTATGGGGAAGACCCCCGGCGACGCAAGCGCTACACACCTAACACACACTAAACACACTAAGACCAACCGGACCTCGACGACGTCGACTTCCCGGAAAGAGGCACAAACGGTCCGACTCGGTGTCCTCTGGGCGCTCTCGATCGAGATCACCTCACGACGCAAGGCAATCATCCACTCTTGCCAAGAGTGCCTCGCTACACACATTAACGGAAGTTCGATCGTCGGGAGACGAAGACGACTTCCACCCCCAGGCCGCGCTCCAAGATACCGAGACCGCGGTTAACACCAGTGAGGCCCCACGCCCGGAGCACACAGATACCTCTCCAGACCCTCGGCGCCAGGCGTCGAAAGTCTATGGGGCCTCCAAGGGACAGGGAAAACATTTTTCCACGCACGGGGAGGGGGGGAAACAGCGGAAAGCACAGCCTTCCACTCCTGTAAAGCCATCCTCTCACCCTAGGCAGACAAGCAAACACAAGTCTACCCTTGAAAAGTCCCATAAATCATCACCTACTAAAGTAATACCCTGTTCCAGGGAATGGTCCAGTGAAGACATAGACAGGGTTATGTCTAGGATGTCTTCCTTGGCTGATTTTTATGATAAGAACCCAGAACATTTTCTTTCATATAACCCTCAAGGGGCCACACCCTCAGGCTCCTCCGATCCTATCCCGCTAAGTAAAAAGCCCCGGTTCGAAAGACCTGAACCCTTCGAGGTTCAGCCTTACTCCACTCCATATTCTACTCCACTCCCCAGTTACCAGGGACAAGTTTTCCCTGGAGAGGACCAGGAGTTTGAAATTATGGAAGAACAAACCGGGACAGATTACTATGCAGAGGATGAGGACCTGGAGGAGGGAGAAGATGAGCAGGAAATTTACAGAGTAGATTCCCCAGTACAAAGCGAAGCCCCAGTTACCGACTCGAGGTTCTCGCTCGAGCAGCGGAACATTTCCACATCGACACCCACGGTGTACAGGAGGAAAGGGACTTCGCGGAGGAGTTTGTAGGAGAGAGGAGACCGGTCGCTCAGACCATCCCTATCCTCAAATCCATCCAACGAAGAATAGATCCTTCCCTGGTGAATCCTAACCTCACCAGAGCTGTCAACCCCAGAATTGAAAAGATTTTCCGGGCAGCCCAGTCTGACCCTCTGTATATAAGGGGACATCTTAAACCAGATTCCCTAGTGGTTACCAACACTAGAAAAAGGGCTGGCACGCCCTTATCTTCATCAGAAGCTCCTCCCGACAAGGAGAGCAAAAAACTTTACGGGTTGGGCAGGAAGGTAGCCTCAACGTCCGCCTACCAAGCAAGGATTGCGAATTCCACCACCCTGTTGGCTAGTTACAACTGCCATCAATGGGAAGAAGTCGCGGCGCTCATTGCCTCTGCTCCAGAACCGTTAAAGGGCCAGCTGGCTCGGATCTCGGCAGAGGGGAGAGCCGTGTCTGGTTGCATTTTAAAAGCAACTTTCGACGCCGCTGACAACGCAGGGAGATTGATAGCAGAAGGTACTGTTATCAAGAGACATGCGTGGTTACGGCAGTCGGGATTCAAGACAGAAACCCAGGCTTCTTTAATAGACAAGCCAGTGGAACCCGACCTATTGTTTGGGAAAGCGGTCGAAGACGCACTTAAAAATGCCAAAGATGAATATGAGACTCTCAAATCCCTTGGCCAGCTTACCAACAAACCCCCTAACCAGAGGGGGAACAGTAATTTTCGTCGCCCACGCGGCCAAAATTCACAAAGAGGCAACTATGCCCAGGGACAGGGTACACAATGGAATAACAACCAGCAGTCTACCCAGAGTTACGGCAGGGGTAACAAGAGAGGTCGTGGAAGAGGCAGAGGCAGCCCCAACAAGGGAGGTGGCACGCCTCCACCAAAACAGTGACGCTCAGTTCAGGGTCCCTTGTCACGCAACCCCAGTAGGGGGACACATTTCCACCTTCACCCAGGCTTGGGAAGGGATCACCTCAGACAGATGGGTGCTGTCAACAGTATCCGCAGGATATTGTATAGAACTACTGCAGCGTCCCCTGAACCATCCTCCACGACAAAGGGTGCACTCCCTAGAGCATCAAAGGATCCTTCTCGAGGAGATCGCCATTCTGCTAGAAAAGGACGCGATAGAACTCGTCCCAGGACACCAGGTAAACAAGGGTATCTATTCAACTTACTTCCTTGTGCCAAAGAAAGATTTGACAATGCGCCCAGTATTGGATTTACGGCCTGCCAACAAGTATGTCAAGCCCCAAAAATTCCGTATGACCACGCTACAAGAGGTAATCCCCCTCCTAAAAAAGGGGGATTACATGGCAACCTTGGATATGAAAGATGCTTATTTTCATATTTCCATGCTCCCAGCGCACAGAAAGTACTTGCGCTTCAAGGTGGACAGTCGCCACTACCAATTCAAGGTACTGCCCTTCGGGATAGCTTCAGCACCAAGGGGATTCACCAAGGTACTGGCGGTGGCGGCTGCACACCTACGCAGGGAGGCAATCCCGGTGTAGCCTTATCTGGACGACTGGCTCATAACGGGGGAAACCCCAGGAATTTGCAGGTCAAACATTCAGAGGACTATCGACCTCCTCCACGAATTAGGCTTCTCTATCAACGAGAAAAAGTCAAGTCTAGTGCCAAGCACCTCAAAACAGTTTCTAGGAGCTATCCTAGATACTCAGAAAGGATTGACCTTCCCTTCGGAAGAGAGAATTCGGAATATACTTCTGCAAATTCCGCATTATCAGTCAGGTCAACAGATAACAGTACGCAAAGCTATGCGGTTACTGGGCATGATGGCGTCATGCATTTACCTGGTCCCCCACGCGCGTCTGCGCATGCGTCCCATGCAGGAATGGTTGGCGAAACAGTGGTCTCAGGCAAGTGGTCAGTGGGACGATCTAGTGGTCGTTTCGCCAACACTCGTACAGAGCCTACACTGGTGGACAAGAGAGAATCTCGCAAAGGGGAAACCCTTTTACGATCCCGAAGTACAAGCCGTGGTGACTACAGATGCATGCCTGACTGGGTGGGGAGCTCACCATCTCCACCACACAGCTCAGGGTCTCTGGTCTCACTCAGTAGCCAAGAACCACATCAATCTGCTAGAGCTTCTGGCAGTATTCCGAGCGCTAAAGGCGTTCGAGCCCCATCTACTGAACTTGTCGGTGCAGATCAGGACGGACAGCACGACAGCCATGTTCTATCTGAACAAGCAAGGGGGGACTCGTTCGCCAAATCTGTTCAAGCTTGCCCAGAAAATATGGATATGGGCACTCAGACGGAACATCTTCCTGTCATCGCAACATGTTCCAGGGGAGCTCAATTCCCTAGCGGATGCTCTAAGCAGAGACTCCCTCCCAGAAGAACACGAATGGGTCCTTCACAGAGACGTAGTAGAAGATCTCTTCTCTCAGTGGGGTTTCCCCACTATAGACCTATTCGCCACAAGCGAAAACAAACAATGCCCAGGATTTGCATCCAGGTTCCCCCAGCCGGACTCCCAAGGGAAGGCCCTGTGGATGAACTGGTCAGGGATGTTTGCGTACGCTTTTCCACCAACTCCTCTCATCAGGAAGGTGGTGTACAAGATGAACAAGGAATCGATGACGCTCATCCTAGTTGCTCCCATGTGGGCGAGACAACCATGGTTTCCACACCTACGCAAAATGGCGGTGTGCGAGCCCATCAGACTCCCAGCCTGGTACAACCTACTGTCCCAGCAACAGGGTCAAACAGTGCATCAGGAACCCAACTCTATGAACCTAGCAGCATGGCTCCTGAAGTCATAGAGTTTGGACATTCAAATTACCACAGAGGTGTATGGACATTCTAAAGGAGTCCAGGAAACCAAATACAAGGCACTGTTACTTTGATAAGTGGAAAAGATTCGTTATCTGGTGCCAGAATAAACAAATCAACCCGGTTGATTGCACTCCTTCCAACGTTGTGACATACATGCTCCACCTGCTGGATGCAGGGTTGGTTTTTAACTCGCTGAAAGTACACCTGGCAGCCCTCTCGGCTTATACCACATCCCATAACAAGGTCTTGTGGTGGAAAGTACCAGTGGTTAAAGCCTTCATGGAAGGAGTAAAGAGACTTCACCCTCCTATTTCGAACCCACCGCCAGGATGGGACCTCAACGTGGTGCTAGCTAAGCTCATGGGACCCCCATTCGAACCCATGCATAAAAGTAGTCTCAAACACCTGACTTATAAAACGGCCTTCTTAGGAGCCATTACCTCCATAAGAAGGGTCAGTGAAATTCAGGCTCTGTCAGTGCAGGATCCTTTCTTTACTATCCACAAGGACAAACTGGTTTTACGCACACACCCTAGGTTCTCACCTAAATTCATATCCAAGTTCCATGTAAACCAGTCCATCGAGCTTCCGGCTTTCTTCCAAAACCCGCAAAGCTCGGCTGAGGTGAAACTACACACCCTAGATGTGCGTAGGGCGGTCCTCTACTATGTAAATAAAACCAGACCGCTAAGGAAAACAGATCAACTGTTTGTCTCCGTAGCTACAGGCAGAGAGGGGGATCGCGTCTCTAAGGGCGCTATCTCGAAGTGGATTATCAACTGTATACAGCTGTGTTACTCTCTTTCTGAAAAGACTCTGCCTTTTACGCCAAGGGCCCACTCTACTAGAGGCATTGGTGCCACTCTGGCTTTCATTGCAAATGTTCCCCTCGACACCATTTGCAAAGCAGCTACTTGGAGCTCTATTCACACTTTTACTCAGCATTACTGCATTGACACTCATTCCAAGACAGATACACAAGTGGGACAAGCGGTTCTAAGACACCTGTTTGCTCATGACCCTTCTCACATCCCACCTCCTTCTTCTGGTACTGCTCGCTAATCTATGCACAGCATGTGATCTAAGCAGATTCCACAAGCCTCAGAAGGGATACATTACTCACCGTAATCGTATTTCTGATGCTTGTATCTGCTTAGATTCACATGCGACCCACCCTTCCTCCCCTCCGAGAGAAGGCGCATGATTACTTTTAGTCTTACCTTTTGTCTATCTGCTTGGATTATCTGTACTCACGCTACTCCTCATGCTTCCTCATGTCAGAAAAAATACAATCTGAGGATCCTACACGCGTGAGGGATCTTGGGTACAGTGGACGTCACACTAGGGATAGTATTACTGGCACGCCTGTGTCGACGCCCATTTTCGACTTTCGAAAAACAAACTGTAATGCTCCGCAGCTTCCACTAGATGTCGGCCTATGCACAGCATGTGAATCTAAGCAGATACAAGCATCAGAAATACGATTACGGTGAGTAATGTATCCCATATATATATATATATGATACAGAGTATTACAGTTTTTGTTTTTGAAACTCTAAAAGGGACGGCGACCGGGCGTGCTAGTAATACTATCCCTAGTGTGACATCCACTGTACCCATAATCCCTCGCGCGTCGAGGTCCCTCCGATTATTTTTTTTCCGCCATTTTAGACAGACGCGTATAGCAGAGTTCCTCTTTCGGCATAAAGCCATTTACTTATTTCAATTACTGATAGTTCATTCTTTCTATCCTTTTCTTCACTGACCATCGAAGAACCATGCCGGGGAAGACAAAGAGACTGCCTGTCGAAGGACTACAGCGACAGACCGTTCGGCCTTGGAAGGCAGCCCCGGGCCTCAGCCCAGTCAGTAGGAACAGAGGGCGGAGGTCATTTTAGGAGGTATATGCCCCTTTCCTTACACTATTTTCGCCCAGCTGCCATAGTTTGTAGTTATGGACAAATCCCCATTAAAATTTTGCCCCAAGTGTAATCGAAAATGTCTGTGTCGATAAGCATTTAGTCTGTAACTTGTGTCTCCCAAGAGACCACGTTGAGGGGTCTTGTAGAGCGTATAGGCTCTTCAAGCCCAAGACTTTAAAGGACCGATCGACAAAACGCTGGGCACACTACGCCAGGCAGCTCGAGGCCATGGAGGTAGAAGGTGCTTTCAGTGATGGCAGCAACAACGCTGTTTCGGGCGACGGGGTAGCTTCAGCTACCCAAGCACAGACCCCGACCCCAGAGGACAGGTCGGCAGGCCTGTTGTGGGGACTACACCAGGCGGCGGAAGTGCATCAAAACCATCCACCTCTAAACACATATCCCCTTGTCGAGACTTGACGCATGGGTCGATTGGTCGACAATGCACGACACACAGGGAAAGGTCTGTTGAGTCCTTGTCCTCTGGGTATTCCTGCTCGAGATTGCTGCACGACAGGACCCAACCGTTGAAAAATGGCGAGGGTATCGCCTTTAAAATTCCCTCCGAGGGCTGATCGTCCGCAGACTCATCTACTCTCATCCAAAAGTCGATGGTCTGCGTCAGATCAGGAGTAGGCCCTAAGAAGTCTGATAGACACGTTTCTGGGCGCCAAGACGGGGGAAAAAAAAGAGCATTAAAAGGTCCTCTAAGGGCCACCCCCACCCCCACCCCCCCCCACCCCCCATAGGGATAAAAGCCCTCATAGGGAAAGAACTCCTGATAAAGAAAAACCTAAAGAATCTAGGCACATTTCTCATAAGGATAAACCTGTAGCGGCTAGGCCTAAAAAATCTGGGGTGATTCCTCCCACAGATTTAGGACTTCCTTCCCAACCCTTGGTAATCCCAAGTTCAGCAGAATGGTCTTCACAAGACATAAGACGGGGTCATGAAAAGAATGTCCTTTATGGCCAATTTCTACGAAAAGGACCCTGCATACTTCCAGAGTTTCCACTCCATTCCCCCCACTACTGCTCCCTCTGGGCGACAAGTGTCTGCTCAACTTTCTTAACCCCCTACTAAAAGGTTTTGTACAGACATTACAGTGCGGAGCACAGTCCTAGAGCTCTATGACCTGGACTCCGAACATGACGACCTCTCAATTGTAGAGGCAGCTGACCCTCAGTACAATGAGGAGGCAGCAGACCCTTATTATGGGGACAATGTGTCATGCCACTTACCTGGGGTGCGGGGCGCATCTGCAGGTCCCAGCGCTTCCCGTCCTGGCGCATCTACCCCCGATACAGGTTGGGGGAACCTCGGTCATATGCGGCTCATGCCGCTTCCGAGTTTTCCCGTTCGCGTGGTTCGCGCAGGCGCGGAAGGCCGTGTTTCGCCCTCCACGCATGCGCCATCCACAGAGCGCTCGGGAAGTTGCAAGCTTGCTTTCCAAGGCTCGTTTTGGGCGCGTCACCACCCGGGGACAGCACGGATTGCGTTCCAAGCCTCCCGGGTGCTGCCTGCCCTATATTAAGGGCTAGTTTGCTTGAACAAACCGCGTCTCAACGCGGTTTGTTTCCTGATCGCGTCCTCGCCTGTGTAACTCTTGAGTAGCACCTTGTCAGCCTTCCCAGCCTTTTGTTCCTAGTCCTTCCCTGCTGGTGTTTCCTTTCCTTGTCTGCCCCTGGGAGTTTTCTTGCCTCTTTCCTTTCTTGCCAGTAGGTTCCCTGGGCCATCATTTTCCCTGCTCCCTTCCTGCTTTCCAGTTCTTCCCCTTGTTCTGCCCCAGGGTTCCTAGTCCCTCCTGCCTCCTTACCTGTTGGTTCTGTGCCTTACCTGTTGGTTCTGTGCCTTGCCTCCTGCCATCTCTAGAGTTCTCTGCCTACTCATCCTTCCTCTGCACCTGCCAACTTCGGTTCTCTTCATCGATCCACTGCTTCTTCTGGAGCCAAGCTGTTGTATCCTGCTGTGGATTCTCCATCCTGTCAAGACCCGCCTCCCCTGTCAGTGCTTGCACTGTCCCGACGTCACGAAAATCAGGAAAGTGCGCATCCGTGGCGTTGGGAGCTGGTTCACCACTGACCTTGTTAGAATTCAGGGTGGGTGTTGCGCTGGTTCCTCGCGTTACACATTCAGCAACCATCAGTCGGACAGCCTGGCTACTTCACCACGACCATCAACTGGAAGTTCAGGTACTCAGCGCCCACGAGACGCTTTTCTTAACAGATTGAGACGCCTACCTTCTGACTCCGAGATGGATGAAGCCCAGGAACTTCGGGAAGAGATGCGGGCCCTTCGAGCCGAGATGACTGCGCTCCATCAAGAGAACATTGGTCTAAGACAGATGGTGGCGCAAGGTACCGGGGCTACACCTCAGGGCGAAGGTGCAATGGCTCATACCGCACCTATCAAATTCGATGGAGATTCAAGACGTGTGGCCGAGTTTTGTAATCATTGTAGAATACACTTCCTCTTCAGGTCCTCCTATTTCAACTCAGACAAAGCCAAGATTGGGTATATTCTGGGTAATTTGACTGGGAACGCACTTGCTTGAACAGCGCCTTTGGTGGCTGCCAATAGTCCCATTCTCAATGACTTTGCAGCGTTCGAAAAAGCGTTCCTAGAGGTTTTTCAATCACCCAATCTGGCTTCTGCGGCACAATCAATTGATGGACCTCAAGCAAGGAGCCATGGACATAATAGCCTATATTGGTCGCTTATGACAATTGGCCACCGATTCCCAGTGGCCTGAAGTAACCCAAAGGACTCTGTTTCGTCGGGGATTAAGAGAAGAATATAAGGATGAATTATTACACATTCCAGAGCCCGACACCCTTCAGCAACTCGTGGAACAAGTTTTGCGGATTGATCACAGACTGGCAGAACGAAGAGGAGAGAGACGTCGAGCTGAGAGGCTGTTTCCTAGACCCGCAAACACGTCTACCGGGATTCCTGGGTCTTCGGACTTCGGTGCAGAACCCATGCAGTTGGGTGCTGTCAGGGGTCCGTTATCAGAAGCAGAACGGAAACGCCGAAGACGTCTTGGAGCCGCCGGGCATTACTTGGGTACCTGTCGTTTACGCCCCCAAAGGAAGTCGGAAAACTAGAAGACCTGGTCCTATCGAAATTGGACTACTGCAACGTATTACTACTGGGCACATCCAACACTAACCTAGCCAAAATGCAACTTTTGCAAAACAAAGTCCTGAGGGCAGCACTAGGCATAAAAAAATCAGACCACATATCCAAGACCAGGAAAGATGCCCACTGGCTCCCCATCAAAGCCCGCATCATTTTTAAAACACTATGCATCACCCACAAATGCATTACTAAAAAAGGACCTACCTACCTCAATAACACTCTGCATCTTAAAACTAACATAAGATTACTGAGATCCAACGACAAATTCCTCCTGGACCCCCCTTGATTCAAAACCACTAGAGCAGGGGGCAGCAGCTTCACCACTTTAGCCCCCAAACACTGGAACACCCTACCCATCACCATCAAAACAGCATCCTCCTTTAAGCTCTTTAAGAAACAGCTAAAAACCTGGTTATTCAACCAATATTAGCACCCTAAGGTAGGACCCCTCCATCGGACACTGTTGTAAATACTTAGGCCACTGTATATTTTTGTGAATATGTTGTAACCTATATCTTGTATTGAACCCTCTGTAATGTTTTGATTGTGACTAATTCCTAAGCTATCTTATAACCTCGCCGTGACACCTGAGGGTCTGGGCGTGTAACAAATATACAAATAAATAAAAATAAAATAAACCTGTCGTCTATAGGAAAGGCAACGACAGGTCTCCCTTCACTTTAAGTCCTTTCCGGCCCCTGCTCCTTGTTTCAGCCCATGCAACCTGCTGTCTTGTTAGTTTTGGAGATCAAACTGACATGGTTAGACAAGAAGGTGGAAGCTCTTGGCTTATTGGACTGTGGAGCTTCTGGTAATTACATTGATGAAACCTTCGCAGCAAGGCATGGTTTACCTTTGTTTTCCCGGAAGAATGTTCTGCCCGTGGAGGTGATTGATGAGACTCCTTTATCCTCGGGGCCAATACGTCAACATACCATTGGTCTATTTATCCAGATCAAGGAACATGGTGAAAGAATCGCTCTGGACGTCATCAAATCACCTTCATATTCAGTAGTTTTGGGTTTACCGTGGCTGCTATGCCACAATCCCACTATCGATTGGGAAGCACGCACTTTAGTTTTTGCTTCCGCTCATTGCCTCCGGAATTGTTGCTTGCCTGGCAGGCCTCAGAACATCGTCATCCCCACACCTCTTGCAAGAAGCAATAGTCCACCTGGTCTTTGCTCATTGTTCCCAATCCCTCAAGTATACGACGATTTTCGGATGGTCTTTTCTGAGCCAGGGGATATACCTCTACCACCTCACAGAACATTCGATTGTTCCATTGATTTGATACCAGGTTCGGTGATACCTCATGGGAAGGTGTACGCCTTGTCCTTAACCGAGAAACAGGTCTTACAGGAATATCTGGATGACTGCATCAAGAAGGGATACATAGCACCGTCGAAATCCCCTGCTGGTTTTCCTTTATTCTTTGTGAAGAAAAAGGAAGGTACTTTACGTCCTTGTATAGATTACCGCCAATTGAACGACATCACGCGAAAAGACAGATACCCACTGCCCTTGATCCGGAATATCATGGAATCACTTCGAACAGCCCAAGTCTTCACCAAGTTGGATCTCCGTGGAGCCTATCATCTGATCCGGATAAAGGAAGGCGATGAATGGAAGACGGCCTTCAAGACTCCATTTGGGCATTACGAATATCGGGTAATGCCATTCGGTTTGTGTAATGCCCCGCCCGTCTTCCAGCGCTTTATGGACTACATTTTTAGCGACCTGATTGGCATCTCAGTTTGGTTGTATCTGGATGATATTCTCATTTTCTCTGTTACCCAGGAACAACATGTGGAACACGTCCGAGAGGTGCTTCGACGGTTGTCCCAGAATCAACTGTATGCAAAAGCAGAGAAGTGCTCTTTTCACAAGGAAAGCATGGAGTTTTTAGGCTATGTGATCAGTGGATCAGGCATCTTCATGGATTCCGCTAAGGTATAAGCCATTCAGGAATGGAACCAATCTCTCGATCTGAAGTCCCTGCAACGGTTTTTAGGGTTTGCCAATTTCTATCGGCAGTTCATACCCCATTTCTCACAGCTAACGACTCCTTTAACTCGACTAACCAGCAGCAAAGTACCTTTTCTTTGGGATTCGCAGGCCACCATGGCCTTTGACACCTTGAAAAAAGCCTTCAGCACAGCACCCATTCTGTGTCACCCCAATGACGAGATACCATACATCGTAGAAGCAGACGCTTCCGACTTCGCTGTTGGTGCTGTTCTCCTGCAGAAGCAATCGGAATCCGGCATGGAACATCCTGTGGCTTATTTCTCCCGCAAACTCACTCCTAGTGAACGGAACTATGCCGTGATTGAGAAGGAGCTGTTGGCCATAAAAGCAGCATTTGAAGAATGGAGGCATCATCTCCTCGGGGGACGGCATTCGGTGGAAGTTCGTACTGACCATCGCAGTTTACAGTATTTACGTTCTCTTCAGTGCCGTACCTCTCGCCAAGCCCGATGGGCCTTTTTCTCTCACTACGACTTCCACATAACTTACATTCCCTGTGCTCAGAACTTGAAGGCTGATGCCTTATCCCGTTCTTTGGAAGGAGATGTTAAGAGCGACTGTAGTGACAAGCCACTGATCTCTCCGAAGCATTTTCTACTTACGCTCTCACCTCATCTCCAGACGATTGTACAGGACACCATAACAGATCCAGCTCGGGCAAGCCTCTTGAAACGACCACAGATCACTGAACGCAATGGGTTGCTTTTTTATCGGAACAGATTATATATACCCACTGTCTCTCTTCGGACTCTTGTACTTCACGGGTTCCATGATTCCCGAGTTGGTGGACATCGTGGCATAAAGGCCACCCAAGAACTAATATCCAGGCAATTCTGGTGGCCAGGTTGGGCCGAAGAAATTGGGCGGTATGTCAAGAGCTGTCCTGTGTGCGCCCAGACCAAGACCCCATGGAAAAGACCATTGAGTTACTTCATCCCACAGAGATACCTCCCTATCTATGGCATACCATTGCCGCAGATTTCATCGTTGACCTTCCTCCATCCGATGGATGTACCTGCATCATGGTGGTTGTAGACTGTTTCACCAAGACTGCCAATTTTGTCCCATTTCCCAGAATACCCACGGCATCCCAGATGGCTTTGGCGTTTTTCCAGGAAATTTACAGGCTACATGGATTACCAGAAAAGATCATATCCGATCGTGGATCCCAGTTTCTGTCCTCTTTCTGGCGTCAGTTATGTAATCATCTAGGCATTCACAGAGCCCTGATTTCGGGTTATCATCCACACACTAACGGCCAGACTGAGAGAACTAACCAAACTTTGGAGCACTACCTTCGGTGCTTTGCTAATGCCACTCAGACCAATTGGAAAACACATCTGGTTCTTGCTGAAGCCTCTTATAACAATGCAGAACATTCCGCTACCGGACTCAGTCCGTTTTACTGTTCTTTTGGTCAACATCCTAAATTGGTACCTTTTCATCCTGCACCACCCAGTGCAGTCCCATCTGCCGATCATCTGGTCGTCACCATCCAAAAGCAACACTCGCTGGCACGCAGAACTCTTGCAGAGGCACAGGTGCGCATGAAACAACAGGCTGATAAAGGGCGCACTCGTGAACCAATTTTCCATGTGGGAGATTTAGTCTGGTTGTCCTCTAAGAATCTGCCAGTGCGTAATCTACCTACCAAACTAGCTCCCCGTTATTTTGGCCCATTCAAGGTTACTAAGCGTTTGTCCTCTGTAGCATATCGCCTACAGTTGCCACAGTCCTGGCGGGTTCATCCTGTCTTCCATGTCTCCCTTTTGAAGCCTTACGTGGTAGACACATTCCAGCGATCTTTTTCCCGTCCTGCCTCTGTTGATGTCCGCAGAGTGCCCGAATTTGAAGTACAGGAGATCTGTGATTCGCGCATACGACGGGGAGTACTTCAGTACTTGGTGGACTGGAAGGGTTACCCTGCCTGTGATCGCACTTGGGAACCATGCAGTTATGTGCACGCTCCCCGTCTGGTTCGCGATTTCTACCTCCGATTCCCTTGGAAACCTGGGGCACCTGGCCTTTCTGGGAGGGGACATAGTGTCATGCCACTTACCTGGTGTGCGGGGCGCATCTGCAGGTCCCGGCGCTTCCCGTCCTGGCGCATCTACCCCCGATACAGGTTGGGGGAACCTCGGTCATATGCCGCTCATGCCGCTTCCGGGTTTTCCCGTTCGCGTGGTTCGCGCAGGCGCGGAAGGCCGTGTTTCGCCCTCCGCGCATGCGCCGTCCACAGAGCGCTCGGGAAGTTGCAAGCTTGCTTTCCAAGCCTAGTTTTGGGCGCGTCAGCACCCGGGGACAGCACGGATTGCGTTCCAAGCCTCCCGGGTGCTGCCTGCCCTATATTAAGGGCTAGTTTGCTTGAACAAACCGCGTCTCAACGCGGTTTGTTTCCTGATCGCGTCCTCGCCTGTGTAACTCTTGAGTAGCACCTTGTCAGCCTTCCCAGCCTTTTGTTCCTAGTCCTTCCCTGCTGGTGTTTCCTTTCCTTGTCTGCCCCTGGGAGTTTTCTTGCCTCTTTCCTTTCTTGCCAGTAGGTTCCCTGGGCCATCATTTTCCCTGCTCCCTTCCTGCTTTCCAGTTCTTCCCCTTGTTCTGCCCCAGGGTTCCTAGTCCCTCCTGCCTCCTTACCTGTTGGTTCTGTGCCTTACCTGTTGGTTCTGTGCCTTGCCGCCTGCCATCTCTAGAGTTCTCTGCCTACTCATCCTTCCTCTGCACCTGCCAACTTCGGTTCTCTTCATCGATCCACTGCTTCTTCTGGAGCCAAGCTGTTGTATCCTGCTGTGGATTCTCCATCCTGTCAAGACCCGCCTCCCCTGTCAGTGCTTGCACTGTCCCGACGTCACGCAAATCAGGGAAGTGCGCATCCGTGGCGTTGGGTGCTGGTTCACCACTGACCTTGTTAGAATTCAGGGTGGGTGTTGCGCTGGTTCCTCGCGTTACACATTCAGCAACCATCAGTCGGACAGCCTGGCTACTTCACCACGACCATCAACTGGAAGTTCAGGTACTCAGCGCCCACGAGACGCTTTTCTTAATACAATGAGGACCAAGAGGCTGACCCAGGGGCCAATATGTATCCAGTAAACTCACCTATTGATCAGGGTCCTCCTATCGTTAATTCTCCTACTGACAACCCAAACCCTTCTTAATGAGGTGCTAGCCAGGGCGCCAGAGCACTTTAAAATTCACACCCGGGAGGTACAGGAGGATAAGCACTTTGTAGAACAGATCTTTGGGGACAAGAAAACAATGGCGCAGTTTATTCCTCTACTCAAGTCAATACAGCGCAGGATACAACCGTCATTAGAAGCCCCTAACCTCTCACGGGTGGTACACCCACGTAGAGAAAAGCTCTTTAAACCCGCACCTTCAGACCCACTGTATATTAGAGGGCAGCTGAAGCCAGACTCATTAGTTGGAACTACAACTAGGAAAAAAGCGGGCACCCGACAAGGAAAGCAAAAAGATTTACACCATGGGTAGAAAGGTCACCTCTTCTGCGGCTTACCAGACCAGAATTCCGAAAAATGCAACCCTTTTGGCCAGTTACAACTACCACAAATGGGAGGAAGTGTCAGCTCTACTATAGTCTGTCCCAGAACCACTGAAGACCGAGCTAGCAGAGGTGGCCGCAGAAGGGAGGGCAGTGTCAAGCTGCTTACTTAAGACCAACCTTGATGCGGCAGACCATGCCAGAAGAATCATTGATCAGGGTACTATTATTAAACGTCATGCGTGGCTGTAGCAATCTGGTTTCAGACCAGAAACGCAGGCCACCCTAATTAACATGCCTATTGAACCCAATGTGCTCTTCGGCAAGGCCGTTGAGGACGCCTTTAAGACCGCCATAGACGAGTATGACGCACTTAAATCGTTGGGCCAACTCACCAACAGGCCACCCGGCCAAAGGGGTAATGGCTGTTTTCACTGCCAAGTTTCTCAACCGGGATCCAATTCCAGTCAAAACCAAGGCTTCTCCCAGGGAAATAATCAAGGTCAGTCCTCCCAGGGCTATCCCAGAGGACAGAGCAGAGGTTGTGTCATGGGAGGAGCAACCCCTCTCGAGGTGGCACACCACCTCAGAAGCAGTGACATTCCGCTTCAGGTGCCCTACCATGCCTCACCAGTAGGAGGGCGCATTTCGAGCTTCACCCACGCATGGGAGGGAATCACTTCAGAGAGATGGGTGCTTGATCCACTCAAAAGAACACCAACGTATCCTACTTGAGGAGATGGCCACGCTTCTAATAAAGGACGCCATCGAAGTCGTACCGGTCAACCAGGTAAACGGGGGTATTTATTCAACTTACTTCCTTGTGCCAAACAGTTCCTAGGAGCTGTCTTAAACACACAAGAGGGGTTGGTCTTTCGTCCGAGGAAAGAGTCCAAAATGTGTTACTGCACATACTGCATTATCGGGCAGGCCGCCAGATAAGGGTGCGCAAAGCTATGCGTTTGCTAGGCATGATGGCATCTTGCATTTACCTGGTTCCTCATGCCCGCCTGCGCATGCGACCCATGCTTAAGACCACTGTTCGCCAACCACTCCTGCAAGTGGTCAGTTGGACGATCTAGTCGTTGTTTCGCCAACACTTGTACAAAATCTTCGCTGGTGGACAAGGGAAAATCTGCTGAAGGGGAAACCCTTCTATGATCCATAGATGCAGGTGATTGTCACAACGGACGCCTCTCTATCGGGGTGGGGGCTCACTACCTTCACCACACAGCTCAGGGTCTGTGGTCTTGCACGGCAGCTCAGAACCACATCAATCTACTAGAGCTTCTGGCGGCATTCAAAGCCTGTCGGGCATTCGCATCCCATTTAACGAACCAATCTGTGCACATCCTGACAGACAGCAGTACAGCAATGTTTTATATCCACAAACAGGTGGGCACACATTCTCCAAATCTATCCAGACGTACGCAGCAAATTTGGAAATGGGCACTCGAATGGAAGATGTTCCTATCGTCACAACATGTTCCAGGGGAACTAAACTCCCTAGCAGATTCATTGAGCAGAGGTCCCCTACCAGAGGAACACAAGTGGCGTCTACACGAAAAGAGTGTAGAACAATACAAGCAAACAGTCAATGCCTGCCCAGACATTGCGTCCAGGTTCCCCCAGCCAGGCTCCAGGGGGAACATCTATGGATGAACTGGTCAGGGAAATTTGCTTACGCCAAACCCCCACCCCCCACCCCCCACCCCCCACCCCCCCAACACCTCTCAAGAGGAAAGTAGTGCACAAGATCCACAAGGAACAGATGACGCTCATCCTAGTTGCTCCTATGTGGGTTAGACAACCATGGTATCCACATCTGCGCAAACTGGCGATGTGCGATCCCATCAAACTCCTGTACCCGTACAATCTACTCACTGAGCATGAGCGACTAACGGTACACCCGCAGCCTCACTCAATGAACTTGGCAGCATGGCTCCTGAGGTCATAGAGTTTCGGACATCTTAACCTGCCTTAGAGATGCATGGATATCTTAAAAGAATCAAGATAATGCCCGATTAGATCCATGGCAAGAACGTAAAGCAATCGGGATAGTGGGAAGCCCTGTCCGTAACCTTTTTTTTTAGTTCACATGCTTCTGAAATGCACCTACCCGTTTTACTCTTGCCATCGGTCTAGTGTACACTAGTCGGGCCCACTTAATATATCCCACTCCAAAGCCGAGCCTACTCAGTGTTGCATAAAACCGGTCCCATCTCACTGAGTCAAATGCTTTCACGACATCTAGCGTGGCTATAGCGCATACGGTCTCCCAGGATGTTGTGCTGTCCAACACATGGTGCAGCCGCCTCAAATTCCAAGTCCTGCTTCGTCCTGGCATGTAGCCTGTTTGGTCTGGCTGTACTAAGGTGTGTTTCACCCTTTTCATCAGGTTTGCTAGTATGGACGTCCGTATCTTGTTGTCTTGCTTAAGCATTGACAGGGGCCTGTATGAACTACACTGCTCTGTTGGTGTGTGGGATTTAAGGAGGGGTATTATGATTTATTCCCTCAAACTATGAGAAAGGACGCCCGCATTGAAAGAGTCAGTGAAGGTATTAAGTAGATGCAGGGCAATTCCTGTGCATACTCTTTATAAAATTTGCAAGGCAGCCCATCTGAACCTGGAGTCTTCTCCGTTGGCAAGGCTTTGATCGCATCTTGTATTTCTTCCACGGTAATAGGTGCATCGTGGCTCGGCCTCAGGAGGTCTACTTCATCTAACACCCCTTCCAAATGTGCTCTAGATGTCGGAAGCCCCTCTTAGTAGAGAGATTGTTAGAATTCTTGCAAGACCTTGTTAATACCACTATGAGTATGGCAAAGGTCCCCTTGCTGCGTACGTATTGTGTGAATAGGGACGCTCCCCTCTTCTTTTATATAACCATGCCAGCAGTCGGCCAGGTTTATCGCCCTCTTTGTGTTGCCTCTCAATATATTTAGAATAATTATGCTTGCCTAACCTCTTCCAGCATTCCTTGCATATCTAAGTTCAAAGTTCTGCAACCCTTGTGTCCCCACTAGTTTGCTTTGTCTCCGATTTCTCTAGTTTCCTTAGCCTGTTCCTCCGCAGAGGATAATTCTCTATTAATGGGTGCTTGAATGCTGCTTGATCCACAGTGGCGGCACCGCTAATAACCACCTTTAGTGCCTCCCAAAAAGTCCATGCACTGGCCACGGTACCAGCATTGTGTGACAGTCAGTGATGCTATCTTTGATGCAATCATGAAAGGCAGGGTCCTTCAGGGCCTCACTTCGAAGTCTCCACGTAGGTATCTGAGCCCTGGGGGACGCATTTTGCCATTGTAGACTGAGCGGGCGTGGTCTGTTGGGACCTTTCTTTTGTACTGTGCAACCGTAATAAGACGCGCTAGTTCCTGACCAACAAAAAGGTAGTCTATCCTAGTGTCTACTGCATGTGGCGCTGAGTAATAAGAGTTATGTCTGGTATCTGGGTGGAGTACCCTCCAGCTATCTCGCAGATCAAATGATTCTAGGAGCGTCTGTAGTGTTCTTAATGGTGTGGCCGGTGTAGTGTATTTTGCATCTGATCTGTCAGGATCAGATTCAGGGTACAAATAAAGTTGCACCCCCATATAATGTTACTGTTCCTAAAGGGGACAAGTCGCGGGTATAGCGATTGGAAGAACGCAGCAGTGTTTTGGTTGGGAGCATAAGTGTTGACAAAATATGTGTCCACCTGTTCAAGTAAGCCCTGTGCCAGCACCATCCTGCCCTCATTATCTGTTTTAATGTGGGTGACTTAAAGGGTACTGTGGGCGCTATCCATATTAGGACCCCTCAAGGATAGGCAAAATACAGACAGCCAAACACTCACTCATTTGCTCGCCAACACAGTCTGTTATTAAGCTGTTAAATGCATTTCTTTTAACAAGGCAATGCCCACTTTACATCTCTTAAGGTACATAAAGACCCTGTTTCGCTTTACATAAGCATTTTAACCCCGTACTTCCAGGTACGTACATTTAGAGCGCCCACCATGAGTTTTTATCTACTTCTATAAGGCTATCCGCCTCTGACATATCTGGCGGCCCGCCCTCCCCCCAGTACGGTAATCCAGTAAAAAAAATCTGCTCCATCGCTCCCAATTGACTCGTGCAGGCAAGACCCTTCCCCGTTTAACTACTCTAACTTCCCCTACAAAAAACAGCCCAGCAACATTACTCTTACTCGGGCATATCCACTTACAGCATTCGCTTCTCGTATGCATACTTGAGGCTGGTGCACAGCGGGTGGGCACAAATAAAAGTGCCCCCAAAAATGGAACTCCAAGGGCGTGGCGGCCTCAGATATAAATCCGGTCTCCTCTTATGTAGATAGTGGTAAGTGGCGTATCCCGCCATGTAGGAAAAAAGTGTAAGCTCTGAGGACCATTTCTATGAGCAACTGTTCATCCAATAAGCACATGCTTGTCCTTGGGTAGTTTTAGGTGCTCCTATCTTGCTGAAACAACCCAGGCAGAATGGTAAACAGTTCACCAGCTCTGCCTGTCTTTTGCTTATGTCGCACATGGTCATCTCCTTTGTCCTGGGGCGTATCTTCTCTGTCCATCTATTCCTGTGCCTTCTCCGGGAGGTCAAAGAACAAAGCCCTGTTTTTATGTATGACTTTTAAACGAGCAGGGTAGATCAGCATATACTTAAGGCCGGCTACCCGAAGCCTAGCTTTAGCTGCCGAGAATTGTGCACGGTTCTTCTGCACCTGGAACGTCTAATCCGCGTAGACCGCCACGTCTGACGAAGCTCTCCTCAGCACTCTGCCCTGTCTGGAGTAAGCTAGGATTTTTTGCTTGTGTTTATAGGACCTACGCAATTTTCGGTCTGGGGGGCGCTCCAGGAGGGGGATGCCTGCTTAGCACTTTTGTGTGCTCTCTCAATTGTGAAACCCTGCGTGAGGTTCCAGGTCCCATTGCCTGGAGCAATGTGTTTTCGATATATGTTGTGGGGTCCGTGCCTTCTTCTCCCTCCGGCAAGCCTACTATGCGGATATTGTTTCTGTGGGCCCGACCTTCCACCCCTTCTACCCTGTTTTCCAACAGGCAAACTTTCTGCTGTAGGACCATGTACATTAGCGTGCGTTTCCTGGATCCTTTCCGTGTTCTCCTTCACTTGAGTTTCCAGAGTAGTGGTACGCTCTACCAAACTACGAATGTCTTGACGCAACAGCCCCACGTCTATTTTTTAACTACTTCTATTTGTGTCCCCAGTGAGGTTTTCAAGTCATCAATGGCTTGCATCAGTTGGTTGTGCAGTTCCATGACATCTCCCCACCCCCACCCCCACCCCCTTCGCCTGCGAGAGCTCTGTATCTCCTCTAGGAGCCTGGTGCATGGTTTTGGCTTAGTTATCAAATGTTTGGCTCCCTTTCATTTTGGCTGGTTTAGTGGTTTAGGAGGCATCCAGTCTGCCGACCTCCATTACCCTCTCAGCCCCCCTGCCCCCGTGGTTCGCTGCAATAGTTGTATGCTCATTGTGCCCCCAGAAAGTGCCTGGGCGTGATGGCAAATGTTGTGTTTGCAACCCCAGGTTACACAGGCTCCTTGTAGGTGTTATGTTTGCAGGGGCTGTTATTGTGGGCTGTTGGTTATTGCTGCTTCTTATGCCCCACTGTCCTTCCAGCCATTCATTGCCTACTACAGCCTTTCTTTTCTGCTCCCCCCCAGCAGGCCTCTTATGGGATTGGTCTTCTATTGCCCTCTCGCTGTTGCTGACCCTTATGGAGCCTGTCCCTGAACCTCTCAGGCCCTCCCCGTGCCTCTCAAGCAGGGGGGGGGATCTAGCTCCTGTTTATCACCACATGGCCCAGGTACTCTAGGTCATGCTGTCGCCTCCAATGGGCCCCCGGTAGTTGTTGGGCACATTCTTGGAGGTGTACACTGCGCCTGCAATATTATTTCTGAACTAGAGAAACACAACACAGTGTCGACAGCTTTTTTAGATGGGCTATGTTTCGAAGGGATTGGGTCCTCAGACGTATTCCATATCTATGACAGTAATCACAACAGCTGTACTGCTTCGGAAAATCTTCGGCTCCTGCGTCGATGACGTCAATACGCCGCCCTTGAGGACCTCCTCCGACGGCCGACGTCACTGGATGTTATAAGTAGGACGCACAACGCCCATAGCCTCAGTTCTGTTTTTTCCGCGAACATGTTCGCTTCGTGAATCTCGGTACGCCTCGACTCTTTGGAGTTTGTTGTTCATCTCGGTTCTTCGAACCTGTTTGTGTACGATTTCTTCGTGAAGAAGTCTACTTCGTCGTCCACACCGCGTCCGGGCTTTAAGAAGTGCAGGGACTGTGGGTCCAGGATGTCGGTCACGGACTTGCACAACGCCTGCCTCTGGTGCCTCGGGGAGGCCCATGACACGGATGACTGTGTCGACTGCCAGTCACTCACGTCGAAAGCCTTGCGGGAGCGCAAGAAGAAGTTATCGGTAGGTAAGGTGTCCAAGCCCCAGAAGTCGAGGTCTGCAGGGCTTTCGACGGACGACTCGAGGGGCGACTCTCCGCATCGTCGGAAGTCCAGTGGGTCTCGGTCCCGGAGTCAGTCTCGCCACTCCTCTGCCTCTTTGAGGCACTCCCGGAAGTGCCGCTATCGGTCGCCTTCCCCGTCCTCATCCGAGGACTCCGCCCGTCAGCGGGTCGCTTACCCCACCAAGCATGCGACACCGGAGGAATGGGCTTCCTTCGGAAAGAAAATGTTGGCGATTCTCGAATCGCAGGGCACTGATCCGTCCGCGCATCCGAGTGGGGTCGGTCGTGATCAGCCGAGAGACGCCGCTTGCACACCTTCGGGCTCGGGTGGTCGTCACGATTCGCGGGAAAGGTCCCGCTCGGACAAGGGGAATCGTTCTCGCCATGCCCGGTCCAGGTCCTGGTCCTGGACACGCTCGAGACCGCATGAACCTGTGAAGTCTTCGAGAAAGACATCGGCGCCGAGGTCGTCGACGGACTCTTTCGAGGCTCTGCCTCAGAGGAAGTCGTCGACGCCTTCGGCGCCCAGGATGTTGAGGGACACGCTCGGGGCTCCGCCTTCGAGGACTGTGTCGACGCCGTCGATGCTGTCGGTGCCGCATCTGTCGTTGATGCCGATTCTCTCGATGCCTTTCGGGGCTTTGTCGACGGGGGTACCCCGTGGCTCGGGGGAACCACCTAGGAAGGCTCTGGCCAAGGTCAAGCATGGCTTTGGTTCCAGTTCTGTGCCTTCTTACCGCCATCTGGAATTAATTTCAGAGGTGGATGAGGGCTCTGATGATGGCATGGTGCCTGACACGGTGCCTGACAAGATTATCTCGGGCCATAGCCAGTTTGAGGACCTGAGGCAGTCCCTGCATGATGCTAGTGGGCTGGACACCTCTCCGGAGGTGGAGTTTTATAGGCCTGAGCTTGGCACTCATGCCAATTGTTCGTACCGGCAACTTATGTCATGGGTCACCGAGTATTTAGGATGGTCTGCTCCCCCAGGGGAGTTTGTTCAGGATGACCTTACGGATATCCTCGACATTGGTCCACCAACTGACTCGGTACTGCCATTCCATATGGCTCTGCAAAGAAGGGTGGCAGTGGCTTGGGCTACTCCGGAGAGTCTCCCGGCAGTGAGCAAGTCTTTGCCGCGAAAATACCGCCCAGTCAGTAGTGACCCCTGCTACTTGTCCAAGCACTCTACTCCGGAGAGTTTGAAGGTGCAGGCGGCTACGGACCCGGCAAAGCAGGCGTCGTACCCTACCATCCCTCCTGATGGGGACGACAAGCGTTTTGATGGCTGTGCGAAGAATGTGTTTTCTGCAGGGGGTATGGCGCTTCAGGCGGCCAACTCCATTTGTGCCTTGTCTCGTTTCACGCACACACTTTGGAACTGTTTCCTTGGCGGCTGAACATATTCCCGAAGGGGATGAATGGGATGGTTTCCTTGCCATGGTTGAGGTTCAGGATGGCAAGGATGCTATGTGTGAGGCTGTTCAGTCGGGTTTGGACATGGCAGATTGCGTCAGCCGGTCCATGGCGGCGAGCACCGCAATACGCAGGTTTGCGTGGTTGCGGAAGTAGGGGTTTGCTCCTGATGTGCAGGCCCGGCTCCTCAACATGCCCTTTGACGGGGAACATGTTTTTGGCAGCAAGGCTGACGAGAGCCTTGAGAGGTTGCAGACCTCCAAAGCTGCAGCAAAGTCGTTGGGCGCTGCAGTTCGACAACCTCCGCCTTTTCGTCCTGGGGGACAGCAATGGAGGGGAGGTTCCTTTCGTTATTACTCATCGTTTGGTAAAGCGAGAGGAGCTGCAGGTCAAAGGAGCCGCCGTAGGAGTGCCAGAGGTGGAAAACAAGGTACTCGAGGTGCCAAGGCCGCTCGGGCTGTTGCCTCTTTGCCCTCAGGCAACGCCGCAGCCGCTTCAACTCAGTCATGAGGCCATGTCCCATGGTTCGCAGGTTGGGGGAAGGCTGGCGCAGCATCTTGCATAGTGGCGCACCATTACTTCAGATGTGTGGGTTCTGGAGATCCTAACCCACGGCTACTGTCTTCCTTTCCGGCAGAGGCCTCAAGACAATCCACCGGGGAATCTCTCTTTGAAGAGTCCGGATCCGCTCCTTGCGCAGGAAATTCAATCCCTGCTGGAGAAAGGCGCCATAGAACTGGTGACTGTAGCGGAGAGGAACAAGGGATGGTATTCCCCTTATTTTTTGATTTACATGAAAGACTGGGGATTGAGACCCATCATGGACTTGCGCAGTTTGAACTAACTCCTTAGGAAGGACAAGTTCAAGATGGTTACTCTTTCTGAAGTCCTCCAGGCCCTTCAACTATACGACTGGTTGGTGTCTCTCGACTTCAAGGACGCTTATTTTCATGTGCCGATCCATCCAAAGCACAAGAAGTACCCGAGGTTTGCAGTTGGCGACTCGCACTTTCAGTTTCGGGTCCTGCCATTCGGATTGACCTCCGCCCCGAGGGTCTTCACCAAGCTCATGGTAATGGTGGCAGCGCACCTCAGGAAAGGGGGGGATTCACGTCTACCCCTACCTGGACGATTGGTTGATCAGGGCGAGCTCTCCTGAACAAGTCCTGGATCATCTGTTGGTCACCTGCCACTCACTCCACAAGCTGGGCTTCTCCCTCAAGTCCCATTTGACAGTACATCGGAGCAGTGCTCAACACGTCCCTGGGGCAGTGTTTTCCTCCCCAGGTGAGGGCTCATATTCAGCAGATGGTGCACAAGTTTGGACTTGCCCAGACTCTCGCAGTGTTCGAGTTCTTGAGACTGCTCGGCCTCATGGCATCCTACATTCTTCCTACATTCTTCTGGTGCCAGAGGCCAGGTTGCGGATGAGATCTTTGCAGTGGGCACTCAAGCTCCAGTGGCCTCAGTCCTCCGGCAGGATGTCGGACCCTGTTCAGGTGCCGTCTTTGGTCGCCCGGGACCTTCTTGGTGGGCCGACGAAGGCAATCTGATGAGGGGGCGGGGGGGGGGGCTCCATTTTGACTGCCCTGGCCGGAGGCGACGATCGTGTCGGATGCATCCCTCACAGGATGGGGAGCCCATGCCAACGAGTTGACAGTCAGCGGTCGTTGGTCTCAGTCGGAGTCCAGACTCCATATCAATCTGTTGGAGCTGAGGGCTGTCAGGCTAGCCCTCAAGGCTTTTCTGCCGACTGTGCAAGGAAAGAATGTCCTGATCCTGACGGACAACATGGTGGCCATGCACTACCTCAACAAAAAGGGGGGGCAGGGTCACTTCCTCTGGGCAGGGAGGCAATGCAGCTCTGATTCTGGACAATCCAGCAGGAAGTTTCGATCTCGGCAGTTCATCTGGCAGGAGACGAAAACGAGACAGCGGACGCTCTGAGCAGGCAGAGCGCGATCTCACGAGTGGGAGTTGGCTCAGGAGATTCTCCTGGAGATCTTTGCCCTTTGGGGGATCCCTCAAGTGGATCTCTTCGCCTCCAGTGTCATCCGGAAGTTTGAGAGGTTCTGCTTGCAGGAATTTCCTCCAAACGGAGCCTTAGGCGACGCGTTCGTGGTGGAGTGGTCATTCTCACTGCTGTACACGTCCCCGTCGTCCCGCAAGTACTGCGGCGGTTCGGTTCCCGGATGATCCTCATTCCTCCGGCGTGGGCCCGGAGGACGTGGTAACCGGACCTTCTCGACTTGTCCATCTGCCCTCCACGTCGTCTTCCCTACCGAGACGATCTGCTCTCATGGGAGAGGGGCCAAGTTCTCCATCCAGAGATCAGGTCCCTCAACCTTCACGCTTGCCTTCTGAAAGGTTGAGGTATAAGGATTGGGACCTCCCTGAAGACGTGATGGAGGTGTTGCTTTCGGCCAGAAGGCCCGCAACAAAGTCCCTGAACCGTTGCCATTGGAGGAAGTTCTGCGAGTGGTGCAGGGTTAAGAATGTGGATCCTTTTGCATGTGAAATTCCCATGGTTCTGTCTTTTTTGCTTTCTTTGGCCCACAGGGCATTAAAGGTTACCTGGCGGCGCTGTCCATATTTAAGCGCTCGTCTGAAGAGTGTTCCTATTTTAAAATCCCTTTAATTCCTCAGTTTTTGAAAGGGCTCACTCATGTTTTCCCTGTCACCTTTCCAGGTGCCAGGTTGGGATCTGAACCTTGTTCTTAAGTTTCTAATGGGTGCTCCATTTAAGCCTTTGCATTCTTGTCCATTGAGACTGTTAACCCTTAACTGTATTTTTAGTTGCGTTCACTTCCGCTCGCAGAGTGAGTGAGTTACAGGCACTTTCAGTTAAGCCACTCTTCACTGTGTTTCATAAGAACAGGGTTGTCCTTAGAGTTCGTCCTTCTTTTTTTCCAAAGGTGGGGTCGGAATTTCATTTAGGCTAGAAGGTTGTTCTTCCGGCATTTTATCCTCCTCCACATCCTGGTAAGGAAGAGGAGAGGCTCCATAGACTTGATCCTAGGAGAGCATTAAGCTTTTATATTTCACGCATGTCCCGGGTCAGAGTGGACGATCAGCTCTTTATTGGTTACCCTGGAAACCGTTTGGGCCAGGCTGTGACGAAACAAACTTTGTCTCGCTGGATTATTTTGGCTATCTCTGAGTGTTATCGCTTGGCGGGTTAAGACCCACCGGTCGGCTTACGTGCCCATTCTACCAGGTGTATGGCTGCCTCGACTGCCCTGCAGAGGGGTGTTCCAGTTCGCAACATCTGTGATGCAGCCACCTGGGCTTCGGTGCATACTTTTGTACGTCACTATTACCTCGATTCCATCCGGGGGCAGGATCTGGCCTTTGGCAAGGCGGACCTTTACTCCGCAATTTGATTGGGCATGCTGAATTTCTGTTTTCTAAATTCTTTTCCCACCTCCTTGCATTGGTACTGCTTTGGGAGCCTGTCATAGATATGGAATACGTCGGAGGACCCAATCCCCTCGAAGAACAAGTTGCTATCTTACCTGGTAATGTTCTTTCGATGGGATGGTCCGACGTATTCCATATCGCTCCCTCCCTACCTTCCCGCTACAGAATTTCTTATGCGATTGCAGCTTACGTTTCCGCAAGGCTTTGTGTGTCAGACTGGCAGAAGACTGGTGGCACACGTTCTGGGAAATAACTACAACTGAGGCTACGGGCGTCGTGTGTCCTACTTATAACACCCAGTGACGTCGGCCGTCGGAGGAGGTCCTCAAGAGCGGCGTATCGACGTCATCGACGCAGGACGCAGACGCCGAGGATTTTCCGAAGCAGCAAAGCTGTGGTGATTACTGTCATAGATATGGAATACGTCGTCGGACCATCCCATCGAAAGAACGTTACCAGGTAAGAGAAACTTGTTCAACTCATCCATAGCTCACATATTTTCCGTATTGAATACTATGACAAACTGTAAATTGAATTTTGGAAATGCTCATCTATATACAGCCTTGTTATACCTTGCTGTCACCATTTTGCTGTCTTTTTTAGAAATAAACTTTGTTTTAACTACATGTGTGCCACACTAGTGTACTCTAATTATGCTACACTAATCTTTCCTTTGTCTGTCAACGTCCACTTAACCGCTAAAGGGAGAGGTAGCCTGGACTCAACTTGCCCTCCATAATACTAATATCGCATGACATCACTGTAAACTGGAGCACACTGATGACTTCACAAATATCAGTGGAACCATCTTAACTCGAGTCACCCTGGTTGTGCAGCGCATGAGCACAAACATGAGATCACAGGAGAGAATCAAAAGGATCAAAAAAGACCTTATGGGTAGCCTCTAAGGAGCTGACTCAGTTAATATTGTTTCCACTTCACGCACCTGCTGAATTTCCTGGTTTTAGTTAAGAATACCAAACTTCTCAATAAAAGAGCATGTGTACTAAAAATGTCAAGCTTCAAGCTATTGACCAGACATACAATGTCACTCGCCTCTTCGCTAGTGGCCAGTGGACATTTTGGTGTTTTGCGACATGTATACAAAAGTAGAATACACCATTTCAGATAATTCACATGGGACACATGTTAGCATTGCTCATGTGGCTCTGAACTGAAGGTGAGTTTCCAGTGATGGCTACTGAAAGGCGTGTGTGACTTAACTGAAATGACGCAATCTCCTTGCACCGGAATGTGAAAGGATTTATTTCAAGCCTTTTATAAAACCACCACAACTTTCCTGGTGATTTTGCTTTCTCGCGATATAGAGGATGAATTAATATTAGTTTCATACTGATGTCGAATGTCATTTGGTGAAACAAAAATTTGGCCTTTAAGGTTGTTTCGTTTATTAAGAAGTCATGAGACACAAATGTTTTGTATACATTGAAAACTGAGAAATGCTGTATTATGCATTGCTGGCCAGAATGTAGTTTTCCTCTCCATGGAGACTTGTTGATTGACTCGCGTCGTACGCTCCTCAGTACAAGGCTTGGACCACGTGCCTCCGGTAGTGGGATTGCCCCTTACCCTTATGTAAAGTTAACCACGGTTGACTGCTACATAGAAGGGACTACTGAGCAGGACACGGGGCATCCATCTTTTGTGCCCCCTTTCGACTCCATCTTGGGTAAACAGGCCTCACTGCGATAGTACAGCAATGCTCAGCTCCCCTTCCACCGCAGCAGCCAAGGACAGAGACGCACACACACGAGATGCGCAGGCAGCTGGCTGGCCCCCACCTTTGCACCCCCCCCCCTGCGAAGGAAAGCTCTGTGCTTCCATTCTCACGCTGAAGCTGGAGAAAGTTGCAACAATCAATATGCTACAGTTTTCTTCGTCTGAGATCACTGTTCGTCTGAGAACCGGTATGTGAACCAGGATGAGCTAAACACTTTTTGCTCGATTCTTCCTCATAAAACGTGCAAACCACCCACCCCAATTAGAACAATTTATTGCCATCCTGACCCTGCACCCCCTGGAAGGTATTTCTTTCAAGGGCCAGACCTTCGCCTGTGCTGCAAAACCCACCCAATACACTCCTTACTGACCTTAAGCATTTTTATTACTATATATGTTTTTAATTGTACTAATGAGTTTGAAACCTAGGAAAGGATGCGAAACATAGCCTGATTCTTCTACATACACAATAAGGTCAAGGCCTCCAATTAAAGCCACGAATTACCCAATTGTACTGACAATAATCATTGTGTGTGTGACTTATGTAGAAATGTGACAATTAGCATACAATGTTTTAAATAATTTGTTATTTAGTGTGTAACATATTAGCTTAGGTAGTGACCACAGTGACCGGACCCTGACCTGCATGGAGACAAGATGTTTGACGTCCGTCATCTCGTCAGCCACTCAGCCAACCAGGAGGATGAGATGCCACCCACACCTACAGCACCACACCGCCTGGCCAATCGGGTCCATTTAGCATTTTTTGTTAGTTACTTTAATATAAATATAAGTGTGATGTAATGAGAGCGGGAGAGTTTTTTTGGGGTTATTTCCTAGCTGGAGAAATAAACCATCCTTTGAACTCTTGCAGCCGGGTCTCGGTGCCTCTTTCCCCGACAAGGGGTTGTCGGCTATTTTATTTTCTCTCACACGTAGTAAGCCGGGGAAAGGCACCTACACATCTAAGTAACTTTCATCAAAGCTATTCCTGTTGGGCAGCACTCCTGAACCCTCTATGGACCTCTTTATATGCAACGAAACCTGTACCATATGCATATGAAACAACTTGTACCAAGCAATACCCTGTTGGGCCGCATTCTTGTAACCCTGAACCAATCTTTCTTACGTTCCTCATGGTACCTCGATGCCTGTGGGCTGTAGTGCGCTCTATAAAGCCAAAAATTAAATCACCCAGGTCCTGACTTTTCGTTTCCCCAAGGTGACCATGGGGGGTGAAAGTGAGCGTCCCTAAAAATACAACAAACACTCCCCAATGAGAGTCAATAATGGACACACCCCAGGAGGGAATGAGACCAAGACCAAGTGCGGGTGAACGTAAAAAGTAAGTTTACCCAAAAACCAAAATCGGGCAAGCAGAGAACTCTGCAAACTCCGAGAGCGCTCTGCCAAACATCAGAAAACATCCACATTTTGTTACAAAACCATGTCACCTATGATGTGGGAGCTAGGGATTACATGAATCGATGAGATTGCGCAAAAGGGGAAAAGCAGTATATACTCCATATGGTTGAAGCTCCCGGATTAGTGAGACTCCACGTGGCTTCACAGCGATGCTTGGAGGTCAGCTGGGCTCATTGAGATGAAGTGTCGGAGGAGATGTTTGAATGGATGCATCTTGGCTGTACTGTCATTTGCCCTTGTGGCCACACATACACATTCAGTGTTAACTATAATTCATAATGCCCTGTAAATCCTACAAGTTTTTAATCTAACATCACAAGACAAATAGCACATATTTATTTATTATTTATTTATTCGCATTTGTTGAGCGTACATCAGACCGAAGGCATTGTGGTGCTAGTTAGTGTTGCTTATACTTAGTTACATACAGTTCATGTCCATACGGTTACATTGGACGAGATATACTTTTTTTTACAGATATGCAAGAGCAGCAGGAGCACATGAAAACGGGGTTAGTTGAATAGGGCAGTTTTGAGCTTTTTTCGGAAGGAGAAGAGCGATGCATCAGCGTCAGAAGGTAGGGAATTGCAGAGTTTAGGTGCGAGGAAGGGGAAGCCTATGCCTCCTGCTTTGGTTCTGTTGATGCAAGGTATTGCTAGTTGATTCGTGTATTGTGCTCTTCTTGGTCTTGTGGATTAATATCCACCTATCTTGTCAGATAAATAAGGGGGAGCTGTGAGGTTGATGCATTTATGGGTGGTTGTGAGAATTTTGAAAGAGATACAGTCTTTGACTAGGAGCCAGTGAGCTGCCTTTCTGGCTTGTGTGATGTGTTCTCTTTTTGGTATGCAGAGGGCTGCTCTGAGAGTGTTGTTTTGGGTTGTTTTGAGCCTAGATAAGTTTTTTTGGGAGGTGCCGGCTAGGAGCGCATTACAATAGTCTAGTTTGGCTCCTATAGTTGATCGGGCGATGGAGAGGCAGCTATCCTTGGTTAGGAATGGTTTTATTGCGTTTATGAGTTTAGTACTCAGTGCTGAGGCGGGGTCTATGGCGCTGACTTGTTTGTCCATTGATAGCGTTGCGTCTATGTGAACCCCCAGTGTTTTGACTGAGGATAGGACTGGGATGATACAATTGTCTATGTTGAAATTGATGTACAGTGGGTTGAGATTGGAGAGGGTGGATTTCTGTCCTAGAATGAGGATTTCGGTCTTGTCCCCGTTCAAGCAGAGACCGTTAGTAGCCATCCATGCGTGTATGATGGAGTAGATTTGCTGTAGGGTAGAGGCGTCATGGTGATAATTCCCTGTCAGGGGGAGGAGAACCTGCGTGTCGTTGGCGTAGTTTGTGTAAGTGATCCCCAGCGCGTCTAGTTTATCAAATAGTGGCTTGGTAAAAAGATTATAGAGCGTGGGGGCAGTACAGGAACCTTGTGGCACACCACAGTGGATGATGGAGGGTGCTGCATGTGCTGTGTTAGAGAACACTTTCATCGCTCTCCCCTCTAAGAATGATGTTACCCAGGATGCTGTGTCATTTGAGAAGTGTGCCGCGTGTGTCAGGTGACTGGTAAGAGTAGTGTGGTCTACCAGATCAAACACAGCTGAAAGGTCGAGGAGGAGGAGGAGGGCGGGCTTGCCTTTGTCTAGGATGTTGGTAATTTCGTTTTTCAAGTCTAGAACGGCGGTTTCAGTTCTGTGTCCCTTGCGGAACTCAGATTGTCTTTTACCTAGGATTGCATTTGATTCAAGGTATAGTTGGATCTGTTTGTGGACAGCCTTGTCAAGTAGTTTCAGGAGGAATGGGACTGTGGTTATGGGTCGGTAGTTGTTAGGGTTAGCAGGGCCTAGCGTGGTTTTTTTTAAGAGTGGGCGTTCCCAGGCCTCTTTAAGGCTGTCTGGGACTATGCCCGTTTTGACGGAAGCATTGATGAAGGCTGTGAGAAGAGGGGCGAGTGGTTCTGCGCAATCTTTGATGATTTTAGGGGGGCATACATCACCCTTACATTGTGAGGGTTTGAGGTGTCTGAGAATGTCAGTGACCTCGGTTTCGGAGATTTCAGTAAATGCAAATTTGGGCACGTTTCTTACTTTTACATTAGGTTTTATCTGTGCATGTGCACTTTGCTTTGGTAAGGTATTGAAGTGGTGGGATATTTTGTTTTGGAGGAGGTTTATTTTTGTAAGCATGGCTGATTGAATGCCTGTACACCATGCCTCGTCTTTGACAATCTCATCAGGGCATGTAGGTGGTACGGTTAGTTCTTTGATATATATATATTGAAAAGTTCTTTATGGTGGGAGTTGTCATTGGAGATGCGGTGGTTGTCGGCTTCAGATTTAGCAAGGAAGATTGCGTCTTTGTATTTTTTTGCTATGGATTTGAAGTTAGCTTTTGTGGTATCGTATGGGTTAAGCTGCCAATTTTTGAGCGCTAAGCGTTTGTCTTTGTGCAAAGTCTGTGAACCTGGAATTGGAATGGAAGGATTTTTTTTCTTTTTTGTTTTCCAATGGGGCAACAGTGTTGACAGTCATTGTGATGGTGTCTTTGAATATTTCTGCAAGGATGTTGGGGTCAGCGGAGAACGGGGGCGCTAGGCATGGTAGATTGAGGAGTGCACTGATATTGTCTGCAGTGAGTTTTTTGGTGCTTCTGGCTAAGGTCGCCGGTGCTTTAGTAGGCACTTTAGCGCTTAATAAGACCGGGATGTCAAATAGGAGAAGTTTGTGGTCTGTCCATGGGAGGCTAGTATTGGAGGTGATGGCTGTGTTACAGTTGTGATCTACAATCCATAACTCTGGGTGCTCTTATCTCACCATCATAAAAAACACTATACAATAAAGGGGCTGCTTCATGAGTTCAGGTACTCTATCAGGGGCACATGTCAGGGATACCTCTATCATTCTGCTTTGTTAGATCTAGTGGGGGACATCTTTATAGTATGTTAGTAAAAGAGCAGATATACTGCCACCGTGGTCAGTCGGGGTTGGGGTGTGCTTGGATATTATCTGGTCAGAGGGCACATAGCTGGTACACCCAAAAAGGCAGTGGGATGAGAGGCTTGTTGCCTATATTTCTTATAACCAAGGTCTCGGGGTGTGAAACAAGTTTTATGGTGTTATTGTGGGTCTGGGGGCTTAGCGGAGGGCTGATACTGGGTGCAGGCTTAGCAGAGGGGTGAGAGGTTACAGTTACAGCATCACATTGTCAATGAAATAAGGGCATTTAGAAGTCAGCCTGACCTGAGGTGGGATTTAAGCTAGTGTAGTTAGAGGTACATCAAACAATATGCGAGCTTACGAACATTGTATATGTCAGACGTTTACGTTTGTCATGAGTACCATGTTACAAAGTAAATTCCATCAACAACAGTCTTGTAACTTCACTGTCTTGCATTATATACATTTGGACCAGTATGCAAGTTGATCATATTTGTGAACACACTTATATTTGAAAAGCCAGTGAACATTTGGAGTGTGTGCCTTGTATTATAACGAGTAAATCAACATATACATTAGTGTGAGTGTTTTTCAAAAGACAAGGTTCGTTCAACGGTATGCAGCTTAGACATATGACCAATAGCTTCATGTGCATTAAGCATAGGTGAGAATCTTCTTGTTTCGTTTTCTGGCTTTAGCCCCTTAATACACATTTACATGAGAGGATTTATAACCTTCACAGAGGGATTAGCAGCATGGGTGAACCAGGGTGGCACACAGGCGTAGAATGTAGATATGTTACTTCAAAAGGAGAACAAGATTGGGTGGGGGTTTATCTATCCACAGTGTATGTCATAAATGTGGGGTCTGCAAGGAGACGGGGCATGTTTGTGGAGATGAATTGTTTTCTTTAAACCCAAGCTTTTGCCCGGTCATCCACAGGTCAGTGATTGACTGCAGAAGGTGAAAGATAGTGTTTGTCATGGAGCTTGAGTCTCCCGTGGAAACTGGCCTTCAACAGGGACGCAGAGGGGAGAGGGTGAGGGAGATGACAGGCTTACTGTGCGTGATTCTCGAGGGGAGAGCTGCAGCTCTGCAGGCGTCCTTTGTCTATCAGGCCTGTGGTACCATGTACAAAATGGAGCCTGGTTGTGGCACAAAATGTAGTCTGGGATAAGCTTTCTGGTCAATGTGTGCATGCATATGGGTCGTCCCGCAGCCATCCCGCATCCCTGGCCACAGGCGCATGGGTGGTTGGTGGACAAACCATAATCCGCACGTGGGGTTAGAATGGAGGGGAGGGGGGTCCTCAAAGGACCTTGCCTCCCATACACGGGCAAGGGTGTGGTTTGCAGTGTTAAAGGCATCAAAGTTTTAGTGATTCTCCTTAGAAAACAGACTTAATATATTGCTATGAATTGTACAGTGAATGTATTGATGCATCCTTGGTAAACAGTTTGACGTGGGAGTGACCACTCCTTTAACTATAGAGTTGCAACTGCTGCAACTCTATAAAATCTACAATTCTGTTTCACAAAATATTATCAAAAGGTATAGTGCACCAGAGGATTAGCCAGACTGAACACTGGTTTCCCCTAATTTTGAACTGGGGAGAATTACGTTATTGCCAGGGTGCACATTACCATGGAAGGGGTCAGCTTGCATAGTGGCACAGACAGGAGGGGTTGGTGCTCCCGCCTTCCAAGCTGCTGTGGTCGTGATAGTTGCGAAGATTTTTACCAGCCCTTGGTTCTCTTGAACAGCAGTGGGCGCCAGAGTGGAAGCCCTGTTCCTCATCCTGGTACCCTGAAGAGCCACAGCACCTCTTGTACTGCAGGAGCTGGACCAATTGAGCATAGCATATCTTCGTGAACCAAGGAATCTGCAGTTTTGAAGTGATTCTTAGCCTCTGCATTCCTCCCTACCCTACCAACATGTGTTATGAAGACCTCTGTGGCCTTCTAACTGGCAAGAACCTTTCTGCTGTACTGAAGTCTGATGGAGGCTGGGACCTGTCCACTCTTTCCAGAGAGTTAGTCTCTGAAATAAAACCCTCAATATTGTGTTTCCATTTGTATGTTCTATGCTTAAAAGCTCTGTGAGGACCGCCAGGGGGCGCGGAGCATGCTGGACGTGCGAGACCAGCGCTCCTCCACCACCGCAGGGCCTAGCACTCTGAGCCAATCCCCGGCCGGGAGTTTGGAGTAACCCCAACGGGGACGGGCGCCCCCGCGGCAGCGGCCCAACGAATCGAGCGCCCCTCCGAAAGTGGATATAGCCTGGCCCCGATCTGAGGCCCCACTTGCCGAGCAACAGAGAGGACCCCTTTTCGGAGGCCGTGCAGTGGAGCCACTGAGGGCGTCACCTCTCGCAGGGCCCCGGGCCTCGGCAGGACGTGCCGCGGAACCCGGAGCAGCCGATTGTCGTCTCCGCAGCCGCGGCCCGCGCCCATAACACCGAGGGGGGGGACGCCGGAGCACGTCCCCTGCCGTGCGCAGACGCTGAGCGGGCCCCGGAGCTCTGCCTCGGTGCCGTGTGGACATCGCACGAGGCCAGGGACGAATGAGGTGCCCTGGTGGGAGCCCTACGCCACCAAGAACCGCTCCGGTGCGTACAACTAGCAGCAAATCGGGACTCCAGGAGCCTCCCGACCCATCCCACGCGCACGGAGGCCTACTTGAAAAGGAGCCCCCAGTGAAGGGGTCCGAGCCCACAATGGACGTGTGGAGGCCCTCGACGGCCCGGAGAAGGTGAGGAGCGCGGGGGGGAGAACTGATACTCGGCGGACTGGGTTTGCCCCCTGTCCCCCACTCCCTACCCCCACCCCCACCGTCCCCCCGGCGCCCTCCAGGCACGGACCAGCGCAACTCACCCCATAAAAGCTGGCACGGCCCACCCCCTTGGAGTACAGGGGCCCCCCCGGAACATTTCAGCCGTGATGCATCTGGGGAAACGGGCCCCAATCACAATCCTAGCCCCCCTCGTGAGGACCGGAGCCATCACTTGCAAGCTTGCCTCCGCGGAAGCGGGGAGGGCCCAAGACGACCAGAGGAAACCTCAAGGCATTAAGGCAGGGTGAGAGGCAACCCCTGCCCCCACCCAAACTCCAAAAGGCACCCAGAGACCGTAGCCCTGGAACCAACTCAGCCCACGTGCGCAATCCGCTCCCTCCAACGCTTCCGCCGGTCCTACTCACCCTTCGGTGATCCACACAGAGTCACCATGCCTTCAAGTGCCGAAAGCCCCCCCCCCCGCAGTGCTAACGAAGGACGACCTCAAGGACATCCTCCAGGAGATAAAAGCGATTTGAACCGACATACAAGCCTCTATAGTTGATCTCAGGGGGAGAGTGGAGACGATCGAGGAAAAAAAATGGAGGGAATGGAAAACAATCACCTCCAAATGGACCTGTTAGACATGAAATACGAAGCGAGGCTAACAGACCTAGAAATCAGAGAGGAGGATATAGCCCTGAAAATGGACGACCTAGAGAACAGAGAACGCCGAAACAACCTGCGCATTATGGGTGTGACTCAACAGAGGTGAGACTGCCGCAGACGTGGGGAGAAAGGTTCAGGGCCTCATCAACCAACTCTTCACACTCGAGGGGGGCAAGGAAGTCCAGCTGGAAAGAGCCCACCGAGGGGGAGGTGGAGCCAGGGGCGGCCCAAGGTCCATAGTTGTGCGCTTCCTCCGCTACAGAAATGGAGGTCCTCGAGAAAGCGAGAAGGCTGGAGAGTTTCTTGTTCGAAGGAGACACAGTGAGGATTTACCAGGACCTCTCGGCTTTCACTCTTGCCCGCAGAAGAGTGCCGGCCACTCACCCAGTGGCTCACCAGCCAAGACATAAGATACAGGTGGTCCTTCCCATTCGCCTTGTCTTTTGAACGCTCAGGAGTGGACTATAGAGTAACCAGCGGCAAGGAGGCATCCCAAGTGCTGCAGGTACTCAAAGGGGGTACCACAGAGGAAGGAAACGAGATGGAGGTGCAAGAGCCTCGGAGCGCTGTGAGGGAACGGGAGGGCCCCTGGTCCACAAAGATGATGATAAAGGGCCGAAGGAAATTTAAGAAACTTAACACCCCCACAACGGAAGCCGAAGGGGACTAAGTGATCAGAGGCTCGCTATTAGGGAGACTGAGAGATTGAATCAAACAGCCCCGGCCGGGGACGCTGAGCTTAACAAGGGGGCTGCGGTGGATGGACTTGCATTCACCCTGGTGGCATGCCCGTTGGCAGGCGTCATGATAAAGAGGGGGTGGGGGGAGGAGGGAGGGAGAAAGGGAGGGAGGGAGGGAAGGAGGGAGGGAGGGAAGGGAGGGAGTTGGGGTTGGGGATCTTGGGGACCCACACAGTCTCAAAACCACATTGGAAGGTGGCGGCAAGCACAGATCCGGGAAGAAGGTATACACAAGACAAGGACCCAATGGCGGACAATGAGAATAGGGGCCGGGCTGAGTCACTGAGAATTGGCTCACTCAATGTAAAAGGTCTGAACTCCCCAGCAAAGCGCTCCCTCTTGGGGAGGGAAATGAAGAACGCTAAAATAGATATCCTCTTCGTACAGGAAACTAGAACGGTCACGGGAGAGGAGAGGGCCATCCCGGGAGCACACGTGAGCCAGACCTTCGGGGCATCCGCTCCCACGAAACGGAGTGGAGTCGGGATCATCCTGCAGAGAAACCAGAGACTCCGAGGTAACCAGGTGGGGGAGGGAAGATGGTAGAGCCATGATTATATCAGGAGACTTGCACAACTCCAGGGTCTCCCTAGCAGCGATCTATTGTCCTAATGTGGGCCAGGTTGAATTTCTCAGAGGCAATGGGAGAGATAATGGCCAGGACAGAGGGGCTCCTTAGACTGGGTGGAGACTTTAACATGTGGGCAAATCGGGAACTAGATCATAGTGGAGGGGCCATCCCGTTAGGCAGCCGAGGGGGCAGACCCCAGGGGAAATTCCGGGAGCTAATGTGTGGCTATGGGCTCGTGGGCACATGGAGGGAATTGCATCCGGAGGGTAAGGGTTACGCCTTCTACTCAGCGGTCCATGGCACCAGAACGAGAATAGATTATCTTTTCATGGGGCACCAGAACATGAGCCAAGTGGAGTCCTGCATCATCCGCCCGGTTAGCTGGTCGGACCACGACATGGTCTGGGCAGATATTAGTGTATTGGGTCTGAAACCCAGAGAATCCCTGTGGAAATGCAATGACTTCCTGCTAAGGGATGTGGTTTTTAAGGAGGAGATGGAGAAGACGATCAATGAATATTTTGAACTCAATAACACGGGTGAAGTCAACATAGAGACAGTCTGGGAGGCAGCAAAGGTGACCTGGAGGGGTGTTCTGATTAGAGAGGGGGCTTCCAAAAAAAGGACCAGAACTCTCCTGGCTCATAGGCTACGAGTGGAGATAATAGCATTGGAGGGATCTGAAGGGAAGAGGGATGAGGAGAGGGAAAGGGACTTGGGGGGATGCAAGAGAGAAAAGGCAAGAGCTGAGAGCATTGGAGATGGGGAAAATTGTAGCGGGCCTCCAACACCTGCGCCAAAGGTATTATGAGAAAGGGGATAAGGCCGACGACATGCTGGCGGCCAAACTCTGGGGCCAACGGAGAGATAGATGGGTGTCAAGGATGTCATGGAGGGATGAGGGGACAAAAACGGATCCCGAGGGAATAGTGGAGGAATTCGCGGGGTTCTATGAGACTATCTACGGGAGGGAAGGAGAAGTGGAGGCGGAGGCACTGGGAGCATACCTCGGTGGAGTAACATTACCTGTGATGGACCCCCCAGAGGCATCAACTTTAGACACCCCAATAACGAGCGAGGAGGTACTCAAGGCAATATCGGGTCTTAAACTGGGCAGGGACCCCGGGGAGGACGGATTTACCGCAGGCTTCTATAAGGCCTACTAGCGGGGTTTCTGACGGGCCTATTCACAAATATCATGAGGACCGGGAGGGCGCCCGTCTTTTGGCAAAGCACTGATAACAGTGATCCCGAAGGATGGCAAAGATCCAACAGACTGCCGGTCATATAGACCAATCTCCCTCCTGAATGTGGACGCTAAACTGTTCACCAGGATCATAGCCACAAGACTAGACAGCCATATGCCGGTACTCATCCACTCCGACCAGGTGAGCTTCATACAGGGGAGACAGGGGGCGGACACCCTCCGAAAGACCCTGCATCTGATGAAGGAAGCGGCACCGAAGGGAGACAACCGTGTTTTGGTGGCCATCGACGCCGAAAAGGCGTTCGACAGGGTGGACTAGGAGTTTCTACATGGAGACCTTGTCAAACTGGGCTTTGGCGAGGGAATCGGGCGAGCCATTAAGGCCTTATACACAGACCCCTCGGCTAGAGTCACGGTGAATGGTCGCCTTTCATGACCATTCAGCCTTCAAAGGGGGACGAGGCAAGGCTGCCCCCTCTCCCCACTCCTGTTCGCCATGACCATGGAAATACCCGCAGAGTACATCAGATGTGCCCAGATGGTCCGCGGTATTGCTGTTGGAGGCTGGACCTTCAAGCTCGGCCTCTATGCAGATGACATACTGCTCCACCTGAGGGAACCTACTAGCTCGGTCCCGGCGGCCGTTCGGGTTATTGAACGGTTCGGCCAATTCTCAGGCTTCAGGATGAACATAGGGAAGTCAATGATCTTCCCCTTTGCCCCAGACGCAGACAGGGACCTCACGGAGCTGTCCCCCCCCCCCCCCCCCCTGGGGTTCCAAATTCGCACCGAAGGGATTAAATACCTGGGGATCAACATTGTCCAGCCCCACGAAGATCTAAGCCAGGCAAATTACCCCCCGCTGTTTGACAACTTATTTAAATATATGGAGATATGGAGATATGGAGACATGGGGTAAGGGGCAAATCTCGTGGATGGGAAGGATAAACGCTGTAAAGATGAACCTTCTCCCCAGGGTCATGTACGTTTTCCAGATGCTCCCTTTGGAAGCCCCAGACGCACTTCTTAAAGAAGCCAAAAAATGTATAAAGAGATTCGGCCTCCCAGACTTACGAATTTACCACAGGGCAGCCCAGCTCAGAACCCTGGCCCCCCACCTCAGAGAGGACCCCAACAAACAATGGGTCTTTCTCAAACTCCCTCCTGAGCCCGGTCGCAGTGGGTGAGTGGTTATGGGTCCCGATGAAAAAGCTGCCAAGGAGAATCAGGGATCACCCAATACTAGTAACAATGTGGAAGGCGTTGAGGGTAAGGGACAAGGTGAGAAGGTGACCACTTGGCCCTCCCCCATGAGTCGCATCTGGTCCACACCAATTTTAGAGGCAATCCCAGGCCATGAACACTATCAGCCCTGGTTTGACGCGGGCCTATGCAGAGTTGGTCAGTTGGTCAGGGAGGAGTCCTTTATAAGCATCCAGGAGCTTGAAGAATCCTTGGGAATAAGTAGGCTCTCCCCACTCCTCTACCTGAGACTCAAGGGAATCCTAATGAAACCAGAACTAAAGCCCAAATTACAAAGAAAACTCACCTCAGTTGAAAAAATCTTAGATACCCATGTAGAAATGAGGTCTCATCTCACTTCTTTACTCTGCCCTTTCAACCCCCCGGGAGGAAACCACCAAAAGCCTCAGGGGCAAATGGGAAAGAGACTTGGGTTGTAGGATAGGAGACGGTCTCTGGGGGCGACTCTGTAGTAGATCATTTAAGACCTCGATCTCCTGCCAATACAAAATCCATGCTGTCAAACTCCTGCACATATGGCAGTATGACCCGATCACACTTTCTAGGATGTTCCCAGACGTAATCCCCCATTTGCTGGCACGGGTGTGGGGAAAGGGCAAACTATTGGCACATGTGGTGGACATGCGGGAAGGTCCAAACTTACTGGGCCGAAGTCCTTAGCTGGCTGAAAGAGGCGGGAGAAGGTGTGCTCCCGCTGGACCCGATATTGATACTGTTTGGCCTGCAGCATAAGGATGACCACTGGGAAAAATTACCGGATCTCTCTTGCACTCCCTACTGTTGGCAGCCAGAGTGGCCCGCGCTCCCCTCGAAGAAAGAATGGGTGTTGATTGCCAAAGACATATTCCTAATGGAAAGTCTCACTGCGGCTTTACATGGTTCAAGTACCCAAATAGAGACAGACTGGCTGCAATTTCAAGAGGTGTTTGGCAATACATAGGCCACGTCTTGAGACCCTCAAGCGTCCTTGGCCCGGCCCAAAAACAAGCCCCGACATGGAACGAATGGCTTTGGAACCTGGAAAGCCGGTCGACCACTGGCGGAGAAAACCCGGATTGACGCTGGCCTATGCCGCATCATTTCTATAAGTAGACAGCAACGCTCAAGATACTGAGTGGGGTGGGTGGGAGGTGGTGGCGGGGGGGACAAACGCCAGGGAACAATGGCTTATAGTTTGATTTGTTGAGGGCGATTGCCCAAATCCTGTAATTTGCGTACCTATGCTGTTGTTTTCCAAAAATCTATCACATTGAATTTAAAAAAAAAAAAAAAAGCTCTGTGAGAAGTTCTGTTACTGTGGACAAGGGTAGCATTTGTAGCCTGTGTTGGGTAAGAATTGGTGCAGTCACACAGATTGTAGCATGATGTTTACTGTTACTGCTGGGAAAGGCCTATCTAGACTTCATTGGAGGATTTCGTTATCCTTGCATTTTCTGAGAAACCTTTCTAACCTTTTTATTTCCCTTAACCCTTCCTTTCTGCAACTCGGAGTTTACAAAATTATTGGTGTGATCTATAAATGCAAATACTATCGCTGTGATTGAAGTCACCTCAGGGTGTCGAAGTGTATGAAGCATATCCAAAGATTATCCGCTTGCTTTACTAATTCTGAGAGGCACAGCAAGTCAGGGATGGTGCACAAGAGGAGTTTGTCTCGGGGTTAGTTGGCCCCACTAACCCAAGGGGAGAAGTTGTTCTGTCCAGAGCGTCTCCGGTGGTGGAAAATGAGGTCCGCACAGCAGCAGGGTTTCACCGGGCAATTCAAGGTCCAGGAGGCTGCAGCAGGTTTCTCTTCTCAGTTTCTTCTGATGTTTCTTCAAGTGGTCAACTCTGCTTGTAGTCCCAAAACCCTTGCCTTTTTAAGCAGGTTTTTCCCATTCATACACAGCCTAGGCTGTTATTGCACATCAAGGTGAAAGGACAGCCAGCCAATCGGGACTAGTTTCATTCAGGCATTCCCAGAGACAAAGGACAGTGGAGTTTCGGGTGACTCCCTCCCTCCCTCCTGTTCTTCCAGACGCACCGGATCCAGGGGCGGGCTTCAGAGCTGATGCCCGCCAAAGGCAGAACAATCAAAGGGCTGAAACCTGTCTCAATGCACAGAGTAAAACCCAAGAAAGGCCTCACAAACAGTAAATGGGGGCGGGGGAGCCATTTTAACAAAATGGTCACCCATGGGTGCTGTACTGCAGCTGAGGGTTCAGTCTGTGGTAGAAAAGCACAATGGTAGGAAAAAGTAAACCACTGCCACCAGTCATTTAAATTAGTGAGGGTAACAAAAAATGTTACTTGAGAAAGTAGGATAAAGGGGCTACGGAGTAACCCGGCCAGCACTCCACCTAAGATGGTGTGTGCTGGACCTACAGAGACAAAAGGTAAGTAAAGTCAATTTCACTTTACTATTCTTGTGAACTGTAGTTCACCTAAGAAAATTTATTTAAATCTTATGAGAAATCCAAAGGATGTCTCTGTCACACTGCACTGAAGTTGCTGTGTGTCACCATACAAAAACATATGCTTATGGAGTTTGTCAGACTCCAAAAACAGTGAAAACACAAAATCGAAATAGGGTACAAAATACATGCGAAAGTGAGAAAAAGGTCCCACTCACTATGGAGTTAAAATTAAAAAGTCTGAAGTCCAGCAAAAGATCTGGGCGTCTCCAAGGTGGGAGGATTTTCGTACAGAAATTAAAATTCTCCCTAACAGCCTGTTGCAAGCACTGCTTGCAGAACATAAGCTCTTAATTTGAATGAGTTTCTCTTTGGAGTGGCGTATTCAGTGGAATCATCATCATTCTCACTCTCCTAACACTTCTTGCGGTATTCAGGCATTGTTTCTAAAAATAGTTTCGAATGGCAAGTTTTGACAAAAATGCATCGAAAAAACGAAAAAATGCTTTTTGTTAGGTAAATTTTTTTTTTTTTTTTACTAATATGGGTGTTAAGGGGTAAAAAAAAAACAGGGACTCGGGGCAGACATCCCCTACCCCTCACCCCCATTAAACATTTTTTTTAATACATTTATTTGATGCATTTGTTGTTGAAACTTTGCCATTTGAAACTATGGCTGTCGAAACAATTACTATAAACCCTTCTTGCCCCCCAGTGACCTTATGCTTTCGAGATCTCTTTGTAACCCGCCAGTTGAGTTGTAGCTGGGGACTTCTCTTTCAGCCATGCATTGAATAACATTTTGTTGGCTAATAACCATTATTGAAACTGCAAGTTAATGTCATTTTAAGTGTTTTAGTGGAAATGTTACCCTATTTTTAAGTTTGGTATATTCTGTATGGATTAACTTTAAGGGACTGAATCTTGGCGTTTGCGACATTTATTCTTGTGGGTTGAGTTGCATGTGCAATGAGGTCTGTCAGTCCATCTAAGATGTTTATAGTCTGTTCTTTCATTTTTTAGATTCTAAATGGCTTCTAGGAAGTCGGCAACAGATTTCCAAGGTGAGTTTTTTGTGCTGTTAAGTGTACAGCAGACTTTATTGAAATCATCTTTGTGAAAGTAAAAAAGCAGTGCATTTGTTTTTGTTTGGTTTTGATTGGGCGTTAAAGAACAAATCGTTGGAGCTTGAATTAATTACATTGAATGACAGGAAAAATACTTAATTGTAAGCTGGAATGAAATGCTTTATTAACTTGTGTGGGAAGTTGCAGGGAATGGAACGTTACTTAGTGGGCGACAACACCCTTGTTTTGTTTTATTATGTGGTTGGGGAGGGGAGAAAGATTTGTTCAAATAACGCTGGCCTATGGGGAGGTTGTGTGAGTGAAGGGCCGTAGGGGTTGTAACTCCTTCCACCTTGTGTGTCTTGAAAGGGGTCTTGTTTAACTGTAAACGGTTATCTGCCATTTATCCATCAGCTGCCTCTATTATACTAATTGATGCACTCATCCGTGAATTGTTGGCTGTTTTCAATGTTAACTTACAGCACATTAAAGCACTGCATGTTTGGGCTGTGGCTTAATTCCTCTAATCAAGGGCACATAATCCTTCTCTTTTAATGTACTGATTTGGTTTTAAAAATGTTATTTCCATGTTTTTTTTTCTTCAAATAAAAACATGGGGATAACGTATTTGGGTGCTTGAAATTTAGCTAAGTTGCAATTTGGATCTAAAATTATTTCAAATAGGTCCATGTGGCAATACAATCACTGTCAAATATGTATTGTGTGTGTGTGCTTTATCCAAGTTTCTTATTTATGTACATCTATGCATATTTCTGTATGTTCTATTAATGATCATCTCTACAGATGTCCACTTGTACTCCTTGTGTTTCGGTATGGTCCCATACACCGCAATGAATCACTTAGTTGGTGTATCATTGAATATTGTGACCTTTTTTGTAAGTCACCCAGACATGGGTTTGCTCCACCTGCTGATATGTTCTCCTTCGGTTAGAGCGTGGAAGGCTCCGGCCCAGGTGACATAACCTGTCTTTTTCAGGCAGCTTGGACTTGCCAGCAGCTTAGTGCACAAGTGCTAGAGGTAATACCTCTGCATTTGATGTTTTTACTAAAACTAACTGCGCTGAGCTGTAACTTTATTCTGTAGTTTTGCCATAGACTAAAGTATGCTGTAGCACATCCAGTCGCACACACACTCCACTGATTATTTTGCTGTACTAGTCTTTGGTCCTACACTAGGTCTACGTTTATTCCAGTCACTCTTATGTTCCCTTGGGAGTGTAAAGAAACATCCTAAGGGAACACCAGTCCTTTGACAATTCATTGATCTAATACAGTTCTGTTGCTATAATGCCTAGCCGCTTCTTTTCTCACCTACCAGCAAGTTCTTCTCCCTGCCCTTGATTTAGGCTACGTCGAGCACGGATATTGATATGATAAAAGTAATTTATAACGTGTCTGTACACAAGTGTTTCTAGGCGTGCCAAGACAAGGAATGACAAAACAACGATCTTACTAGGCCTTGTGTCATTCAGATCGCACAAGTGCAGGGGGAGAGGGAAAAGTGCCAGGAGTGGGGGGGGGTGCAAACTAACTCATAAGTGCTCCCAGGAGATGGCTCATAAGTGCAGAGAGTGTGGGGACTTTGGGTTACAGATACTATCCCTTAAGTGTCTGGGAGGCCCAAAGGCATTGCAAGGGCAACTGGTCGTGCAGGAGCCTGATCCCGTAAATTCAGTGGGTGGCCAGGTAACCAGTATACGCAGCAGACGGGGACATCAACAAGGGAGAGGGAGAGACAAAGCAGAAGCAAAAAGGAAGGTCTTCAGTTGCTTCTGGAACCTTATATGGTCCTGCTCCAGTTTCAGAGAGGCAGGGAGGCTGTTCCAGAGGGAGGGCCCAGTCAAGGACAGAGAACTACCCCCCCATTCGCTGCCTGGAGAAGCACCTGACCCTCAGAGTTGGAGGTGGTTGAGAGGTTGGCTCAGTAAGGAAGAAAAAGTTGGATGTAGTGTGGTCCCCAACACCAGAAAGCCTTGTGGACGATGCAGAGGGTCTTGAACTTGATCCTCGCAGTGACATGGAGCCGGTAGAGAGATTTCAGGGCTTTAGAGATACGGACCCTGGGCTTGAAGCCAAGGACAGGTCTCACAGTCCTGTTCTGGATGAGCTGTAAAGAGCTAAGTGTAGAGGCAGCCAGATTTAGAAAGAGGCTGTTGCAGTAGTCCAGGCTAGAGAGGACCAGGGCTCTGGAGAACGTGAGCTTCTGTGGGAAAGTGAACCAAGGAAAAATACCTCTGAAGAAGTGCAGCTGATAGTGTGACTTCTTAGAGATAGAGATGTGAGGAGAGTCGTCGTCGAAGAAGACACCAAGGTTCTAAGCCTCACAGGAAGGTGCAGGTAGAGGGCCCCGTGTGAGTGGCCAGAGTGAGAGGGGGAAGGCGGGAGCAGGTGTTCCAATGAGGAGGATCTTAGTTTTATTGGCAATAAGGTAAATATCGTTGGAGGCACTCCATTCCTGAATTGCGGACAGTCAGTCGGGTATGAGGGAAGGAGCAGAAGAGGCTGAGGGGAGCCTGAAGGAGAGCTGTGTGGTATCCGTCGTAACACTAAGTTAGAACAGAAGGCAGAGATGAGGTGGGCCAGAGGTGCCAGGTAGTGGTTAAGGAGGCAAGGAGAGAGGTTGGACCCCCGGGGTGGGGTTTGGTGGGAGACTAGAAAGAGGGAAAAAGATGTTAGTGGTGAAATGAGATGTCGGATCCGTGCTAAGGGCCTGGGAAGGGACTGGAGAGGTAGAGACTGCAGCAGGATTGGCCAGATCCTTGCAGATTTTGAAATGTTCGACTGAGTTGTTAGAGGCTGCCGAGACGCGGCCTTGGATGTAGGCTCTCTTCTTAGAAAGGACAGAGTCTGTATTGCCTTTGGAGTAGGCGGCAGGCCAGATTGTCAGAGGATGCGCTTGATGCCCTCCACTTCCTCTCAGCCCACCTACACTTGGCTTAAGGGTGGTGAGGTCAGAAACGTACCAACAGTTGCACATGGATGCAGGCTTCAACGGATCCTCATGATGGGGGCAAGTCAATTAAGAGTGTTGGTGATTGAATTATCCTGCAAGAACTCCTGTTAAAGTGCACTATTTCCACCCCGGCTGCGCTCCGGGGGTAGCGGATGCAGTAGAGAACCAGTGCCCGCAACCCCGAAGAAAATCAGAGTAGGAGACGCGAGAGCCTCCCCGAAGTCGGCAGACAGATGAGGCGCGGCCGTTGAGGTCCTGACACAGCGTGCGCGGGGAACCCTCCTTGAGAAGGCACACAGAGACAACCCGACTCCAAGAACCAGCGCCCTACAAATACAGCTGGAGACCCACGGCGATCTCCCCCGTCGACCCGACATTGGCAGTGGGCGAATCCTCAAGGCGCTAGTCCTGGCCCGTCGGCGAGGTGAGCGCGTGAGGCTCCGCGGCTCGAAGGCCCGCACAACTGACTACCTGCGGCTCTGGCCTACGCTGCCTGTCTTTTCACCCCTCCCCCAATCAGCAGGGCACCGGGGTCGAGCCGCAGCAGGACAAGGAGAACCGGGGACTAGGCTCCCCCGTGGACCAGAGATATGCTGCCAACGAACTATATTAAGGCGCAGCCAGCACACGGACGCACGACGGGCCCCTGCGCTGCTTGGGCACACCCGCTTGGCATACGCTAGCCCTTTTCCAAACCCTACATCCACCCCTTGGGTGAACACTTGAAGCAGCTGTACCCACACGGCACGGGCTGATCAACCGCGACATGGGGAAGGAAAAGACCAAGCGACAAACACTGCAAAGCAAAATGGACCTCTACACCGTGGAGGCCCCTCTACGACGTGGACCTCAGCCCCTAGAAGATGAAGGGGCTGACAACGAGCCTCAGGGCCCCCCAATTTCCTTGACGGACCTCATGAGAGCGATTGGGGAATCGAGGACATCACTGGAACTTAAAATAGGTGGCATATCCACCGAGATGTCCCTTATACGCCAAGACCTCCACAATTTATCGGCCAGGGTTGGTGAGGCGGAACAGAGAGTGTTGGACACAGAAGACACGATAAACCGCTTGGAGCAACAATTTGCCACGATCACCCAAGAAATTGCCTAACTGGAATACCATGCTGAGGACAGCGAAGGGAGAGCGTGGCGCAATAACCTCAGGATCCTCGGATACCGGAGAAGGAGAAAGGCCCCAGCGCTGAACTGTTCCTGGAGGATTGGCTAACTCATGTCTTTGCCCCCCAAAAAACTATCCAAATTCTTCTCCATAGAAAGGGCACACAGAGTCCCCACCGGCCCACCTACCCTGGGCGCCCCGCCTAGAACGATAATCGCACGCCTGCTGAACTACCGTGATCGAGATGCGATCCTACAAATGGCAAGGGCCTCCGGCCCGATTACATACAACGGCTATAGGGTCGGGTTCTACCCCGACTACACCAAGGAAGTCCAAAAGGCCCGCCAATCTTTTGACTCGGTCAAGAACAAACTTCAGTCGCTTTCTATCAAATATGGTTTATTTTTCCCGGCATCGCTCAGAGTCCACTATGAGGGCACCACTCATCTATTTTACACTCCCAAAGAAGCATGGGACTGGCTGGAAACCCAAGTTCTCACGGATTCCAGAACGAGGAGCACACCACCGGGCCCACCCACACAGAGGCCCCTGCCCGAGCGGCTCTCGCCCCCTCGATCTCCGGCCAATTCAGACAACAACATGACGGGGACCCCCACGGAAAAGGGATAAGGCCCACGCAGTGGGGGGGGAATAATCTGCAACGTATTAACATGGAAGCGCTCACCTAGCGGCCACCGCTCCTAATGCGGCGCAGGCGTTATCGCAGTCAGGGTTATCCCGAGGAAGTTTACCAAGTTATAAGTTTAATGTTTGGGCGACAGGTTCTCCCAGTTGTGGGGTGGGGGGGAGTACAGGGTGGGGGGCGTTTTGGGGACCTAAGGAACCATGGGACAAGAAGGCTTGAAGCCGACAAACATAGGCAAGGAAAGCAAACGCTGTCTTTGGCCAGGACCGAGGACGCCGTTATCAGCCAGTCACCAGGCACCTCAATGCGAGGCAACCCTCGGATGTCTCCCTTGGAAGGAAACCGCCATATGTCCCCAGAAAAAGCGCAATTGCCACTGATCCTTCCAGATGTCCCAACAAGAAGACTTGCGCAGATAGATTGAATTCCAACAAGGTAACCATACTGTCCTGGAATGTCAATGGCCTCGGATCCAGCATAAAGCGAAGATTGGTGCTCCAGTACCTAAACCGACACTCGCCAGACATTGCCCTCCTAAATGAAACGCACTTGATAGGCACAAACGCCAACTTTTTCAAAAGATCCAATTATTCGCATACCTACCATGCCGGATTCACGAAAGGTGCCAGGGGCACGATGATACTCGTTCACAAACGAGTTCCCCTCCAGGTAAGGAAGATCAGGACCGACCCCCGAGGCCGATATGTACTGTTGCTAGCTGATATCTGGGGCGAGAAATGGGGCCTGGCAGCAATCTATGCCCCTCCACGCTGGTGAAAGAACTACTCTCCGAACTACAGAGCTTGCTCCTGGAAGAAGAGGCTGATACTTGGGTGATTGGGGGGGACTTTAATGAAGTAATGGACACCACAGTCGATAGATCCTATAGAAGACCTGGAACCCTCCACACCGCTCGCCGCGTTCGCCAAGGCCTTGGGACTGACGGACACATGGTGTTCGCTTCATAACAACGAGGCTGGCTTTTCCTTCTATTCGGGCGTCCACAAATCGTTCTCCAGGATCGATTATGCCTTTATCCCCCGCAACATAAATCACATGCTTCTCGACGCTGAATTCCTTGCAAGAGGAATTTCGGACCACTCTCCGCTCCTCCTAACCATGAAAAATTCCTGCCGCCACCCAGACCGTAACTGGCGCCTAAACGCATACCATCTCCGCCTCCCTGAAATCGCTGAGGAGCTTGAAAAAAAGACAACGGAATATTTCGAACTCAATGAAGGCTCCGTGGACTGCCCGATCTCGATCTGGGAGGCGTGCAAGATGGTCCTCCGGGGGGAAGCTATCTCAGCGGTTTCCCCCTATCAACAACGTCTAGTCCAGAAGGTCAGAGAAGCAGAAGCACAAGTCCTGGAGTGTGAACGGCAAGTCTTAGTACACGGCACCCAAGAAGCAAAGGAGGCGATGCTCACGGCGCAATTTGCCCTTAGCAACCTATCCCTAGATAATGCACGAACTGACCACCAATTAGTCCGAAGCCAAATATATGAACGGGGCGAAAAAGCTAACTAGACTCTGGCCTGGTTAGAGAGACGCGAACAAAGCAGGGGACATGTATGGGCCATTAGATCTCCAGATGGAACACTGCTGACAGAAGACTCTGACATTGTCGAGGCATTCGCCGACTACTACAAAAATCTCTACACCCCACCCACTGAGAACCTGCCAGTTGAACCCTCACGCTATCTCGACCGAATCGAGATTCGATACTCCCACAGCACCAATCAGATCTCCTGAATGCTGACATCACCGACACCGAGGTACAAGAGGCACTGGCACAGCTCCAGTCCGGTAAAACTCCGGGCCCCAGCGGGTTCCCAACGGAAACGTGGAAATGCCTCGATGGCACACTATCTACCCACATGCACCGCATGTTCCTACGCAGCAGAGAGATAGGAGCACTCCCACCCCCCCCCCCCCCCCCCCCAGACCTCAGGAAGGCATGCATAGTAGTCATACACAAGCCTGGAAAACCCCCGGAGGAATGTGCCTCCTACCGCCTGATATCCCTGATCAACGGCGAGGCCAAGGTCCTCGCCAGAACACTTGCCAATAGACTACTGCAGGTGATTGAGACCCTCGTCCACCCGGATCAATGTGGATTCATGCCCAATAAATCAACTCGAATGAACTTACGTAGAGTCCAATTGCCGCTGAGCAGAGCGAAAGAAATACCAGCCCCACTCTCCCTCCTGGCGATGGACTTTGAAAAGGCGTTTGACTCTGTGGGGTGGGAAGCTCTGTGGGCGATCATGGCTAGGATGAACCTGGGGCAGACATTTATATCATGGGTAAAACTTCTTTATGCATCCCTGGAGGCCACAGTGAGGGTGAATGGCAGGTCTTCCAAATCATTTCCCTTGGGTAGGGGCACGAGGCAGGGGTGCCCGCTATCCCCACTCCTCTTCCTCCTGGCCATTGAACCGCTAGCAATTGAGCTTAGAGCCAATACCAACTGGACCGGTTTCGTTTGGCCAGAAGGGGGAGAGGACCGCCTTTCGCTCTATGCGGATGACCTTCTCATATACCTCAGTAACCCGTGCATCTCATGCCCGGCTGTCTCCCCCATTCTCAGGGATTATCAGAATTTTGCGGGCCTAAAGGTTAATGATGCCAAAACCATCTTATTCCCGATTCAGGGGGGCGAGTCTGCGATCCCGGAGACCTGCCCATACCATGTCTCTGTTAAGGAAAATAAATACCTAGGTATACGGCTTGACCCGACGCTCGGAGTATCCCCGACTTAATCTACAACCAGTAATTGAGCGGTTCACCAGAGACACCCCCCATTGGCAATCGTTTCCCCTACCGCTAATGGGTAGAGCCGTGCTATTCAAAATGATGACCCTTCCCAGGCTGTTGTATGTCCTTCAGAACGCCCCATTCCTCATCCCCCGAGAAACCTTCGCACTTATTGACAAGTACCTATGCACACTGCTATGGGGCGGGAAACAATCCCGGATCGCCCTTGATACGCTCCAGAGACCAGTATGGGAGGGAGGCATCGGTTTACCCTGCATACGCTCCCATTACCTGGCTACACGGATAGGAGTGGTAAACGACTGGATGCACTCAGACCCCACATTGCCACACATCCGTATCGAACTGGAGATCATGGCCCCGTTAACACTGCTGCAAATCCTGTACGCCACCCATGACCAACTCCCGGCGCTGCCCAAAATGATCCCCCATATACGTCGCGCCTGGCGAGACGCACACAAACTAATCGGCTGGAAAAGACAGCCAACGCTATCACAACCCATATGGCACAATGCGCTCCTCCCGGAAATAGTGAGAATGGGCTCCTTTGGTCACTGGCATGCAAAAGGAATACACACACTAGCACAGGTGATACAAGGGGGTCGCCTCCTGGGCTTTGAGACCATCCGAGAACAATTCGACCTGGCACCCATTGACCGGTTTCGGCACGCGCAACTAGCCCACGCTATAAGCACTGAATTCCCTGACACGACAATCATCGAGACCAATATCCTCCCGCAACGCATCTCCTCGAAGGTCACCTCCACTCTTTACCAGGCCTTTAACTCCTTCGGGGCTACACAGCTAGACGGGCTCAAAGCAAAGTGGGAAAGGGGCGTAAGTCACCTTGAACCTGAAGATTGGGTTGATGCATTAATGTCTCTTAGAGAAATTGGTATAGACTCAAGCTTAGGCTAATACAGTTGAGAATCCTCCATCGCTCATACCACTCACGTGCTGTAATGGCCAGATGGGGTGGACTAGAAGACGAGACTTGCGTTCGATTCAAAAATGAACCTGCTACCTTCTACCATATGATATGGGACTGTTGGGTGTTACAGGCCTTCTGGGAGGATTGTATTAGTGAATCTCTGCTGCCCTGGCGACACCAATCTCCAGGGATCCCAAAATGGTACTCTTAGGCATCTGGGGTGAAGTAGACCTGTCAAAATATGAGAAAATGTTTCTGGCAATTGCGTTGGGGGCAGGCAAAAGACATTGCAGCTAATTGGGGATCTGCCGAACCACTGTGCCTGAACCGCTGGAGTAACGAGCTGGACAGGTGCACAGCTTCTGAGCGCCGGATTTATAATGCACGGGGCTGCCCCCGTAAATTTGAAAAAATATGGGGTAAATGGCTAGATGCTCACTGAGATCCGCTGGTGGGGATAGACCAATATCACTGTTAGCATTGGTTACCTGCCTTGTTTTGTTGTTGTCTTACGGTTCTTGGCCTTATGGGCCTCTTCTAACTGTTATTAATGCTATGCTGCCTTTATCCTATGGATGCCGATGATCCATGTTTGTTTTTCTATGTTTTGTTGTTCAAACTCAATAAACAGTCATAAAAAAGGAGGTGGTGGTGGAGGTGGAGGAGGTGGAGGAGATACTGGGGTCGGCTTTACTTGAGTGGCAGAGAGCGACAGGTGACAGTAGAGAAGAAAGTGGTCAGTCAAAGAGAGCGGAGTGGTGAGCGGGTTCAAGTGGGGGAGGGTCTCACAAGATAACATCCATGGTGTGCCTTAGAGCCCAGAGGCGGGGCTAGCAGCATCCAAGTGGATGTTAAAGTCTCAGAGGAGAAGTTGAGAGGTAGAGGCAAGGAGGGTGGAGGAGAGGTCAGCCCACTCGGAGCGGAAGAGGGCGACCTGTAGATGGTGATTACAGTGAGAGTGGCAGGGAGAGATGGAGAGCCCACAGACCAAGCATTTAAAGTAGGAGCAAGCCTGCGTAGGAATGACAGGAGCAGTGATCCACTCTGGGAAGATCAGGGCTACACCCCCTCCAGGATGGTTGGTTCTGGGTTCAGAGAGGATCTTGTAGCCATCAGGGAGGAGAGCGTCAAAACTCGTAACAGAGCAGGCTGTGAACCAAACTCGGTGAGACAGAGTACATCCAAATCAAGCTCTTCGAGGAGACTGCAGATGTCCGAGGAGTGTTTGACAGCGGAGCAAGAGTTGAGAGTAGCGACGTGGAGCAGATTGCCATCGTTGCAAGACTTCCATGGAGAAATACAGGCATGAGATACGCCCTGTGGAAGTGCTAGAGGTTCCTGATGTGGGAAAATACTTATTTGTATTCCCGCCTGTGTTCAGAAAATAACTTGAAGGCAAAAAAACACTGGAACAGAATTGTATCTTCTCAGAGGCACAGGTCTTTATTATAGCTTCAGCTATCTTCACATGGCCGAACAATCTTCCATGTGAAACACCCGCCCCTCTCATTTATCTATCTGTGTCTGCCTTCCCCCATTCAAAAGGAGAGCATGTATGCATTTTAAAGCTAGTGTAGTCTTTCAAACGGTTTTTGATCCTGGCTAAATCTGCACTTCGACAAGGTCTTTGACTTACTCTCTGGAAGCTGCTCCTTAGCTATAGAACATGTTAAAACAGCTCACAATCGATCCTTTTCTTACATAGTTCTCTTAAACACCTACTTAATCTGCCACGTCTATAGCGGACATTTCCCTAATCACTTTTTCTTGCATAATAAAATATTTTTAGTTGATTCTAAAGTTGCCTGTGATCTGTGACAGGAAGGTATTGGAGACATGAATTACTATACTAAACAAGGATAGTGCTACGTAACATTCCAGTAATGACCTACTCGCCTAATCTCAAAAACATTTAGTTTTACCAGTACTGCAGGCACAACCCCTTTGCACGTCCTTTTTCTCTTCTTCTTTGCACAAAGCCTCTCTGGGATGAAATAGCCATTCATGTGGTTTTGGCATAACTTATTGTGGAGCAAGTGAAACAGCAAAGCAGCATTCCATCAGGACAGATCTTATGGAGCCAAAATGCTCCTTGGAGTGTCTAATAGTCTTCAATGGTGGCCTTGCCCAGTTGGTAGCTGTTACTTACAGGAAGGAATTCCTTTCTCCATTTACAGACCCGCTTTCTGGATATTGTGATTCCTTTGAATCATTGCTGTTCTTCAAAAGACACATTTTGGATCCAATGTTTCAACAGAAGGCGTACCTTTTTGGTACCGGACAGATCAGGCAATGGTGTGGGTAGCAGGATGAAGCTTGCTTAAACCATAAAAGCGTGGATCCAAAACTAGCAGCCACAATATTTTTGCTATCGTCTGAATGGTGAGCAGTCCCAGCGATGCCCTTTTTTTTTTTCAACTGTGCTACAGTCCTGATCATCACAAACACCCATTCACCAGCCTGAATGCAGTCTCCTGTCCCCTTCTGATGGTGTTTTAGAACCTGTTTGCAGAGAATAGACAAGTGTTGAGCTAACTCTTACAGTAGCTGATTAACAGCAGATAAAATGCATGTTTTGGTAGCTGGGCGTCCCATGACTACCTCATGAAGAGAGCATTCAATACCTGAAAGCCAGCATTTAACAATGTATACATTGCTGTTGCTCTATATAGTATAAGGCAGGCCAAATCAGGGCAAATACTCCTTTATGTATTAACACTTTAATGGCTGACGGTTACAACTCAACACTCATTATAGATGACTGTTATACTTATGGTACATCGACGTTATAGGCAATCCATTGATTGCAGGAGAGTCATTGCATGGCGTCGGGTGTTATTGTGCTGCAGTCTGTCCCCTTTCAGCTGGTGGACAGATATCTACGGATAGGTTCCCATATGTCCTTTGGCCTAAATGTGGCCGACACACCTTTCACATAACTTTCTTCACATTCATGCATTGCTATCAAGTCCTTGAGCCAGGCTTGGATTGTTGGGGGTTCTTTTGCTTTCCAGTTTTTTAGTATATTCCGTTTAGCGACTGCTCCTCCTATGTATTTATAACAATGCTCACTGCAGTACTGTTCTATGTGGCAAATGCTTCTGGTTATTTGCTAAACATACATACTACCTACTACTACCAACATATTTCTCTTTGACAGGGAGGCAACTTTAATAGACTCTGGCTGTAATGCTTCAAAGGAAATTCAGCTAGCTAAATGTCTTTTTTTCTTTTGGGTTTCCACACTCTCACTCTGCTTTTCATGCACAAACAACATAAATCGGTAGTGCCTAAAAACTGGTGTATTAGATAAAACGGATATTAAAATATCAAAACTTGAAGATTCCCAGATGGCCGCCGTGGAGACGAGTCGCGACTAAGCCGCGCTCGTCCCGGGCCGCCGAAAAACAGCACATATCGAAGCTAATCCGGAGAGCCAGAGAGCAGATATTCCCCCCCGGAGTTACCCACAGACCCGAGGCACCGGGTGCACTGCGGTGGAGCGCCGGGAGAGCAGGGTACGCCGCTCCGCGGCGACCGCCCCTCCCCCGTCGATTCCCGCCTCAGACCCAGAGGCTCCCCGGTGCGGAGCGGGAGCGAGAACTACTGCCCCCCCCCATACACCCTCCCCCCCCACCACCACCTCCACCACCACCACCACCACCACCACCCCCACCACCCCCCCCCCCAGGGGGGGACCGGCTCGCTTACAGCAGCGACCGGGGTCATCCCGGTCCCCAGCCCCGCCTACATTGAGGGCCCGCCGTACCGGCCCCCCTGCTGCGGAGATCCAGAGGCGGTCGCGGCACCGGACCATCCAACGACGGGGAGAGCGTCGCGGGGTGCGGCGGTGAAAAGACGGGACCCAAATCACAAACAAAGTAAGAGAACACCCCCGGCACCCCCTCCCCCATATGCCGCCAGAAAGAAGCGCTCCCAAATGAAAGGTGGGCTGAGCCAAAGGTGGTGGAGCAAGGGATACGTCTTTGAAGGCGGCAACAAGACGCCCAACGGTGCACAATAAGAAGGGCAACGGACACAAATACAGAGAGATGGGAGGGTCCGGCGGGGGGACCGGTCTGGTGGGTGCTCCCCTACAGAGCCCTAGACAAGAAAATCCGACCGGGAAAAGGAAATAATCCCCACTAACAGACTACACCAAGCAGACCCCACAGGAGACCCAAGAGGACAGCCCCGCGGGCGCTAGGGGGGGGCAAAGCACAAAGCTCAAGAGGGAAACACAGCGGCCCCTGTGAACTCCAGGACACAACCATACCATGTCAAGAGCAAAAAACAAAAACACTGTAGCCCAACAGATCCCACAACCCACGAGGCAAGAAGCAAACATCCTTCAACTGTGGTCCACGGACGCTGCGCAAATAGCCAAAGGGAAGCCACAGGACAACCAACAGGTTGAGGGAATGGCACAGGCGAACCCCCATCATTCACCCTCTAAGGAGGACATGCGAACATGGTTCCACGAACTCCAGGAAAATTTCATGTCCACAGTACAGGAAGAGTTCACGAAGATGAAAAATGACATGAAACAGGCGGTCCAAGACCAACGGGTCGATGTGGCGAAACTGGAGGAAAGAACCGACACATTGGAAAGAACAGTCCAAGGGATTGATGAAGAAACGCAGCAGGCTAGCGAAACCCAGGAGCGTCTGGTGAGACTCACCCATAACCTCGAGATACAGTGTGAGGATTTGGAGAATCGTTCCAGACGCTCCAACATTCGCATCAAAAATATGGCGGAAACAGTACTGGACAGAGATTTGATGTCGGCAGTTAAGGAGGTGTTTAGAGACATCCTGGATGCAGCAGAGCCGGATACAATCGGAGTCGACAGAGCCCACCGGGTCGGCCCTAAATGATCGGGAGCACCTGGGGAGAGGTCAAGGGACGTTCTGGTGGCGCTTTCTTCCTACCCGCAAAAAGAACAAATCCTGAGGAAAGCCAGAGAAATGGTCACATAAGAATTAATGGTCAGGAAATTCAATTGTACCAAGATCTGGCACTAAATACACCGCAAAAGAGAAGAGCGATGGCCCCACTAGTCAAGGCCCTACGGGCGAAAGAAATCCGATACAAATGGACATTCCCTTTCGGGCTGACGTTTACATGGGAAGGGCAACTACTGCCGAGGCGGAGCCCCGGCGGCGGAGAGATGGGGGCGGACACTCACCCCCCCCCCCCTCCCACCCTTCCTCATTGCAATGAAGGAGAGCAACCACTTGGGAAGAGGGCCTCAGCATAATGGGCCTTCAGGGAGATACGGAGGAAGGGGATCAAACAGCAGCCAGCGGAGAACAAAGGAGAAGACCGAAAGGATGGGAAAAGATCAAGCAAAAAAGGCCGGCCCTGGGAAGAGAAGGCCGTAGGAAGCAAATATGAAAGGAGGATAAGTCACAGAGAGAGATGAGGTCAACCGTGCGACATCGTGCTGGCTCCGGTGAGGGGGCGGGAGAGAACACAAACAGCCGCGCTAGAACCGGAGCAGGCGGTCCGGGATGGATCATCCGGCTTGGAATCGGGTAAGATAAGACAGTAATGTGGGGTTTAGGATCCCCCATGCACATCTCCCCCGAGAGGAAGGAGGGCAGGGAGCTTCGGGCGCATAGCCCAGGCATCAGTAGGAACCCTCGCCCTACTCGGGGGCAACAAGTTTGGTTCTGTTATTGTTACCAGTTGGGGGGGGGGGGTCAGAGGGCTGGTAAGGAGGGACCGGGACCACAGTCAGAGGGCAGCACCGAAGGAAGGGATCGCACGTACTTTGAACTTGTGCCTTATTAAATGGGAAAGATACGCATAGTGACCTGTAACATAAGGGGGATGAACCATCCAACAAAAAGGGTGAAACTGGAGAAATTGCTTAAAAGGGAAGGGGTGGACCTCCTCCTCCAAGAAACGCATATCAGGAAAAAAGACAAACTAAAGGCACGGGTAAGGGGATATACAATATGGGCCGAGGCGAATGCCACGGAAAAAAGGGCGGGGGTCCTCATTGCAATGAAGACCGGAAGGGACGCCATTTTGGAGGACTCCATCACAGATAAGGAGGGAAGGTATGCGTTTGTCAATGCGGTGCTGGAGGGACAGAGGATCACCCTTGCGTCAGTATATGCGCCCAATGTGGGACAGGACGGCTTTCTAAGAGACACCCTGGACAAACTAGAATCCTTCGCAAGGGGGGAGGTGATCTTGGGTGGAGATCTGAATATAGCTTGGGACCCACAGAGGGACAGAAGTGCCGGAGGGACATATAGCCATGGGGCACCTTCAAAACGGCTCAAGCAACAAATGGACCAGCTGGCCCTGGGCGATGTATGGAGGGAACTCAGGGGGGACCAAAGTGGGTTCACATACTTCTCGCATGTGCACAGCTCTATGTCACAAATTGACTACTTGTGGGCTTCTGTTTGCCTCATGGGCAAAATCCAGGAGGTAGAAAAGGGGACAATTGCACTCTCGGACCACGCACCCTTGTGGCTCGACTTGAAGCTACAGGGGAAAACTAGAGGCTTGTGGAGGTGGAGATTGCCGGAAGACATAATCCAGGACACGGTAATGGGGGAGACCATAAGGGAAACGATAGAAGAATACTTCACCGAAAATGACACAGGGGAAGTATCAATCTCCACAGTCTGGGAGGCGTTTAAAGCAGTGATCCGAGGAAAACTAATGGCACTGAAAATAACGAGGGAAAAACAGAGGTATGTGTGGGAAAAAGAATTGGAAAGATCAATATCGGAGCTGCAAGGGAAAATACTGACACAACCCACAAGGGAACTTAGGAGGACTCTCAAACACACTCAGGGCCAACTAGAGATGCTACGCACAAAGGGAGCAGAAAGGAGCCTCCTGTACCTAAGACAAAGATATTACATAAAAGCAAACAGGCTACTAGCGAGACAACTCCGCGCCAAACAGAAAGACATAACAATTAAAAACATCACAGACACAAAAGGGGAACACCTGACACGTACACAAGACATAGGGGAAGTCTTCAGAGAATACTACCAGAAACTGTATAACACGGACCACCCGGAACCAGACGCACAAGACACATATCTGGCATCCCTCACATTCCAGCAAATCACAACGGCAGACAGGCAAGCCTTAGAAGATCCCATAAGGGAAGATGAGGTTAGAAAAGCAATAAATGAACTCCCAAAGAATAAAGCCCCAGGCCCGGACGGCTTCACTGCCCCATTTTATAAAAAATACGCGGATCAGCTAACCCCGGTTCTAACCAGACTCTTAAACTCCTTCAAAGAATGCGGCAATGTGACCCCCACAATGAACGAAGCAAAGGTCCTGGTTTTTCAGAAACCAGGGAAGGACCCATCATGCCCAGCTTCATATAGACCAATCTCACTGATTAACATTGATGCCAAAATATATACGAAGATATTAGCAGCTAGGCTGTCCCCGCTTCTCCCAAAGTTAATTCATTTAGATCAATCAGGCTTCATCCCAGGAAGACAAACACATGACAACCTTAGAAGGATCATCCACCTAGTGGAAAAGATAGGAGTAAAGCAAACCCCAGCAATTCTCTTGGCACTTGATGCCGAAAAAGCATTCGACCGAGTTGAATGGTCCATGTTATTTAAGACACTACAATGTATGGGATTTGGGGAACACTTTACTGCTAGAATCAGAGCGAACTACAACACCCCAACCTGCAGAGTGGCCATCAATGGGGAGGTAACCGAAAGGGTAAACATTTCTCGAGGAACAAAACAGGGGTGTCCACTATCTCCACTATTATACGCCATTTTCTTAGAGCCCCTACTGATGAAAATCAGGGAAGCCACGCAAATTAAGGGGATAGAGATGGCAGGCATGCAACATAAGGTAACCGCATATGCGGACGATTTGCTGCTGGTACTAGAAGAGCTGGACCGCACGCTGGCTGCAGCAGTGGGAGAGCTAGAAATTTTCGGGGCCATCTCGGGGCTAAAAATCAATAGAAACAAGTCAGAAATACTAATACTAGCAGGTGACGGGGAAGAGATTAAAAGAGAAGCAAGGGCACTCAACCTCAAAATAGCAGAAGGGGGGTATTAAATATCTAGGAATCACACTTAGACATAAGGTGGAACAGCTATACTGCAAAAACTACCCGCAGCTACTGTCTAGCGTTCGAAGTGACATAGGTAAATGGAATCCCCTGCTGATCTCATGGTGGGGTAGGATTCAGGCGGTAAAGATGACCATTCTCCCAAGGCTCCTTTACTACTTCCAAGCCCTACCGGTAGGGATTCCCCGCTCATTTTTCAGATCACTCCTGAGGGTGATCTCGACCTTTGTGTGGAAGGGGAAAACTCCAAGACTGTCCAGGGCTGTCTTAACATCGACAACAAGGGAGGGAGGGATGGCGCTTCCCCATTTTCAAAAATATTACCAAGCGGCCCAACTAAGGGTGCTTCGGGAGTGGCTGGGAGAAGACCCACAACAACTATGGGCAGCTCAAGATAGGGCGGTGGCTAGAACCCCACTAGTGGAACTACTCTGGAAACAGAAACAGCACAGACATCCCAACATAGGGATCAGCGAAATACTGAGCACGACCATGGAGGCTTGGGACACCCAAACACGAAAAGGCGCAATGTCCACCACACTAGGCCCATTCACCCCCATATGGAGGAACCCGCAATTCCCGCCAGGGATGGAGCAGGGTACATCTGACAATTGGGAGGAGGCGGGCATAACGAAAATTGGGGAAATGTTTTACAAAAAAGAAATTAGACCATACGAATCATGCCTCACACTCCCAAATAGAACCACATGGAACAGATACAGGTATGAACAACTTAAGCACTGGTTAAAATCCCCCGAAATCGCGAAGGCGGCAACGAGAACCCTAACCCCATTTGAGAATTACATAACATCCAACTCAGGGGCAAAGAAATGGATCTCGACACTATACACCTTTATAAATAAGCAAGATGAAGAGATCAAATGGTCATACATGAGCAAATGGGACAGAACGCTGGGAATGGAACTAACGAGAAACCAGTGGGAGGACATATGGGCCCTGATCCCCAAATTGACAAGATCGGTACAGATGAGAGAAATGTGGACTAAAATAGTGACTCGGTGGCACTACACGCCAGAGAGACTGCACACCATGTTCCCAAATACGTCTAACCTCTGTTGGAGGGAATGCGGAGAGTTGGGGACGTGGAAACACATCTGGTGGGCCTGTAAAGGAATAGTGCCGTTCTGGGAAGAAGTTAAGGGAGAAATGGACAAAATGTTCCCAGATGTGGAGCAAATAAGTGACGGCGTATGGATGTGCGGAATGAGAGACGACACTACAAAAAGAAACACGAAAGCACAACGGAGAAGCTTTGTGGGACTCCTCATAGCGGCTTGGACAACAATAGCACAGAATTGGAAAAAGAGGGAAACACCGCTAGTATTTACATGGCTTCAAAAAGTCTGGGCACAGTTAGCAATGGAAAAAGTTACCCACACAATCCAAGGCACAAAGGACAGGTTCGTCAAAGAATGGGGTAGTGTCATGGAACACCTACAGTCGGACTTTATGGAACAATGGTGCCCCCACAATATTAAGGTTACGGACGTTTTCAACACCTAGAATAATCCCTCCGAATTAAATATCATGTGTTCCCGGGGGTGGGGGGGAGGGGGAGTTTGGGGTGAAATGTTGGTACAAAGTTGGCTGTACGCTGTTCACTAAAAATAATAAAGATATGTTTATAAAAATATCAAAACTTTCTTGCAGTGCAGCATTCCATGGCCCAATGACATGATAAAATTCCTGGCATCCATGAAACCCACCACCTGCGCCGAAAACATACTCCCGGCTAACATCATCCTAGACCATCCGGACATCTTTGCACCAGCCTTAACCAAACTGATAAACGCATCTTTCCGTGATCAAATCATGCCTAAAAGCATAAAAAGGGTAACAGTCACCCCTCTTGTTAGAAAGCCTAATCTAGACCAAAGGGACCCAAACAACCTAAGGTCCATAACCAACTGCAACTTTATACTTAGAATCATGGACAAGATTACCACCACACAGCTCCAAGAACACGTAGAAATCTCAGAACTCCTCCACCACCAACAGTCTGGTTTTCGACCAGCGCATAGTACAGAAACAGCTATGCTGGATCTACAGACTAAGATGCTCGACATCATTGATCAGGGGAAAGCCAGCTTGCTCGTACTCTTGGATCTGAGCGCTGCCTTCGACTTATTAGATCACAATCTACTCAAGACAGCTCTAAAAAAAACTGCAAACTGCTCAGACGAAGCAATAAGCTGGATCATGTCTTTCCTACAAAACGGAACATCTAGAGTTCATTGGGGAAGCCTATTCTCAATAGAAAAAGAAATCACCTGTGGAGTTCCACAGGGTGCCAGAATGTCCCCACTCCTGTTTAACCTATACCTCAGATTTCTCTGTATAGTCCTTGATAACATCAACACGTTCTTTACCAATTACGCTGACGACACTCAGCTGGTAATTGAACTAAGTGGAGACCATCAAAAGGACAACGAAAAACTAAGCCTGGTTTACAAAGCGGTAGAGCAATGGATGGACCAAAATTGGATGTGCCTAAATGGCAACAAAACAGAGCTCACTCAAATTAAGGTCCTAAACAAGGTGAAAACCCTTTGGATGATGCAAGAAGCATCTCTGGGATCAGATGCCCAAACCCTTTACATAAAAAAAAAGTGCTCATACCACTTCCGCTTAATAAAGGGCATAAGACCCTACCTATCTGAGGAAAACAGTGCCCACGGTCGCAAGAGCTAACGTCCTATATCGCCTTGACTATGGCAATTCCCTTATACTAGGCTCTAACAAAAACTGCTACCACAGCTACCAAGTTCTGCAAAACAATGCAGTGAGAATCATTAACCAAAAAAACAGGAATCAGTGAAGCCAGGAAAGAACTACACTGGCTAAAAATTGGAGAGAGTCCAATTTAAGTCCCTCACACATAAATGTATCTATGGTAAAGCCCCTGCACACCTGAAAACCAAAATCCTTCCATACAAGCCCACCAGAAATCATCAGCCGAACAAGGATTGATTATTGTGGCTCCTTTCAGACGTAAAAACGGGGCAGGAAAATTCTTCCCTATAACTGTAGCAGGCCTATGGAACAACATCCCTGGCCAGATAAGGATGGAAGCCAATTACCAACGCATTCGCAAACAACTGAAAATGCACATCTTTAAGCAATAGACACAATACAACCTGCCCACCTATCCATGTAGATCTAATGTCTCGTGCTACCTGTATCCTGTTCGTCATTTGGCCTTCGTGTTCCTGTCTCTGCGCCCCGAAACTCGAGAGCCACCAGCGCAATCCAAATAAATAAATGGCAAGGGAACTGGGGTGAGTTGCATGCAAATACTTTCCCAATAGATTTAAAGCACATTTGTTAGTGACAACAAACTAACCCATTCACGATATAGGACCTATACTGAACACTGTACAGTATCAGATATTGGACTTTAGGTGAGACAACAATCCTTATACAAAAGGTTTTCTGCCCCTCCGGCACAGCCATGTCCATTCCACTAAACGAGGTAAATGCTTCAGTTTATGCAAAATATCTTTCAACTGACTCCCCTTTTTCCTGTCTGAAAGCAGTTAATGTGTCCCAATTCATTTGTTTGCTGGGAAACCACTTGCTGGATATGTGCTATTAATAGTGCTGGAAGAGTTATTATTTTCTTTGACAATTCTCCAGTCTTGCCTCTTTTGCTGCCTCTGTCATCTAATCCCGTTTTATGCGGGGGGGGTCTAAACTATCTTGCATTCTGCTTTGGTGCCATGGAAACATGCTAACAACTGATCTATATCCATGTGAGTGGACCTGTTTAAGTACCCAGTCTGTCTTGGTGTACCACTGTATCAAACCCAGGCGCACCTCTCATTGGAAATGCTTGACTTACAATAGACGTTGATGGGACATTTATGATCCATAATACACATTTTGACACTATTGCAGGACAGGAGTTTGTCCAAGTTTATACTCCTTAACTGCTTGGTCTACATCCTCCTAATTGTCTGGCAGGGGATACACGTACTCCTTAACGTTTAACCTTTTATGCAACTCCCACATGTCTTTGCCCAGCCTTCGTACTAGTGCAAATACAAGTGTACCTTGCTCCTGGGGCACATGTACTTTAACCTGTTCCACTCCTATTAGGCTATTTTGTATCCATGCTAACAATACCTTTTCTGCGGTTTCTGTGTCCTGGGCTGTAATCCTGCAGGCACGATGTGGCGAGGAGATCATCTTGTCACCTGGTAGGCTGGTGTGGAGGAGGCCTTTTTACCACAAAAAAATTCTAACCATGGACCTGGCTACATACACACCCTTAATCCTCATTGCATTTCCGCGGTCTACCTCATCCCAATTCTTTTTTTTCTTTTTCTTTCTCTTTCTGATCAATGCTTGCATTTTGTATTTCCGATTGTGGTTTACGTTTTTTAATCGGTGCTTCCTTTATAGTTTTTTGTCGTGCATTGTCTTCACTTTGATTACACATTTCCCATTGCAGGGGTCTAATGGCCTTATCAACCATAGCAGCTAATATTTCCCTTAAATATCTTATTTTTCCTCTATCAAAAGATCCATGCACAGGGAATTTTAAATCAGGTTTGTTGGCAGTGTATTCATGCCATGTTTGCAAAAACGACACTACCCCCAAACCTCTCCTGATCATTAATTCCCATCCTGGCGTTCCTTCCAGGGGAACAGGTATGTTTTTCTAATTCCGGTCGACTCTTGCAACATTGCAATCCCATTTCTGTCCTACGTACTTTTGTTTCCTCATTACTTTGTGATCACAAAACTGCTTTGCTAATTTCCCACTTTAAATGCAGCATGGCCACAATTAATGCAGTATATATACTCATTTTGTGAGTCCTCCTCCATCCCATGGTTTCAACTGTGATACACAGAGTGTACTTCCCTATGGTTCATTTTAGCAGTGAGCTTACATAGAAACACATTAAATTATAAGCATATTTCCCTATGACTCATTAACAATATGTTTTCTACAGGCAACCCAGCATTACATTGCTAAGAACGTTCCCCTAGGACTCATTAACAGTGTGCTTTCGCAAGGAAAAACCTTTAATTTTCATAATATCAAACCATTAAGTATAATTCTGAAACAGTCTCACCTAATTTTCTACAGTATTCTGTGACCGTGCTTCATCAGGAATGTAAATCCCTTTTCCTCACACCGACGGGGATCCTCAGTTGCAGGGATCTATTGTTTCAGCTGGTGAGTGCAGGTGTGGCTGCAAGGAAAAGAGCGGTGCGCCCCAAGCCCGACTCCCACCTTTCCCTGTCCTCTGACCGTGGCACATTTAGTCCAACTGGATTATAGCTGCATTGAGGTCTCATCTGGTGGTGCCAATTGTGGGATAATACCAGTTTGTATTTGTCTGTGTTCAGAAAATAGCTTTAAGGCAAAATGAAACACCAGAACAGAAATCTATCTTCTTCTTCTTAGACATAGGTCTTTATTATAGCTGCAGCCATCTTCACATGGTCGCACAATCTGCCATGTGAACCACCTTCCCTCGCGTTATCTGTATGCGTCTGAGAATGGACAGTGGAGGAAGAAGAGGGTGCCAGAGAGGTGGTGGAGGAAAGAGGCGGCACATCAGCCAAAGAGTGCCAGAGTGTCAGCCTCTTCCTACCTGACTTAGTGAGAGGGATAGGATAGTCGCTAGAATAGCAGTTTGAGAAGATGGGGAAGACGGAGAGCACCATAGAGGTTGTGGGTGGAGAGTAAGGGGAGGGGGGCAGCCCAAGCAGGAGGGGTGGGGGCTCACACGCTAGGGGCAAACAGGAAGACTCACACTGGGGGGGGGGACAAGTAAGTATACAACAGAACAAGAAAACTGGAACCTTGTGGGGGTCCTAACACCAGTGGAAAAATACAGTGCAAGCAACAAATGTACACTAAAATGGAGCTCGAGGGCTTTTGAAGGCAAGTACAGGACAGAATACAAAGCTGGTAGGCATGGGGCCCTAGAGGGGAAGAAGAGAAATGCAAGCGACGCAACACGTAGACAATACAATAGTAACCCAACAAAACATAATGTGCAAACAGTGGTTATCCAAGGAAACCTGGAAGTAAGAGGAAATGCAAGCAATGCAGTAGAATGATGATACATTACAGTGGAATGGCAATACAATAGTCACAGTACCAAAGGGCAGGGAACAATACACTGGCCGGGATAGGTAGCGTGGCGAGCAACGCTGAGGGATGCACAAGTCTGAGGGAGTGGGGGGGGGGGACAGGTTGCGTGGGGATGCATGTGGCATGATGACAGGGGAACTGGGCCTAGTTATGAGGGAACGCGTGTGGCCCACAGGACAGGGGGAATGGGCCGAAGTTGCGAAGGGAGCGTGGGGAGGAGAGCAGGGCCGAAGTGCAGGCAGTGGACACTTGGAACAGTTGCTGGGGGGAACAACGCGTGAGCAAGAGGGTGGATGGGACAGACGGTCAAGGTCAGGGGGTTGCGTTGCTCCTCCCGCACCTTATTACCTTGCGAACGCAGATGGAGGGGGAGGTCTGGGCTCATAATTTGCGCTGCTGCCTACCACTTGCATCGCACAACACTGCAGCCTTGTCCTGTGAGGGCTTTGCTGCAGAGGGTCAGATCCTTGGTTCTTAAAGACTCTTGAGGCGTGAAAAGTTGCGTTGGATTCCTGTGTCAATGGGCAGCGTCTCCTGCATACCTGTCATACACTCTAGATTGCCCTCCTGGACTAATGATACATTTTTACATATTCCTTGGAGCAAGCATTTCTTCTCAATTGTTTAGGGTTTTTATCCAGCTGGGATATATTCACCCCCAGCCACAGGTCGACCATCCTGGTCAAGTTTTCCTGTTTTTTCCTCCGGTTTCTCCCAGGCATTGCAGTCTCCCCCTCAACAAGCTTACTGTTTTCTCCTTTTGATGTTTCCGATTCCTGCCAGCATCTGAGGTATAGAGTGCAGCCTGCTTTCAATTTATGCTTCTCAGGGTCTTGTTTTGACTAGTGTCTGCGAAAAAGCCACCGGCAAGCTGTCTCTCTCATCCTCTTTTTTTCTCTCTACTCCCCTTCCAATAGACTGAGATCATGCCTTCCAGTCAAGTAGTCCTGTCCCTGCCCCTCTTTAGAGTAAACTTAGATGTATTTTTAATGTTGCTGATTGGTCTGGTTAATAAATGGATGGTCCTTCACTTCCTCACTCATGTCTTCTTGTGCTCTGTTTTCAGAGTGATTATATTCACCCCCTCTCTCGTCCAGCTCCCCCCTTTTTCTGGTGGCTGCTGCTTAACACCCCCTATTGGATACTTTGACGTAAGGTGAAAGTGTCATGCAGCTGCACCTTCTCCCCTTGCAGAATGTAACTCCTAGGAAAATGGTAGGTTGCCACGCCGCCAAATGTTCAGCCCTTACGGTCAGTGCACTGACTTTTGTGAGCAGTTACATCACCATAGTTTAGGTCTCTTCTGTGGTTCTTTGCAGAGCGTTTCTGTTGTCAGAAATCCACACATGCTTGGGTTACTCTACAATTGGACTCCCTCTCTGTGGTGCGTATTCCATTTTGTTTGGTAGAATTTCAATTCCAGCCTATGTGTGTTGCCTAAACCTACCAAGTAGTGGGTTCTGTTGCCAATGTATTATTGGGTGCTTAGATTTGCAAATACATTTTGGGTTTTGTGCACAAAATAATTTAACTTTCTCTTTGGGTGACAAATACATTTTTTGACGTTTGTTTTGGTTGTGGCCGTATGAACCACTGAGTTGGGATAGTAGTACTGATGACTGTTTCCTGCTTTGCCACTAGGAAGCCTCATGACTTTGGGAAAGTGGCGTGGCACTGGGGAAAATCCCCCAATGTTCCACGTCCAGCGTGACTTAATGGGTGGGACCTTCTGGTCCCCATAGGCACTGACATAGGGAGTTGGCAAATGTGACCTGGTCACTTTTGGAAGAAAGCAAAATGGGCGATGGCTCTGCCTTCTCCAGGATCTCCCAGAGATGCACCATGATTAGCTCTGCCCATATTCTACCCCCTTGAACAAAAAGGGACTTTGACTATTTTCCCTTGCTCAATCACATCTTGCTGTCCAGCTTTGCTTGTCTGTTATGAACTCAACCCAGTCTTCGGAGTTCTCAACTAAGCATGTGAATGGGGCTGGGGGCAGGGGGTTAACTTAATCACTGAGAAAAAAATGACATTCTAAGGATGAGTCCAGAACAGCTCTTTTGGGTGCCATGAGAAGTTGCTGCAGTAGAACTCATTATTACACAAATTCTGCTCCAATCGCAAATAGTGAAGATTTACCACATTTGAAATGGCAAAAGCAATAACTTTAACAAGGATCTTTGAAACCTCTTTAAGTAATAGAATGATGAGGAGGAGGAGGAGGAGGAACATCAGTTGCATTATATTGTACTCCCTTTTTAAGATGTACTAATTTATTTTAGCTACTGTGTTTGTACTTTTTGGATGCAGGGTTTTTTAGTTACCTTGATGATGTACCTTTCAAAATTGGAGACCAGTTCAAGACTCCAGCTAAAGTTGGCTTACCTATTGGATTCTGTGTTCCTGATTATCACCAGCTGCTCGGAGAATCGGAGGCAAGTATTTTCATATGATATATCAGCATTTTGTTATTTGTTAAATCTATATAGATATATATATTTCTGAGGCTTGTGGAATCTGCTTAGATTGACATGCTGTGCATAGGCCGACATCTAGTGGAAGCTGCGGAGTATTAGTTTGTTTTTCGAAACTCGAAAAATGGGCGTCGACACAGGGCGCGCCAGTAATACTATCCCTAGTGTGACGTCCACTGTACCCATGATCCCTTGCGCGTGTAGGACCCTCAGATTGTTTTTTTCCGCCATACTGGTCGGAAGCATTTCGCGGAGTTCTCTGGCCTTAGCCATACTTTTGCAAAATACCGTTATATTTTCCCCATTCTCCACCCCAACGTCGAGTCAACGAACTTAACACTCGACGCCGGCCCGGAGAAGAAATCTACCGTCGACAGCTGCACGACGGATTTGGTCCTCGGAAGGCCTCTAGCCTCGGCAGGCCTCTGGTCTTGGCCCTGCAAGTAGGGAGAGTTGGGGGGTGGACATACTCTACACTCTTTTGGTATATAGGTACATTCTTATATATTCCTGCACTTAACAGCCCGCTGCCACAAGGTGCGTATGGAGGGTACCCCTTTCCAATTCTGCCCCAAGTGCAACCGCAAGTACCCTTGGGGTTGACACACACCACGTGCAATCTCTGCTTGCCGACGGACCACCCCGAGTCGAACTGCAGAGCGTGTAGTGGGTTTAAACCGAAAACACTTAAAGACCGTTCGATCACGCGTTGGGCCCACCACGCCAGGCGTCAGGAGGCCATGTCAGCGGAGGGCGCCTTCAGCAATGGCAGCGACGCCGTGCTTTCAGACGGCGAGGGCAACGTGGCGTCAAGAGACAGCCGAGCGCAAGTCCCCGACCTCGGAAGGTGGTCCGGCAGGGCGGCTATGGGGAAGACCCCCGGGACACAAGCGCTACCCACAGCACTTCCACAAAGCACATGAAGTCCAACCGAGACTCGACGCGCACGTCAAGTTCTCGGAAAGAGGTGCATAGAGAACGGTCCGATTCGGTGTCTTCTGGGGGTTCTCGATCTAGATCGCTGCATGACTCCAGGCATTCATCCACTGTTGCTAAGAGTGCCTCGCTCCCCAAGGTAACGGAAGTTCGATCGTCTGAAGACGAAGCCGACTTCTATCACCAGACCGCACACCAGGAGTCGGCGCCCGTAGACCGCGTAACAGCGGCTCCCGAGTCCCTACCTCCATGTTCTAAAGATGGGGACACTGCCCCCAAACCTCGACGCCAGGCATCGGAAGGCTCCGAAGGGGCGAAAAAGCAGGGAAAACACTTCCGCCCACGGGGAGGGGGGAAAACCACAGAGGAAGCAGTCTCAGCCTCCTCACACACTTCCCACTCCACATACACAGACAGACAAGTCCCAGTCCTCTGTTATCCAAACGACCCCTGCTAAAACCAGTAAGTCTAGTCAGGATAAGGCGGAGAAAGCCCCAGAAAGGATTATTCCCAGTTCTAGAGAATGGTCTAGTGATGACATAGACAGGGTTATGTCAAGGATGTCTTCATTGGCAGATTTTTACGCAAAAAACCCTGAACACTTTCTCTCCTATACTCCCGACGGGTCAGCACCCTCAGGCTCTAAGGATCCAATACCTCCAAGTAAGAAGTCCCGGTTTGAAGCCCCAGCACGGTCTTTGGTCCCTTTCTATATACAGCCCTACTCTCAATATCAAAGAGATGCATCCTTTTTGTGAGGATCCAGATTTGGGCAGGTTGGAAGAGCAAACTGGTACGGGCTACTATGGGGATGATGAGGACCAAGAAGAGGAAGTCCCTGAGACCTACAGAGTAGATTCCCCGGTAGAGAAAGAACCCCCGATTACCACCTCCCCAGTCGACAATCAACCTCTCCTGAATGAAGTTCTGTCCCGAGTGGCAGAACATTTCCACATTGTCACCCAGGGTGCTCAAGAGGAGAGGGACTTTGCCGAAGAGTTAGTGGGAGAAAGGAGGCCTGTTGCTCAGGCCATCCCTATCCTTGTCTATTCAGAGAAGCAGTGACCCTTCACTTTTAAATCCTACCCTCACCAGGGCGGTGAACCCCAGGATTGAGAAACTTTTCAGGGCAGCCCAATCAGACCCACTGTATATAAGGGGGCATCTGAAACCGACTCCCTGGTTGTTACGAACGAGGGGCTGGAACACCCTTGTCATCGTCCGAAGCTCCTCCCGACAAGGAGAGCAAGAAACTGTATGGTTTGGGCAGGAAAGTAGCCTCCACTTCCTCCAGGATTGCCAACTCCACCACCCTGTTGGCCAGCTACAACTGCCATCAGAGGGAAGAGGTCGCGGCACTCATAGACTCCGCCCCAGAACCCTTAAAGAGCCAGTTGGCACGAGTTGCGGCAGAGGGAAGAGCCATGTCCGGTTGCATTTTAAAAGCAACCTTTGCTGCCGCGGATAACGCCGGCAGATTGATAGCAGAAGGAACTGTTATCAAGAGACACGCTTGGTTACGGCAGTCTGGATTCAAAGCTGAAACCCCAGCATCATTGTTAGATCAACCGGTGGAGCCGGATATGTTGTTTGGTAAGGAGGTCGAGGACACGCTCAAAAATGCCCTGCACGAGTATGAGACACTCAAATCCCTAGGCCAACTAACCAATAAACCCCCTAATCAGAGAGGGAATGGAAATTTTCGTCGCCCACGCGGCCAAAATTCCCAGAGAGAATCTAACTATTCCCAGGGGCAGGGTACACTGTGGAACAATAATCAACAGTCTACCCAGGGTTACGGCAGGGGTAATAAAAGAGGACGTGGTAAAGGTAGAGGCAATCCCAGTAAAGGAGGCAGCACGCCCCCACCAAAACAGTGACGCTCTGTTCAGGGTCCCTTCTCACGCAACCCCAGTAGGGGGACGCATTTCCAACTTCACCCAAGTTTGGGAAGGGATCACATCAGACAGATGGGTTCTGTCCACAGTATCCGCAGGTTACTGCATAGAACTGTTAGAGCGTCCCCGGAACCATCCTCCACGACAGAATACATTCTTTGGAACACCAGAAGATCCTCCTCGAGGAGATCGTCAATATGCTAGCAAAGGACGCGATATAACTCGTCCCGGGACAACAGGTAAACAAGGGTATTTATTCAACTTACTTCCTTGTGGCAAAAAAAGATTTGACAATGCGCCCAGTATTGGATTTACGGCCTGCAAACAAGTATGTCAAGCCCCAAAAATTTTGCATGACTACTCTCCGAGAGGTAATCCCCCTCCTAAAAAAGGGGGATTACATGGCAACATTGGACATGAAAGATGCCTATTTTCATATTTCCATGTTCCCAGCGCACAGAAAGTACTTGCGCTTCAAGGTGGTCAGTCGGCACTACCAGTTCAAGGTACTGCCCTTTGGGATAGCTTCGGCTCCAAGGGTATTCACCAAGGTACTGGCGTTGGCGGCAGCACACCTACGCAGGGAGGCAATCCTGGTGTAGCCTTACCTGGGCGACTGGCTCATCACGGGGGAGACCCCAGTAATTTGCAGAACAAACCTTCAAAGGACAATCGACCTCCTCTTCGAATTGGGCTTCTCAATAAACGAGAAAAAGTCAAGTCTGGTGCCAAGCACCTCCAAACAGTTCCTAGGAGCTATCCTAGACATTCAAGAGGGGTTGACCTTTCCTTCCGAGGAAAGAATTCGGAATCTACTGCTGCAAATTCCGCAATATCAGTCCGGTCGCCAGATAACGGTACGCAGACAGCCTTCTTAGCTATTACATCTATAAGAAGGGTCAGTGAAATTCAGGCTCTGTCAATGCAAGATCCTTTCTTTACTGTCCATAAAGATAAACTGGTTTTACGCACACACCCTAGGTTCTCACCTAAGTTTATTTCTAAATTCCACGTGAACCAGTCCATCGAGCTTCCGGCTTTCTTCCAAGACCCACAGAGCTCGGCTGAGGTGAAACTACACACCCTAGATGTGCGTAGGGCGGTCCTCTACTATGTAAAAAAGACCAGACAGCTAAGGAAAACAGACCAACTGTTTGTCTCCGTAGCTACAGGCAGAGAGGGGGATCACGTCTCTAACGGTGCCATCTCTAAGTGGATTATTAACTGTATCCAGCTGTGTTACTCCCTTTCTGGAAAGACTCTGCCTTTCACGCCAAGAGCCCACTCTAAAAGAGACATTGGGGCCACTCAGGCTTTCATTGCAAATGCCCCCCTTGACCCCATTTGCAAAGCAGCTACTTGGAGCTCTCTTCACACTTTTACTCAGCACTACTGCATTGACACCCATTCCAAGACAGATACCCAAGTAGGACAAGCGGTTCTAAGACATTTATTTGCTCATGACCCTTCTCACATCCCACCTCCTTCAGGTACTGATCGCTAATCTATGCACAGCATGTGATCTAAGCAGATTCCACAAGTCTCAGAAGGGATACATTACTCACCGTAATCGTATTTCTGATGCTTGTATCTGTTTAGATTCACATAATGTATCATATATATATATATATTTTCTTAAAAGAACTGGCTGAACGTTAGTTATGCGAGGATCACTCTCCTTCATACCAGGCTTAAATAATCAGTCCGTGACCAGCAAATCCATAATGGCTTCTTTATTCGTTAAAATAAAGCATTGTAGCTTCCCAGAAAAGTCGACGCGTTTCGCGGCGTTACTTGCCGCTTGCTCACAACACCCAAGTGCTACCACCATAGTGTTTAAATACATAAAACTTGCCTGCAGACATAGAAATGGGACAAGGGGATCCAACGACCATGAACATAAGAGGGGACTTAATTGTGTTGGTACGGTCGGCGGACATCTTTGAACAGGGCTTAATCCCTACAAAGTTAAGCTACGTTAATCCATGATTGAGTAATCATTTAAAGATTTACTTTTCACTCAATATAAATTGTCCAACCAACAAGTCCATTAGATTAGTTCCTTACAGTCCCTCAACATGGTCCAATCTGCACAATCTCTTTAGATAAAGTGCCTTGTGCCTTTGTACTTAAAGTGCATAGTGCATGAAAAAAGTGCCTAGTGCTGGCAGCTTACTAAAGTGCCTAGTGCTTTAGTGCATATCAGCCTCCGATTATCATAAAGTGCTTAGTGCTTTAAACTTCAAATCAGTGTAGAAATCTATTTCTACTCTTACACTTGGTTACATCCCCGGTTTTTCTTCAATGCCTCTAGTTTGCAGTAAAATCCATTCACAACAAACAGAATAAAACATACATGGTGACGAATATAAAAAAGGTGCATAAAAAACCCCAAAATACACAACATATTATAAAAAAGTGCAGTTAAAAATACAGACAATAATGGATTTTCACTTTTAAAACCCAATTATGAAAACACTTTGTATCAGTCAGTCCTTATTGGTAAGAAGTGCCAGGTTGTTTTGTATATGATAATGCTTATACTAGTGCCCTAAGAAAGTGTATAGTTCTTTGTCTGTGTTATGGCCTAGCGGTTGTTTTGTTTCAAAGTCCAAGATTCAACGAGTTTCTTGTTGTCAGAGCTTTTTTTCTCGATCTCCCCCTCTCAGGCCATTTTCAATTGCATGATACCAAAGAAAGCAAAACTGTCCATGTTGCTTTTATAGCATTAAGTGAAATGTTTTGCCATTGGATAGTTGGCATCTTTGTTTTGTATGGCTCTCACATGTTGTTGCACCCTTATTTTTAATTTGCATTTGGTACTGCCCACGTACCACTTTTTACATTTGCACAAAAGACTATATACTACATATTCAGTATCGCACGTGATTTTATCATTGATATATTCAATTGATTTTATTGGATGCTCAAAGGTGGTGCAGTTCTTTGCAAATTTACACATATTGCATCTTGTGCATTTGTTGAAACCTTTCTTCCGATTGGTCAACCAGGCACTCGTGTCCTTGGCTACTTCTTTATCCATGAAACTGTGGACCAATTTATCCTTGATTGAAGTATTTCTTCTGTAACTGATGTCTGGATGTTTTTTCAGCAGGCCTCCAATGTCCTTACCAATTGTTAAAACTTTCCAATGTCTCTGTAACACACGTTTCACCTCTGTGGTTTGGCTATCATACGTGAGTCTCATTATTCATAGCTTTTTCTTTGTCTGCCAAGAGGATTTGTCTATCATGACTTCTGGCTTTTAAATACGCTCTTTCAATAACTTTTTTAGGGTAACACTGTTGTGGAAATCCTCTTGCTGTGTTTTTGCTTTCTGCATCATATGTTTCTAAAGTTGTGCTGTTCCTTCTTAACCTTCTGAATTCACCAGATGGTACACTCCAGATCAAACTCTTAGGATGCCCGCTTTTAGCGTGTAGTGGCGAATTTGATCCTGTGGGTTTTCTGTGTAATTCACATGTTAGTTTGCTCCACTATTCTTAAATTAACATCCAAGAAAGTTATGAACGAATAACTGTGTGTTTCTGTGAATCTTAAGTTTTTCTCATTTTGGTTCAGATGCTTTACAAAATCATACCAACCAACCTCTGTCCCTTTCCAAATTACAAGTAAGTCATCTATATATCGAAGCCAGATAACCACATTTTCAGTAAAATCATGATTCTGTTCTGTCCATACTTCTGTAGCTTCCCAGGCCCCCATAGTCAAATTGGCATAGGATGGGGCAAATGTTGTCCCCATAGCCGTGCCCTGTATTTGCCTGAAATATTCTTCATTGAAAACAAAGATGTTAGTGAGGCAGAGATCAAACATAGCTACAATCATTTTTGTGTGTTCCAGATAGTTGAGGGACCTGGTGTTTAGATATCTTTCACAAGCTTTTTTGCCATAATTATGTTCAATTGACGTGTATAAGGACACCATGTCCATGGTTGCCATCATGAAGTTGGATTCCCAGGGTATATTGTTAACTCGCAATAGAAAATCTTTCGTGTCTTTGAGATAGGAAAGTAATGAGGAGACGAAGGGCAGAAGAGTTTCATCTATGAATTTCGACATGTTCTCCAACCCTAACCCCACTAGGGAAACGATCGGTCTTCCCGGTGGTTTTTTACTGTTCTTATGTATTTTCTGAAGAAAATATATGGTTGGTGTGATGGAGTTGGTCGTTCGTAGAAATTTACAATTTTCTTCAGTTAGTATGTCTTTCTGTTCCCAACCTGCTACAAATTTCTTTACCTTCTCTTCTAATGCTTTTGTAGGATTTTTTCCACCTTTCTCATTGCATTTTTTATCATTTAACTGTTTGTATGCCTCTTTAACATAATTTTCACGAGTCATTAGGACAATGTTTCGTCCTTTATCTGAGGGCTTAATCACACAGTTTGTCAGGTTGCACAGTTCATTAAGGGCCATTCTGTCCTTCATGGTTAAATTGCTTCTCTCTTTATCTTTTGTTTCGTCTGAGCTTTTTTAAGTCCTCAATTACCAGTGTTTGGAACGCTTCTATGTTGTTGGCGGTGTTAGCCATTGGATTGAACTTTGATTTCTGTTTCAGTTTGCTTTTGACTGTCCAATCTGTTCTAATGTCCAACTGTTGAAAGTCAATTGAATCCATCTCTTGACCATCATTGACTGTTCGGCCTTTTTGGAGCTCAACTAAGTCAGCAAGAACTCCCATTTCAGAAATGGTAATATCTGTTTTTCCTTCCGGTAATGTCTTTTTCTGTGCCTTGAAATCTGTGATGGCAAAGAATTTTTTCAGATGTAGTTTTCTAATGTACTGGTCGAAATCAATCCTAGTTTGCACATAGGTGAAGCTGGCTGTTGGACAAAAATTCCAACCCATACTCAGCAACTCTGTTTATCAGTAAGAGTGTGTTCCGACAAGTTTATGATCTTAAACCTTGTTTATATATATATATATATATATATATATATATATATATATATATATATAATCTGTGTTTTTGTATGTTTGGGTTTGGCTCCAACCCGATAACCGTTGGTGGGCTGAAGTTTTGGTCCTATGCTATCAGTATAGGCGATTCCTGGAGATTGCCAGTTTTGCGATTGTTGGCTCCAGCCCATAACAGTTGGTGGGCAGAAACCTTGGCCCAAGGTTGGTATGCCAGTCTTATGTGTAATGGTGATAGTGAAATTTGACCAACCACCAATTCGCCCTGCACAGGGGTGGAGCAGAGTCCAGCCCTGTGCTATCAGTATAGGCGATTTAGGGAGATTGCCAATTTTTGCAATTTCTCAGAAATAGGATGTTCGGACACACTAGAACATACACAAGGCTATAGCAGACCCCCACACCCCCCACCATGTGTGTGTCGGCTACAGACCAGGGCAAAACCGGGGGGTACGGCTAGATATCCAGCACCATGTACCTGCTCATTAGTCAATCTCTTGGAAATGGGTCCAAATGACTCCTATCAATCAGGTATCAATAATACTTGACCCCCCTCCGCCCCGGCCCGCGGAAGGCTTTGTTCTCTAATAAGTAGTTCAAATGTTGAACTCTCCTGGTGGAAAGGAGCAGTTTTGCTAGGCTAACATTTTAACAATCATCTTATCTGCTGCCAAACACCAACAAAATAAAAAGTCTATCGGGTGGTCCACCATCCATTACTAATTTATCCTACCTAATTTTTGCCTCTACCTCACTACCATTTGTGTTTTCCTAGATATTTTATCCTCGCCCTGTAGCTACAGGATCTCTTTCCATGGTTAGCAACCAGAGCCTAAGATTGCATAGTCTGCCTTAGAAACAGTTGATTTAGCAAAATGTATTGATCCCACCTTCGTTCTTTCCAATTCTGACCTTTAAGGCTCATGTCCCCCCTACTAGCTTCAGTTTCACTTTAATGCTGTGTGCAGCTTTAGTGCTTTACAAATGCAACCTGGCATGCCCTGTTGCTTTGTTGCCTCTTCTGGCCTTCATTCCTTTCTTGTCCTGTGGCGTACCTGGACATTAGCCTCTTCTCCCCAGAGGGGAGTAACTCCTTTAAAGCTAGGTAGGTGAGCCCGCTAAGCAAGACCCCTCCATAAGGGTCTGGGCAAGTGAGACCTCACTGGGAGTGACTCTCCTCTTGGGGACAAGGGCTCCCATTCCGATAAGGAACTCCCACTTTCTGCCTATATGAGTGTTGGAAAGATTGTGTTGGTTATAGTCATAACTGGAAATACCAAAGACCCTTTTTTTCACTTTTTTTTGCTTCAGGCAATGCTGAAGATCTGAATGCATTGATCAAAGAAGAGGAACACCATTCTGTTGGTTCTAATGACATGCAAAAGAGCAGCTGAGCTACGAATCGAGGAGAGACTCCTATAGAGGGACGAGAGTAACAGCTACACAGAGGCGAGCCTCTGTAGCAATGACTTCTTGAGGGGCAGGGTCATGCCAAGCTGTGGAACCAGCGGTGGTGTGGAAGAAGCGAGACCCGCTAGCTAAAGCCTGACCAGCGAGTGTCCTGACCAAGCAAGAGGCTCTGATGAGGATGACCGAGAAAAGACCACAGTCTTCACTGATGGCGTGACCACTGGAGAGCAGTGGTGGGCCTGGCAACTTATGCCGAGACTAGAATGGAAAGGAGCCTGGGTTCCCGAGCTCTGCACGGCAAGTGTCTTTGCAGCTGAAAGGAGGATTTGAAAACACCAGTGGGGGCAGCACATGTTGGTTTCCCAAAAACCAAAACTGACAAGGGTACAGAAACCAAAGAAACACAAAGGTAGAGGGCCACGGCTGGGAAAGCCAACAAAAGTACCAACTCAAGTGGTAAGCGAGACTTTACAAGGAGAGACTACCCCCTGAGGGACAGGGGCTCCCGTTGCGCAGAGGAACTCGCAAAAACCCTTCCTTTGACACCATGTGGGACACCACCAAAACACTGTTATTGTCATTCAAGATTCCCGTTGAAGAACAATATTTTGCAAACACCATGAAGAAGGATGAAAGAATAATAATGGTTACTCCCTGTTCTGGGATCAATAGAACTGAGACCAAGAAGATTCAACCAAGAATGGATAGCGTTCAGCCAACAAAGTATGGACTACGATCCTCCTCTGGGGAGGACCCAGCAACCTGTAATAAAAAGAACTTCTCTTCTTGGAGAGAGATGGAGAAACAAAGCCTGGGAACTTCAACTCTGTGAAGTCGTGACTGGGACAGCAGACCGAGAGATCCTCTGTCGGGAGGAAGGCAGAAGGTGCTGTTGGCCAGAAGCCTGTAGGAAGTCTCAGGCCGACGAGCAGAGAGGGAAGAAAACCCCAAGAAGGAGAAGCAGGCAAGAGCGGTGGCATTACTCTGGCGGGGTGGACTGGTGAGTCCGCCAACTACGCCGAGACAGTTGGAGCATTGAAGCAGCAGAGGTGCCGAAGAACAATCCAAAGCAGACAAAACGAGTAATCGAGCTGTCCTGACAATATATGAAGTCCTGCTCCTATGATCAGGCCCAGTGAAACCAACCCTCAAAGCACGATAATGGGGACGGCGGGTGGCCAGGGAGGGAACACTGCAATAAAGAATACTGTCGGCCTACTCGTCAGTGAGTGGTCAGAAGAGAAAAACCATTGTGAAACCCATCCTGCTCGTTTCAGTGAGATAGGACATGGACAAGAGAATTACTACTGGGTCTATAATAGGAATAGCAAGTAGCAAGACGGTGAATCGGAATAGGGAGAGTAGGATATCAAATGTCTTCTGCCCAAGGAATTGAAGCACTGTTGCAACAGAGAGAAGAACCATACAAAGAGGGAATCTGTCTCCCTAGTGGAACGAGGAATAGAAAGACTTTAAGAGACACTGAAGAGGGCTCTTTTTCCAGGATTTCCAAAGCTAACAAAGCTGAGGGAAAGGTCTGCCAAGGAAACCATTAGAGGAAACCAGCACTGGGAAAAGTCCCCTACAAGAACAAAGCACATTAATTCTCGAGATAGTCGAGCAATATCTCAAGGTTGCATACTAAAGCTGAAGAATCCTATCCAGGAGAGGGGAGTCCTTCTGCTCTTTTCGTTGTTGTTTTCTGTTAGTGGTGGGGAACAGAGTAGCTTAGAGATGGACAGAGGACAGGCTGTTTACCTTTGGACTTCACAACCAACGACTAGCACCTTAGTTTGGTTAGATAGAGATAGCAAAGCATTTTTTTCCTTTTATTATTTGATTAAAGAATCTTGAAATGACAACTAGTCTGTCGCCTCCAGACCTGTCACAACGGGCACATGCCCTATGTAAAACAGAGTGAAAAGGATATGCGTGATTTATAAAAAGGCTGTGAAAGCTGACAAAGGTACGCGGAACTGATCAAATCAGACACGTTTGCGTCCTACTTGTACCAATGATCCTGGAGGGATCTGAAACGAGAGAAAAAGCTGAGAATAGTAGACTGAGGATAACCTTATTTTTCAAAGGAGAAGACGAAATAATACGGAGAACATTGTCTTTTTACTGAACAGAATCTCTACAAACACAGTGAACTACATGATTATATGTGGAGATTGAAGTCCAGTCATCTGTGATCGGCAAGATAGAAGCCAGCAACAGAAGTTTAAGTGTTAGAGCCAGTTAGTTGTAAGATATCGGACTGAATACCATTTCCTTTTTAGGACTTGACGAGCACCATTAGTTTTAGTTCATTAGATGGGGAACTTCCCTCATAGTGTTAGGGTCAGATAGGCATTTTTCTTTTATTTAAATAAACGGCCTTGAATCATGACTCACTCTATAGTACGGTCCCTTCTTCTGGTTTGCCACAGTCCCCTCTGCCACTCTTCTTTCTTAACATTTGCCTATTTCATCCCTTTCATACTCCTGCTTCTTCATTCTCAACTTTCCGCTTTTCATTCCATCCAACGCCGCATGGACTGGTTTATTGCTCCTTTCCCGGTAGGTGCAAGCTCTGTATAAGCATGACGTGATAACATTACAAACACAAACCACATGGAGTGATTGGAGTTACTTTCTTTCCCAAAAATGCGTGGGTCTTTCGCATTACCTGCTAAAATGTTGTGATCTGAATCATATGTTCAACAATGATTCTCAACAATATTTTGTAGTTTCCAGTTGGAATTCGTAATGAGTTTCGAAGTGTAATGCTGGTCAAATGATTCGCTCTATTGGTACATACCTGGCTTTCAGCATTGAGTGTGAAGCAGAAGCTTGGTTTGAACAAATGGTGCTTACACACATTTTGTGATCGGTCGTCCCTGTGTGTTGACAGGAAATGCCAATAAATCTGTATTAGAAATGGTCGTTTTTTAAAAGGAGTATTGTATTGCTAGCCAAAACGGAACCATGTTGGTTCCGTTGAGCTTCCATGAAAAATTCAGTTTGACATTGTTTCAGTAACGCAGACCCTTGTTCAAGTTTGTTACTGATAAAACAAAGGCTGGTGCTTTCTTAGTATGTGCTTTATATGCTACTGGCTGTTATGGAAGATTGCCCCCTTGGGAACGAGTTTGATGCAAGAAAATAAATAGGGTATACCAAGTCACCCCTGGCATACTTTAAAAAACGATATTATATATATATATCTATATATGTATTTTTTTTGGCAAACTGCTTTTAAATATAGAATGAATTTTTTAGGGCTCTCACGGATACTCAATTCATAATAAATACCTCCATGGCATTCAATTTGATGGAGACAAAAAATAGCCGTGTTCTTGGTATAAACTTAATTGAGATTTTGAATTTCATTGTCTAAAAAATACATTCTATATTGAAAAGCAGAGTTTGCCCATGTACGTCTCACTGCAGTTCTAAAAATCCATAAAGACACTGCCTTTCTGAACTCGAATAAAAGGTTAAGTCAGCATTTGTCACTAACATTGCCTTGGGATGCCAGGCTTATACGTGCTTGGTCTTCATCAGGACAAAATCTTCAGCCCAGACCATGTTATGAAAGTTTTTTCGGGTGATCCATATTGCTTAATTTGTCTACATCTTGTGACGAAGAAGTCAGCAGATGCCTTAAAGCTATTGTTTCTGTGTTGATTATTCTAGCAAGATAAATCATGAATTCAAATAGTATAGTACACCCTGCTGCAGATTCCCCAGACTTAGTTGCATCAACGAAACTGCTTTATTTGAGGCTTCACTGTGATATTTCATTGTTCGTTTTAGATTTTCCTTTTTGCTTTTCAACTGATTTTGGTTTCTATGCACTTTATTGTATTATATTTTTTTTATTTTTTATTTTAAGTGAAACTTGTTTTATTCTGGGACACTCGCCAGTTACTCATCTTGCAATCTATTTGTGTTGAACTCTTCAGGTGGGTCGTACTTTCGCTTGTAGAACAGCAGAAAAGTCTGTAAAGAGGGGCGTTCTTTCCACGACCACGACACCCTATGGAGCAAGAACATTAACTCTTCTTTACCCCCGATCACATGTGTATGTTTGGAGCTCGTTTTTGCATGTGTTGACAATTGTACTCACTAATTTCTTATTTTAGGTGTATGCGATGTGTTAATCCGAGCTGCATATTGGGAAATCCAGAGCCGTCTAGAGATGCCCCAATTTCATTTTCCATCTGCAAGCAATCAGCAGTTTGCAAAAGCACACACATTGCATTTTGGGCTGGTGATGGCCTTTTAAACCTCCCTCCATAGTGAACTTTCAATATTGCACATTCCTTGGCAGGATTAGCCTTTCTGATTGAGCCGAGTGCTGCAATAGTTATAATCAGGGCTTCAGATGATCAGCGTACCAGCCCATTGTAATCGGTCCAATATTCCCAATAAACAAAATAGGGCACAAGAGGTACCAGTGTCTGATCAAGAGGAAATTAAATGCTTTTTTACTTCTTGAAATAGATTTTATTCCCAAATTACATGGAATAAAAAAGTGAATATATGCATATGTATTAAAGCCCTAATTGTGTCTTTGTTATATATTATCTGAGTGGGATACTGTGATGGAATTAGAAAAGAGCATGTGGCATGGTTGTGAACACCCACTACTTACTCAAGGTAGCACATGGCATTCATTTCTAGTTCAACAGGTTCTTTGATTCACCCCGCCATTGTCCTGATTCTGCCCTCAACCATAAAACACCAGGAACTAAACGGGCACGTAATTCATACCCTTTTAGCAGCAGCAGTATTTACTGCTTACACAAGCATAAAAATGAGTGTGTATATTTGTGTCCAAGCCATGTAGGTAAAGTTAAATGTACTGCAATAAATGGAGCCCGTGCCACCTACCGTGCAATTAACTGTTGATGGTAGTATAGAACATGGATGTGCTCTACTATTCTCCGCTCCCTATACTAATGGCCTTAACTTATTAACACTTGGTCATTGATGCCATGTGACGACTTGAAAGACCATCTAGTTTACTTTTGTTCTACCTGCTCTAACACTAGGTTCTTGCTTGGTCTTTGGTAGGTAAAATTTCTCTTTTGGCAACTTCAGTTTCCCCATAACAAATTGGCAAAAGGCTTGGGAAGCGGAGCAGATCAGTCATTCAGACTATCGGTACTGGGAAACTGTTTTCCTTTTTTTACCTTTTACTTGTTTGTAGCTTTTTAACACTACACACAGCATATAACAATGCAGTGCAACAGGGACACCTTTTGTATCATTCAAGCCTTTTTACACTTGGGATTTCTGGTTCCTTGTATATGTGCCTAAAGACAAGCTGGTGGCAGCAATTGTATTTGTGCCATTTTTGTGTAACTTCTAGTGTGCACATTTATGTTTACCGCATATGGCTAGAAAGCTTGGCTAGTGCTCTGAGATGGCAATGCATTTTGCTTGTTCTTTGGCCATATTGTTTGGGCGCCTTCTTATCTTGCCAGGTAAGGGAATCCCATATAAGGTGATGCACTTACCCGGGAAGGCTGCTGCTTTTGCACGCTTGTGTGTGTGCCCATCCACCCATCCCTCCCTCGCCACTGATGGGTGGGACTGTCTTCTCCCACTCCATGTCTGGGTGTGGGACATGAGTGAAACCCATAGTTGTCCCTGATTGGATAACTGCTTGGACTTGCTTCCAGGCTGCATTTTGGATAAGCAGGCTGCTGCAGCCATTTCTTCAAATCGGTGTTGAGGGAAAGAATCGTTTGTAGGAGAACGGCCAATTTAAGATACGAAGAAGACTCCTGAAGAGGCCTGGCATCCATCCATTCCTGCGTCTTGCCTGGTGGAGCACTGTTGGACTACCTGATTTGCAAAAGCCCTGTGTGGTGTTTAACCCCTGTACTAGTGAGACCCATCAAGCTCGATGTGTTCTCGAGGAACAGCTGTCCTGAGCCTTCGGAAGGGTCCCTGGACCACATGTTAGACTGTCAGTTCTCCAGTGGGCTACCTTACTAAAAAAGTCTCCATTCCGCATTTGCACCTGAACTTTGGTGGTCTCCAGTTCATGGTATGACTCGCCTTCCTGCTGAATTTCAGCATCGAACCTCCAGGGATCCTGTGCTGGATGTACTTCTGCAACTGGAAGGACGCCTTCTGCTGTTTCTATGCAGCGGCTGTCGCTGCGACTCTCCTTTCCCCAGTGTCCTGAAGAGGGCTGCATCAGTGAATCCGTCATCTGACTGGAGGAATACTTGCACCCTCAGCTCCTGGGCACCTCACTGGAACCAACAGAGCGAAATCCAACCTCCAGCGTCCCTCTCCCCTTTGCCCCCCAGTAGAACCATTAAGTAATCTGTCAGTTGGGGGGGTTAGAGGGGGGGGTGAGGGGAGCAGTAAGCGTAAAGCAGTTGTCTCCCCCCTGTCCTCCATAGGATGACATTGAGAACATGTCTCTTTGTATTCTGCCATTTCATTCCACTGCCTTTTGGCCGTTGCACCTCTGCAGTAACCTCTGAAAGATAGGAACACATTTTGCTTACCTAGTAACTTCGTTACATCCCTTCATTTGAACAATCACAAACAACTTACCTGCTACCGATGTATATTATGGGGAGAAGAATTGTTGCTCATGTAACGTTTGGGCACAAGGCCCCATGGGGATTGGACTCCTGAAGTTGGGGATTTTCACTTGTGTCTTGGAACCATCTTTACTGCATCACTTTACTTGCCTCCTTTTTGTTGATTTAAGTGATTGAGTGCACTTTAAGAACCTTATGGTGAAAGCAAATATGTTTATCATTGAGTATTGTGCAATAGTGTCACTGGTTTAATTTTTGTGTGTGTTTACGGCCTAGAATAAATATTGTGTATTTATACTTTACTGTCTACATTGAATTATTGTGTGCTTCGCTGTGTGGACTTGTTGCGGACCCCTGACTCCACTCACTCTCATGAAAATAGCCTTAACTGCTCTTCAAGTTTACTGAACCCAGGGGGGTTCTTTTACTCAAGGTCACATGTCGTACTATGGATAGGACATAGAATAACTTCTCAGACTACATAACGAGACCGAATCAGGAATTTGGCAGATGACACTGTTTTCATGTCAGTTATCTGAACAGGGAGTACAACGGACATCAAGTGCAAGTCATAGTGCAAGTCATCCTTGATGGCTTACTAGAAACACATTTCATTGGCTCTTAAACTATAAGACTCTTCATTATACAGCCTTCTACAATTGTTTGGCACGCTTGTATGCTTCTGAAATATTCGATGCTCTAGCAGCATGTAAGCTGGTACCCCAGGTGTTAGTGGGTGAGCCTGACCAGGTCTCCCCACCCAATTAGCCAAGTATCTCATCACTCATGCCGGCTGTCATTCATTTTGCCTTTGAACTCTGCCTTGTAGTATCTTCTTGCCTCTGGGAATAAAAGGGAGTATAGGCACTTGATATCTTCAATCTGGTTCACCATGCTCTTCGTCAATTTTCATCCTCAGCTCACGTGATCAGGGACCGTGAATTTGCTCATATTGTAGCATTTAATAGTCTTTAATTGAAAAAACCTGGCACTCATGGTGTTCTCTCTTTGTAACTTAACAAGGGAGGCCTTGGCTGCTCACATCTACTGTTCTTCACAGCTGATAACCAGTTCTTGGCTGCTTTCAGTCCAAGATTTCTCACAAAGCACCAGCCACTCTCGACAACAAGACTTTTTAGTTCCCAAACGACAACCCCTCTGCCGACTCACCCTTGCAAAAATGCTTGCCCCACTGCTCAGCCTAGTAATACTCGGGGTGCCACAGCCACTATTATCAATGCAAGTTCTCTGGTCGCCCACGCACTGGACATTGCCGACTTCCTCACAACCAACAATGTGGACTTCCTTGCTGTAACAAAAACCTGGCTTCACCCGGCTGCTCGTCCGTCCCCATCTCTGGCCATCCCAGATAACTACACAATCATCTGCGCAGACAGAGGTTCCGGTAAAGGTGGTGGAGTGGCCTTGATAGCCAAATCCCATCTGAACTTCGTAGAATTCCCAAACATAGGCCTACCTTCAGCTGAACTCCTTTCAGTGAAACTAATGCTCTGACAGGCCCACCCTCCTATTTCACCTTATCTATCGACCCCCAGGTGCCATCTCCTCCTTTTGAGGAAGATAACACACACCTCCTTACCCAAAACACAAAATTGAGTTTGCAAATCATTTTCCTGGGAGACCTTAATTTAGGCCTAGATGACGCTAATGATACTAATGCCACCAGATTAGACAATGCCATTAGACAACTGGGATTTAAACAGCGCCCCAACGAACCTACCCACTCCAAAGGTAGAACACTGGATTGGCTGGCTGACTTTAGCTGCTCCACAACTATCCTCAACAATGTGCGCATGGTCTGACCACCACTGCATCACCTTCTCTGTCCTGAAAGACACTCGCACTACCACCCAGGCCACCCTTGCACCACAATCTCTGTCTAGGAACAAACGCAATATAACACTAGACAGCCTTCTACCATTGCTACAACCCATCACTGGTCTTCTGCACAACTCAAACCTGAACCCCTCTTCTTTGGTTGACCTGTACGACAGTACCATAGAACATGCCCTCAAATAAATTGCACCTTTTGAAACTGAGAAAGTCAAAACCCGCGGCCCATTTAAACAAATGGTTTACCGCCGAACTAAAAGCATTACGCAACGTCAAAAGACTATCTGAAGCCAATTTGAGACAATCCCGGTCAACCCCTAACAAGGAAAGCTTTGCTTCTGCGGCAGCTACTTACAAAGCTGCCATCACCAACACTAAAAGAGATCTACAACACCAGGACGCTAAATCTGGTATCGGAGCTCTTCTCTAGCCCAAGAGAACTAGTCTCCATCACCTCCTACAGAGGATTGCGCTAATGACAAAGCCTGATGTGCGAAAATCCAGAAAGCTTTATCAGACAAACTAGACTTACTACAAAACAAAACTGAGACAACGAATAGTCTCGCCTCCAGCACCCCTTACCCAACTTGCTCGCATCATATCAGCACCCCTGCCTTCCTTTCCCCTTCTCCCCAGTATCTAGTGAAGAAGTGGCAAATATAATTTCAGCCCTCAAACCTTCGAACTGCCAGGGAGACATTTGCCCTGCTTCAGCCATTAAGGAAGGCGCAAAAGAATTGGCACCTTTTTATCATGGCTTTGATTAACTCTTCCTTTAAAAACCAACTGTGTGGTCTCCAGAAACCTCAAAATACCCAACCTAGATCCAAACATACCGGCAAATTGCAGACCCATAACAATGGTCCCATTTCTGCTAAAGATAATAGAATAGCGTATCTCCAAATTCAAAAACATTTGGAGGATAACAACCTTCTCAGCCTGCATCAGTCTGGCTTCAGACCCAGACATGGAACAGAAATAGCCCTTCTGGATCTAAATAGCCAAATGGATGAAGCCAGAGACCAGGGCAATCTGGCCATCCTGCTCCTGCTGGACCTATCAGCGTTTGACCTTGTGGACCACTGAATCTTGACTGAACATCTATCCTCTGTGGGAGCAAATGCTGCCAGTTGGATCCAATCCTTTAAAAAAACAGAGTCTTCGCACCCACTGCGGCCACTGAGCCAATACCCATCCTTGTGTTTCACCTGGGCTTTATAAAATGTTTACTAGGCTCCTCTTTGATCGTCTTGATAACCGGGGTGTCACCTACACAAATTACGCAGATAACACTTGGGTCCTCATCACCCTCACTGGCTGCTTGTGAGAGATTCTGAAAATCTTAATGAAATCTATCGCGAAATACAGGCCTGGACGCCCACACACAGCCTCTGCTTAAATGACAAGACGCAGTTCTTGATCGTCTGCACCCAAGACAGTCTTCAACTAGACCACCGGTACAAATCCTTTAACATTGATGGCAATATCATCAAAGTTGCCAAAGAGGTTAAAACCCTTGGCGTTTACTTAGATTACACCCTCACAAGTAAATTCCACAGCTTCCACCACCACTTATACTAATAAATTAATCGACGCCTGCAAACTTTTTTCTGTCCACAAGCAGTTGCCTTGCGTTAGCCAGGGCTTTGATCCTGTCTAAATTGGACTATTGTAACACCCTATTCCTAGGCTCCTCTGAGCATAACCTGACTAGATTACAAGTTCTCCAGAATAACTCCCTTCCTGTGCCTTGAACATACCTGGCTCCAGCTGTATCTCGACTACCAGACGTGACTGTCACTAGTACGCGACAGAATTAAACTTCACACACTCGTCATTACACACAAATGTCTGGCCCCCCAAGATTTGTCAGATAAATTCTCAAGGCACGAATCTACCAGACCCACAAGATCGATTTACCTGCACTGCCTCAATATACCAAAGTATAAACTAAAATGGCAGGGGGGGGTCGAGTTTCCCAGTGCTTTCAACTAAATGCTGGTACTCCCTCCCGTCAGTTCTTGGCGCCGAACCCTCTTTCTGGTCTTTCAGATCCAAAGTGAAAGAATGGCACTTTGCCTAACTACCCCAGCGGCCATACCAGAACAAAGTCTTTCCTAGCCTCCCTCTGCTTAATGACGTCTTTGTTTATCGGTCTTGTTATCTACTACGTTATTCACTATTATTTCTGTCATCTGCCTAATGTATATTCCTTACCTGCCCTTACTGGCTACGCCGTTCAAGGCTGTAGTCTTACTGATCACTATGCATCTACGACTGTAGAACTTGTCTGACTCATCCCTTGCCTTGTTGATTCTTGTCTTTACCACTCTGGCCACCTGTAACCTGGTCCAAAGTACGATTCAACATACTGCCTCTAACTAACAATTTTGCTATGTTCAAGCGCCCAGATACCTCCGGGTTAGGCACGCTCTACAAATGATAAACTAAAGTAAACTACTCCTTTCAGGGATCCTGCTGATTTTACATGTTCATCAACACTCCAGGTCATGTAGTTGCACAGGCCATTCGGACTACAATAGACCCAGGTTTCTTGGATGCAGGAACTTTGTTCCCTCCGGTGCTACAATACTGGCCTTTTTATAGTCTGATTTCTTCATCTGTCAACTCTTTAGATTTGAGTCCTGATTCAACGTTGATCATGGCCTTCATTCCTGCTGCTTCTTTGTTGCCTTCTTGCATTTTGTAATTATCTGCATCATACAGAATCCTTACATGATCATCTCCAAGATTGCTCCAAGAAACTTAAAGATGCTTGCTATCCAGTGTGGAATCCATGAGAAGATGGATGTAAACCAACTGTAGTCTGCAATATCTTCCACTTAATCTTCCATCTTATTGTGCAGGTTTGTCAGCAACGTTATGGCCTCCGTCAATGTCCCATTCTCGTCATCGTGGGAAGGTATGAACGTGGATCATGATGGCCCGATTTTGATGCAAACTCCTCCTTCCATCGCATTGATTATATCAAGTACATATGTTCTAGAAAGTCATCAGTCTAATGGCTCTCCATTCTTCACTGATAGCATTGAATGCCTTTATTTAAAAAAAGAAATTGTGGTTTTTAAAACCCTTACAAAAGACTTTACATATAAATTTAATTTCAACATAGTATACGAAACGAACACAAGTACATACTTTTAAAAAGGAGGTAGCTAATTATTCGTAAAAAACATGTGCACAACTAAGTCCTAATCATAAAATAACATAAATATTTGACCAATAATCAACTTATATCGAATAATAATTACAAAAGGACAAACTTTAAAAAAAACAATTCAAAACTCAAGATGTGCAAGATATAAATATAAGAAGATAAGTTCTAGGAAGCTGGATAATCATCCATATACTCCATCGATAACTGGCAACATGAATCTTTAAAGAAAATACATCTCAAGTTTAGTTTTCTTTTTTTTGCAGAAGGGCATTAACTTATTTTGCAGAATAATGTTTACACTGTTCGAGTTTTCAAAGATAGTACCCCTTGTTTGATTTACATAGATCAGGAATATTATACAAAATTGAGGCGATAAGGTGCAAGGTATACTTTAAAATAGAACATACACAAAATATTTTTCATAAACGGCTGTCAGACAGCTAGGTATGTCCTTGTGCATTAAATCTTCTTCAACACTACCAGTTGGCATGACTATATCCTCATGACTACTAATGGGAAAATCATTGTTTATAGAGATAGAGTTGCAGTTCCAAATAGCTTAAGAAATAAGCTAGGGCAAAAATTAAAGGTTTATGGATGCATGTCATCATTCTAACCCATAGATGTTCCAAACAATCTTCAAATAATTGATTAACAAACTCTTTAAAAAATCAGTGCGTTGTCCCTTAAAATGAGTACATTCTAGGACTAAAAGATTGAGCGATTCCTTTTTCTCCTAGCAATTTGGAAATCTACATTGGGTCTGAAGTCTGACGTCTTTCACCTTAGACCAATTCGAAATCCGTTCACAGGTATGCAGTTCATTAAATTTGAATCTTAGGTAAGTGCCCCGCACAACATTACTCGGAAACGAAATAATATAAGAAAGGTATGAAGACCAGTTCCTTAAGTATTTGGCATACTCCATATGGGTTTTTTTATTGGGGGGGGGGGGAGTAGTTTTATAGTTGAAATCCAATCTTTTTCGTATAAACTCTTAACATAAGCAAGGCGAAATAATAAATCTGCTTGCGAGACCTCTAAGTCTATCAGTATTGCATTCATTTTGTTGGAATAAGATTTACTGGAATTATTGAATACCATAGCTTTCAATTCAGTCGATAAATAATTTTCTATAGGTTCTAAGATTTTTGCATAGAGCTCTCCATTTGTGATGAATGGCTAAAGAAATCTACCCAAATTCATGTCGAATGACCGTGTTGGGGATAGACAATGCCGAGCATAATGCCGTTTTCAGAAGCTATCCTTGTAGCGTGTTCACGCATGCATGAATATCACATAAGCACATGTCTGTGCAATATAGAATAACTGGTTCCACTTTTTTGGTGAGAAATTCTATTTAAGGCAATATTTACAATTTTTTTTTTCTTCTTTTAAATATCACCTTCATTTGGGAAAGTAGCAAGCGAGTCTTTTCATTGAGAATGTCTGACCAGTATTTGAAGGATGAGCAATTGCTCAAGGTATAACCAAGTTAATTCATTGTTGCAGTCTGTTTGATTGGTAAATCATTTATCTTCCATCTAAAAGGTTTCAATTTCTTTCCAGCCGTAAAAATTAACATTGCTTATTCTACATTTGGGCTGAGATTGTGTGTGTCTGCAAAGTTAGCAAAAATATGCAATTTATTTTGCAGTCCATATGGTGTAGAATCGAAAAGGATGAGATCATCAGCGAATGTGAGCCAATGTAAGCGCCTAGTCCCCAAACGTACTGCATAAGTATCCAGAGCAGCACATAACATATCCAAATCACTAATATAGAGGTTGAAGATGGTCGTTCCTGTTTCAAACCAACACACGTGGGAATGTTAACAGTAGTTGCACCTTCTTTGGTAATCCTTATGTGATAGGACGTGCTCGTATGAAACCCAAAACCGTCCATTTTCCTCCACAGAATGTTTCTGAAAACTGTCAAATGCCGCTGTCAAATCTGTGGAGCCATATAGACCCCAGAAGAGCCCGCATTTTTGGTGTTTGCTAAAAGATGAGTAATGACAGTTGCATTGAGAAAAGTGCCCTTTCGTTTTCGAATTCCGACCTGAGATTTGGAAAAGATGTCATGCCCAACAATGTTTTTCCAGTTGGCACAGTAATAAGATCGAAAATACTTTAGCAGCAGCGTCAGTTAATGCTATGCAGCGATAATTCTCAGGTCGCATCGCCCTTTTTATAGATGGGTACGATGATTGCGTTTGCCCAAGACTCTGGCATGGTAAAAGTTGCCAAGATTAGGTCATATTTTATTTTAAGTATGCCAGCCCAAAGAGCAGGGTCGGACTTAAAAACACAAGGGGGCATGCCTTCCGGGCCAGCAGCTCTAGATGGATTGAGTTTTCCTATAGCCCATACTATATCTGGAGTTGAAAACTGTAATGTTGGTATGCAGGCAGCACTTGCTGTGGAAAGTCCAATCTAGAAGTGTGCTCAATAGCCTCGCTGTGGAAAGATGAATCTAGAAGTGTGCCCAATAGCTTCCATGTGAAAGCTGAATTTAGGAGTGCATTTAGAAGTTGTATTTAGAAGTGTACCCAATAGCCTCGCTGTGAACAGTTGAATCTAGAAGTGTGTCCAATAGCATCGCTGTGAAAAGTTGAATCTAGAAGTGTGCCCAATGGCCTCGCTGTGAAAAGTTGAATCTAGAAGTGTGCCCAATAGCCTCGCTGTGAAAAATTGAATCTAGAAGTGTGCCCAATAGCCTCGCTGTGAAGGTTGAATTTAGAAGTGTGTCCAATATCCTAATAGTTTAATAGCGTGCCCGGCCGAACCGACCGATCTCCCTAATAACCTCTCTGTGCAAAGTTGTTTTTAGATTTATGCCGAATACCCTCCCTGTATAAAGTTGAATTGAGAAAGGCCTATTTGCGCGACGTATGTAGTATGGTTTGAATTGAAGGGAACGTTTGAAAGAGCATATAACCCACCATACGCTTCCCCTCTTCTTTACACCACCACTCAACTAGAACACAGAGATACTATGACACCATTCGGTATAACTGTTCTCATACCAACATCTGCTGCGCATTCCCCATCATTCTAAATAAACACTGCTGGTTACTCACCCCCCCCCAGCCAGGCGTTCTCCTTAGGCCTAACGCAGCCACTTTCGGTCTGGATAAATCCTGCCAGAACAAACACATGCTACTGATCTCTCAACCACCACACCTACCGCTAAGAAGCAGCTTTTACACGAATACCGCACCAGCTGCACACATACCCGGTGCTCACACGCACCTTTGACTCTCTACTGATCCGAACTTCGGTTCCCAAGGGCGTTCAACCTACCAGCGCCTTCAGACCATACCAATGGTATATAAGGCGCTATATAAATGGAAAATAACCATAACAACTTGGAATGGAATAGCATATTTCCTTAAATTTTAATGGTAAGCTAAACTTTTTTTTGTATAGTCTACGCAGACTTGCGCAGGAATACAGGATTCTCCCATGTTCTTTTGCAGGTGTGATTGCTTCCGAAGCTTCTAGATATCTTTGGAATTTTGGGCACATATAAATGTAAGCATTCTAATGTTTCCTTGATTATGGGCATCAATTCGGAGCCATTTGAGATTATTCTTATACACTTGGACTATAGACTTTTTTTTGTCCAAATATACAGAGGGCAGATTAGACTGCTTTATGTGGGATATTTTGACCCACCCAGATGTGCCTCACTTCATCACTTTGTTGGAATGGTGAAAGAAACAGGCCAAAATGACCGCACTGACTCCTGTGCGCGGCAAAATCTTTAAAACTGTGTTTGTGCCACAAACAGAAAAGGGCTGCACACCCTGCCACACACAGGTCAATGGGGTGAAAACCGAGTCCTCACTGCAGGAGCATGCCATTGGGCTCTGCCACATTTTACATGGATCAAAGTGAATGAAACGGCATCATTGTGCTGAACCTGAAAAAGCCTTTTAAACTGACACTTTCCTAATCTTAAAAAGTGCTGCTTGGTGCCAAATCCATTAATTTCTCATAAACCACTGTGATCAAAAAGGCCCTGAAATGCTCAGGATCATCCATTGTGGCTGAGGATCCGGGCCTCATTTGAATGACAGCTCCTGGTAACAGTATCTTTGGAAAAGCAAACCAGGGACTGTGTTTCATTTTCCACGGGAAACGCGGCTAAAACTTTGCAACCAGTATCAAGAATCAGCTATGCAGAGAGACTCTAAACAAATGCTTGATACGTTTATCCAAGCTGCAAACCATTCCAGCTCTCCAGGGAAGTACTAGAGCTGACTAAAATGGGTATTTGCTGCAGAGGAAAACCAAATTTAAAAGAAATGTTAAATATGCTTTTTCCTGAATGAAGAGCAAAATCTCCTATTTTAAAAGTATATCATTGTGTTAAGGCTTGATTATTCAAGCATGTTAAAGGATTTGCTACTGTTAGAAATACACATATAAACTGTTTAATTCTATATGTTTAAAGTTAAGGTTTGAAAGTTTACATCAAAGCAAAAACCCAGGCTGAATGGCAAACTCTGTCAAAGAAAAAAACCTGCTATCCCAGAGTGCCAGCCATGAGAAAGGGCGACGCCTCATAAACCTCTGGTGCAGGAAATGCTAATTGCGAGCATGGGGGCTTTGAATCCCAGGACAATGGGGGGGGGGGTTCCCATGCATCAGACATTCGTCATTGCCTAAGGCTGAGACAATAGCAGGCTAAGACTCTAACCTGTCAAGTGTGAAAGGCGGGAAACTTCAGTCAAAGGAAAGAGGCCCCTCATCCGGTTTCAAAGGAATTTGACAGCTGCTGCCAGTTGAAAGAAAAGAAAGAAAACTGCTAAGGACATTTGGTGTTTAAATGCCTATTTGTAACTGAACTTTAAAGACATTTAACTTTGCCACACCAATGAGAAAAATCTGCAAGTTGGTAGTTTTAGATCTAATTTTATGCTCTTTCTTTGAAGACGTGATTGAACCCTGTACTGCATGAGGATCAGACTTTGTGTCAGGATCCACCCATGGAAGCTATGGCAGAAGTGGAAGATCACGCCGCGGAGAACCCTCTGGTAGCGGGCCAGTCCTCATCCAACATGGCCGCCTTCCTTATTTAAGCAAGCCACGCCCCCCTCTCAGCGCGTTGTATCTGTGTTATTCCTTCGTGATACCAGCGCTCGACTATCTCTGCTAAAACCACCTCCTGTGCCTTCTGCAGTTTCTCTTCCTCGCCAGCATACCCTCACGCTTGCTGGCTTTGCTTTGATTCCCCCTTCCCTTCCCTTTCACGGCTCTCGTCCGCTTCCCTTTCTTTAACTTTTCTACGCTCTGCGTCTTTTTCATTCACACTAGCGGCTAGCCGCCATTCTCGCGTTTCTACGCGTTCCTCCCTGTGCATTTCGTGGATCTTGCCGTATCTGGTAAGTAGGGACTTTCCAGCTTTCTTCCTATCCGTTACCTCTCTCCTCTTTTCTCATTTAGCTCTTCTCTTTATCTACTTACCTACGTCCTGCCAATTAACCCACGGATCGGTTCCGGCCTCCTTTCCTCAGCTGTATCCATATTGGAGGACGATCAGTCTTACCTGATCCACGATTTCCTGGTTCACTCCGGATCACGAACAGCCACATCTACCATCGGAGTGCATAATATTCTTCACGATCTCCGGAAGACTACACAGGGTTTTTTACTGTCCATCAGTCTTTTCCCTGTTGCGGGACCTCGGCTCCTCGGGGCCCCCCGAGACAGGTCCCACTCCCTGTCGAGGTGGCCTCCGAGGGAGCCAGGCCCTACTTGCACGATAGGAAGTCCAGAGACAAGCCCGCAAAGGAAGACACCAGGAGTCCCCGAAGGCCTTCCAAGCACTCCAAGGATAAACCAGAGGAAGCCACAGGTGAGGAGAAGGGTGGTGAGGTCCAGCCATCTGACAGAATACAACGCCAAAACAGACACATGGCTTCCCTTGAGCAGTATCAAGAGCTGGTTGCAGCATTACAGGGACTAACCCTAGAAGTCCAATCCTTGAAGACCGAAAACACAGCTTTGCGCCAGCAAGTGGTCCTACACCGGGACGACCAAGGAGACCTACCACCCATGCCTCTATCCTTTGGAAAATATGATGGCCACCCGGGCGGACTAAAGGAGTATTTAGACGCCTGCCACGTATATTTCGCCTTTCGCCCTCACGCCTTCAATACTGCCAGAGCCAAGGTAGGGTTCCTAATATCCAACCTCACAGGGAATGCCTTGGCCTGGGCCACCCCATTGGTGACAAGAAACGATCCAGCACTGGCTAATTATGATTTATTTGTGGACCTATTCAGGAGCAGATTCGAACGACCTGAAGTTCTGTACACCTCATTTGAAGCGATACTAGACGTCAAACAAGGGAACACAGATGTACAGACCTATATATCTCGCTTTCTAAGACTAGCGGCGAAGACCGACTGGCCGGAATCTGCAAAACAGACGATATTCCGGAGGGGACTTCAGGATGAATTGAAGGACGAATTAGCCAGGGTGGCTCGCCCTCCGTCATTTCAGGATCTAATGTCTCTCACTTTACAGTTAGAATACCGTCTCAACGAGCGTCGCCAGGAAAGGAGAAGACCTCGTCCCAGTCAACCCTCATCCAGCCTGACTCCTCATCCTACCAGGGAACATTTCACCCAAGAGGAACCAATGCAGATTGGGGCAGCCCGAGGCCCTCTCACGCCTGCGGAACGTAAAAGACGCAGGGATTCGGGTCTCTGCATGTATTGCGGCTCTTCAAAACATCTCCTCAGAGACTGCCCTGAAGTTCCTCCAAGAAGGAAGGAAAACTTCCACCCTCGGTCCTTTGCAAGGGAGGTCTCGGGGGAACAAGACACAGTCCTTGCAACCTTACCAGACCAGCAGAACTAAAGGAAGATAACAGCTTGATGGTGTTTAGGGTCAAACTTTGGACGACTGGAACCTCATGTGTAGAGGTGTTTGCCATGCTGGATTGCGGTGCCGCAGGGAACTTTATGGATGAAGGATGGGCTCGAGAGCAGCAGATCCCTTTTAGGCGAAAGGAAAGGTCCATTCCGGTTGAAGGAGTAGATGGTACTCCCCTGTCCTCGGGCCCGATCCTATCTGAAACGTTGCCCGTACGTTTGGATCTGGGAGAACATCAGGAACTACTGGTATTCGACCTCATAAGAGCAGCCCACTTTCCCTTGGTGATAGGGATACCCTGGCTTAGAAGGCACAATCCGCAGATAAACTGGTCTACCAACTGCGTGCGTTTTGATTCTCCCTACTGTGAACAATATTGCACATCGACCCATCAAGTCAAAGAAGACAAGGACAAAGGAACCCCCCTCCTCAAGGTGGTCTCATCGGTTCCCCGTCAGTACCAAGAATACGCCGAAGTCTTTGAAGACACTACACCCAAACTCCTGCCTCCTCATCGACCAGAGGATTGCGCCATAGAACTTACCCCGGAGTCCACTGTTCCATTTGGCAGGATGTTTCCTCTGTCCCTTTCTGAAAGACAGGCCTTGAGAAGATATCTGGATGACAACCTGCAGAATGGTCTTATACAGGAATCAAGGTCTTCAGGGGGGGCTTCTCTGTTTTTTATTCCAAAGAAGGACACTACAGAGCTACGTCCTTGTATCGACTACAGAGGACTAAATCGGATTACTGTCCGCGATCGCTACCCCATGCCTCTCATAAGGGACATCCTAGAAGCCGTCAGAGGGGCTTCTTATTTCACTAAACTGGACCTTAGAGGGGCCTACCATCTCCTCAGGGTGAGGACGGGAGACGAGTGGAAGACCGCATTTCGAACCCCCTTCGGCTTGTACGAATACAGGGTTATGCCCTTTGGCCTGGTAAACGCTCCTGCTGTCTTTCAAAGGTTCATTGACAAGATCTTCTCAGACATGCTGTTTGTTTCAGTGGTCGTTTACCTAGACGACATTCTGATCTATTCTGAAGAGCTAAGGGACCATTGTGAACAGGTCAAAAGAGTATTACATCGACTCCGAACAAATCATCTCCTGGTAAAACCAGAGAAATGCCAATTCGAAGTGACCTCAGTCTCTTATCTAGGTTATGTCCTCTCGAAGGAAGGGATCAAGATGGAACCAGGAAAGATAAAGGCTATTCTAGACTGGAAGGAGCCAAGAAGTGTTAAAGAGGTCCAGTCTTTTCTAGGGCTGGCTAACTTCTATCGCCAGTTCATTCCCAACTTCTCTAACTTGATGTTACCCATCACAGGACTCCTTAAAAAGGGTGTTCAGTACTCCTTTGGTCCAGAACAAAGACGAGCCTTCTTACAGCTCAAGGAGCTGTTTACTTCCGCTCCCATATTGGTACAGCCGGATCAAGCTAAGCCATTCATTATGGAAACGGATGCCTCAGGGGGAGCAGTGGGAGCCATTCTTTTGCAAGAAGCAGAAGACGGTCTCACACATCCCGTAGCGTATTTTTCCAAAACCTTGACCAAAACCTTGATCAAAAGCGAGCGGAATTACTCCGTTCTTGAAAGAGAACTACTAGCCATCAAATTGGCATGTCAAGAGTGGAGACACTTGTTACAAGGAGCAGCACACCCATTTCAGGTACGAACGGATCACCGCAACCTTAGAGTGTTACAACAGATGGAATGTACCAACGCCCGACATGCCAGGTGGGCATACTTCTTTTCTCAATATGAATTTCACATCTCTTATATACCAGGATCAGAGAACAAGATGGCAGATGCTCTCTCCAGATGTCAAGGAGAAGAAGGCAACCATAATTCAGATCACGATCTCTTGCTTCCCAACCTTAAGATCATAGCAGGTGTCTCACTCTTTTTACAAGAACTTACCACCCAATACGGTTCGCTATCTACCGTACCACCCACAGTCAATCTGGCCAAAGATGGTTTGTACTACCATGGTACTGGGTTGTTTCTCCCGTCTAAAGGACTTCAAGAACAGATCCTCTCCTGGTGTCATGATGCCCCTCTCGCTGGACACCCCGGTATCAGGAAGACACAGGACCTCATAAGCCGAAGATTCTGGTGGCCAGAACTCCACAAGGATGTTAAGAGATATGTTTCGGCCTGTCCAATATGTGCCACCAACAAATATCAAACAGGCAAACCATTAGGCAAGTTACAACAACCCTTCCTACCCACCCAGCCTTGGGAACACGTGTCCACGGATTTCATTGTTGACTTACCGAAGTCAGAGGGAATGACCGCAATCATGGTGACCGTTGATTCACATAGTAAACTGGCCCATTTCTCTGCATTGGAGGGACTTCCATCTGCTCCAAAAACGGCTTCTGTCTTCCTCCGGGATATAGTACGCTTGCATGGACTGCCTCGAACTATTGTTTCTGACAGAGGTACCCAATTTACCTCCAGGTTCTGGACTTTGTTGTGTCAACAATTGGGAATACATCGAGCACTGTCGTCCGGCTATCACCCCCAAAGCAACGGTCAGACAGAGAGACTCAATGCCGGTCTCGAGCAGTACTTAAGATGTTTTTGCAGCAACAGACAAGAGAGCTGGTCTTCCTATCTTGCACAGGCTGAATTCGCCTACAACAACAACTACCACACTTCCACGAGAATGAGTCCTTTCTATTGCACTTATGGGTACCATCCTCAGCAGATGCCTTGGTCCGGAATACAACCCACCAAATCCCCCGCCATAGATGACCGGTTATCGGAACTAAAGAAGGTACATAAGCTGGCGAGAGAAGCATTAGAGGACAGCCAACGTTCACAAAAGAAGTGGGCTGACAGGAGTAGGAGACCCAATCCCGAATGGAAGCCCGGACAAAGGGTCTGGGTATCCACGAGATATTTACCCAAATGGATACACACCGGCAAGTTCGCACCACGATATCTGGGTCCTTACCCTATCTTAAGACAAATAAACCCAGTGGCCTACGAAATTCACCTGCCTAAGTACCTCCAGAGGATCCACCCAGTCTTTCACACCTCACTACTAAAGGAATACAAGGAGGATCCCTTCTCACGGAAGCTCCGGAAGACCAAGACTCCGACCACGGTAGAACCACAGGAGTATGAGGTGGAATACCTGGTGGATTCCCGATATCGCCAGGGCAGTCTACAGTATCTCGTCCATTGGAAGGGGTTCTCCCCGGAAGAAAGAACCTGGGAACCCAGGCACCATCTGCATGCCCCAAGATTATTGAAAGAATTCCACCTGAGATATCCGGGAAAACCAGGGGGTTTTCGGAGAGAGAAGGGTTATACTGTCAGGATCCACCCATGGAAGCTATGGCAGAAGTGGAAGATCACGCCGCGGAGAACCCTCTGGTAGCGGGCCAGTCCTCATCCAACATGGCCGCCTTCATTATTTAAGCAAGCCACGCCCCCCTCTCAGCGCGTTGTATCTGTGTTATTCCTTCGTGATACCAGCGCTCGACTATCTCTGCTAAAACCACCTCCTGTGCCTTCTGCAGTTTCTCTTCCTCGCCAGCATACCCTCACGCTTGCTGGCTTTGCTTTGATTCCCCCTTCCCTTCCCTTTCACGGCTCTCGTCCGCTTCCCTTTCTTTAACTTTTCTACGCTCTGCGTCTTTTTCATTCACACTAGCGGCTAGCCGCCATTCTCGCGTTTCTACGCGTTCCTCCCTGTGCATTTCGTGGATCTTGCCGTATCTGGTAAGTAGGGACTTTCCAGCTTTCTTCCTATCCGTTACCCCTCTCCTCTTTTCTCATTTAGCTCTTCTCTTTATCTACTTACCTACGTCCTGCCAATTAACCCACGGATCGGTTCCGGCCTCCTTTCCTCAGCTGTATCCATATTGGAGGACGGTCAGTCTTACCTGATCCACGATTTCCTGGTTCACTCCGGATCACGAACAGCCACATCTACCATCGGAGTGCATAATATTCTTCACGATCTCCGGAAGACTACACAGGGTTTTTTACTGTCCATCAGTCTTTTCCCTGTTGCGGGACCTCGGCTCCTCGGGGCCCCCCGAGACAGGTCCCACTCCCTGTCGAGGTGGCCTCCGAGGGAGCCAGGCCCTACTTGCACGATAGGAAGTCCAGAGACAAGCCCGCAAAGGAAGACACCAGGAGTCCCCGAAGGCCTTCCAAGCACTCCAAGGATAAACCAGAGGAAGCCACAGGTGAGGAGAAGGGTGGTGAGGTCCAGCCATCTGACACTTTGTGAAGAATAACCGTTTGTGGGGAAAGTATGGAAATTGCACACACATTTTGTATACATATCCCAGGGTTAAATGCACATCTATGTACAAAATTGGGAACTTTTAGGCCAAATCTTTCATGGTTAAAATGTTCCAGGAAGCCTAAATCAGGTCCCACAGACTGGGGATTTGGATTGAAATGTGACCCACGAAATATGTAACCTGTGCATTTGATTTTCTCAGAGGTCATCACTGTATAAATATTTGTGTGAAAATTAGATTTTGGTTCTAGGAGCTGGGGGAGGTTCCTAGACATTGTAAAGGTAACACCATAAAACATGACGGCCTTTTCTGTTCTCCAACCAGCAAAGAGCAAGGCGGAAACTATGCTCTTGTCCAACCATAGCATCATGGGTGTGGACAGTAGGACTGCCCCTGCCATATAATTTAGTAATGTCATTTGGCATGATAAATAAGGGAACCTCACAGCACACAACACACTGTTTCCTGACTTCATACTGATTTTCTGCGTGGCGCTCTGTTCCTGAATTCTCCATCCTTGTTCCTGATTCCTGATTTTACTTTCAAAGCGAAGGCCTCCGCATTGCTGAACTCCTTTTTCAGGTAGGCCTCAAAATTCTGAAACCAATACCAAAACCCCAGGGAAGCACGTTGATCCAGCTGGCTTGCTACTACTAAAGGCTTGTCTGCAGCAAACTCGCCATCCCACTGATCTCCCGTGGACTGTAAGTATTAATAGGAAGCATAGAAAATCATAGCATACCTTGTTTTGTTCCATCCCAATCTCTAAACCATCCAATCCTTACCTTAATAACTTGTCACATTGTCAGAATCCTTTTGCAATCCTGTCTTTGATCTAGCTTGCTAAGCGCCATTTTTTTAGTCATTTTCATTTTGTGTAAATCTTAACCCATTGAGCCTACTTCGAGTGATCCGACTGGTTCCGCCAGGAGAGGACACTGGGGATTTGGTGTTGAAGTCATGAATCAACTCCGGAGCTTACTTTGCCCCTCCTTGGTATTCTAGCTGGAATGCTCTAGTCACCAAACTGAGTTCTTTTCTGTTTTCACTGCCCGATTTTTTTCAAAAAATGCCTCTCATTCAACTTTGCATATCTTACTCAGTTTAATAGCTAGAGACTTAATTTCAACTCTGACTTATCCAAAAGACCCATAGCTACATCCCAGCACTTATAATCAGTATATTTAACCAGTTTTTCTTAAAAACCGTTAAGTGGATTTTAGGCAGGAATTCGCAGTTCTGCAAAATTTTGCACGTGTGAATTACAATTTAAATTATTTCCAAACTTCCATTAAGATCCAAAGTGTTTACTTTTGCTCGAACTATAGCTCATGGTTGTTAGCACCTTTCCAATGTTGCTCCCATAGAAATTTATATTGATTTAAGGATGCATAGTTTTGATAAGCCATTTTCAAATGTAATTTTAAAGTGTAAGATTGCAAACCCGTTTTTTTCTCTCTTGTTTGGGGAAGGAGGGTGGTATTTAAATTCTGTTCACTGTTCTTTATTTCTGAATACCTGCTGCTTCCTTATATCTGTTTAGAATTGCTTATTTTTCGGTTAAGAAATGTATCTTAACTCAAGTGCCATCTTTCAAACAAGCCAAAACTGTTCTTTTCTTATATTCTGTGTTGCTAAAAGTGAATTTAACTGCCTTCCATACCTTTTTATCTGTTGTTGTCACCATATGTTTGATTTGAATTTTAAATTAATAAATATTACCTTTACCAACCAGCCTGATTCCTGGTACATTGTATCCTGGGGACATTTTGAGAAGGGGTGTGATATGAGTGGTATGTCACTTAGAATATTGAACCTATAGACATAATAAAATAAGTATTTCATTTGTGCGCTGCATACTAGGCTGAGACCAGTGTGTATCGCCTGATTGAAATACTTAATTTTCTCATTTCCCTATTTTTTTGAGCATTTCAAAATTTTGATCTTTAAATCGAATGAAGGTTGGTGTGATGCTACATTTTTTTCTTTGCGTCATATGTATCCCTTTGATTATATTAGCAATAAGTCTGGTAATCGCAGCTTCATAATAGATTATAGAAGTTGGTTTTATTACAAATTAATAAAATGCTCAAGGTTAAGTCGTTGGGACACCATTTTTGAAATTTTGCTACACAGGGTTTGATTCCAGCACAAAGACAGGTTTGTTCTGTCTTTACTCAAAAGTCCTAGTTGAGTATTCCATGGTAACAGTGGAACAGAGCGAGTCAAATTAAGTTTTATAATTGCATGGTCGCTACCATCCATATGATGGATGATTATATTAGAGACCAAATGCAGACTAGTTTTTGAGACCCAAAAGAGGTCTATCATTGACCTCCAACCACCCTGTTTCCATATATATGAAGGACCATCATTGTCAAAAGGCACCAAAACCAAGTCCCAATTGAAAAAGGAGACCCATTGAGATCCTCTGACATATCTGATTATGTACAGTTTGCACATCCCCTGGTCTAAAGCTGATATTCAAGTTGCAACAGGAGTTGAAGTCCCCTCCAATTATATCATCACTGGAAGAGTGGGAAACAATAGCATTTTCCAATATTGAGTCCAATTCATTAAATATCATGTCTTGTGAGATTTTATAGAGGTTCCAATAGATGTTTTTCGAGGGGATTGTGTCCTTTGACGTATTCCACTTCGAAATAGATTGTGTCCTCCCACGTATTCCTCATCTTAGATATATATGCCAGCTTGCTGCTTCTTTCGGGTTTTTTTCACCAGAGAGCGCTATACTCGAGGCCTTGTAGCTTGGTCCCTCGAAGGCCACCGTCGAGCGTTGATGTTATCCGTTGTATAAAGGGCTCGAGCCGCGCCCGTTGGTTCAGTTCCGTTTTTTCGAGCTTCTGCTTTGTGTACCTAAACGGCGCATCAGTTTTTCTACTTCGAGAAATTTCTTCTTCAACCCTGACTACACCCAAAACGGGTTTTAAGAAGTGTTTCAAATGCAGAAGAAAAATGTCCATTACTGATCCTCACCGTAACTGTCTTTGGTGCCTTAGTCCTGACCACCGAGTCGACGAGTGCGGGTCATGTCAGGCGATGTTGAACAAGGCTCTTAAGGAACGCCAACGTAAGCTAGCGGTGGGGGAAGAGTCTTTCAAGTCAGGCGAGGAAGAAGACGAAGATCTATGATGTCGCTTTTTTGATCTTTTGGATGACGAGGAAGAATACTTCCTCAAGCGACTTTTCGACCTCGATCGCCTCAAAGACTAAAAGACTCGAGAGAATTGAGACCTAAATCTCGTCATGACTCGAGGCGATCGAGGTCGAAAAGTCGCTTGAGGAAGTATTCTTCCTCGTCATCCAAAAGATCAAAAAAGCAACATCATATATCTTCGTCCTCTTCTTCCTCGCCTGACAGAAGGCTAATTTCTTGTCCTTCGAAGCATGATTCTCCAAAGAAATGGGAGGCCTTTAGGGCTTCAATGATAAAAATATTTGAGAAGGTGGCCCTGACCCCCTAAAAAAAAAAAAAAAAAAACTACGTGAAGAGCATGCCCCTGTCCACTTGAAAGGTGACAGAGGGAAATCCAAAACGTCTCACAGTAAATCCGACAAAAAGTCGAGGGCGCCCTAGGACGATGAATCTCCAGCGCCTCATGAGACTATACAAAAACCTTCGGTGCATAAATCGAGGTTGCTTGAAGACAAAATGGCTTCTTCATCGTCAAAGTCCACTATCGACTCGACGCGTCGGTCGAAGCCCAAAATGGCATCGATGCCTTCGGCCTCGGCGTTGAAGCATTACTCGACACCGAAGCCATCCTCGATGCCTTCGGGGTTTCCTTAAAGTACGTCGAAGCCGTTGTCGATTCCATCGACTCCTTTGCCGGGGAAATCTCTCATACCGGTTTCCAAAATGATAACTACGGCTGAAGCTAGGTCTGTCCCACCTTTGCCAGAAAAATGTTTCCACCCTCAGCCCAGGCAAGAATTTTTCAAGTCTGTCTATTTTTGAGGAACAAACCTCTGATATTACATCAGCTGGTGTTCGATTTGGGACAAGAGAACTCATAGATCCAAATTAAAAAATGTGAGATCTTTATGACGTTCTACAATCGGCCAGCGGCCTAGATACTTCACCTGGGTTAGATTTTGAAAGACCTGACCCCACAGACCATGCTGAACAGGGGTATAGAAACCTCATGGGAAGGGTGATAGATTTTATGGGGTGGAAATCGGTGTCCCCAAGATATGACCAGGACAACTTAACAGACATTATTGATGAAGGCCCTCAGAAAGACCCAGTCCTTCCCTTCCACAAAGCCCTCCATAAGAGAGATATGACAAATTGGGAAACACCTGAATCTATACCAGCTGTGAATAAGAAATTTATAGGAAGTATAGACCTGCTCCCTCGGATCCGGAATATTTATCGAAGCACCCTTCGCCCACAAAGTTTGGTAATTCAGGCTGCGACTGCAAATAGACAGTCGGCTTATCCCTCTATGCCCCCTGACGGGGACGATAAAAAGATTGATGCCTGGGCGAGGAAGTCTTTTCCTTCTGGTAGTATTGCTCTTAAATCTACTAATGTGACTTGTACATTAGCTAGGTTCACTTATACCCTGTGGAGCTGTTTAGATGCAGCGGCTGATCACATCCCAGAGGGCGAGGCAAGGGATGGTTTCCTGGCGATAGTAAAGGATGGGAATGAGGTTATGGAGGAGTGCCTCAAGTCAGGACTGGATACTGCAGAGAGCATAAGCAGATCCATGGCATCTAGCGCAGTCTTGCGTAGATTCGCATGGCTACGAAAATCTGGTTTTGTATCGGATGTACAATCCAGGTTACTTAATATGCCCTTTGACGGCTTGAGGTTGTTTGGCAGCAAGGCGGACAAGAGCTTGGAGAAGCTGCAGACCTCGAAAGCGACGGCAAAGTCACCCAGCGCCGCTATAAGGCAACCCCAACAGCACTCTTACGCAGGGTCATCTTCCTGGAAGAAGTGCCCTTTTCGCTTCTATTCCTCTTTTGGGAAAGGGAGAGGGCAAGCCAATCCGAGGGGACAACAAAGAAAACCCTTTCGTGGTGGAAAAGGGAGAGGTGCTAGATCAGCCACAGCAGCAGCTACTACCTCCTCAGCCACTGCTGAAGCTGCTGCAAAGCCACTTTGAGGCCTTAACCCACAAGACCCTGTTGGGAGGCAGAATCTCTCTGTATCTGGACGTATGGCGGGGCATTACGTCGGATGCCTGGGCACTAGAAATAGTGACCCATGGTTACTGTCTTCCTTTTCATCAAAGGCCTCAAGATCATCCACCGGGAGCCAACTCTATAAAAATTCCAGACCCGCTCCTTGTGCAGGAGATATTAACCCTGCTAGAGAAAGGTGCAATGGAGCATGTACCTGTAGCAGAGAGGAACAAGGGTTAGTACTCCCCGTATTTTCTCATTCCCCAAAAAGGACGGAGGATTGAGACCCATCTTGGACTTGAGAAATTTGAACACATTTCTCAGGAAGGACAAGTTCAAGATGGTAACCCTTTCTCAGATCCTTTAGGCTCTTCAGCTTCAGGACTGGCTGGTTTCATTGGACCTTATTGATGCTTACTTTCATGTGCCAATCCATCCCAAACACAAAGTACCTGAGGTTCACAATTGGCGGATCTCACTATCATTTTCGAGTTCTGCCATTTGGGCTGACCTCCGCCCGAGGGTCTTCACCAAACTAATGGTGGGAGTGGCAGCGAGTCTCAGAAGAGGGGATTCACATCTACCCTTATCTGGACGACTGGCTAATCGGGGCAAGTTCACCCGAACTGACCGAAGGACATCTGGCCATGACCTGTCACTTCCTACACAAATTGGGCTTCTCCCTCAATTACAAGAAGTCACAAATGATTCAGAGCCAAAGACTCCAATTCATCAGAGTGGTCCTGGACACCACCCCAGGGAAAGCCTTGCCTCCCGAGGAAAGAGCTTACTGCATTCTGCAGATGGTAAACAAAATTTCAGAATGCCCAACATCTACCGGCTTTCGACTTCCTAAGGTTGCTAGGCCTCATTGCATCCTGCATTTTTCTGTTGTCAGAGGCCAGATTGAGGATGAGATCCCTTCACTGGGCCCTGAGGACTTAATGTTCCCAGTTTTCAGGGGAGATGTCAGACCTTTTACAAGTCCCGACCAAAGTGGCTCAAGATCGCCTATGGTGGGCTTGCAAGGAGAATATCCTCAAGGGGGAACCTTTTTGGCAACCATGGCTGGAGATAACAGTAGTGACGGACGCCTCACTCACGGGGTGGGGAGCCCACACCAACGATCTGACAATCGGCGGTCGTTGGACTCCATCGGAGTCCAAACTACATATCAACCTTTTTAGAGCTGAGAGCAATCAGACTAGCGCTGAAGGCTTTCCTGCCCTCTGTACAGGGAAAGAATGTCCTGATAATGACGGACAACACAGTGGCCATGTACTACCTCAACAAAAGAGGAGGGGTAGGATCACTCCCGCTGTGCAGAGAGGCAATGCAGCTCTGGTACTGGGCAATGCAAGAAGGAATCTCTCTATTGGCCTTTTCACCTAGCCGGAGAGCTGAACACGGTGGTGGATGCTCTGAGCAGGCAGAGCACAGTCTCCCACGAGTGGGAGCTAGCTCAGGAAGTCCTTCAAGAGATCTTCGCCCTTTGGGGAACCCCTCAAGTAGATATGTTCGCGACCAGTGCCAACCGGAAGTGCGAACTGTATTGCTCAAGGGAATTTCCCCCGAGAGGAGCTCTAGGGGACGCTTTCGTAGTGGACTGGATATTTCCACTCCTTTATGCGTTTCCTCCAGTCCATGTGATTCCTGACGTAATCAGGAGGTTGAGAAAGTTCAGGAAAACCATGATCCTAATTGCCCCGGATTGGGCCAGGAGGACATGGTACCCGGACCTTCTGGGCATGTCCATCTGCCCTCCAATAAGTCTTCCACAAAGAGAGGATCTTCTCTCGCAAGAGGAAGGTCTGGTTCTCCATCCAGAGGTCAAGACGCTTGACTTCTGAGAGGTTGAGATATAAGGATTGGGAACTCCCGGAGGATGTTATGGAGATTTTGCTTTCGGCCAGGAGGCCAGCAACAAAATCGTTATACCGGTGTCGTTGGAAGAAATTCAGTAACTGGTGCAGGGATGAGAATGTTGATCCTTTTCAGTGTACCACTCCCATGGTGCTTTCCTTTCTGTTACACTTAGCCAACTCGGGGCTCCAAGTTGGAACTATTAAAGGATATTTGGCAGCATCCATCTTCAAGCGTTCCTCTGAAGAAGTTTCATATTTCAAAATGCCTTTAGTTATCCAATTTCTTAAAAGGTCAACAAATGTGTTCCCTCCTACACCTTTCCAAGTTCCCATTTGGGATTAAAATGTAGTTTTAAAAGTTTGTGTGCCCCTTTTGAGCCTTTACATTCTTGTCCTTTAAGGCTCCTAACCTTAAAAACTGTTTTACTAGTGGCTCTAACTTCAGCCCGCAGGGTGAGTGAGTTGCAGGCGCTATCTTGCAAGACTCATCACAGTTTTCCATAATGACAAAGTTGTTTTAAAGGTCAAACCTTTTTTCCTACCTAAAATAGTTTCAGATTTCCATTTGTCACAAAAAAATCACTCTACCATCTTTCTATCCTCCTCCACACGCTAGTAAAGCGGAGGAAATATTTTACAGACTAGACCCTAAGAGGGCTCTCAGTTTCTACATATCTAGGCTGTAAAGATTTAGGCAAACAGATCAGTTGTTTGTCGGGTATACTGGACACAAATTAGGCCTTGGTGTGTCCAAACAAACTATATCCAGATGGATTATCCTAGCATTATCTGAATGTTACAAATTGCCTGGAAGGAGCCTCCACATGGTTTAAGGGCTCATTGAACCAAGGGCATAGCAACTTCCACGGCTCTTCAGAGGGGTGTCCCAGTGCAAGATATTTGTGCTGCCGCCACTTGGTCATCAATGCACACTTTTACAAAACATTATTGTTTAGACACCACTTCTTAACAAGGAGGCCTTTTTGCGAAAGCCGTCCTTCATTATGTATATAAAAAAACTATGGTACTCCCTCCTCCTCTGAATTACTTCTATGGGAGTCTATCTAAGATGAGGAATACATGGGAGGACAATCCATTCATCCATTCAAAGAACAAGTTACTTACCAACTGTAACATTCTTTCGATTGGATGTTTCTCCCACGTATTCCTCATCGACCCTCCCAACCTATCCTTCCGTACAGTTCTTATGCTTGTTGGACTTGTACTTCCTTAAGAGCCTGACATCTGCCGACACAAGATACAACTGATGCGACCATTAACATAAAGAAACCAGAACTGAACCAATGGCTCGGCTCAAGCCCTTTATACGACGGATGACGTCAACGCTCGACAGTGTCCTTCGAGGGGCCAAGCTATGAGGCCTCGAGCACAGCGCCCTCTGGCAAAAACATTTCCGAAAGAAGCAGCAAGCTGGCGAATATATCTAAAATGAGGAATACGTGGGAGGAACATCCAATCGAAAGAAAGTTACAGTTGGTAAGTAACTTGTTATCTCCGACAGTAATGTCCACAGCTGTGCTGCTTCGGAAACATTTTCGATGTCCTGCGTCCGAAGCAGCACAGCTGTGGACATTACTGTCAGAGATGTGGAATACGTCGGAGGAACATCCCACCGAAAGAACGTTACCAGGTAAGAAAGTAACTTGTTCATCAGAAGGATAGACCACGGGGCATTAGTATGAAACTTCAATGATCTATCCATCAGATAATCTGAAAAAAAAAATCTGTTTAGCGGTACATGAAAGAGAATTGTTGACTCAATTGCCAAGCCAGCTGAAGGGCGGCCATATGACCCCTGGGTAGCATTTACACAAAACATGTCATAACCAGCCAGTGTAAAATCAGTTAATTTCCTGGTCTCCTGAATCAAAACCACATCTGGTCTAGCAGAGAACGGAATACGACCAAAATAACCAACCAGGTTCTTGTGACCACATGAATTCCAGGAAAAGAAGGAAAGCTTGGAACGCTTATCAGGCCAATTTGATTTGGAATCAGATGACATGGATGTAATCATTGGACCAGTCTTTAATAGATTGTCATAGACAAAAAATTTGCAATATTAGAATTTGGTCCTTGGTCAGCAGCGATACCTGGTTTATCATGATCGTTGACTCTCTCCATCCCTTTATGGTATTGTTGATCGTCTGCAGGAGCACCCAGCGAGTGATTTGCAACCACTTTGCATTCGCCATCGTCTGGATCCCAGGCATGAAGATAACTGTGAAGATTGAAGCAGTTTTGCTGAACAGTCTGTGCTCATACGGAATAGTATCAAAGGCTTCTATTGATTTGGCTGAGAAGTAGTTCTCTCCTTGTTCGATTAAGAATCTCGAGGGATCTTCTCTTTATGAAATGGGCATTTGTTCAGGTCACTTTGAGGACTCACTAAGGCTGGAATATGAATAATCGCTAAAGAACAGGTTCCTCCCCAATCCTTAGGCAGCTTCATGGAAGCTCTAGGTCCACAGGCCCAATATCGATCCTTCTAAACAGCCGTTCCTGCTGCCATTTTGGAGACATCAACTGTAGTTTTACAACCAATGTTAGTTACCACATGTCTCTTTCCCTCTCTTTGGAAGCACAGTGTTGCATTTGTTAAAGGGATCACAATCAGTGGACCGATTCATCTTCTACCCACGTCAGCAGCTTGGCGTGTTCAGCCCATGACTTTAAACACTCATTCCCTTTTTGCACTTCTCGTACGTAGTCTGATTTCAGCAAATGAGCTGCACAGGACTTCAGCCCTTCTTTTCATCCTTTCTTGGTTTATACTTGTCCATAGACTAACATCTGAAACCGTTTCCAACATCCAGGTGCCCAAGGTGTCTCCATTTTATCAGGACAGTCCATATTCCTCATTTCATTTATGACCATTTCATCTTGTCCTGCCTTAGGATTTGTAAGCATCTTGCTTTTCCACGCAGGCTCCTTTGCTATCTGTGAATCTTTATATAATCGTCTTGAAACGGAAATTACCATTTTGATCTCCATCGCAAGGTGGCCCAATTTCCTTGGAACTGTCTTCGAGTCATACATGCAGCAAGGTGAACAAGGCATCTGGCATCATACTCTGGAACTTCTCTGGCAATGAAAATTTGGGCAGCACTCATGGCATATGGTATGAGAGCACAAACGTAACAACTCTCTTTGGATGTTCTCTCTCCTACTCATATGCTGGTACCACATGTTATGACTCAAATGTGCTGTACTTTTCCAAATAATTATTTATCCCCTCATTATTTTCCTCTGCACCCCTTGTGCGCCTTCCTAACAACATTGTGGCTGCCCATGGAAACCATTCTAAAGCAACCTTGCCCTGGGGGGGGATAACACAAAAGGTCTTGCCTCTTTATTAATTGGCACATCAACAGTAGTTCCTAGAGTAGTAAGATCAAACAAAGGAATTTCTGCCTTCTTTGGACTTGTGACATAGTGTATTAATCACCAGAACCCGTAAAATAAGGATGAACCCTGCACATGCATATATTAGACACCAATGCAAAAATCCCCACCACTTGTAAATCTCTGAACGTCGTTCAACTTGCTCATTTTCAGAAACTACCATTCTCCACATTCTTTATTATGCCTGTATACTACTTTAAGGTAGGAATAATCCTTTTTCAATAAGGCAACTCTGTTAAATGATGCGGTAGCTGTAGAATCTCTTCAGTTATCGCCGTGAGCAGCCTCCTTAATGCAGGGCCATTTTTAGGATCATGAAAAAAATAGGTATGTTGACACTGCGCCCAACAATGGCAAGATAAGCCCTGAGAATGAATACAAAAACAGCAAGTAACATCCTATGGACATCATCATTTGACAAAACCAGGAGGTCAACAAAATAACTGTTGTGTAAAACGAATCAGCGTAATGCTAACGGTTCCAGCTACGTATCAGATGCTGTCGTTTAAACATACTTTACAATGTGTCAACAATAGAGTTCAAAATACTCTGTGGCTCAAAAACTGAGATCGCACTCCTGCTATTATATCTATAAAGAGTTTCCGGGAGAGCCACAGTCCAAGTACAAATCTGCACCTTTTTTAATCAATCCACTGGCTTATCGTCCTTCATCCTCTTCATCGATAGTCTGCACAGGCTGAAATTCTTCTGGTCTTGCTTCCGAATCGATCATTGGGTGGTATGTCGGCCTCTCCACTGAAAACTTTTACATCACCAAGATGAATCCATGCTCTTCTACCCTGAACTTTTACTGCAGAGGGAGTAAGATTTTCCACAAAAAGGGGACCTACGAATCTGGCCTCGCACCACTTCCTGGTGAAATTTCAAATGAATACTAAATCGCCAATGAATGGCTTTGGTGCTGATAATAGTTCATTAATTCTGATTACTGAATGGTCTTCATCTGTGTGCAGAGACAGAACCCCCTGGCACTAGAGTTGATCTGAAATGAGGTACTAGCGGTCATACATGTTAAGTACTCATTTAATTCATTTCCTAACAGTGCTGCAGTATTCTGGGCATCACCTCTGCTCCTTGATAGAGGCGTCAAATGCATTCTCATTTGTCTCCCTGTTACTAGTTAATGGGGCGTAAGTTGATGGTCATAACCAGGCTAAATCATTGGGTCATATAGTGCTAAAGGCAGGCAATATAGCCATCCCTTCTTCAGTGTCAATTTACGCTTGATGACTCTCCTTTAAAAGGCTGTTGAGTCTCACATAGCCCGTTAGCTTGCGGGTGGTAAGCAGAAGAAAATGTGTGCGTTATATTCAAAAGAAACACTATTTGTTCAAATACTTCATTAACAAAATGTGGCTCATTACCGGATCACGGCGCTTAACGCACTCCTATTTTGGAAAAACTTCACATACTAAAAACTTTGCTGCGCAAGTGGCATCAGGATGTGTACAAGGACCTGCTTTGATCCAACTGGAAAAGGGACACACCACCACTATCCAATACCTGTATCCACTACACACTTGCAGCATATCAACATAATCGGTATGTAAATGCTGAAAATCACCATTCGGTCGAGGAATCACTCCTCTGATTGTTGGCAGTGTATGCCCAGCAGTAAACATTTGACATACGATGCAATTTACTACATAAAATGCAACATGTTCCAACAGGTTTGGGTGTAAACCAATCTTCTGCAATTGCAGCATCGAGACTCTGCCTAGTTACATGCGCAGGCTAGTGAAACTGTTCAAGCGCTACCCTTAATAATGCTACTGGCATCACCAGTTTTCCGGTACTGTCCTGTCGCCACAGTGCTTCTGTGGGGGATAAAGAAAACCCGCTCCATTTCCACAATTCTTGCTCTTCCTGTGGTGCAGTGCCTTGAATTTGCATTAACTGAGCTCTTGATAAATGGTTAAACCCGTCCTGTACCACCATAATTATAACCGCTTTCTCACTAACGTTCGGAGTATCAAAGCTTATCTGGTGAATATGCAACCCTTTTGGCTTCTGCGGGTTCGTTCCCACAAGAAATAAAATCTGTTTGCTTAGTATGTGCTGCGAATTTAACTATTGCTATGGCTACTGGGAGATGTAGTGCCTTAATGAGCCTGTCAAGTAATGAAGCGTGTTGCACTGGAGTGCCATCCCTTCATGTGCAGTTGACGTCACATAGGTGGAGTCACTGTATATTGTCACTTCCTGTCTTTCGTATTTTTCTAGCGCTACCAGTTCTGCTGCTTGTGCTGAAAAGTGAGACGGTAGTCTTTCACTTGCTACAACCTCGAATTGACAGTTTGCTCTCTGCCTCACTACAGCAGAACTTGAATGCCTTTCCCCATTTGTTTGATAGATTTTTGAATAACCATCAATAAAAAGAATCTCTCCCTCCTCCCCCGGGCAGTGTGTTTCTTTAGCGCGCGGGATGTCATAGAATTCCTTATAGCTAGCGCAATCATGCACATACTCGCCCGTTGCCACTGGTTCAACTACAATTATGGCAGGGTTCACTATTTTACATCTGATCAATTTTAATCGATGAATTAGATATAACTTCACACACTGAAGCCCTTTGAGAAGTCAATGCACCCTTGGGTTTCTTCAAAATTGCAAAAAGCATGCTCTACAAAAAGTGTTGTGGAACAGCCCATTACAATGCTTGCAGACTTCTCAATTGCGAACACGGCAGCTGCCAATTACTTTTCGCATGGGAAATGACCTTTTCATTACTGGGTCTAATATCCCACTGTAATATGCCAAGGGTTTGTACCCCAATGTAGTTCTCTGTGCCAGCACTGCTGTCATAACTGTCCCATTAGTATGTGAAAATAAAAAGAATTTGTCAGCATAGCTGGGAATCCCTAAAGCTGGAGCCGTGCAAATTGCCCTTTTTAGCTCTTCGAATCCTTCCTCTCCTTCCTCAGAACATACTATTTTCTTCATTAGTCTGGACTTTCTTCAAAGCCTGCAAAAGGGGTCTTGTGTATGAACTGTATTCAAACACCCATGCTCTCACATAATTACATAGTCTCAGAAATCGCTTCATCTGCTTTACTGTGTGCGGTTTTGCAGTTTTCATAATTGCTTCAGCCCTTTCTGGTGGCACCTTCTTTCCCTCATGTGAGATCAACTGGCCTATGTACAACACTTCTTTCTGGCAATACTGTAACTTCTCCTGGTCTACCTTGTATCCCCTGTCTGCAAGGATAGTCATTAACTGAATCGCATCTGGTCTACACTCCTCTTCTGTCATGCTACAATTCATAATGCCATATACATACTGTATTACAGTATTTTTCAAATCAATATTGCTAAGAGCCATCTGCAGAACTCTATTAAAGATCGATGGAGACTCGCAGTACCCTTGAGGCACCCTAGTAGGTTTCAGATGGATCTGACAAAACAAAAACAAAGTCATGTCTTATGAGTTTTTGTGCAACGGGATTGAGATTGATCTTTCACCGGGATACTACAGAGTATTGTCACCGGATTTGGAACTAAAGGAAACAAGAATACCTTGATCCATCAATGCTGAAATAGTCTTGAAAATCCCCTCCTCACTTCTCGAGACATTGGGTACTGTATGTCGAGGTAAAATTGCTCCTGGCTTCTACTTTATCTTAACTTCTCCCATTCCCTTCAATAGGCCTTCATCATAAGGGTCTGTGGTCCATGAAACGCTTGGCACATGTTCAAAGTCTTCATAGAAAAATTCTGGATGCTGTCGCATTATGGCCATGCGCTGTGGGATCTCCCTTTCCTCTATTCTGATCCAAAATGTAATGGTCATTTCAAATATTACTTCATCTGTTTCATCGTCGCTAAACATGTCATCATCAGTGACATCAGTTAAACTGCACTATTCCCCAATGGCAATTATTGTTCTCCATGGCCTATCCTCATCAGCTGTGCCTTCGAGCTTCGCCATGTCCCCTCGTTCTATGGCTGCATCTAATTCTATCGGGATTGTATGTGCCCCATCTTCACCCATAGGGATCTGTGGTCTGAACAAGTACTCATTAGGTATTCTCATAGTCCTTTCCACCAAACCAAGTAGCCATGTTAACAGAATGCTCACCCCCTAAAGAAAGACTTCTGGTTCCATCGGCACACCTCGCAGAGCCATTTGCCCTATTAATGCCAATATAAACTGGCCAATATAAACTTGCCCACATTCATATAATGTATCCCAGGAGTAGAGCACAATATACCTTAATCAGTGAAAGAAATTGTCATATTTAGTCTGTTCCCAGAATATTAACTGGTGTCTGCCATGAATACAACAGCGGAACAGACCTGTCACATTCTCCTATATTGACTGCTACCTCATCAATAAAAGGAACTTGGCTTGTAGCTCCAGAGAATCCTTGAGTATTCCTGGCATTTCCTGACATTGGATATTTGCCCTCTTGTATACATGAATGCATGGCCCCAGTGTCAACTAAAAATTAAAAAGATTTGCCTCCTATTGTGATATTGACCCTTGGTTCCTCTTGGGGGTCTGGGGTCACAGATAGTACTGAATACATCAAGTCGCCCTGTGCGCTTTCCTATTGTGGATACATACATACTCCTCTCCCCATGAAAGGATTCCCTCCTACCACAGTGTCACCCCCCTATTCTAAGTGTCAGTAACTGTCCTGTGTTTGCATTATGCTGTGCCTGCATAGGGGCATGCTGTGACTGCCCTTGTGGTATATTCAATGATGCTTGCTGCGACTACTGCTGCATCTGTTGTGCTTGTGGCTCTTGCGACTGACAAACCGTCTGATCTTTGGCAAATCCATCCCTAGCCTGTGAGCTATATGCTGGAGGATAAGCTGTCCCACCCACCCCTCTTGACTATTGCCCATTCTGTATATACCCTTGGCTCCCACATGTGCGTGCAATGTGCCCTATTCCACACATCGAACATATAGGAGGATTTCGTCTAATTAGCCCTCCCTGATTAAATTCTCCTTTCTCATTCGGATTAAAATTCACTTCCTCCTTGGTTCATCGAATGTTGGTTCTCCAGCATGGGGTCTGGCATGGATTCACATGCTCATGAATATTCCCCGTCGTCAGCCTGGGAATCCTCGGTAAAGAAAAAATCAGATTCAGTTTCGTTTCTGAACTGTCTTTCTCCTAATAACCAATCACTGGTCTCTGGGTCATACTGCCCCCAGCCAATGACTGTCCTCTACCTAAGCCCCTCCTCTGGCAGCCATCTTCAGATTTTTACCGCACATTCAAGTGTTGGTAGTCCTCGTGCTATAGCTCACGAGCTTTTATTGCTTTTTGCGATTTTTCAAAGAGTTTAATCTCATTTTTTCGGTCAATAGAGCCTCAAGCTCCACCGTTTCTTCTTCTGATCAACGGGGACCCGTTTTGGAATTTTCTACGCCCCTCAAGGGTGTAGTTTTCGTCGAGTTTCGCTTCTCGGAGGATTCCAGAAGATCTTTGAGGCCTACCCCGGGTGGAGATGGCCTAGGACAAAGGAAACACGATGCCCGGATCCAAGTTGTTCAGGAGCTGCACTGGATGCGGATTGCAGAATGTCTTCGAGGATGAGCGTTCCAGATGTCTCTACTGCCTTCACGAAGACAAAACGCACATGGAGGACGACTGTGCGTTTTGCAAGAACATGTCGGAACAGACCATGAGGGATCGACGTGTCCGGCTCACCAACTGGCTGGAAGGGAAGAGCCTAGCGGTAGGCGAGAAGAAGTCCGAGCAGTCTTTTAAGACCTTTGAGGACGCTCTGGCGACGGGTGCCCACCATGAGGCAAAGCACTGCGAGTCTGCGGGCACCAGGAGTGCCGATCGGTCGGTCTCCTCAGCTGCCAGGCAGGGCGCACTTTCACCGACACCATCAACCACGAGCCAACGCTCTGGCTTGGGGAAGAGGAAATCGAGAACCTGGGTAAGCTTCGGGAGAAGCCCCGGTTGATCCCGACGGAGACAGCCGAGGGGGAGCGTGGCGGTGACTCTCCCCGCAAGGTAAAGGCCTCAGGCACGCCCAAGGTCGTGAAGGCCCTGATTCACCCGGCTAAGGCCTCTATCCAAGGAGTGGCGGCAGCCCTGGCGAAGCCTGTGGAGGCTATCACAGTGGAGGCGACCTCAGGGCCTAGAGTTTCCCTGCCACAACAGAGGGAAATCATCTTTTCAGCCCATCGAAAAGACCCCTGTGAAACCCCAGGTGGAAAAAGAGAGGGGGGGACCTGGTGGCCATCACAGACACAGATACAGCCTCTGATGAGCTGCTGGCTGGAGTCGTGAAGATCCTGAACAAGAAGTTTGAGGAAGTCCGATCCCACGGGAGGGATCCCGAGGAGGTGGACGAGGAAAGCGACAGTGGTGCCGACAAGGAGCCCGTGGAGGCGGAGGATTCCAATCCCCGGCAGTCTCTCCCGTCGCAGCCGGTACCTAGGCCACAAGAGAACTCGGGAGCGATCTTGATGGTGATCCAGGCCTTGTGTACGGAGATGAGGACAAGGTTGCCCTTACCACCAACGGACGATCCAGCGGATCCTGAACCATCGGTAAGCCCTCCAAGCAAGCAGAGGAGAGTTCACCCCCCAATCTCCCAGCCAGCCAGCATTCATGGGCTTCTCAACCTTCATCGCCCTCTCCTGATCCGAGGGATGACACTGGAACGGAGACGGCCACGACGGGGACGGATGATGACAGTGGTGATGACGGGATGGGCCTTCCGTCGCCACCTCCTCGGGCCTCCTTGCCCAACGAAATTGGCTTCTTCCACGCCATGATCGCCAGGGCATCTGAGCTCTTCCAGCTCTGCCCCGGGGAACAGAAGAAGGAAGGTTTCCTCGATCAACGGCGTGAGGCCAAGAGGAAGACAGTGCTCTCGATTCCCTTACTCGACATCTGGGACGAGGGGCTTTTGCTCCTGAAGAACCCGTCCACGACCCCCGCCAGGAGAGACCGGTACGTGAAGAAGTACCGGGTCCCAGATTCTGCCCCCATGTGCCTTAGGGCGCAGCCGACCCAGGATTCGGTCGTCTCTGCGGCGGCCGAGAAGAAAGCGGCGGGGGCGACGGCTTCAACTTCGACCTCCCAGCTGGACGGTGAGGGGAAGAAACTGGACGCTATGGGACGACGGGTCATCTCGTCGGCAACGACGACGATTAAAGCGGCCAACGGCCTCGCGATTGTGGCTCGCTGCGACAGGGAGCTGTTGTTTAAGATCACTCCCCTCAGTGACTTCCTCCCGGGCGACAAGAGGGCTGAGGCCCTGGAGATCCTACAGGAAGGCGAGGTGGCGTCGGACCACGCCATAAAGGTGGCCACGGACATTGCTGACACCGGTTTTCGCCAGATGGGCAACAGCATTTGCCTTTGCTGGCGTGGTTGGCTCTAGGCAACTGATTTCTGCCAAGACGTGCACACCAGGGTTCTGGACATGCCCTTCGACGGGAACAATCTGTTTGGCAAGACTGTGGACGAGTCACTGCAGGCCATCAAGGCCGACACAGAGACGGCTCGGGCCTTGGGGGTTCTGCAACGACGACGGCCGCCCTTTCGGAACTCTGGAGGCAAGCAAGGTGCCTCCAAAGGATTCGGCGGCGGCTCCTCAACGTACCGCCAGGCGGCCTGCTCCTCGTCGCAGGAGGCCTACAGAGACGCGGCAAGTCAGGAGGCCGCTGCAAAGCAGGACTGAACCGGCCGTAGTGTCGGGCCCCCACCTGAGCACCCCGGTGGGAGCCCGGCTGGCGAAGTTCATCAGCGTGTGGGAGTCCATCTCCACCGACCGATGGGTGCAGGATGCCCTGGCCTGCTGACACACTCTGGAGTTTCTAAAGAAGTGCCCCCGCGTTCCACCCGTGGCCAGGAAGGAAAACCACATCCCTTAACTGCTGCTGGGAGAAAGGCCGATGCTGAAGAAAGGAGCCATCAGGCTCGTCCTAAAGAGGCTCTGGGGCTCCTGAGTGTACTCACGATACTTCCTTGTAAGAAAGAAGACCAGCGGCTGGCAACCCAAACTGAACCTTCGTCGTCTAAACAAGTACATCAAGTCCCAGAAGTTCTGGATGGTCACCCTCCAGCACGTGCTGAGACAGCTGGAGGAAGGCGAAGGATGCCCTCTCCGTCGGAGGAAAGGACGAAGGCCATCCTGGGCAAGGTGCAACGGCTGTCGACCATGGACGTGGCCAGGGTGAGGCCCATCAAGTCCCTGCTCGGCATGATGTCCTTGTGAATCTACCTGGTGCGCCTTTGCAGGTTGCGTATGCGTCCACTACAAGAGTTCCTCGACGCCCGTTGGATGCAGGCGACAGGCAGCTTCAAAGACAGGATCTCGCTCAACGAGACCTTCCGCCAAGCGATCTGGTAGTTGGGCACCCGTGTGCATCTGGCGGTGGGTATGCACTTCCAGACCCCGGCACATCAGGAGACTGTGATGACGGACGCCTCACTGGAGGGATGGGGGGCGCACACCGTAGATCTCCACGCAAGAGGCCTTTGGCTCCCGGAGGAGAGGTCACTACACAACAATGTCCTGGAGCTACGAGCCTTGTCCTGGGCACTCAGGTCGTTCCTCCCGTCCCTCAAGGGCAAGGTGGTAAGGGTCTTCACAGACAACACCACCACGATGTTCTACATCCGGAAGCAGGGAGGCACCAGATCCCCAGCCCTATCCAAGGAAGCCCAGGATCTGTGGTACTGGGCCGTCGCCCAAGCGATGTTTCTGGTACCCTTCCATCTTGCTGGAATAAAGAACACCATCGCCGACTCACTCAGCAAGGAGCTGCGCTCGTGCCACAAGTGGGAACTGCGTCAGGATCAAGTGGATCTACTTTTCCAATGATGGGCCAATCCCCAGATCGACCTATTTGCGACAGCGGCGAACACCAAGTGCCAGAGGTTCGCCAGCAGGTTTCCCCAGCCGGGGAGCATGGGCGATGCCTTCTCATTCCCCTGGGACGGCCTGTTCCTGTATGCGTTCCCACCATTGCTGCTGCAATTCATCAACCAACTCAGACGGTCCCGGTGCAGAATGATCCTCGTCGCACTGGCGTGGCCGAGGCAGATCTGGTTCCCGGACCTTCTGGACATGTTGGCGTATCGCCCCCTCCCCAGTCAAACTACAGACGAATGCGGACCTCCTCGCCAGAGAAGGAGGCGCCATCCTCCACCACGACACAGGGTGTAACGCTTACCTGGACTCTGCGGGGACACTCACGATGGAACTACGTAACACCGCTTTTCTCAATTAGTGTGCTTCCAAACCTCCCTTCAACATACCATAAAAGGTTCCTAGAACAAACACAAGAGAATTATAAGAATTTTGGCTAGCGCTTCAATGAAGTTAAACTAATCCAAAACACTAATGTCATTCTTCAGCTTTTCTCATTACTTTGGGAATTTATGTTGTTAGCTCTCCATCCTGCATCGGTGCAGGGGCGCTAGTTCTGAAGAAGGGAAATGGCGCTAACTATAGTGGCAAGGAAGGACGTTATTACTAATGTTCAAATGAACTGGGAAAGTACTTTGAACAGATGTTCACACGGATTGATAAAGAGTGTGAACCCCTAGACGACTGTGCCTAAACTGAAGTAGCTGAAACTAGTGGTCAATCCAAGGGACCCCCACAGGTGAATAGGGCTGGGAAAGATTGCTGAGTTGGGAGTACCATGGATGTGAGGAACATTTCTACACACACGCTTTCGTGGAACCACCACAGGAAAACAAATTTACCTCAGGAAAACGCTCACAACCACTGAGCGTGCAATCCTTTGAAAATAGCAAAAATGCGTCATCAAAAGCTTGTTGCTAACAATGTGTGAAGAACACATACCAACTAAAACCAAAAGCTAAGAAAGCTCAATAACTAATGAAGCGTAAACCGGCTCAATTACATTGCGCGCAACATGTGTTTAGATAGATATTACAACGTAACACTGAACTTCACAATACCATGGAAAACCATGACACTTAGGGACAATAAAAGATACTTGCGAAATATCCTGACTGAAAACCTTGAACCATGGAAGCCGCTCTGTGTCTGGAAAGTGACGGGGCTAACTGAGTGACAGGGAAGAATTCCGTAACTAGAGTTCCAAGACCCTACTGTGGAAAATTCTGTGACTGGAATTGTAGGAATTACAGGGAACTCCGGGGAAACAAATAACGGGAGCAGAGGGAACCAAAATGACAGAAAAGGAAGGGTGACTAGTGGCGCTGAACGTGACAGGACCTAAAGCTGGACAGCGGTAAGCGTTGACTGGATTCTTTCCGAACCGAAGCAGGGAATGCTCGAGGGGAGGGGCTTAAATAGGAGGAGAGAGAAAACAACTAGACCTACACTGCGCACGCTACCAGCATAAACCAGGCAGCCCTGTTGAGTGTCAAGATGTACTACCCATGCCTAACACTTCCCTGAGTTGCCTTTTCCTAACATCCACGAATGGTAGATCGAAGACCAATTCTTTTTGGAAGCAATTTTAGGAACCTTTGCCGTGATCATGACAGTATTCCCCCCCAAGGCCCCTCCTAAGGTGAAACCTTCTCCCTTTGGTTTGCTAGGATTATTCAAATGGAAGGATTTAATTAATCGGGGAGCGTGAATGTTTTCAAGGGGTTCCCAGGTTCTATCCTGCGGACCATAACCCTTCCAGTCCACCAGGTAATACAATTTTCTGCGAACCATCTTAGAGTCCAAGATAGCCTTAACCTCGTACTCTGGTTGGTCACCTTCCACAATTACAGGAGCCGGTGGACCCTGAATTCGAGTATTTGGATTTACAGCTTTCAATAAGGACACATGGAATGCCGAATGAATTTTCATGTGTTTAGGGAGTGTCAATTTCATAGCCACCGGGTTGATGACCTTCTCAATGGTAAAAGGACCCAAAAATCTAGGAAGAAATTTACTGGATCCCTTCAACCTCAGATTCCTTGTAGCCAACCACACTGAGTCTCCCACCTTGTATTCTGGGGAGTCTCTTCGCTTTTGATCAGCGAACTTCTTCTGAGCAGTCTTCGCCAAGTACAACTGTTTTCTGGCTAGGTGAACAGCGGTTACTATATTGTCATGCAGAGTCTTTATAGCTGGCATTTCCAGAGATTCAGGTGGATCATGAACCGAGGTTCGTGGATGTCTACCATATACAGTGAAGAATGGGCTTAATCCAGTCGAGGAGTGTACGGAATTATTGTAGGCATATTCTGCAATCCACAATATTTTTTGCCAAGAGTCGTCAGTTTTGGTGAAGCATGCACCTTAGGTACTGTTCCAACGTTTGATTTGTGCGTTCTGTTTGTCCATCAGTTTGTGGGTGATAACTTGTGGACAAACGTATCTCCATCTGAACCATCTCGCAACATCTTTTCCAGAATTCAGAGACAAATTGGCTTCCCCGATCAGACACCACAATGGAAGGAAAGCCATGCAGCCTTACGATGTTTTCCAAAAATACCTTGGCTAGGACCGACGCAGTAGGCAATCCCTTCAATGCCACAAAGTGTGCCATTTTGGAAAATAGATCCACCACCACCAGGATGGTGTCAAATCCTTCACTATTGGGTAAGTCTGTAATAAAATCTAGGGAGAGTGTGTGCTAAGGAAGAGGCGGAATCTCCAATGGTTTGAGAAGACCAGCAGGTTTCTTTTTCTGCGATTTATTTTGAGCACAAACGCCACAGGTCTTGATGAATTGAATTACATCCTTACGCCAAGTTGGCCACCAATACGATCTCTTGACTCTTTCTAAGGTTTTAGTGACTCCCGGATGTCCTTCCATTAGTGCACTGTGGTAGTCTGCAATCACTTGCTCTCGTAGCTTTTGAGTTGGCAAGAAAAGTCGCCCCTTATAAAAGGGCAATTCTTCCTGCACATAACAATGTTCCTTCTCAGATGCCCATTTTTGCAACTCTGCTGCACTGATATTGGCTTTGATTTCAACCCTCAATTCTTCAAATAAAGAATCTGTAACATCCATGACTCCAAGCACCTTTTCAACTGGAATTATCTCCACCGGAGTTGTGGCACTGTAAGCTTCTTCTCCTTTACCAATTCGGGACAGAGCGTCGGCCTTTCCATTACGGATACCAGGCCAAAATGTGATAACAAAATCGTACTCAGCAAAGAAAAGAGCCCATCTCAACTGTCGCGAAGATTGTGCCTTTGCCGAACGTAAGTACTGCAGATTCCGATGATCTGTGAAAATGGTAACGGTGTGTCTAGCCCCCAGCAGATAATGTCTCCATGCCTTCAGTGCACACTTTATCGCCAACAATTCCTTATCGGTGAGTGTATAATTCAATTCCGCTGCTGAGAACTTTTTTGACCAAAAGGCCACAGGATGTAATTCGTGCGAGATAGGATCGCGCTGCGACAAGACTGCGCCCATGGCGACGTTGGATGCATCGGTCTCTACCACAAAGGGAAGATCCAACTTAGGATGTCGAAGGACCGGGGCTGCAGTGAATTTCTCTTTCAGTTTCTGGAAGGCCTCACCAGCCTCATTTGTCCAAGCAAAGGTCTTATTCTTTCGCAGCAACGACGTGATAGGATGAACCAGCTGAGAAAAATCAGACACAAATCGTCGGTAAAAGTTAGCGAACCCCAAAAAACTTTGGACTCCTTTAACTGATGTTGGAGCTGGCCAGGATAGAATTGCGTCAACCTTTCTGTTGTCCATTTTCACCCCTTCCGATGACAATATGAATCCCAAAAATTCTACCTCTGGAACATGAAAGTGACATTTCTCCAATTTTACATACAAGAAGTTTTCCTTGAGGATTTGAAGAACTGAAGTTACATGTTTGACATGTTCCCGGGGGTCGGCAGAAAAAATCAGGATGTCATCAACATATATCACAACACAGATATCCAGAAGCTCCCGAAAAATGTCATTCATGAATGACTGAAACGCTGCTGGAGCATTACATAATCCAAAAGGCATAACCTGATATTCGAAGAGCCCATAACGTGTGCGAAAGGCAGTCTTCCATTCATCTCCAGGTTTAATGCGAACGAGATGATATGCCCCACGAAGGTCAAGTTTGGTGAAGATCCTGGCTCCTTTCACCAGGTCCAGCAACGGGAAATTAGAGGCAAGGGGTATCGGTTCTTTATAGTGATTTGATTTAGGGCCCTGTAATCGATGCAGGTTCTCAGGTCCCATTCCTTTTTGGGCACGAAGAACAAAGGCGATGCTGCTGGGGACTTGGATGGTCGAATAAATCCATTGGCTAAATACTGGTCCAGATACGTTCTCAAATGGAGGTTTTCCTTTTCAGTTAATGCATAGATTCGATGACACGGGAGTTGGGCTCCTGGAACTAGATCTATTTGACAATCATAAGGTCTATGAGGGGGCAGGACTTCAGCTTGCTTCTCCTCCTGAAAAACATCCTGGAATCGTTGATATTCATAGGGCAACAAACCGATGAGACCCAATGTGATTTCTGGAGTGTTCGGCGGTAGTTCCTTTTCCTTAACATGTTCTGTCCCATCACAAGTTTCTTGACACTCTGAACTAAACGCCACAGTCCTTGCACGCCAATCAATGGCAGGATTATGTCTTTCTAGCCAGGGAATTCCTAGGATGATCTGGAATTGTGGCGCCTGAATAAGGTCAAAGGAAATCTCCTCCTTGTGTTCCCCCTGGCAGAGCATTATGATATCGTTAGTGCGTTGTGTAACTGGACCTGACACAAGGGGAGTACCATCCACTCCAGAAACATTTTCTGCTTCCAACTTATCAGTTAACGGAATGCCCAATCTGCTTGCCAGGTTTAAATCCATATAGTTGCCGATGGCCCCACAATCAATGTAAGCTTTTAGCGTGAATTTTTTTGTAGGACAATCCCGACTGAATAGGATGACTGGAATCACAAAGTGTGAGGTCGCCGAAACCTTCTTCACGCTCGACAAGCTGACCTCTATGCTTGTCGGGCACTTAAGTTTTCCGGAGTTTGCTCCTTCTCATGACTAACACCGCCCAGGGGTTTTCGTGACGGTTTCACAGGACAGTCCTTCAGGAAATGACCAGCTTTTCCGCAGTACAAACAGAGCTGTTGCTGCCGCCTCTTTTCCCTTTCAGCTTGGGAGATAGGACCACGAATGACACCCAGTTGCATAGGTTCGGCATGGTTTTCTGACGACACCCTTCCAGAGGTTTCCTTGGGGCGAACAAAATATGCCTGACTCTCTGGGCGACCTCGATCCATTCTTCGATCTTGAAGTCGGTGATCCAACTGGATGGTTAAGTCTATGAATTCGGCAATTCCTTCTGGTGGGTTCACCACTTGTGCTAGGACATCCTTCAGTTCACTCCGCAACCCACGGTAAAACAAGGTGGTTCTTTTCTCTGAAGGCCAATTGGTTTCTGCAACTAGTCTATTGAAGGTGGCTACATATGCTAGCAAATCTTGGTTACCCTGTCGAAGTGACAACAATTCATTATCTAATGCTTGACCTTGGGTGTGGCGAGCAAAGAGCTTTTCCAGTTCACGTTGGAAGTCTTGAAAATTTCTCAACACCGGATCATCTCTATTGACAAGAGGAACTGCCCAGTCAGCCGCGTACCCCCCAAGGTAAGACAACACAAAGGCCACTTTAGATTGGTCTGTGGGAAACGTTCCCGGCCTGCATAAGAAATGTAGCTTGCACTGATTTAGAAACACTGCGAACCTTTTTGGATCCCCAAAAAAGCGCTCTGGGGGGGCCAAGGGAATATTTCCTGGCACGATTACTTGGACAGGTACTGATGGTGCAATTGGGGCTGAAACTTGGGGGTTCCCAGAAGGCAACGGAACCTGACCAGCTTGTGACTGTAATACTTGGCGGGCCAATTCCTCAGTTCTATCCCTGTTTACCACTAATTCTTTCCTCAGAGCATTAGTTTCGGAACGTGCTGCATGCACTTCCGCTCTCAATTCCCCCAACAATTGGACCAACTGATCAACCTCAGGAGTTCCCATGATGTCCAGGCAGAGTATGTTTCAGTGTGCTTCGCGTTCTGTAACGCTTACCTGGACTCTGCGGGGACACTCACGATGGAACTACGTAACACCGCTTTTCTCAATTAGTGTGCTTCCAAACCTCCCTTCAACATACCATAAAAGGTTCCTAGAACAAACACAAGAGAATTATAAGAATTTTGGCTAGCGCTTCAATGAAGTTAAACTAATCCAAAACACTAATGTCATTCTTCAGCTTTTCCCATTACCTTGGGAATTTATGTTGTTAGCTCTCCATCCTGCATCGGTGCAGGGGCGCTAGTTCTGAAGAAGGGAAATGGCGCTAATTATAGTGGCAAGGAAGGGCGTTATTACTAATGTTCAAATGAACTGGGAAAGTACTTCGAACAGATGTTCACACGGATTGATAAAGAGTGTGAACCCCTAGACGACTGTGCCTAAACTGAAGTAGCTGAAACTAGTGGTCAATCCAAGGGACTCCCACAGGTGAATAGGGCTGGGAAAGATTGCTGAGTTGGGAGTACCATGGATGTGAGGAACATTTCTACACACACGCTTTCGTGGAACCACCACAGGAAAACGAATTTACCTCAGGAAAACGCTCACAACCACTGAGCATGCAAGCCTTTGAAAATAGCAAAAATGCGTCATCAAAAGCTTGTTGCTAACAATGTGTGAAGAACACATACCAACTAAAACCAAAAGCTAAGAAAGCTCAATAACTAATGAAGCGTAAACCGGCTCCATTACATTGCGCGCAACATGTGTTTAGATAAATATTACAACGTAACACTGAACTTCACAATACCATGGAAAACCATGACACTTAGGGAAAATAAAAGATACTTGCGAAATATCCTGAATGAAAACCTTGAACCATGGAAGCCGCTCTGTGTCTGGAAAGTGACGGGGCTAACTGAGTGACAGGGAAGAATTCCGTAACTAGAGTTCCAAGACCCTACTGTGGAAAATTCTGTGACTGGAATTGTAGGAATTACAGGGAACTCCGAGGGAACCAAAATGACAGAAAAGGAAGGGTGACTAGTGGCGCTGAACGTGACAGGACCGAAAGCTGGACAGCGGTAAGCGTTGACTGGATTCTTTCCGAACGCGAAGCAGGGAATGCTCGAGGGGAGGGGCTTAAATAGGAGGAGAGAGAAAACAACTAGACCTACACTGCGCACGCTACCAGCATAAACCAGGCAGCCCTGTGGGGTGTCAAGATGTACTACCCATGCCTAACACTTCCCTGAGTTGCCTTTTCCTAACATCCACGAATGGTAGATCGAAGACCAATTCTTTTTGGAAGCAATTTTAGGAACCTTTGCCGTGATCATGACACAGGGTCGCTGAACTTGCAGGCCTGGCTCCTGCAGCACTAGAGTTTGGAGGGTACGATATCCCTGCAGACTACAAGGAGGTGCTTGCAAAGGCCAGGGCATCCTCAACTCTCAAGTGCTATGGACACAAATGCATAGAAGATTAACCCTATGCGGATTACTGCCCCTCAAGTGCAGCCATACCTACTGTTGCTGGCCAAGGCGGGGCTAGCTCATGCCTCAAAGATGCATGTGGCGGCGATTTCCCGCTACACCAGGACGCCGGGGCGATCATCTCTGGTCTCATCGCCTGGTGAAGGAGTTTATGAAGGGACTGTTCCGATCATTCCCACTGGTGAAGTCTCCGGCCCCGGCGTGGGAGCTCAAAGTGGTGTTAGGCAGGCTCATGGGGCCGCCATTCGAACCTCTGCATTCGGCACAGTTGAAGTTCCTATCGTGGAAGACAGCGTTTCTTGTGGCCATCACCTCCGCACGACGAGTGGGAGAGATCCAGGCCCTCTCCTGCAGACCACCCTACCTGACATTCCACAAGACGAGGGTGGTGCTGAGGACGCACCCCTCCTTCATGCCCAAGGTGCCGTCGGACTTCCATCTCAACCAGCCCTTGGTGTTACCGGTTTTCTTCCCGTCGCCTTTGTCGCCGGCCGAGAGGACTTTGCACTCGCTGGATGTGGCTAGAGCGCTGAACTTCTACGTGGTCCGCACGAAGAGTTTTCGCAAGACATCACAGCTGTTTGTGAACTTTGTGGCTGTGAAACAAGGGATGGCCCTCTCGAAGACTTCCATTTCCAGATGGCTCTCCGGCTGCATCATGCACTGTCATCGGTTGGCAAACCGACTGTTGCCCGGCCTTCCGAGAGCCCATTCTACCAGAGCGATCGCTGCTACCACGGCGTTCTTCTGGTGTGCACCTGCTGGACATCTGCAGGGCTTCTACGTGGAGGTTGACGCACACCTTCACGAGATTCTACTGCGTTGACCGAGATTACAGGGAGGAGTCCAGAGTCGGCCAGGCAGTGCTGCGCAACCTGTTCGCCTGAAGGAGGGCCTGGTGAGGGGGTAAGAGAGACTTAATGTTGAGTTGTATGTAAATGCTCAATGTTGAGCCTTGCTACCTCCCATGGTTGTGCACGTGTGTACTGCTATGTATTCTTGTATTCATGAGCATGGGAATCCATGCCAGACCCCATGCTGGAGAAGGAACAAGTTGCTTACCTCTAACTGTTGTTCTCCAGCATGGGTCTTGCATGGAGAACAACAGTTACAGGTAAGTAACTTGTTCTTATTAACCTGCGATGTGCCCCATGATGGCTGTACTACTAACCCTTCTCCGCTTGTCAATACTGCTCCTTCTATGGAGTATTTTGACATTTTTTTCTGGACTAACTTGGCTTCCTCAGTTTTTCTACCATCATATTATTTAATTTTTTATTTTTGCACTGCAGCAGCCATCAATGATGTACTATAGTCTACTGTATTTCAGGCCATGGTTTTGCTTCCATTCTCACTCATTTCTTAAGCTGCTTTTGTACTGGCCCAGGCAATCCCTGACACAAAATGTGGTAAAATACTGCCACTGGTTTACTCCCCGGCTTGCGCGTTTCAAGAGACCAGTGCTCTTTATGTCTTGAATGTAAGCAAGTGTATCTTCATCATCCTTCGTCTTTCGTGTCCTATTTGCACCTATATCTGACACGTCAGGCTATTGTACTCTAAGGGCTCTCAAACATCTGCCCTACAATTATTAAATGGTGGTCCATCGTGCGCCGTGTTTTGTGCTGCGACGCTCGAATAGCCTACTCTCCTCTAGATGTCATCTGCTCTTTCCCCAAGAATAGCTGCTTGGAGACCACTAATGTCCCCCTATTGCCAGAGTATTTCCTCCGGTCATTTTGTCTAACTCATAAATCCATTTTCCTGCACCTGCTGTTAAACTGGGGATTTTGCACCTCAAATTATCCTTGTCCATTTGTGGCCATGGAATTTACTGTGGTCTCTCCTCTCCCTTCTCCAATAGGGGAACTGCATAAATCCTATACCACAATCCGCTCCCATCGTATGCGCTTATACACAGTAGGGACAATGGTTCCTGATCGGCTTCTTCGTGGTAGAGACCTTAACCAACTTGTATCTGGCAGCGATTTCACCCCCCCCCCCCCTATCCCTAGGTTGTTCTAAATCAGACCATCTTACTTCCTTGTCTGTCTGAAAACATCCCTCGGAACCAAATGCTCCTCCTTCCTCTTCCGCACGGAAGGTTTGACTCTCTTCGTCTGACATATCTATTCCCCCAACTAGTATGGCTCTCTCCTCTTTCACCCTTGTCTAAAGTTAACCTGCTTAGAGACAAAGCTCTTTGCTCAGGACCAAGTGGGTCTCCCTCTTCGCCTCGTGATTGGGAGATTATAGATCGATCATCTTTTCCTCGGCTTCGTAATTCGCCTCTTGCTCTCAAATCCTAATAAGCTTTGATTCTATCTCCGGTGCTCCCTATATCGAAGTTATCTAATGTAAGAAGGAGGAAACTCTTGTATATCGCTCCATTGTATTACTGTACTTGGTTCCATTCATTCATTGTTAATACGCTCAATCTCGCGTTCTCGCTGTCTCCTCTTTTGCTCTATTTCTTCATCTAACTCTTCATTTCCTTGCTTCCCATCTAATTCTCCTTCCTTTCTCATGTCTTCTCTCCTTTCCCCTGCTTTTCTTTCTTCTTCCTTTCGTCTCTGTATCCTTTTGTCTCACATTTATGTGCCTCCTCTCTCTTTCTGTCTATCCTGTTCTCCATTGCCCTCTGCCTATTGTCATACTTCCTTTGTTCTTCTGCCCTTTCTTCTGTTCCTCCTGATATAGCTCTTCTCGCCGCTGTTGGCTCTTCCTTTTCTGCTCATCTTCTTTTAGATCTCTTTTCTCGTTACCTATCTTTCTTATCTTGTTCGTCTCGATCTTCCCTTTGCTTAGCTTCCTCAATCCTTTTACCATCTAGTTTAAGCAATACCTGCCATCCAATCCATTTGTTCTGTACGAGCGTTACCTCGTCAGCTTTATCCTTTTCACATTTCCATTTCTTAATTTCTCATTGTATGTCCGTCGATATTTGATCGCGCACCTTTCTCTTCGCTGTTTTGTAAGCCCTTAAAGATCTCTTTTCACTTTGTCTCCTCTGGGGTTGTCATCAATGCGATAAGCAGGTGTATCGTATATTGGATTACTATACCCCGTTGCAGCTTTTAATTCCTTTAATGGGTACAATCCTGCACTTTCTGTACCAATGCTTTTTACTTCAAGCGAGGCAAGGGGAGCAGAAGGCTCGACACCTTCCTCCTTACACTGAATAAGCATCAATCCTCATGTGGCGGATCCTCTATCTTCCTGGTACATCTTCCAAAGCTCTAAAATAGCTAACCCTTTTTTCAAATTTCTTCCCCGTGTACGCAGCGTACAAGTATGTGGTCCTGTGTTGCAATACTACCTATGCCAAAGATCCCCCTTGTGGCCACGGCATGAACATCTGATTTGCCGTGCCTTTGACCCATTCTGCACTATACTGTTTGAGCTTGGGCATGTGTTTTGGCAGCGTTTTACACGGGTGCATAAAAGGAGAAACGTCTTCCATTGTGACAAGTCTCAATTGACTGTCCAACATGTTTTTAGAAAAACAACAAATATGAGCGCGCTCCAACAACTTATCTAGTTAGATACTATATTTTCTCAATTTTTTCTCAATTGTCTTTACAATATTATCACTCTTTGATACCTTAAAACAAACATATAACAGACAGACATCTCTGCCCCTGAATATACCTTGATTACAAGGTGTAAGACATTATCTAACGGGGACCTGTCCACTGCAATACCTACTTTACTCCGACTGGAATGTATATGTTTTTCTGGACTTAATATCTCTTAAACTCTCTTCGTTTACACTTAAAAATTAACCCCCATTACTTTCCTTAATTACCTCAATCCCTTCCCCCTCAATTTGCCATTCCCCTCAGTCTACTCACCATTCGCTCTTTCAGCTCAAGACTTTTGGTCTCGAATCCCCTCCTCCAAACAGCCACTTTCACTTTCCGTTCACTCTGCACCATTGGAAACCAGGAGGGATTTCGTGAAAGAGGGGCTAGTCCCACCTGTATCGTTTTTCTTGCAAGTTTTCGAGATCGGCTGCTCTCCACAGGAAACCTTGCAATCTTCCGACTAGATGGCGAAGGGCACACAATTGTCCGAAGCACTGGAGTCTAAGGTCAATGGGTCTTTTCAACCATCCGACATGCTACCACGTGACCCCGGGGGGCTCTTTTACTCAAGGTAACATGTCATACTATGGATGGGACGGAGAACTACTTCTCAGACTAAATAACAAGACTGACTCAGGAAGTTGGCAAATGACAATGTGTCATTTGTGACATCATACTACATGTCAAACTAGAAAACCTACGTGGGACTGTTGGCTCAAGAGGAACATCTAAGTATACTTTCTATATGGGATAGGATTGTGATTGGACCTCTATAGTCAGGTGGGCACTCCTGACCTCCCCAAGTGCAAGTGGTAGTGCAAGTCATCCTTGATGGCTTACTAGAAACACATTTCATTGGCTCTCAAACTGTAAGGCTCTTCGTTACAGCCTTCTGTAATTGGTTGGCACGCTTGTATTCTTCTGGAATGTTCGATGCTCTAGCAGCACATAAACTGGTACGCCAGGTGTTGGTGGATAAGCCTGACCATCTCCCCACCCAATTAGCCCAGTCTCTCATCACTCATGCTGTCTGCCATTTATTTTGCCTTTTGGACTCAGCTTTGTAGTAGCTTCTCGCCTCTGGGAATAAAAGGGAGTATAAGCACTAGCTATCTTCAATCTGGTTCACCATGCTCAGTCTATTTTCATCCTCGGCTCATATGATCATGGACCGCTAATTTGCTCATATTCTGGCATATAATAGTCTTTAATGAAAAAACTTGGCACTCATGGTGTTATCTCTTTGCAACTTAACAAGGGATGCCTTGGCTTCTCACGTCTACTGTTCTTTGCAGCTGATAACCAGTTCTTGGCTGCTTTCAATCCGTGGCACCAAGCCAGGCAACATCTTCGGTCTTGCTTCGAATTTGAGCCTATTCTTTACTGCGACACCCATAGCCTTAATCCGTCTTCTTCCATGGAGACTCGCTTCCTAAATTATGTCATTGAATTTCCAGAACTCTATATACATGTTGGTGGCACCGCCTACATACTACATACAGCCAGCCTTAAGAATACTTAATATACTTGCGTTGCAGCGTCTGTACCATTGTAAACGACTTGTGTTTTCTTAAGTGCTTTTCTCTTGTGCAATCATCAGTCTGCACATAAATGCTTACTCAATTCTTTATTTTGCTGTGTGTGTGTGTGTGTGTGTGTGTGTAAAAAAAAACTTTAAGGGGAAGTTATGGTTAAGTTGCGCTACTAAAAACCTGCCAAATTCACTACCATGTAGAATAAAATGGATTATACCATAACAAAAATAGATATGCCTCCAACGTAATTACCTCACAGAAACTGTGCAGCCAGGAGCGACAGTAGACGCACACAGCACAACGAAGACAAATTACAAGAAAATAGTAAGTGAACTTCATTTTTCTTATGTGTGTGTACTTTTTTGTATAAGGTGCAGAAAAAATAATGTATTTCTGTTTTGACACAGAAATGAGCAGTACTTCTGAGTGGCTGGAGGAGAATTTTCCGCATGGGGAAATGTCGGAAGATAGCGATAATAATGGTACACAATCTCTGCATAAGCAAATTAATACTCAGTCTTTTATGGGCATTTAGCATATATATATTTATTTTTAACAGACCAGTTAAAAAAGAAGAAAGTCCAACAAAGGACACAGAGCAAGACAGCCTAATACGGGTAGAAGAGAAAATGGACATACTAAATAATTTTACCAGGTTAAGGCAATTTGTGGAGGAATATGTGAGAGGAAAAATAAGATATCACTGCACCACCTGTACCTGTCCCCCTTCTCCATTTCCTAGTGAACCATCCCCAAACCCTCAAGAAGAACATAAACGTTTTGACGAAACATCCATCCCCTCACAACCAGCCCGTGTTAAACCCTAATTCCCCTATATTCGTTTCAGTATCTGCTTCCCCCTGTATTTCTCTTGATTGATGTGTGTGTATTGACTTTTTTAAATGTTAGTTGTAGTGGAATGATTTGGATCAAAACATTTTTTTTTTAAAGTTAAAATGTCTGTGGACAGCACGCCTGTTCAGGCTGGCCGTAATCAATATAATATGGATTTTCTAAGGGCAATACCCCTACCCGTACCATTCGCAACCAAGATGGAATTAATCTTAGAACGCACCAGGTGTCCAAGTTGTCCGTAAATGAACAAAATGTGGGGGAGAGGTATAATGTCCTCCTAAGGACATTATACCTCTCCGTACTGGTCACAACCAAGATAAAATATGATCTTATAACACACCAGGTGTCCAGGATGTCTGTAAATGAACAAAATGGGAGTGTCCGAAGGACACTATACCTGTCCGTACCGTCCGCAGCCAAGACGGAACTGTCCGTAGATCAGGCGCAGTGGGCGTCATGTCCGTAGTCAAACAAAATGGTGGTGTCCTAAGGACACTGTACCTGGCCGTACAGTCAGCAGAACATCTACGCACATGCGCATCACACCCGTAAGTATTGTGAACATTGCGCCTGTCCGTAACTGTCCGTCTCACTTGTGTCGCACTTTAATTAGTTTCAGGACCCGAATACTGTCCGTAGAACACTCGTGCGCATGCGCACGTCCGTTACTCTGCATTTGGTGTCCAGCGGGCACCCATTTCCTTTGCGGATGTGTTCACAACGTCGTCATGTGACCGCTCCCGTGCTGAGCATGTGGCCTAATTTGCACAGTTTGTGTACTTCTGCAACATTTCAAAAGAATTTATATAGACATGGGAAATTATTTTAAAGTATAAAATCACCATTTCACATGTCCCATACAATGGCCTTATTACCTTTCAACGTATTGTTTAGAATTTGTGCAACGCTTTTGAGTGATCGATATGGTCACGAGGCACACCCCTCCACCCCTATAAAATTCCACACCCCCAAGCTCATCTTCATTGTACTTCTGGCTATAGCAGATTGTGTTGTGCTGCCTTTACTGCTGTAGAGAAGATTAGCCGACCAATCCTAATGGCATCCATGGCTGCTGTTGCTTCGTTAGCCCCAGCAGCACCCCCAAACCCTCCACTGCCACCACCTCCCCAAGGGCCTGCAGAGGGAAATGGGCGTGAGGATGTAGAGAGCGAGGAAGAAGAGAATGAGGTGGAGGAACTCCGCACTACAAGCACTCGCCGCGAGTCGTTGATGTGGCGGTTGTTTACCGTTTGTGGTAACGTACCAAAAGCACATGCGAACCAGGTCAGGTGTAACAGTGCAGTTTGGTGCGGAGTCGCTGGAGACCTGGTGCGTACAGCTTTGGTACGACAACCATGAAGCGACACCTAACTTGGTTCCACAGTGCAGACATTCGCAAGGTGGTACCATGTGACGAACGTAGTAGGTTGAGTTCCTCCGCAGCATTCTCTGCGTCGATCCTCTCACCACAAGAGACACTCCTGTGGGAGAGCGCATTCCTCCAGCTGCCTCACAGGCCATTTGCGATGCTGTTGACACTTACCTTGCGAGGGTCACAATATTATGTATGTACTGCGACGCAATACTCTGCAGGGGGGAGACTCTTCGAAGTGCTTTTGAGACTACGGTCACGGAGCACCAGAAGAACTGCTCTCTACCTAAGTAAAGTCCACCCTACATCTTTTTCTCTCCACCTGCTCTTTCTCATCCCCTGTGGATGGTGTCCCCTTCTTACCCTCCTTCACCCTCCTCTCCTAGTGTGTCGTTTGTTAAAAAATAAAAAATGGAAAACAACAAATTACAAAAAATGCTCTTTTCAGAGCTGCCTTTCTCTGTTTAACAATGGAACTATCAAGCGGCCGGTGTAGGCCCCCGCGCATTTTTCAAAAAGTCTGCGGACAGTTGTAGGACGCACAAAAATGGAGGGTGCAAGCAGAGCACAACCAATGCACTTTTTGCTGGGAGTAAGTGGTGGCTCTGAAAAGAGCCTTTTGGTGGTGATTTGTGTTTCAAAAACTGTGGATTCGAAAAAACAGATTGCCAAATAGGTGACCTATAAATCCAAAAAAGGTTGCAATGCATTTTGACCATTTCAAAGAAAAATCTGATTGCCACCATATGTGAGATGGACTCCATCTCTGGGGAAAAATGAAAGTGCTGCGAAACAAAATGTTTTCATTGTGGAATGAGGACATGCCAACATCTCTTAGAAAGGCAGAAACAGCCTTATTGACATTGCACCTTGCCTTCTCCATTTGTGGACCAAATGCAGATGAACGCAGCGACATTTGTCTTTGTGCAATATGGGAAAAAACTACTTTGCAATTTGGAAACATGTCCATGACCTTTGCAAGTCCATCCTTCATTGCAAATTGCAAAGAAATTTCAGAGACATGTCCTAAACTGTTTCCTCCACAAAGAATGAATGATAATTATATCAGGATGACGCTCTGTCTGTAAAGTAGCACAGAGAGGTACCAAGTCCAGCCACTTCATTCCACGCACTCCATGCCAGTGTACTTCCACATGAGAAAATCCAAGATCTGTAGATATACCGCAACTTTCTGCATGCACCTTCAACCAATGTATCCATGAGTCCCCCAAAATCCAGATAATCTGTTTTCGAGCACACAGAGCAATAGCTGTCTGGTCTCCTGTCAGAAACCCCATTGATAATACGCGCTGCCTGCAGACTGCCGCCATGTCCGCGGATACATAGAGGATCTGAGTGTGACGACTGTACATTTAAATACTATTCCCCTTTTCCCCGTTAAGGTGGGCTCTGAAAAGAGCCGTTTTTTTTGTTTGTTTTTTGGGCAGATGCCTGACCGACACCTATTATTTTGTGATTTAAAAAAAAAAAAAAAATTCCTCTTACTTTACTCCTACAATCATTACAGAACCTTCTCCAAAGCAAGCCTTACATTCCAAAATAACGTGGCATTTCCCAAAAAAGATAACAAAACACCATCTGCTTCACAATAAGCCGCATTACTGGAAACGATGTTCTCGTGGCTACAGAAAAACATACCAGCGCGTAACATGAAAGCACGCATGCCGCAATTGATGGTACACCTCCCAATGCTTTGATCAGGACAGAAAACTGAACTGTTGTCCCATTTTCCTCTAGGGAGTAAACCAGAAAAAATTACTTTCGCAGTTGGAAAGATATTAATGACTGCTTGCACCAACTGTTCCAAATCGTCCAACAAAGGAGGTCAAATCACGTAGCCCAAATGGCAAGCACCATAGTTCAAAACTACCACATGGGGACTGGTCATCCTACGTATATCTCTGCAAACTTGGAGAAGTGCCGCAACATTGCAATCAGTCGCAGCGCTCCACACCACCTCCACTCCTCTAACATCGAAATTGTGTGCCACATGCCTACTTTCAGAATAGTGCTGTAAACCATGGACAAAAATATCTCCGAGCACCAACACCCTGACTGTCTCCACCTCTGCCATCTTCACTACACGCACCGTCTTTTGACACAAATGAACAATGCGAGCATCTGATTGGCTGATGCCTACAGTCCCCTTTCCATGCTGGATTTGCTGTACAACCCCGTATGTGCCACGCCCTACCCACGGACAAGCGCCGTCTACGTGCAGCACGTAACTCTTAACCAGTCCTTCTATCCTTTCCACATCACTCGCGACTACATTCGCTCATTGGACACAGCTAAGCAGTCCCACAACCATCCACCAATCACATTCAAGATCTCTACATCTAACTCCGTCATCAGAGTTCCGCACTTCAAATGTACTGTTGATCACTCTGAATGCAAGTTGCATATCATTGCAAAGCACCTACTTCAAAAATTACTGTGCAAGTGTTGCAGATTTCTACTTACATCACATGAATGAGTACAAAGTACAGGTATGCATATTTTATTCAGAGAACATGTGCAACCCTTATTTCATTTAAACAAATTAATGCCACTAAATCTACATAGCCAATACATACCAACGCTCCCCCTTTAAGTGCAAGACTTCCGATTTTTCATTGAGAAACAGCACTACTTCTTACTGTCTCGCCCATATCCTATATATACGTAAAACCCTCCCGATTTAGGCACGCAACTCGATTTTCCATTAGAAAATGTCACCATTTTGTACTGTCTACCGCCTTAATTAATGCTACTTCCAATGGGATCGTATGAGAAAAATAAACGGTCCCGATTGCTGTGGTAACATCTCCCTCTGAGGTTCTCCCGATTTTTTGCATTCGTTCTTATAATATGAAAGTAGTCACATTTTTCCCATCTACTATAATGACCTATCACTTACAAACCTCTCTGTGCTATAGACAACACAGCTTAAAAATAACGAGGGTATTTCATGACCTGAAAATTGTACTCATTTGCGAAGCAGGTTCAACTAACATACTGCAAATAACATATAAAGGCTGCACATAGTGAAATAAAATGCACACATGCACTGTGTTGAATATCAAAGGAGAATACTCCGACAAAAGATGCAAAATGTACAACATCACTGCTTTAAACGCACAGTTACTAACTTCTTACTTTTACAATTGCAGTGAAGACTACTCTCCTGAAAATCGCCAGCATCTACACTGCAAACAACATATCCGAAGAAACCTGGTCATTCTGCAAAAATAAGTACGTACAGTACTACCTTTTATATTCTTACTGTTCCTCAAAGAGACTGTGTGGGTTATTTATGTAATTTGCGCACCAAAAAAAAACATTGATTTCTGAACCATTCTACCCACAAATCCCCATTTATTAAACAAAGAATAACAGGCAAAATGGCGCAGAAATCCCTGTGTTTTTGGAACACAACATGCAGAAGCGTTAGAATGTTAGTACTACAAAACAAATAGCTGTTTTCATTTTATACCATTACTATTAATGCTTCTCCTCACCACTAGCTCACTTTCTACGCTCATCTGAAGCACAGTGTAGTAATATACAAACGGAAAAATAGCTTTCCCAACTCATTTTAACTGCCCAATGCACATTCACACACCACCACAAACAGCTTCCCCATCAAACACATGCACACATACATTGTACAACAGACCAAACCAGACCAAACCATGCCTTCTTTTTTTTCAACAGACCCCAAAGAATGCCTACTAACACATACTAACATTTAAAAGTACATTGGCTGAAGTACCAAACCATGTGTGTGCGTGTGTTGCTGCAGAACGTTTTACAAAAGGAACACAAAAACTATAGACGTAACATACAAAATAGAAGACAATGAAGACTCCAAATGGTTTGAATTAGCTATCTCCCTTTTAGCAGAAAACAAATACCAAATAAGTGAACCCCTAATATGTTGCAGTTAATACAAAACTGGACAACAACCAAACTCCTTCACGTGCTATCACAAATAATTTGGAATTATTCCCACTACCAAAACCCCTGCAACAACTCAATTTGTATGAGAGCATCATAATTCAAACAGTTCACCCATTTCAAGCAATATTGCTCCTTCAACCAAAAACAGCAAAGTTACTTCCCTCTGAATTGGTGAAAGACATTTGTGGCAAAGTAGTTTATTTGCCATTAGATCTGACTGAAAATGTGCACACTCTAGGAGTGCAACGTCCAATAGAGCATTCTTTAATTGTCTTAGTAAATGGTGTACCAACAAAAGACCAAAAAATGTGGCAACTGCTGGTGGACTTACATAAAGTTAGACGAGCCTTGCAATATCTGAAAGACAATAACGGATACTACAAAGAAATAAATATTGAAGAAAGCTTAAGGGAAACAACTGAAATAATTCAAGAGTCATCAGAAACTGGTCAATTTGGATCCTGCTGCAGTATCCACTCTTTTGGAACATTACACAATTCATCCACTGCACTCTGAGAGCATAGATGATGCACTAGAAACTTACCAAATGCAACAAACCAAAGGGTCACCAATGAGAATATGGGAAAAAAAGTATAGAAGCACATGCTTTTCCACTGCTATTTCCTACTGGCAAAGGCGGAAGATACGATGATAGACCCACTCAGATTACGGCATCAGAATACCGCTCATTACAAATGTATTCTCAAGATCCCAGATTTAGACAAAATGTGGAATACATATTCCACCTACTCTTCACACTTATTGAAATCTGGAACCCACTTCTAAAGTATGTCAGCTACGCAATTAATACAAAAAGTGCAAGAAAAAGATGATGTTTTACAATCAAGTATAACAAATCTGTTTGCAAACGTGAGGTACGAAAGAATACTGGTTCTGACGGCACAGAGATGCACGTTGTATGATCACCACTTCGTTTGTTACATTAAGTTGTGCAGAGTATACATTGGAAGATTTACATGGGTTCCTACGCATAGCAAACAACAAAACCAACATAGATATACTAACACCTGGAGAACTTTGCTCTCTAGATCCTGTTAATGTGTCAAGATATTTCCATCATTGTTTCATTGCTATGCTACACTTTATTTGTAATAAAACTGTTCCTCCCCTCGGAGAAGTGCAACCCTTCTTTTGGAGAAATGAATACCAAGCCAGAGGAGCACCACATATTCACATGCTTTTATGGATCAAAGGTGCACCTAGATTTGGTGAGGACAGTGATGCCACTGTTTTTCAGTTTATCCAAAAATGTCACTTGTAAAATCCCTTCAAAACGGACACATAGTGACCTTCATGGACAGACTTTACAATTTCAAAGACACAAATGTGGCAAATATTGGCGCAAATACAAAAGCAAAGGGAAATACTACACCAAATGTCGCTTTGATTACCCTAGATCAGTTACAGAAACGGGTGAAGTGAACAACTTCATGTCTTCAGTTCGACATATTGTTAAAGGTAAATCCCCTAAGAACACGTATTACATAAAAAGAACAGAAGAATCAAAATATATCAATGATTACAATGCAATCATTGCCCTCTTATGGAATGCAAACATAGATGTGCAGTACATTGCAGACAATTCCACTGCAGTTGCACGATATGTTACAGCCTACGTAGCAAAAGCAGAAAAAACAGAGCTTCAAGACCTCTGGAATGACCTATCATCAGACAAAACACTATCTCAGAAATTGTACACCGTAGGCATAAAAATGCTCTCTCATAGAGAATGTGGCGCCTATGAAGAGGCAGATCGATTAACCGGTACTGCTTTGTATGAAAAATCAGTAAACATAGTATGGCTAAGTCTTGGTCCTGCTAAATCTAGAAAGAGTTCTGAAATCATAAGAAGACATAGAAACAATTGCCAGAAATGATCCCAACAGCCAAGATATTTTAAAAAACAATTTACTGGACACATAGTATCCGAACAGGAGTACTACTTTGGAAACCATGTGTCTATACCACATAGCTCAAAACTTTACATACAACAATTCTATAAAACCTGATGAAAGCAAAGGTAGATATAGTGACAGATTGTGAAGGCAGCTTAGTGAAACTTACCAAACGAAGCTTAATTAATCTTGTCAAATTGGAGAAGTAGAAGAATTACTTCAGGCCAAACTAGATAAGGACACTTCCCTTCTGTAACAGGAAGTCAAGAACCACTAGGACATCCACTAATAGTAAATGAGGCAGAATTAGCTATGACAGAAGTGGAAAACACCATGTGTCACTATGAAGAAAATGTAGAAGACTTAACTGTACTACAAGTAAAACTTAACAAAGATCAGTGCACCATTTTTGAAGAAGTAACAAAAGAAATTGCACATGGTGTACAACACGAAAATAAAGAATGTACCTGCCAAAATTACAAATCTATACTGCTGTATGTCCGTGGTGAAGCTGGGTCAGGAAAAACATTCTTAAAATCATCAGCATGTTCCTTCAACAATTGACAAACAACAAACTGTCAGCTGTTGTAACTGCCCCCACAGGTTTAGCTGCCTACAACATAGGCGGTGTCACTTTACACCGATTACTACTCCTTCCAGTAGAACACCAAAACAAATTAGACTACTACAAACTTTCTCCAGAAGCTGCAATGGAACTACGCAGAGTTTTCAAACAAATGAAAATGCTGCTAATAGATGAAGTGAGCATGGTCTCCAACCTAATGTTGGCTTTGATTCACCTCAGATTGCAATAAGTACTTAAAACAAACTACGAAGAACTCTTTGCAGGGAAGCACAATATCGTTTTCGGAGATCTTCTACAATTGACACCAGTGAAAGGTGAACCTATTTTTAAAACCTTAGGACACAAACTCTGCCGTAAAACTGTTGGCAGCATAGGAAATGTGAACCTTTGGCAACATTTCCAATACAGAGAATTAACAGAAAACATGCGTCAATCTGCAGATCTCACTTACACCAACATTTTAAAAAGTATTAGAGTTAGTGTACTATCTCAAGAAGCACAAGCAATATTGAAAAACCCGCACATTCATGCACTTTATGGCGATAATGCATGTGCTACTGATGTTATAGAACGATTAGCACACAAAAATGTCAATTGTATGGCCTTAATGCCAACTCTTGCAAGCTGTTTCAAATTCAATGAAACAATATTAAAAAAAAAGAAATGCAACCAATAATGGAAATTTGCTCCACAGACAAACTATAAACGTACATGGTATGACACTACCCATGTGCGAACAAGCCACAACAAGACTAAATACCTTAGAAAATTCCATTTCCAACACAGCTGGGTGGGAAGAAATTATCCTTAAATTGTAGAGTAATGCTTAAACATAACCTTGACGTGGAGCAAGGGCTAGTTAATTGGTCACTGGGTACCGTTGTTGGCTTTCAAACATACCCACGTGACAACAACATTCAGTTTGTCAATATTCTCTTTGACAAACTTTCAGTAGTGAAAAGGATAGGGCGCTCAACTGCTCGATTCCTTCTCTTCAGACATGCATGTACGTAGAGAACAATTTTCTCTAACTCTTGCATATGCAGTCACCATTCATGAATCCGAAAGTCGTACCCTAGACAAAGCATTGATAGATATAGGGAACACAGTCCTTAAAGAAGGCATGAGCTCCGTAGCACTATCACGCTTACGTACACTTGACGGTCTATTTCTAATCAACATTGATGCAAGTAAACTGAACGCTGATATTCCTTGCATTTTAGAATACAATAGACTGCGTTCACTGTACACCCCCCATCTGAAATCCTATCCTGTTCCGGAAAACGTGGTAAAAGAAAACTAATTCAAACAGAAATGCAACAGATTGTGACAGCAAATCCTTCAAAGAAAACAAAAGAAGCTCAAACTTCATCAATTACCACAAGCAAAGAAGAACCTATTAGGGAAAGTAAATCAGGTGGTACTTCAAAGAAGGAACAGAAACTCCGAAAAAATCACTCGGACAGAACTTGCTGGTCCATTCAAATTTTCAAATGAAACTGGTGTAAGTTGCTTTGCAAATGTAGCAATGAATATTCTATTTCAATTGCCACCAATTGTTAACAATATTTACTTAAACAGTACAGACCAATTGTGTTTGCAAATGTTAGTCCTTCATAAAAACGCAACACACAATCCTGACCACACGTATAGTGTTCACGGAATAAGACAAGAATTGGACTACTGTGCTGGAATGGTGAGATTTACTATATACTCACAAGAAGATCCACAAGAATTTCTAATGTACTTACTACAAAAACATACCTATAGATGAAATCTTCCAGATTTCATACATGTGGAAACATACATGCACTCTCTGTAACAATGTGACACAGGAACAAATCCCAAATGAGCGATTTGTGTATGTATCCACACCTTATTGTGAATCCATACCATTAACTTCTACAGCATGCAAACCATGGCAGATTATGTACTGTGTGGAATTCAGATAATCGCTCCACCTTACTGATACAAACACATAGTAATTACATAATACTTATGCTTCTACGGTACAATGCAGATGGTACCAAAATCAACTGCAAGCTGACTGTATTCGCACACGGTCAAGTGTCACTTGGTAAGAAAACCTTTACAGCAACAGGTGTATAATCTACCACACAGGAGCCACAACCAATGCAGGTCACTACACTACATATATTAAAAAGAAATGTGGATGGTTCGAATGTAATGATAGTACCATTACTGTAAAGCAGAGATTGCCAGCTAATCTTACAAATGCGTATTTAATTTTCTTAAAGCCAAAATTTAATAACTAATCTATACATCAACATTAACAAAAAGTTCAAGTAAAAGACTATAAACAGTTAGAATACGCCAACAGGTATCTAACTGTTTAAAAGATCTGCAACAAGGTGACATACATAACATTAATCAGAAACAACAAGTAAACACTCAAAGGAAACAAAGAAATTGTTTGTTGCATAGCAAAGAAAGGATTTTTTAATCCGACAAGGATTCTCTTCCCCCAGACCCAAGGATTTGAAAAACGCACAAACTGAGCAAAATGCACAGTACACTGGTTTGTAATATGAGGGTAAAAAAACGCTAAAATGTCCATTGTACAATGTAATAAGTCTTTATGAAATACAAACACTAACAAGCTCTTTTCTTTTATCACAAATTAAAAAAGGATATTTCCGCCAAGTACTAAAGTCATGTAAGAAATATATTGAATCTCAACAAAGTAAACAGTAAGTATAATTTCACACGTCATACATATTCGAATCTATACGTCTGATCTATGGCAGTAATATGGTGCAGTGGCTGTAGGCAGGGCCTAGAGTGTTGTATATATAACCTACCACCTACACCCTGCAACCAAGACTGTAGGTCCTACCCGCAACCATTGCAGCATATCAAAAACATGGTGGCTTATAACTTCACTTCTTATAACTTTAGTCTTGGGTGCATGGTCTGCGGTGGTGCACCTAAGACTCTAGGTCGTGCACACAACCACCGCACCACAGCACACCCATGCTGATTTATAACCTCGGTTCTTATAACTTCAGTCATGGGTGCATGGCCTTTGGCCATGCACCCAAGACTCTAGACCCTGGCCACAACCACCGCAGCATATTACACCCATGGTGGCTTATAAATCATTAGCACACCCATAGAATGAAACATTTTAATTGTAGCATGTACGCAATTTGCAACCAGGACTCTAGGCCCTGCCCACACCTACCAGATACATAATCGATTGTATGGGTGTGATGTATGAATGTGATATGCTGCAGTGATTGTAGGCAGGGTCTACACTCTTGGGTCTATGGCCTGCAGCCATGCACCCAAAACTCTACGTCCTGCCCACAACCACCGCACTCTATAAAACCCATGTTGGTTTACAACTTCAGTGATTATAACTTTGTTTTTGGATTCTAGCTCCTGCCCAGAACCACCACAGCATATCGCACTCATTGTGACTTCACTACGTATAACTTTGGTCTTGGGTGCATGGCCTTCGGCCATGCATCGAAGACTGTAGGCCGTCCCCACAAACACCTGATTGATGTGTGATACTACATGTGTATCTATAGCTGTGATTATGCTGCGGTGGTTGTGCCCAGAGGCTAGTGTCTTGGGTGTAAGGCCATAGATATTTGAATGTATGGGTGTGCAGTATATAATAACCATAGCGGCTTATAACTCTAGTGCTTATAACTTTGTTCTTGGGTGCATGGCCAAAGGCCATGCACCCAAGACTGTAGGCCCTCCCCACAACCACCTGATTGATGTTCGATACTACAGGTGTATCTATTGCTGTGATATGCTGCTGTAGTTGTGGCCAGGGCCTAGCATCTTGGGAGTATGGCCTACGGTGATGCACCCAAGACTGTAGGCCCTGGCCACAACCACCGCAGCATATCACACCCATGGCGCTGCATAAATCAATAGCACACCCATAGAAACAAAAAATGTAACTACGGCATTTACTCAATTTTAATGTTCGCTAACACCACGGACTGAAGTACTATCCTTATGATACCCCTCATTTTCAGTACTTATAAACATCCCGGACAAGGCGTGCATATGGAATACATCATTAACACTTGCCGCCTAAACAAATATAGTATTTCACCCATCTTACTCTCTGAACCTCCCCACGTGCACTGACACACCAAAACAGTTTCCGAAACAGCATTTGGCCTCTGGTTGCCGCCGCGCTGTCGGCGAATCCAAGATGTCGGGCGTATCCAAACAATCTGACGCATATCACGCCTCACTCAAGCCAATCGGCAGAGACGTCGCGTGTCCGCGGTCATGACGCCAGCCCCTTAGCCAATTGTTATCTTGTCTGCGGAGCAAACAGGGAAGTGTGACCGCGGAGCGGTCATAGATATCACTAATTTTTTTTAGACCTACTTTTTGTTCGTTTTAAAGTACTGGATGGATTGTCACCAAATTTACAAAAGCACGCTTTTGGGACCAAGCCCCCGCCCCTGCAGCAAATTTGGTGAAAATCCGTCCAGCGGTTTGGCCTGTAGGCGTGCACAAAGTTTTTCCCCCATTCAGTCTATGGGAAAAAAGACGTTTTGGGACCCCCCTTATATCTTTTCCCCCCTGGACCAAACACCACCAAACTTTGCAAAAAAATTGAGTGAAGTTATAGGCTGCCCAAAAAGTGCTTTCCTATGGAAACAGCAACTTAACCATAACTACACAGCCACTAGCGTGGCTGTGTAACATATTACATGGCCTGCGGTAGCGGCCATGTAGTTATGGTTAAGTTGTTAAACCCATAGGAAGAGTACTTTTTGGGAGGCTTATAACTTCGCTCCCCCTGGACGAATTCTCATCAAACTTTGCAAAAAAAATGTTTTATCCCACTCTGAATTTTTTTTGCAAGGTCTGGTGAGGTTTGCTCCAAGGGGGGGCAATGTTATAGGGGGGGGTCCCAACATTTATTTTTTTCCCATAGACTGAATGGAGAAAATATTTGTCGCGCCTACACCCCATACCGCTGGATGGATTTTCACCAAATTTGCGGCAGGAGCGTTGGCTTGGTCCCGAAAAGCGTGCTTTTGTAGATTCAGTGAAAATCTGTCCAGTAGTTTTTTTTTTAAACGACCAAAACGTAGGTCTCAATGTGATATCTATGTCTGCTGCGCGGGCACACGTCCCTATTCGCTCCGCAGACAGGACACCGATTGGTTAATCCGCTTGCGTCATGTCTGCGGACACACAACGTGTTCTCGGATTGGCTGGGATGAAGCGTGAGGTGCGTCACATTGTTTCAATGCAGCCGCCATATTGGATCCACGGACATCCGCGGACAGCGCAGCGTGGAAGTGAGCATACATCCATTGGGTCTGTGGGTAAAAAAAAATAACAATGCTGGATTAAAAAAATGAAAGTTCTATGTTGTGGTTCAATATATTTATTTCATTGATATCAGTAGGAGGAATTGAATAGGTGTATGGTTTTGATTTGGGAAGTGGTGGTAGTATTGTTGCAATTGGATAGTTGGTGTATTATATTTGTTTTTTTCTTTCTCCATTTTAGTGGTATTTGGAGGGTTGGCGTATACTAACTGTATATTTATTGTCTGATTTTAGTGGTATTTATCGGTTTGCTTGTTGCAGAATTTTGGGGCATTTAGATACCTGTTGGCATATTGTAACAGTTCATAGTTTTGACATTGAAAATTTGTTCATGTTTATGTACAGATTAGTTATTCAATTTGGGTTTTAAGAGTATTCAATAAGGGTTTACAAGATTTGCTGGTAATCTCTGTTTGAGAGTAATGGTAGTATCATTACATTCAAACCATCCACATGTCTCTTTTATGTATGCCATGTAGTGACCTGCATTGGGTGTGGTTCCTGCATGGTAGATTAGTCCTATTGTTGTGAAGGTTTTCTTACCAAGTAATACTTGACCATGTGTAAATCCAGTCAGCTTGCAGTTGTTTTTGGTACCATCTGCATTGTAACGTAAAATCATTACTATTATGTATTTGTAAGGTGGAGCGATTATCTGAATTGCAGGTAGTACATAATCTGCTATGGTTCGCATTTTGTGCAAGTTGCTGACATTGAATGGATTCACTGTTAGGTATGGATACATATACGAAGCGTTCATTAGGTATTCTTCTTGTACTACATGCCTGCAAAGAGTGCATGTATGTTTCCACATGTATGAAATCTGGAAGATTTCATTTATAGGTATGTTTTTGTTGTCTAGTACTTGTAGCAAGTACATTAGAAATTCTTGTGGATCTTCTTGTGAGTTTATAGTGAATTTGACCATTCCAGCACAGTAGTCCAATTCTTTTCTTATTCCATGAACACTGTGTGTTGTCAGGATTGTTGGTTGCATTTCTATGAAGGACTAACATTTGCAAACACAATTGGTGTCAATAATGTGTGGCAATTGGAAGAGAATATTGCTACATTTGCCTAGCAATTTACACCAGTTGTATTTGAAAATTTGAATGGACCTGACAGTTCTGTGTCCAAGTCATTTGTTCAGTGTGTGCATTGCTTCTTTGAAGAGGTAGTTGAGTTACTTTGAGCAGTATTTGGGTGTGGTCCTTGATGAAGTATTAGCTTTTTTCACTTTCTTTTGAGGAATTGCTGTGAGATCCTGCGTAGATTGAGTCTGAAGTAGTTTTCTTTTACACTGTTTTGCTTTTTGTGGAACAGGATAGGTTTTTAGATGGGTATAGCGTGAACGCAGTCTATTGTATTCTAGAATGCAAGGAATATCCGCATTTACTTCACTTGCATCAAAGTTGATTAGAAATAGTCTGTCAAGTGTACGTAAGCATGATACTGCTACATGTGCTACCAATATCTATCAATGCTTTATCTAGGGTAAGACCTTGTGATTTGTGAATGGTGACTGCGTATGCTAGAGTTAGAGAAAATTGTTCTCTGCGTACATACATGTCTTTGAAAAGAAGGAAACGGACTGTTGAGCGTCCTATCCTTTTAACTTTGGGTAGTTTGTCAAAGAGAATATTGACAAATTCAATGTTGTCACATGGGTATGTTTGAAAGCCAACAACTGTACCAAGTGCTCCTTGCTCCACATCAAGGTTACGTTTTAAGCATTATTCTACAGTTTAAAGATCATTTTAATATTTTCTCCAAACCAGCTGTGTTAGAGATGGAGTTTTCCAAGGTGTTTAGCCTTGTTGTGGCCTGTTGACACATGGGTAGTGTCATACCATGTACATCCAGTTTGTCTGTGGAGCCAATTTGAAGTATTGTTTTGTTTTTATTAACATTTTGAAATACAAACAGGTGCCCAGGCTTCCCCTGGCACTAGAACATCAACAGAGAAGCAAGTATGTTAACATTTTTTTATTACGAATTGTAACCCTCCATCCACCTTTTCACCTCCCACCACCCGCTCTAAAACACAAGATCTGGAGCATTACAGGCTACAAAAACGAAAACTGTGGGAAGAGCAAAAAGACCAAACTAGAACCATTTGAACAGGTTGACGTGATGGGGTTCGTCACCCTCCTAAGCGTTCGGACAACTAGAGGCAACATGAAGCAGAACAGAGCAAATCGCTGTGAAATCACTAGCGCCCAACAGTCAGTCTCATAGAACAACATTCCTCATTCATAAGGCCAACCATCCATTCCTGGGCAAAGGAAGACAAGGAGTCCTTAGTTATGGCCGACAGCTTCTTGTAGATGAAGATAGCATGCAACTTGTTAAGCCATTCTGCTTTTGGAGGGGCAAGGGAGCTTTTCCATTTATGCGCCAATGCCAGTCTCCCAGCCCTCAACATTGCCCCCACAACCTTCAGAAAACCATTCATCTCTGCGTCTGGCATGGGGGTGCCCAAAAGGATTTCCAGGGGGAGTAGGGACGGACAAGAGCCCACAATATCCTTGATCCAGCTAAGCAGTTCGGAGCAGTACACCTGAATCACTGGACATTCCCACCACATATGATACCAAGTGCCTCGCTATGAGCACATCCTAGGGCACAGCGGGGATACATTTTTGAACATTTTGGGCAAAGAAGCCGGGGGACGATGCCAAGAGTGGAGGACCTTAAAGCAGTGTTCCGTGGCCAAGGTATACATCCCCCTAGAAAATGGTTTTGAAAATGGCCCTCCATGATGTGTCCTCTGAAGCCATACCCAGTCTCCCTTCCCATATTTGTTTGAAGGACTGTCTACCCTTCAAATCTGCCGTAACCAATAATTTATAAATCTTGGAAAGGGAACCCTTCCTGGACGGGGATTCAACTAGAAAATGTTCAAAGAGGGAGAGCGAACGGGTCAAGTCGGAAACCCACCGAGAGTGTGTTAAAATGCCTTTCAGGCGTAAATACTCAGACTGAGAGGGAGGTGACCCCCAACGCCTCGGTGAGTTGATTATACTCAATAAAGGATCCCTGACGGAAGAGCTGAGCTGCTCTCGCCAAGCCCCCATCAGACCATGCCTGGGTATCGCGGAAGCCCCTGGAGCCCAGACTGAAAGGGAGAGCCTAGAGGGATGATAGGGAAGAAGGCCAAGAGGAAAGCTGCATATTAGCCTTATCCGGTTTCCAAGCTCGCCACAGAGCTGCAAGTGTGAGATAACACTTAAGATGATCTGAAAAAGATTTAGGAGGGGCCCACAGCAAGTCCCTGATTTTCTTCGGATGGGCATGGACATCCTCCATGTAAGACCAATACGTCCCCAGATCATCTCATGTGCTACAACATCACTCGAAGCTGGGCTGCCTTATGATGCAGCCTAAAGTCTGGGAGGCCAAAGCCACCGTAAGACTTGGGCATGGTTAAAGTCGCCATTCTGATTCTAGCTTTTTTACCGTTCCAGATAAACTGGTGAATGCGAGCTTGTAGAGCCTCCAAAAAAGGCCTCCGGAATCACAACAGGAAGAGTCGAGAACAGATAGAGAATTTGAGGCAAGATATTCATTTTCATTGAGACCATACTCATAAACCAAGAGAGAGAGTAAGAGGAGCCCATCGTATAAGGTCCCGACTAATCTTAGAAAAGATTGGGGGAACATTAACTTGGAAGAGCTGAGTTAGCTCCCTGGGTAAAAGAACGCCCAAATATGGAGTGGCTTCCCATTCTATTCTCATGCCCTGCATTTCAGTTCTCCCTGTAATTTCCCCCTCACTAGCACCCATCGGCATTACGCATGATTTGAAAGCATTCATCTTAAGCCCCGAGAAGGAGCCAAAGAAGCCTATGAGGTCCAGTAATCGTGGAGGGAAACCTGAAGGTTCGTGAGGTAGGCCAAAATGTCATCCGCAAACAACGAAAGTTTGAATTCACAATCACCGCACTTAACCCCCACAATCTCCGGATCGTGATGGCCAGGGGCATCGCCAGGGCATATAAGGGAGGGGTCAAGGGGCACCCCTGGCGGGTGCCCGTGGATAAAGAAATATAAGATGAGGTACAACCATTGACCAAAACCCGCGCAAGAGGGCCGTTGTACAGTGCTGCAACCCACCCGCAAAAGTTATCTCCCAAACCCATTTTGCTGAGAACCTTACCCATATAAGGCCATTCGACCCGGTCAAAGGCCTTTTCTGAGTCCGAGATAAGATATCCCTCCACATCCTATCTCGAAACCTCATGCATGAGTTCCACGGTCTTCCGCACATTATCCGCCCCCTGGCGACCGGGAATGAAGCCAACCTGATCCCCATGCACCAGGGACGAGAGGTGCCTCGCCAATCTATTTGCCAAAGGTTTAGCCAAAATCATAACGTCCGTGTTAAGAAGGGAGATCGGGCGATACGACTGGCATTGGCAGGGATCTTTCCTTCCTTGGGGAGAAACCACTATAAGGCCAGACATCATGGTACATGAAGGGAGCCCAGCTCCAGAACAGAATTAAACATTTTGGCTATGAATGGGGCAAGCGTAGAGCGGTAAGTTTTATAAAAACAAACTGTATAACCGTCGTCTTCAGGGCGGAAATTGTGTCAATTATTTCTTGGCAGTACCTCAAGCATATCCGCTTTGTCGGGAGGGAGACGAGGAATGGGAAGGGACTCCAAAAAGTGGTCAACATCAGCCACATCCCCTGCATATTCCCAAGAGTACAAGTGCTCATAATAAATCCTAAATTGCTCGACTATCTCTCTGTCCCTTAAGATATCCCCCTCTCAGGTGTGCGTATTGAGGAAACTCTCCTACTGTTTCTGAACTTCCGAAGCCTCCAAGCAAGTATCTTATCTGCTTTTTCCCCTCTTTCCATATATTTCCGTTTCAAGAAGGGCAGCTTCCTTTCCGTCGTCCCTACAAGTAGAGCTGCCAGTCTAGAGCGCAGCTGCTGCAGCTCCTCCCATTTACCCGGGAACATCTGCGGCTTCAATTTACCCCCCGGTTGAATAGCGGCAATCTTTTCTATCAAGAGCTTCTCTTCCCTGTCCCTCTTCTTCCTCGATCCCACCTCAATGAGAGTGCCCCTAATAGTGGCCTTGAACGCGTCCCAAACCCCCATGGCACCCACTTCCCCATTATCATTATTTCAGAAATAATCTTTGACGGCTAAAAGCGACTGTCTAACTTCTTTATCCTGCAACAGGAAGTCATTACTCCGCCATTGTGGCCTGGCAGGAGGGGGGGGGGGATACCAATTTTAATCTTAACCATATCATGGTCCGACCACGGAATGACCTTGACCTCGGAGACCTCGTCCTTAAGAGATGTGTCCAGCAAGATGTAATCTTTGCGGGAGAATGCTGCATGCTGTTTAGAATAATAAGTAAAATACGGGTTCCGGTCCTGTTCTGGAGCACACCGGATCCCACAGGCCTAGTTCCTCGTTAACCACTTGTAAGGCGATTGCCATTTTCTTCTGAGACCGCCACTTAGGGCAGACTATGGACCTTTCAGGGCAAAGGACCATGTTGAAATCCTCTCCCACCAACAGAATGCCTTCTGTGAAAGCCATGATTTTCCCCTTCATCCCCTCCCAAAAGCTGTCTTGCCCCTCGTTTGGGGCATATATACCAACCAAGGTAATCAGCCTGCCCCTCACCTCCCCTTTGCCCATGATATATCGACCCTCTGGGACGGTCTTTTGGGCCTTCAGCTTAAAGTGCGCTTTGGGAGAGACCAAAAGGGCGACCACACGTTTTTTGGTTGCGAAGGGAGAGGACTGTACAGATTTAACCCTAAATTTTGGTTCTCTGCCTATGACCCAGTGAGTTTCTTGCAAGAACAAGAAATGAAGCTAAAGCCTCAAATTCCCTCACCACTAGCGACCTTTTAGTGGGGGAGTTTAGACCACGCACATTTAGAGACCCCACCGTCAAATACTGAAGTGAATCATCCATCAAAGACTTTTAAAGCACACAGCCCCCAACAGGGAGCTCTCAGTGATGTCGTTCCCACATGGATTCAAACCCTCATACCAGCCCACGGAGCCCCTCAAGACTCCCAACTAATCCCTGACCTCCTGAAAAGACTAAAAACAAACTCTCAAGAACAACCCCCAACACCTCACCCCGCCCGCCACCCCCCCAACCCCAGAATGCCTGAAAACCAAGCGACTCCATCTTGCCTCTGGGCCAGGCCACCAGTGTCTTCCCCCCCCTCCCCACCCCGGGCACTCGGAATCAACAAAAGCTTCAACGTGAGCCCCCTACCCCCTGAAACCAATGTCAGAGCAAGGGAACCATTCAGTCAGGAAACCATCGACCGCGGCCCCCCTGGGAGCCACCACGGGCACCCTGAAGACCACCAGCCAGGAGTCTTTGAAAAGAGACCCCCCACTCCTCTAGAGGCACATATGAACTCATTTACAAGAGACAGTCATGGGCTTCAAATATTAGCTGAGCCTGGCGAAGCTGGAGCCACCCTCCTGAATTTCCTATGGCCTCGGACTTTCCACCTCTCCTTGGAAGCCCCGGATCCTGAGAGGCCGGACTGAGGCTCGCTCTCGACCCTGGTCTGAGATCTCCATGGTCCGGTCACCCAGAAGTTTGCGGGACACCCTGCGGATATCCTCCTCAGTACCCACCGCATACTTGTAGCCCTCGAGTTCAAAAGAAAGCGAGAAAGGGTACCCCCCACCGATACCGCACACTTTTAGCTTGCAACATTTTAGTCAGCGGAGAGCACAGCCACCGTCTTGCCAAAGTGAAGGTGGAAAGATCCTAGTACACCGAAACCCTTGCACCCTCCCACTCCACGGGGCCCTTTCTGCGTGCCAACTTCAGAATTTTGCTTTTCTCTGAAAAATAGTGGAACCGCACAAGAATCAACCTAGGGCCTTTGCTAGACGAGCCAGCCCTGTCGATGGTTGGTTAATTTGTGTTGGAATCACCAAAAAGCAACCTCACAACCGCCTTAACAGCCTTGGCAATGTCCGACTGCATTTCCCCCTCATGTTCTGGAAGGCCCAGAAATCATAGGTTGCAGCGACGTTCCCTATTCTCCAAATCATCAATTTTCAGGGCACACGTCTCCTCTCTAGCTCCGCCAGACGCAAATCGAACTGAGCCTCCAGAATATCCATTGAGGATGTGTTAGCCTCCAATGCTTGAACCCTGTCGTCAATAGTGTCAACCTTCATATCAAGCATGTCCAGCCGCACTGCAATGTCTGCTCTGAAACCCCGAATTTCCTCCAGGAGGGCGGTCATAACCTTGGCGGCAGAATTAGGGTCCGACGCTTCCGGAAGAGCATGGGATGCCATTGCAGAGTGTGTCGTGGGGTGAACGGCGAAACTTCCCCAAGTTTTCTGTCCAGCACATGGGTATACACTGCTCGCCTCAACTCGGGCTGGACCCTCTGATAGGGCACCCAACAGGACCTCTGTGCAAACACAAAGGGTGTCAGCCCAATCACGGAGGCCTCCACAGTCCCAGCCATGTGCGGGCTACAATGACGGTCCAGAGCCCCTCACCACACAATCAAGGGCTATGGGGCAAGCTCCACAAAGCCCAGGTCCCCCCCCCCCCTACTGCAGAAGGGCAGGGAGAATGTTGTGGGGTTCTCCAGCAGCACCCCAGCTACAATCCGGGTCCCAGGGCTATGTCACAACCCTTTCACCCACCAGCTCTTGACCAGCCTAAAGCGAAGACATGCTCCGGTTGCCCAGCCCAAAATCCAGCACTCCTGCCAAAGTCCATCTACATGGGCCCAGTTGTAATATTGTATGCCGCTGGAAGTCTTCAGTGGTGGAGGCAGCCACAGTCCATCAACAAATAGTCCAGGCTACACAACACCAAACACAGCGGGAGCTCAAGAACCCTGTATCCAGCGCCGCTAATCCTCACAGCGCGCTCTCTTTAGCTGGCTCCCAGGCGGCGGTACAGAGAACGTGTGCGGGTGCCAAGCTGCACACAGCAGGCCCCTCCGCCCAAGCTGAGGACGCCTTGGAGCAATCCGGATACCAGCGCACTAGCACACCGCAGGGCAGCCCACCTCAATTCCAGAAATCGCTGCCGAAACGGACCCGTAACTCCTGCGCTGAAGCTTCCTTGTCTGGACCGTGTCTCCCAGAGAGCACGCTCTCCAGCGTGCTACCGGCCACGGAGAACCGCTCCAGCGAGTATCGCCTCAGCAGGCAGGCCCCCCATGATCACCAGGTATTACTCTCTGCCAGCTCTATCCCGCGCTTTCCACAGCTCCAGCACGGCGATGGGCAAAATGCATCCCCGTCCTTCGCTTGGGAGCCCTGCTAGGAGGCAGGGCTCGCACTCCTCAGGCAGCCTCCTTGCCCCTCCCCCACCACAGAGGAGGCCTAGCCGCCATGGAGCGACTGCCGGAATCCGCCTCTCACAGCCCCGCCAGAGGCATCGTGGGTGGTTCTCCCCCTCCACGCCACCTCCGGCTGTCAGGATTGTGCCCCCCAAGGTCCATGGGGGGGGCTCACACGCCGTCTCGGGGGGGGGTCTGTTTCCTCAATTAAGGGGTTTGGGAGGGGCTCAACACCCAAATAACCGTGCCACCCAAATAACCGGGCCCCAAGGAGAGGAAGTCTGGGATGCGTCAGCACATATCAGCGCCCCCTGGCGGTTCCCTATTGCTAATCTGCATTTCTTTTTTTAACAGTTTCATTACATTTTGAACAGCTTGCAAGAGTTGGCATCAAGGACATACAATTGAGATTTTTGTGTGCTAATTGTTCCATGACATCAGTAACACATGAGTTATGTCCATATAGTGCATGGATGTGCCTGGTTTTTAATATAGATTGTGCTTCTTGAGCTAGTACACCAACTCTAATACTCTTTAAAATGTTGGCGTATGTGAGGTCTGCAGACTGACGCATGTTTTCAGTTAATTGTCTGTATTGGAAATATTGCCAAAGGTTGACATTTCCCATGCTACCAACAGTTGTACGGCACAGTTTGTGCCCTAAGGTTTTAAAAATAGGTTCACCTTTCACTGGTGTTAATTGAAGAAGATCTCCGAAAACATTAATGTGTTTTCCTCCAAAGAGCTCTTCGTAGTCTGTTTTGAGGACCTCTTGTAATTTTGAGGTGAATAAAGCCAACATTAGGTTGGAGACCATGCTCGCCTCATCTATTAGCAGCATTTTCATTTGTTTGAAAACTCTGCGTAGTTCCATTGCAGCTTCTGGAGAAAGTTTGTAGTAGTCTAATTTGTTTTGGTGTTGAGTAGTAATTGGTGTAAAGTGACACTGCCTATGTTGTAGGCAGCTAAACCTGTGGGTGCAGTTACAACAGCTGACAGTTTGTTGTCTGTCAATTGTTGGAGGAACTTGCTGATGATTTTGATTAAGAATGTTTTGCCTGAACCAGCTGTTACGCTCACCTGGTATCCACAGGGACGCCATCCAGCTGGGTTACTCGCTGGTATGCTTCTCAGCTTTGCCCTGATGTAGTCTGCGGGGGAAGGTTCTGCCAGAAAATACAGGAGGACTGTGTTCAAGACTGACCGACTGGGGTAAGTATCCTCCCTCCACCCCTGTATGATTTCAGTCCCTCTGGTGCCCTCTCCTCACCTTGTGGTAGAATTAGGCGTGCTCTCCGTCCTGCCTTCTTTGCAGGGGTGCGTTGTCTTTCATGGGCGAGTGCGATCCAGTTACTTCACTGACGCCGGCCCGTTTGATATTGTTCGGGTAGGTCTTATTGCTGTTCTTTAGTTTTGTTGCTATCCTGCATGCCTTTCTTTGTTTAAAACGTCTTTTTTCTCCCTTAGGTATGCGGAGCTTCAGCGCAGCGAACTGGCTTGGTTGAGCCACGCTGGTAAATGATGGCGCATTAAGAGCGCGATGATGCGGTAAGTAAGCGCTATGTGCAGCACTGCGAAATCTTGCCTTTGCTAACCTGCGTTTTCCTTCCTTGTAGGTTGCGGTGTTAAGTGCGAGTGGAATGTCCGGAGTGGTGCCAGCCGAGAGGCGACCAGCCAGGTAAGCCTTTTGAGCAGTTCGTAATTTGTAAATATCTCTACTGCTTTCTTTAATGTTGCCTCTATCTTCCTCTTTCAGGTCGTTCTGACCGGGAGGCGTGCAGATTCAGGAAGCTGTTCTCAGTAGCTGCAAATGTTAAAAGATGAAGTCTGCAGGTAACATGCTGCTAATAATGATGATCCTTTTGTTTCCTTGCAGGTTCTGCTTCTCCGAGGTTCGAGTGAATAGCTGGACACGGTGAGCGTCATGTTGCAAGCTGCAAAGTAACGCGAAGCGTGTGGTCTTGCTCGGGTGTGGTTTAAATAGCCCCAACAAAATAGTCCAGGTAAAGTAGTCCCTAGGCTACCACTTCCAAAACACTAGACCGCATAGCTTGGTTTTTAAGAACCAAGCTATGTGGATGCCTCCATGTTGGCTGACAGTACAATAAAGTAGTTCCCAAGCACATGGTTTTTCATGGTGTATGAGCTTGGCACCATAGGCACCAGGACTGGCCCCATGAGGGCTTTTGAAGAGGATGCCAGGCTCTAGAGGCCCGAGTCCTGACTCCACCTGGCCAATGGATTTGCCGTAGGGGGTATTGGGTGAGGGTTGTGACACCATCTTGACCACTCATGTAAAGTAGTATAGGTTTGTAGTCTCGGCAGGTACAGTTTTTACTTTCATGTTGCACACCATGTTCAATTTGTTTTGTTACTTCTTGGAAAATGCTATGCTGCTCATTGTTTAGTTGTGAATTCAGTACAGCAAAGTCTTCTGTAGATTGCTCATACTGACAAATGGTGTTTTCTACTACTGTCATGGCTAATTCTGCCTCATTTGCTATTAGTGGCTGTCCAAGTGGTTCTTGGCTTCCTGTTACAGAAGGTTGACTACTGTCAGGAGTGTCCACATCTAGTTGCACCTGGAGTTCTTCTCCGTGTTGCTGTTCATTGTGCAACATTGTTAGGTACTGTGTAAAGTTTACGTCTGTTATAGTGCTTTCATTTGCTTTGAAAGCATCTTCATAGGAGACATAGGTATCTAGTAACGCTTCTTCTTTTCTCCATGGTTTAAAAAGTTGTAGCATGGACATGTAATACAGTTCTTTATGTTGAGGAGTTTTTAATGACAATTTGATATGATTAATTAAGCTGCATTTGGCTAGTTTCACTAAGCTGCCTTCACAATTTGCTATTCTGTATCTAGCTTTCTTTTCATCTGGTTTAATATTTTTGTATGTGAAGTTTTGGGCTACGTGGTGTAGACACATGGTTTCCAAAGTGGTACTCCTGTTTGGGTACTTTGTGTCTAGTAAATTGTTTTTCAATATGTCTTGGCTGTTGGGATCATTTTTGGCTATTGTTTCTATGTCCTCATATGATTTGAGAACTCTTTTTCTAGATTTATCAGGACCAAGACTTAGCCATACTACATTTTCAGATTTTTCATACAAGGCAGTACCGGTTTAACGGTCTGCATCTTCATAGCTGCCACATTCTCTATGGCACAGCATTTTTGTGCCTAAACTGTACAATTTCTGTGATAGTGTTTTGTCAGATGATATGTCATCAAGAGGTCTTGGAGCTCTGTTTTTTCTGCTTTGGTTAAGTAGGCTGTGACATATCGTGCAACTGCAGTGGCATTGTCTGCGATGTACTACACATCTATGTTTGCAATCCATAGGAGGGCAATCATTGCATTGTAATCATTGATGTATTTTGATTCTTCAGTTTTTTAATGTAATATGTGTTCTTATGTGGTTTACCTTTGACACTATGTCTAACTGAAGACATGAAGTTGTTTACTTGACCTGTTTTTAAAACTGGTTTAGGGAAACCAAAGCGGCATTTGGTGTAGTATTTCCCTTTGTTTTTATATTTGCGACGACAATATTTCCCACATTTGTGTCTTTGAAATTGTAACATTTGTGCATGAAGGTCACTACATGTTGTTTGTGAAGGGATTTCTCAAATGACATATTTTTGGATAAAATGCAAAACAGTGGCATCACTGTCCTGACCAAATTTAGGAGCATCTTTAATCCCACAAAAGCATGTGGATGTGTAGCACTCCTCTGGCTTGGTATTCTTTTCTCCAAAAGATGTGTTGCACTTCTCCGAGGGGAGGAAACGTTTTATTGCAAATGAAGTGTAGCATAGCAATGAAGCGATGATGGAAATATCTTGATAACATTTACAGGATCTAGGCAGCAGAGTTCTCCTGGTGTTTTTATATCTGTTTGCTTTGTTTTTGTTTGCTATGCGTAGGAAATCGTGTACATTTTCCCATGCATATTCTGCACAACTTAATGTCACAAACCAATTGGGTGGCCCAAGGTTTCTTATCATGCAGCGTACATCTCCGTGACGTCGGAACCAGTTTTCTTTTGTAACTCCATGTTTGCTAAAAGATTTGTAATGCTTGACTGTAAAACCTCATCTCTTTCTTGCACTTTTTGTAGTAATTGCATTGCATAGCTGACATATTTTGAAAGTGGGTATCTGATTTTAATGTGTGTGCAACTCTGTAGCATACAGTTGCTAGTTCACTTTCAAAGAGATGGTGGAATATGTATTCCACATTTTGTCTGAATCGGGGTCTTCAGAATACATTCGTAAACAGCAGTATTCTGATGCTGTTATTTGTGTGGGTCTATCATTGTACCTTCCTCCTTTTCCAGTAGGAAAGAGTAGAGGAAAGGCACGTGCTTCTATACTTTTTTCCTATACGCTGATTGGAGATCCTTTGGCTTGTTGCTTTTGGTACGTTTCCAGTGTATCATCTATGATGTCTTTAGAGTGTAATGGATGAATTGTATAATGGTCTAAAATATTGGATTCTGTAGCAGGATCTAGAAGCTAAAATTGACCAGTTTCTGATGACTCTTGAATTATTTCAGTGGTTTCCCTCGGGTTGTCTTCAATATTAATTTCTTTGTAGTATTCATTGTTGTCTTTTAGATATTGCAGGGCTTGTCTGACTTTATGTAGGACCACAAGATGTTGGCAATTTCTTTTGTCTTTCGTAGGTACACCATTTACTAAGTCAATTAAAGATTGATCTATTGGACGTTGCATTCCCAGAGTGTTTACATTTTGTTTGAGATCTAATGGCAAATAAACTACTTTGCCACGCAATGCTTTCACTAATTCAGAGTGAGGTAATTTTTGCTGTTTTTGGTTGAAGGCGTATTATTGCTTGAAATGGGTGCACTGTTTGAATTATGATAGTCTCATATAAGTTGAGTTGTTGCAGGGATTTTGGTAGTGGGAATAATTCCAAGTTATTTGTGATAGCACGTGAAGGTTTTTGTTAAGTTTTGCAGTGCGGTAACTGCAAAGTATTAAGGGGTCAGTAATTTCGTATTAGGTTTCTGCTATAAGATACAGAGCTAATTGGAACCATTTGGAGTCTTCATTGTCTTCTATTTTGTACGCTATGTCTACAGTTTGTGTACTATTTTTATAAAAATTCTTGCGGCAACACACATACATGGTTTGGTACAGCGTATGTACTTTTAAACTTTAGTATTTCTTTTTTGTATGTGTGTAGTAGAAGGTTGCCATTTGTACAGTTGTTGCTAGTTTCTTGTAAAGCTATTGCATTTTGTAAGGGGCTTTCACTTCCAAAATATTTTCTTTGGATATGCTCTATTTCTTCGAGCAGTTGTTTGGCTGTACCATGTAGAAGAATATTTAAATTGGCTAGTACTAAAGCAGGACTTTTGGCGTAGTACAGTTTATGGACCAGATTTCCTATAGTTGAATGATGTGTTGGTATCATTTTGATATGATGGTAGGTGCTTTTGCAAATGGGTCCAGAAATGCAGGCTAATGAATGTCATTGTAGTCCTGTGCATTTGAGCACTGGACAGGTGTCCATATTTTGTAGTAGCTTCATTTTGAATTTGTCTTTGCCTTTCACATACTGTTTGAGGAACTGGCGTAAAGATTTGAAAGATTTTTGGCAATGTTACACATTGATGTGCACGGCCATTTGTAGACTGGGACGTATTGGTTCAGTGGAATGGAGAGGTTGTTAGGCAGAAACCTGTGCCGTTCCCGTAGGGACCACTGCAAAAAGTTTAAGACCACAGGAGTAAGCAGTAAACCCAATTGGTGGCAGTCTGCACCACCCAGATTTACCTGGTAGCTGTGGCTGAGCAGTCAGACTTCTCTCAAGAAGAGTTAGGCAGTATATAGAGTATACACAATAGGGCCAAAAATACAGTATAACAAGCAAACACTGACCAGAGCTTGGGTATTAAAAGTATATAATTATTTATTTAAAACACACTTATGAAAATACACTGGCACTAATATATCAAGCAAGTTCAAACAGTCACTATAAGTATATACACCTCCCTAGTTAATTATTCGACAAGTCCAGGTTAAGACACCACTTATTAGCAAAACAGAGGTGAGCGCATAACCTTAGATGGCACTCCAATAATTTGTTAAAAGGGGGGAGAAAAGGCAGAGCATGGAAATAACACAGTACCAACACTTTTAAGAACCCCCAGCAAGGCAGGAAAGGCAGGGTCTACTGTAGAGCCAAAGTTCATAGGCCAGGCCCACTCTTAGAGAGAGCAAGGCTGAATGTGCCCAAGATCACACAGTGGAAATGCACTCAAAGTCTTTGCAGAAAATGTCAAGAGGTTGGATCAGTTCAGAAAGATAAAGTTAAAAGGTTTGGAGGCCAACCCAGATGGAAAGTCATGGATTTACAGGGGAACCTTGGACAGTCCGTTGCAAGGGCGGCCAGGCGAGACACAGTACCTTAAATGGTGAGAACGTTCCAGCAGGGGCAGTTGTTCCTGGCAGCGGGTGCAAGTTGTGGCTTCGACCAGAGGAAGAGATGTTCTCGACGAGGAAGAAAGCTGGAAGTGGTTGCACTGCCAGGGATGAAACCAGCAGCGGATTTCCCGATTAAAAGGTACACCCCTTTTATTTGCGGTCAGTGATGAAGCGTGGAGAAGATCTCCTCTGTCGTTGGGGAAGTGGTGCGTTCTTTACAGCAGGGCTCCACCGGTGGTGTCGTCGTTGTAGATGACTCGGCTTCTCCCCTCTTCGGATTCTTTAGGTCCTGTGGTGACTTCTCAAGTTCCAGTCCCCAAAGCCCTGCTTTTATGCAGAAAAACCCCCCTTTCAACAGCCTAGCTGTCACTCAAACATGCTAAGTGGTGAGCCGGGCAGCTTACCACTGGGCCAATCACACAAGAGTGCGACTTGAGTTGCTAAGACAACTCAGTCCAGGGTGCCTAATCCCCCTCCCACACATCCTGTAGACCCCAGACAGTGGCACCATTTGGAGGGCTTCTGTGCAGAAGCCCGCCAAAAAGTGGAACAAAGGGCTCGACTTGGGTTAGAGTTTCAGAGGCGAACACAAACGCCTTTTTAAAACCGAGTCCTGGCAAAAAGACCCAACCGGGGAATAAATATTGAATAAATAACCCAGCAGTATCTTTAACATTGCACCAAAAAGTGGTGCGTTTAAAATCAATGGGAAAATCCTATAAGAAATATTCCGGTGGAATATTTTGCGTGGTATCCACTGCCACCAGCCAGAAACTCGACAAGGGGGGGCTGGACAGTGCCCCCTTGAAAAACCGACCCAGGGGCAATCAAATTACCCCTACCAGTACTTCCACAATGATGGTTTGTACTGGTTCTGTTCACAATTTGAGACTAGTAAAGCCAATGGTGACTTAACATGCCCTGGGAGACAGTCAGTCCCAGGGTATGGAGTCTATGTTTGGGGGGTCACTATGACACCCCTGTGTTCCTGCACTGAGGGTGCTGTGTAACACACATACCAAAAGCACATGCAGCCCTATGGAGTAAAAGACCCCATAGCCCATAAAACACATTCACAGTCAAAGGACATTCTCAAATCATGCCTAAGAGTGGGAGAAAGAGTCTCACTCTTAGCAGGAGAAAAAAAAATAAACCCCAAAAATCCAGCAAAGCTGCTGGGGGACTCACTAGGTTTGGGAAATTAGCCTTAACAGAGAATTCTCCCTAACAGAGGGGATACTGACTTTTCTGGGGATATTTTTGTGAGCAGCGTTTCTTGTTCCATAATGGTATTATGTTTTTCATACCCTCGTCCGCTGCTATGTATGGCAATTGGGTTTGTCTGTATGCTTCTTCGTTGAAATATGGTTCTGTGCTTGTGGTGTGACTCGATTCACCTCCACAGATGTTTGAGAAGCTATTTTTGATGATATTCTGTTTATTGTGAAGTCTTTTTTGTAGTTTAGTGCTTAGTTTTGTTAGTGGTTTCATTCTGTTCAAAACTAAAATAATTTCCTTTTGCGAAGGATTGCACTGTCGGAGAGCTTCTAGGATTAATTTTCTATGGTAGGTTTTAAGGGTTGTGCATGATTTCTCTCCTGTTTTTATATGGTTCTGGAGGACTCTGTGGCGGAACATTTTTTTAAAAATTCTTTTGGTATGCGTACTTGCCACTACATCAAGATTTATAGGTGCAGTGTTGGTAGTGGTAGCTGAAGTCACCACAGTGGTGGTGTTTCAGCTGGAGCCTTTTAAATGATATTGCTCATCTGTGTGCATGAATAAAGATGCATGTCCTGATCCTGGCTGTGTCATTTTATAACACACTACAAAGCCTTTTTCCAAAATTATACTGTTATTTCTCTCATTTTTTAACATGCAGTGACACTTTCTTAGATAGCTGTGTGTGTAAATAAAAATTTGGAGAGCAGACCGATTTGCAAGTGACACTTGATCATATCAGATGGGAGAAATGACAGTAAGTCTGTTTTACAGGTTAAGTGGCAGTTACTGTGTTTAATATGCATTCATACAAGAGCTGTAGATGTAGAGTTCTTGCTTGTGATTGGTGGATGGTTTTGTGACTGCTTAACAGTAGCCAATGAGGGAATGGTGCAGAGAGTGAAGTGGAAAGGGTAGAAGGGCTGCCCATTTGTTACGCACTCTACGGACACTGCGGCTGTTCACGGACAGGGCGTGCCACATCTGGGGTTTCTCAGCAAATCCAGCATGGAAAGGGGACTGTAGGGATTAGCCAATTAGGTGTTGAGGTTCTGCTTTGTATTGAGAGGTTGTGTGTAGTGGAGATGGCTCAGCTGGAGAAAGTCAGGGTGTTGGTGCTTGGAGATACGTTTGTGCATGGGTTGGAGCAGTATGCAAAATGTAGGAATGTGGCAAAACATTTTCAAGTGAAAGGAGTGGAGGTGTTGTGGAGCACTGTGCCTGGTTTTAATTTGCAGGCATTTGTAAATGTTTGTGAAGATATGGGCAGGGTGAACAGTCCACATGTGGTTGTCTGCACTGTGGTGCTATGTCAGTACCCCTACTTTGTTGGAAGATCTGCAAAACTTGGTTCAGGCAGTAATGAAACTACTTCCAAATGGCAAAATGATTTTTTCTGGTTTGATACCTATGGCAATATGGGACAATAGTTCTGTTTTTAGTCCTCAGCAAAATGTTGGTAGGTGGTTAATCATCCGAGGCATGTTTGCATTTATGACTAGAGCTGGCATGTTCTTTTGCAACAATGACAACATTGACTCTGGTAATGTTGATTACTTTAAAGAAGATGGTATGTCTTTATCTTTTATGGGAAATGCCATGCTATTTTGGAACATAAGGGTTGCTTTGGAGAAGCTAATGTGAAGATTTTTGGAGGAAAAAAGGAGGAAAAAATACAAAATAAAAGGTGTTTCTGAAGCATCTGCAAAAAAAACAAAAAAAGCACTTTTCAGAGCCAACCTCTAAAGGGAAATGGGGCACACTATTTAAATTTTCATTCCCCACGCTCAGATTTTTCGATTTGTCTGCGGACAGCACGTATTACATACAGGGACTTTGAGGTTGAGAGGCATGCAAATGAGACTTGGCAGAGCAAGGGATTGGTCAATAGGGTTACTGGGTATGATGTGTGGGCAGAGACTTTGTCTGAAAGTATTTTTCCTGAGAGGACAGCAGATTATGTTTCAGAAAGCAGGTTGTCTGGATTTTGGGAGACTGGTGGATAAATTGGTTGGAGGTGCATGCAGATCGCTGCAGTGTGGCTGTACATCTTGGAAGTGCACATGTGGAAGTGCACTGGCATGGAGTGCGTGGAATGAAGTGGCTGTATTTGGTTCCTCTTTCTGCTACTTTGGTGACACATGAATTATTATTCATTGTGGAGGGAACATCGATGAAGATTGTGATGTCATCTTTGATGTCCTGGCTGTTAGGTATAGTAGTGCACGGTGGTGGCGCGAGTTGTGGTAGCTTAGCTTACCATAACTGGCGAATTTCAGGGGGTTTTCGGTTTTACTTGGAACCATAACATCCCTTTAACAAAGTTTTGTTCACTGAATATATATCTATATATCTTCTCCTTTGACCATCCTTCTCAGTACGTCACTTTTGTCTCTTGTGATATCAGCCTTTCTCCAGCATGGGGTCTGGCATGGATTCACATGCTCATGAATATTCCCCGTCGTCAGGCTGGGAATCCTCGGTAAAGAAAAAACCAGTATCAGTTTCGTTTCTGATCTGTCTTTCGTAGTAATAACCAATCACTGGTCTCTGCGTCATACTGACCACAGCCAATGACTGCCCTCTACCTAAGCACCGCCTCTGGCAGCCATCTTCAGATTTTTACCGCACGTTCATGTGTTGGGATCCTCGTGCTATTGCTCTCGAGCGTTAGTGCTATTTTTTCGCGCTTTTTCACAAAAACTTCGATTTTCGGTCAAAAGAGCCTCAAGCTCCACCGATCCTACATCCGATCAACGGGGACCCGTGTCGGATTCATCTGTGCCCCTCAAGGGTGAAGATTTCGTCGAGCTACACTTCGGAGGACTCCAGAAGCTTCTCAGGCCCGGTCTCGGAGATGGCCCAGGAGAAGGGAAGCTCGACGCCCGGAAAGCTGTTCAGGGCCTGCCCTGGATGCCAGCTGCAGAACGTCTTCAAGGAGGACGAACACTCTTTCTGCCTTTACTGCCTTCATGGGGACAAGACGCACGTGGAGAAGGACTGTGCGTTTTGCGGCAACATGTCGGAACGGACCATGAAGGACCGCCATCAACGTCTCGCCAGCTGGCTGGAGGGTAAGAGCCCGTCTGGCGAGAAGAAGAAGAAATCTGAGCGGTCTTCTAAGACCTTTGAGGGCGCCCCGGCGACGGGGGCCCAACATAAGGCCAAGCACCGCGAGTCCGCTGGCACCGGGAGCGCCGAACGGTCGGGCTCTACGGGCGCCAGGCAGGGCGCACCCTCCCCGGCACCATCAACCACGAGCCAACGCTCTGGGTCGGGTAAGAGGAAGGCCGAGCACCCGGCGAAGCTCCTGGAGAGACCCCGGTCGAGCTCTAAGGCAGAGGAGGAGCGTGGCAGTGCCCCCTCCCTCAAGGATAAGGCGGTGAGCGCACCTAAGGTGGTGAAGGCCTTGATCCATTCGACCAAGCCCTCTATCGAAACGGTCGCGGCGGCCCTGGCCCAGCCTGTGGAGGCTGCACCAGTGGTGGCGGCCTCGGGGCCCAGAATCTCCCTGCCTCCCCGGAGGGAGTCTTCTTTCGTGCCCATCGATAGGACCCCCGTGAAACCCTCCGTGGGGAAGAAGGGGGGGCAGGGCGTCGTCGTAGATTCGGCCTCAACCTCAGAAGAGGAACTGATCGAGGTCTTAAGCCACGGCCTAGGCGTGGAACAAGACCAGCCCGTCGGAATGGGCCCCGACGCAGGTGACGACGACGACATCGTCGAGGATACCGACGGGGCCCCTGCTCGCCCGTCGGATTCCCCTCTGCCAGCGCCGCAAGACAACTCAGCGGCCATTTTGTTGGCTATACAGTCCTTATGCTCCGAGATAAGGACGAGACTACCGTTACCGACGGAGGAACCTCTCCCGTCGGGGGATCCAGAACCGGGACCTTCTGGTGTTCCCCCTACCAAGAAAAGAAGGATCCATCCACCGCCTCCTTTTCAACCGTCGCGCCCCGTCCAGCCCTCCTCCCCGTCCACCCGAGGGGATGATACGGGGACTGACACGGCAGCGACGGGTACGGACGACGAGGCATACGACGAGGATTTTCCGTCGTCGCCTCCCCCCAGGGCTTCTCCGCCCGACGAGATTGGATCGTTCCACTCAATGATCGCCAGGGCATCCGAGCTTTTCCAACTCTGCCCTGAGGAGAAGAAAAAGGAAGGCTTCCTTTACCAACGGCGCGAGACCAAGAGGAAGACGGTCCTCGCAGTGCCTCTGTTGGACGACATTTGGGATGAGGGCCTTTCCCTCCTCAAGAACCCTTCCACGACGCCAGCGAAAAGAGACCGGTACGAGAAAAAGTACCGGGTCCCGGACTCGGCCCCCCTATGCCTCCGGGCGCAGCCTACCCCGGACTCCGTCGTCTCCGCGGCAGCCAGGAAGAAAGCGGGGGGGGGTGCGGCCTCCACGTCGACTTCCCCGCCGGACGGCGAGGGAAAGAAATTGGATGCCATGGGACGCAGAGTCATCTCGTCGGCGGCGACGACGATTAAAGCGGCCAACGCCTTGGCTATCGTGGCCCGCTACGACAGGGAACTCTGGTACAAGATAGCTCCCCTGCTGGATTTTCTGCCGGACGACAAGAGGGCGGAGGCCCTTGAGATCCTGCAGGAAGGTGAGGTGGCCTCGGACCACGCCATCACCGTGGCGACGGACATCGCCGACACTGGGTTCCGCCAGATGGGCAACGGCGTTTGCCTTCGACGTCGCGGATGGCTCAAGGCTACGGACTTTCGGCAGGACGTCCAGAACAGGGTCCTGGACATGCCCTTCGACGGGAACAACCTGTTTGGGAAGACAGTGGACGATTCCCTTCAGGCCATCAAGGCGGATACTGAGACGGCCCGGGCCCTTGGAGTGCTGCAGCAACGGCGGACGCCCTTTCGGAGCGGCGGAGGCAAGGGCGCCTCCAAAGGTTCCGGCGGCGGTTTCGCTTCCTACCGTCAAGCGGCCCGCTCGTCATCGCAAGAGGCCTACAGAGGACGAGGCAAGTCTGGCGGCCCCCGCCGTCGTCGCCAAGGAGGCCAAGGCGGCAAGGCCGCGTCCAAGCAGGATTGAACCGGCCGTGGGGTCGGGCCCCCACCGAAGCACCCCGGTGGGAGGCCGGCTGGCGGGCCTCGTCAGCGTGTGGGAGTCCATCTCCACCGACCGTTGGGTGCTGGACGCCCTGGCCCGGGGCCACGCGCTCGAGTTTCAAAGAAGGTGCCCGCGCGTCCCCCCCGTGGCCAGGAAAGAACTTCACGTCCCTCAACTTCTCCTGGAGGTAAAGGCGATGCTCAGAAAGGGCGCCATCGAACTCGTCCCAAAGAGGCTTCGGGGCTCCGGAGTCTACTCGCGTTACTTCCTCGTGAAGAAGAAGACGGGAGGATGGCGCCCCATCCTGGACCTGCGACGCCTGAACAAGTTCATCAAGGCGCAGAAGTTCCGGATGGTCACCCTCCAGCACGTCCTGGGTCAGCTGGAGGAAGGAGACTTCCTATCGTCGTTGGATTTGGAGGATGCCTACTTCCACATTCCCATCCTAAAGGGGCACCGAAAATTCCTCAGATTCGTGGTCCAAGGGCGTCATTACCAGTTCAAAGCCCTTCCCTTCGGACTGCGGTCGGCACCCAGGGTTTTCACCAAGTGCCTCGCACCGGTGGCGGCGCAGCTGCGCCGCGAGGGGATTCACGTCTACCCCTACCTGGACGACTGGCTCATCCGCGCCAAGACGAGGGAGCTCGCCGTGGTCCACACGGCAAGGACCGTCCAACTCCTCACGGACCTGGGATTCTCCGTGAACTACGCCAAATCCCACCTGGTGCCCGCGCAAGTCGCACTGTTTCTGGGAGCGAGGCTCGACACAGTGTCCCTTCTGGCCTCCCCGTCGGAGGAGAGGACCAGGACCATCTTGGGCAAGGTGCAACGGATGTTGGTGGCCGACGCGGCCAAGGTGAGGTCCATCAAGTCCCTCGGGATGATGTCTTCCTGCATCTACCTCATTCCCATGTGCAGGCTCCGGATGCGCCCGTTGCAAGAGTTCCTGGATGCGCGCTGGATCCAGACGACGGGCAGCTTCGAGGAAAGGATCAAGCTCGACGAGAGTTTCCGACGAGCGATACGGTGGTGGGGCACCCGCGCGCATCTGACGGCGGGCATGGACTTCCAGACCCCAGCCCACCAGGTGACTGTGACCACGGATGCCTCCCTAGAAGGGTGGGGAGCGCACACCGAAAATCTGCACGCAAGGGGACTCTGGCTCCCGACGGAGAAGTCCCTGCATATCAACGTCCTGGAGCTCCGTGCAGTGTTTTGGGCCCTCAGGTCCTTCCTTCCGTCCCTCAAGGGCAAGGTGGTGAGGATCTTCACCGACAACACCACCACCATGTTTTACATCAGGAAACAGGGCGGAACCAGGTCCCCAGCGCTGTCCAAGGAGGCGCAGGACCTGTGGCATTGGGCCGTCGCCCAAGGGATTCTTCTGGTGCCGTTTCATCTGGCAGGGATAAAAAACACCATCGCCGACTCACTCAGCAGGGAGCTGCGCTCGTGCCACGAGTGGGAACTACGGCAGGATCTGGTGGATCGCCTCTTCCGACGGTGGGGCACACCCCAGATCGACCTGTTCGCGACGGCGACGAACACCAAGTGCCGGAGGTTCGCCAGCAGGTTTCCCCAGACGAGGAGCATGGGCGATGCTTTCTCGTTCCCCTGGGAGGGCCTGTTCCTCTACGCGTTCCCTCCCTTGCCTCTGCTAATCCGGCTCGTCAACCAGCTCAAGAGGTCACGGTGCAGGATGATCCTCGTCGCACCTGCGTGGCCGAGGCAGATATGGTTCCCGGACCTTCTGGACTTGTCGGCGTCCCCGCCAATCAAGCTGCCGGCGGACGCGGATCTACTCTCCAGGGAAGGAGGCGCCATCCTCCACCACGACCCGAAGTCGCTGAACTTGCAGGCCTGGCTCCTGCAGCGCTAGAGTTTGGAGGATACGACATACCGGCCGATTGCAGAGAGGTTCTTGCAAAGGCCAGGGCGTCCTCGACTCTTAAATGCTACGGACACAAATGGAAGAGGTTCTCTGTCTGGTGCCACGCACAGAAGGTTAACCCTCTACGGATTACGGCTCCCCAAGTGCTGCCGTACCTGCTGACGCTGGCCAAAGCTGGTCTGGCACACGCGTCCATCAAGATTCATCTTGCTGCGATCTCCCGATACACCAGAACCACGGGCCGGACGTCCTTGTGGTCTCATCGTCTGGTGAAAGAGTTCATGAAGGGACTGTTCAGATCGTTCCCGCCGGTGAAGGCTCCGGCCCCGGCGTGGGAGCTCAACGTGGTGCTGACCAAACTCATGGGACCTCCGTTCGAGCCTCTGCACTCGGCCCCGTTGAAGTTTCTATCGTGGAAAACAGCTTTTCTCGTGGCCATCACCTCCGCACGACGAGTGGGAGAGATCCAGGCCCTTTCCTGCAAGGCCCCGTACTTGACTTTCCACGACACGAGGGTAGTGCTCAGGACGCACCCCTCCTTCATGCCCAAGGTACCGTCGGACTTTCATCTCAACGAACCCTTGGTGTTACCTGTGTTCTTCCCGTCGCCTTCGTCGCCGGCTGAGAGGACTTTGCACTCGCTGGATGTAGCTAGAGCGCTGAAGTTCTACGTGGACCGCACGAAAGGTTTTCGGAAGACGTCACAACTCTTTGTGAACTTTGGACCTGTCAATCAGGGGAAGGCTCTCTCGAAGGCTTCCATCTCCAGATGGCTCTCCGGCTGTATCATGTACTGTCACCGGTTGGCAAACCGACCGCTGCCTGGCCGTCCGAGAGCCCATTCCACCAGAGCGATCGCAGCTACCACGGCGTTCCTATCTGGTGTGCCCCTGCTGGACATATGCAGGGCTGCTACGTGGAGGTCGACGCACACCTTCACGAAATTCTACTGCGTCGACCGGGATTCCAGGGAGGAGTCCAGGGTCGGCCAAGCAGTGCTGCGCAACCTGTTCGCCTGAGGTGAGCCTGGTGAGGAGGTAAGATGCTTAATGTTGAGTTGATGTGATGCTTAATGTTGAGCCTTTGCCACCTCCCGTGGTTGTGCATGTGTGTACTGCTATGTATTCTTTATTCATGAGCATGTGAATCCATGCCAGACCCCATGCTGGAGAAGGAACAAGTTACTTACCTGTAACTGTTGTTCTCCAGCATGGGTCTGGCATGGATTCACATGCGAACCCTCCCGCCTACCCCTCTGCGGCTCTTCACTTGGTCATACTGCCACTTCACGTGCTTCCAAATCTGAAGATGGCTGCCAGAGGCGGTGCTTAGGTAGAGGGCAGTCATTGGCTGTGGTCAGTATGACGCAGAGACCAGTGATTGGTTATTACTACGAAAGACAGATCAGAAACGAAACTGATACTGGTTTTTTCTTTACCGAGGATTCCCAGCCTGACGACGGGGAATATTCATGAGCATGTGAATCCATGCCAGACCCATGCTGGAGAACAACAGTTACAGGTAAGTAACTTGTTCCTTTTCTTCCTTATTCGCATATTTCTTCAGGAGCTGCATCCATTAGATCAAAATTTCTGCGGGGGTATGTCCTATAAAGTCTTCCTATTGAATACCATGTTTCAAAGACCCTCCTCGGAATTTCAGTAACTGGTATCAAAATTGGCACAACCTCTGGTTTCCAGCACACAGGTAGCAGGGGGCGGGACTTCCTGTAGAGGCATTAGGCTCTTCCTCTACACTACCTTGATTGGATTTTGGATAACCTCTGCCTGTTTACTATAACTAGGGTGGCCATTGTAAGTCTTCTGCTCAGTCTTTTTGTGTACTGTGTTCTTACTCCCTTGTCATGGGGCTGTTTCAATTGATTTGCTCTCCTCACTTGAGTTGCACATGAATTAGTTTTTTGTGTGTTTTCAGTACAAAGGTACATGTACACTAAAGGAAAACAAAAAATGTATAAAATGAGTTAGTTCGAGTTGATATAATGCACATAAAAGTTGTCCTCAGATATTAGTTTAACATCTGAACTCTAATAAAACAATTAAAAATAGAGAGATAAAATTAAAACAGCCAAACTATAATAAGAAAATAGGGAGACATGAGCATAAAACAGTATCATCACTTCACAAAGAAGAATTATCGGTCATCAGCATTCAGCACTCAGATATCCTCCATTATCGCCAAATCTCTCATACCCTGTTCAGATAAACAGGGCTAAAATAACTGATGTTTGTGGGGTATTCATAAGCCTGTACCATATGTTCTTGGCCAAAATCTGCAAAGTTGAATGTACAGAATTTCAAAGCATTTAATTCTCAAATCCAAGACAGTTGGACAACTCATTACAATGTGATATGTATTTTCAACAGCCCCGGTATTAGTCTGCAGGTCCTCATACTCTTTGGAATACCCAATTTTGGACCAATATATTCTTGTGTAGGCAGGCATTGTAATATAAACCTTAGGTACCAATATCTTGTTCTTGAAGATGACTATTTCACCAAATAGTCTCTTGGTTCCGAGCAGCCGACAAAATGGCATCTAGCTACGTCTAGCTACGGAGCTCCGAGACCCACAGATCTACATCGGCGGAATCCGTACATCTCCAACCCAGATAACAGTACCGGATAACTCCCCTAGCTGCGGGGCACATACTGTGAAAAATCCACTGCTTGGGACTTAGCTGCTGCCGAGACACGACCGACTGCGCCGGCCGGCTCTGTGCGGCCGTTGGGCCCGCCTCCTGGACCTCGGGAGAGCGGGGTGCTGTGGCATCCGTGCGCGCCGCCGCCGGTCCGGAGACCGCGCTCCCACCCTGGGACAGTGACGGGTGCTTCTACTGGTATGCCGCCGCAAGACCTGCCGATTACGGGCGGAGAGGGCGACTGCCTGGGGGCGGGGTTGCGCGCTGTCAACCATCCGCTGCCTCGCCGGAGCTCCCGCGGGCCCAGCTTCATCGCTGAGGCAGCTGCGGCTCGCTCCCATCTCCCCCCTCCACCTCGACATTACCTGCTGTTCCCCCTCTGGGTGTGGCGACGGTTTGCCGTACTCTGGTCCCGCTCACTGCAGCAGTGGCTACTCCCTGACCCTAACACCATCGGAGGCGGCGATGACCGCTGCCGCATGAAATTCTCCCCAGCCCCTCCTCACTCGCGGGCTGGGAGCACCACTTGAACAATCGCGCGGCTGCTCCTCACAGCGAGCAATTCCTTTAATCCACCTACGGGACATATGCAACCAGGGAGCTGAAACAGCACTACAAGGGGGGCAGGGCACCCTTCACTATTAGTGGCTACAACTGTTAGCAAGAACGACACTACGCCAAATTCATTGAACTTATCCAAGTGAGTCTCAACACCACCAAACACATTTCTGGCTACTCTGGAGCCCATCAAACCTCTCTCCAGCTATCTCCGCCGACTGTACCTGCCAAAAATGTTGCAGCGTTCCATGAAAAACTGGACGATATAAACGCTAACGTAGCCTCGCTCAGAGCCAAACTGGACCAACACGGTGCAAAAATCACAGAGGCAGAGCAAAGAATAGGAGCCAACAAGGCTAATGTTCAGATCTTACAGGGCACCGTCGCAGAGCTCGTCCGAGATATGAAATAGGTCAAAGCCAAGTGTGATGACCTCGAATCGAGGTCACGGAGAAACAATATACGCATAGTAGGGGTTCCCGAAACGGCTCTAAAGGGTCGCATAGAACAAGCGGTCGACAACTCCTCAAGGACCTACTTGCCAACCCAGAGCTATTGCCATTCTTCACCGTGGAAAGAGCACATCGCTCCCTGGCACCCCGACCCAAACCTGGCGACTTTCCCAGACCAATAATTGCGAAACTGCTAAGCTACAAAGACAGAGACCATATACTCCGCTTAGCCAGAGAGAAAGGGGAACTAATGCTGGACTCACAAACAATTAGAATCTTACCTGACTTTTCTGTGGGAGTGCAGATGGAACGTCGTCAATTTGGAGGAGTCAAAAAGATGCTGAAAGAGAGGAAAATAGAGTATGCGATGCTCTTCCCGGCTCGCCTGAAGTTTACCCATCGTAACAAGATGTACTTCTTTACTGTTCCAGACGAGGCAGTTAAAATCATCGAGGCGCAAATCCCGTTAGCTGACCAAATGGAGGAACCAATGAATGATAACTGACACCCAAGGCTGTATGACCTTACTATGGACTTTATCAGCTATGCCTCTTCCAACTGGTCTCGAACCTCGTCACCTCAGCATATCAGTTGGGGACCAGACCACTCCAACAATGGCTTGGTTCTCATGACCTTAGTACTTACTTGCCTTCCTTGTAACCCTATGTTTCATTAGCCGTGTAAAATATTTATGATGTATCATCATAACATGTGTTAACAAATGTGGGTCTTCGGCAGCGGTAGCCCCCACTGCAGCTGCAATGCCTCCTGAGGCGAAGTGTTTATGGTTGAGCCCCCGTTGGGCTGTTAGTCAAGCGTTGCCAAATTGGGAACGGCACGCGGTTGGTTGTATTGGGGGGAGGGTATTATCACACTGCTAGTTCCTTCCGGGCGGTGAGGGTGGGGGGGGCGGTAAAGTTGTGGTAAGTTATAAGAAAATCAGCAAGAAAGTGAAGCCTAGGCTCGAAGTGAGGCGCAACAACGCCACAGCTGCACGTCTTTTGGTAAACAGACACAGATTCTTAAGCTCTCATAATTGGGATGTCCCATAAAATGTCAACATGGCTATTAAAATGTTAACATGGAATTTCCGGGGTCTGACAAATTTTACAAAGTCCCGTAGGATCACAGCATATGCACAAAGACACAGGATTAAGGTACTCCTGCTGCAGGGGTGACACGCTCAAACTCCTAGCATCCAATCTTGCACTATCCTGGGGCCCCAATAAATTTTATACCCAATTCTCCACTCAATCCAGAGGAGTCCTAACACTCATTCACAAATCGGTGAAATTTAAACTCCATGCATCCCAGATTGACACGGAGGGCAGGTATGTGATCCTTCATTGCACCCTGGCTAACGATGAATGCCTACTCGTGAATTCTTATGCCCCTAACACCGACTCCCCCGAATTTATAGATGCTGTGACCGCCATTATCATGAAATATGTGGAAGTTCCCATTTTATGGGGTGGGGGATATGAATCCTATACTTGACAATGACATGGACAGGACAACATCTACCCAAAGGAGTGTGTCCCGAGCCGCCAAACAGCTCCTCACACATGAATTCCCTGAACTTACATGTGTGGAGAACGCTTCATCTCTAGGACAGAGATTACACCTTCTATTCCTCAGTGCACGATAGCTCTTCACAAATAGACTTGTTCTTATTGTCAGGGTGCCAAGTGGGTAGGGTGTCCGATGTCAAGATTTTCCCCCGCACGTTCTCTGATCACTCCCCCCCATGCTGCTGCAGATCCAACTAGGTAACACTCCGGCCGCCCGATCAGCCTGGCGCTTTAAGTCGGAGGCCTTGTCTGACATTGTCTTCAAAGCTGAGATATTATCGGACATAAACACCTTTTTTGAAAACAACAACACGCAAGCCACACCTGAGGGGATCCGCTGGGAAGCATTTAAAGTTTACATCAGAGGGATGTGTATCTTGAGGGAGGCTGGGGTTCTTAAGGCAAGCCCTACACTGCTCCGAAACGAAGCTCAGAATCCTAGAACAACATGCTTCTGCCCCTACCCCGGCCACTCTTGCAAAAATTAGAACAGAACTAGAAAGGTTTGAATCCCACGCCTTGAGCGAGGTGCGTTATTATGCTCGCCCCGTGGCCGCCCGACGGTACGGCAAGGGTGATAGACCTGGCAGAACCCTGGCCAAACTGGTACGTGCGGAAGGTGGCAGATCCCGGATAGATGAACAAGGCAAACGACATTGGTCCGACCAGGCCATAATTGACATCTTCGCTGGCTTCTATGCCAGGCTCTATGGCCCCAACCAGAACACAACGCTCAAGATCTAGACGACATGTTAGAACGCATTCCTATGACCCTTATCTCTCAGAGTACCAGGGAACAACTTGACATCCGGTTCACCCTGGAGGAGATAGTCCAGGTGATCTCTGACCTTCCAAAAAATAAGACTCCGGGTCCTGATGGGCTCACATCTGAGTTCTACCGTGAACACGTCGCTATCCTAACCCCCATATTGCAAGGGGTCGCTATCCTAATCCCCATATTGCACGGGGTCTGGACCGAATCCTTTCGATTGGCCACTCCCCCCACCCCCTCTTTAAGGGAAGCCCTAATCACCGTTCTCCCCTAACCTGGGAAACCCCCAGATGAATGTGCATCCTATAGGCCCCTATCACTTATTATCACGGACATGAACATTTTTGCCAAAATAATTGCGAATAGATCCCTCCCATTTATGCCCCATCTGATCCATGCAGACCAAAGTGGATTTGTTCCAGACCGATCCACTGCTCTCAACATCCGCCGATTATTCAATATAATGTCCAGAATTGACCCAAAGGCGGACGCAGTGGCGGTAACACTAGACGCCCAGAAGGCATTTGACATGGTTTCCTGGAAATACCTATGGGCCGTACTGGAAAAAATGGGAATAGGTCCGAACATGCTTTCCTACATAAAATTGTTATACACTAACCCGAGGGCCAAGGTGCTTGTCCCCCGTTGTGTTACACAGGGGCACCCGTTAGGGATGCCCGTTCTCCCCCATACTTTTTGCGCTCACCATCGAACCCATGGCGGATCACGTCCGAGACAGACATACTCGCAAGGGTATTCGCCTACAGGGCACGCCAGAAATTATCTCATTGTATGCCGATGACGTACTTCTATATCTCAGAGACCCCTCCACACATCTTGACCCGATTACCCGAGACATAACCAAAATAGGAACGTACTCTGGCTTTACCATCAATTATTCTAAATCCGAGATATTCCCCCTTACCGCGGCAACCCAGCAACCAACATGTGAATTTCCCCTACAATGGTCCCCAGGAGGCATTAGGTACTTAGGGGTACATGTTTCACTGACCAATGCCTCCTTACTGGCTGATAATTATGAGGCAACGGCACAGCACATTGAATCTAAGCTGCTCAAGTGGCGCAACCTCCCTCTGTCTCTGGCGGGCAGACTGTCACTAGTCAAAATGATTGCGGTCCCTAAGCGCCTTTACATCTTAGCTAATGTTCCAGTCTGGCCCGGGAAGCAATATTTTAAGAGACTCCACGCTGCGTGTGCCCAGTTCCACTGGCATTCTGGGGCAGTCCGGAAAAAGCGGTTACACATGACCCCTCCCTATGATAATGAGGGTTTCTCAGCCCCAGATCTTACCCTATATTGGATTGCGTCACAGGCCCATCACGCCACACATTGGTATGCACACCTGAACCCACCTCCACACATCAAATTGGAGGAACTGGCGGGGGACGGGACTAACATTATGACCCTGTTGTTACAGCATACGTTCCAGACCGAAGCACCTGCAGACCCCGTGGCCACTACGATTAGAGCATGGAATATGATTTTGAACCCAGCACAAGGGCACCGCCAATACTATAAATGGCTACCCTTACGCCAATTCCCAGAACTCTCCCCCACGCACGATAATTTTATCCAACACTGGGAAGCCCTGGGATACCGAGCACTCGCAGACCTGTATCCAGATGGTAAATTCATTACTCCCCAAACATGGAGACCCGGGCACTCTAACTCAGCGCTTGAGCTACTACAATACTTTAGGCTAAGGGCGGCGGTCCGTGCAATATGGCCGTCATACCCAGACGAACCCCCAGATTCGCCCGAACTCCAATACATAGCAAACTCCACAGGTAGTAGGGGTATAGTGTCCTCCCTGATCTAAAATGCAGCTAACAAAGTGAGAGAACACGTCCCTCAAACCACGGGAAGCTTGGGCCAGAGAGCTGGGAATGGAAATCACTGATGGCATGTGGTACAACATGTGTGCGCACACGCGCAGAGTCTCCCCAAGTACTAGATTCCGCTGCATACAATATAAATTACTCAATAGACTTTATTAGACACCGCTCAGAGTTGCGAACTTCACACGCTCCACTACCCACAATTGCCCGAAATGCAGCTCTGAAGAGGCAGATCATATGCACATGTTTTGGTCCTGTACTGCGCTGAGGGCGTTCTGGCTGGAAGTAACGAGAGCGCTCACAGAGGTAGTTGGTTCCCCAGTAGACCTCGACCCGCTGGCCCTGTTTGGAATATGGTCTGGTGAAAAAGCTAAAAAAATATCTAAATTCTTAAATGTGTGTGCTATTGTTGCTAAAAGATGTATCTTGCAAGTTTGGAAAAGCTGCTCCCTGCCCCCCCCCACCTTTGGAATGTGGTTGAAGGCCCTCACCTGGGTACAAACCTGTGAGGAGGAGTATATCGGATCCTTGCCCATGCCGTCTCGTCTAAAGAATGTGTGGACGGAATTCTGCACCTATCTGAACAATAAAGATGAGGTTGAGTGGGGCCCCGATCCCCCGCCAGATCAGCCGGACACACTACCATAAATACTAAACATCTTGCCTCCCCTCGAGTTGTCAATACCCCCCCACCCTGGAGCCGTCTCAAAATGTATGATATAATTCCCAACTGTGCTGTTGCTGTGATTTTTGAGTATCTCTGTACAAATGTGCTATTCCTGTCTTAACTTTCTGCCAATAAACAAAAGGTTAAAAACATTTTTTTTTTAAAGTTTCCTATCCTCAAGAGCATCACAGAAATGGCGATCCTTGATATTCAGGAGTTCACACCCATAGAGGTTAACTGGCAAAACTTTCCCTTTATAAAACTCAATGAATGGTTTTAATGAGAAGGCACATAGTTTACTTTTTACTACCATCAAAAGTGAGGTGCATGAGCGTATTTTCTCGTCAAGGTGTGCTTTCCGGTTTTCAAGATGCTCAGATTATAAATCCCAAGTAGCATATGGATTCAACTTTCTTGATAGGTGTATTATTCAATTTCCAGGTGAAGCTCTTTAGCTTCCTGCGTGTCGTATCGGTGAAGACGTAAAATGTACTCAAGTTTATTTGTAAATGATTTTCCTTTAGATCATTTTCTAGACCTTCTAATTGCTGCTGTAATCCCAGTTATGTGTAATCCATAATTAAGTCATCAACATATGCTAAACACCTCATTTTCAAACTAGAAAGATTGGACCTGAAACCTCCCACCTTCCCCATTCTTTACTCTTAGCCGATAGATCTGCTAAATATAGATTGAATATTGTGTGGTCGAGTATGCACCCTTGACGTACACCATATTTTAGGGGGATCTTTCAAGATAATTCACCCTGCATGTTGAGTCTAACTTTGGTCGAATTGTTTCAGTACAGAAGTTGGATCAAAGATAATAGGCCAGGATCTATCCCCTACTTTACTATTGATGCTATCAAAAGCACCGGACAGATCCACTGTGGCCCCATAAAGTGAGCCGCCCATGGGCCAATATCTGACACACGCTGTCAAAGTGATCCCGCTTACTAATGTTCCACTTAGTCTCCTAAACCCAGTTTGCAGCAGGCTTAAACTGTTTGATCCCTCTGCCAAGCGAGTTTGCCAAGGAGAAGTGTTGCAAATACTTTGGAGGTGGTGGCGCCATGACCTCCAGTCTGGCTTCAGGGTTGCCAGAAGCACGGAAACTGCTCTCCTGAGCACCCATCAAGACCTGCTCTCTAATCTGGACTCTAATCTTCCTTCTGGCCTCATTCTCCTTGATCTATCCTCTGCTTTCGAGACGGTCAACCATGCCATCCTGCTCAATTGCCTCAGTGAAAACCTGGGCATCACTGATCAGGCCCTGGCCTAGTTGACCTCCTTTCTCACAACCCTCTTGGGTCCAACTTGGGTCCTTTCTCTCTTCTATTTCTCTCTGCCTATGGTGTTCCCCAGGTGTCTAACCTCTCTCCCTGGCTTTTCAACCACTACCTGGCACCTTTTGCCCACTGCATTGCTACTTTCTGGCCTGATTTTCAATGTTATGTGTATGACACCCAGCTCTTTCAGGCTCCCCTCAGCCACCTCTGCTCCTTTGCTCATACCAGGCTGTACGCAATTCAGAAATGGTGCGCTGCCGATGATCTGACTTTATGCCAGTAAGGCTGAGATCCTCCTCATTGGGACACATGCTCCCTCCTTTCTGCTCTATCTGGCTGCCCACTCTGGGCCCTCTTCGTGCTCCATTCTGTGAGGCTAAGAACCTTGGTGTCATCTTCAACTTAACTCTTTCCTTGTCTCCTCACATCTCTGATGTCTCTAAGAAGTCTAACTATCAGCTGCACATTCCTTATCTCACTTCCCCCAGAAGCTCGCGCTCTCTCCAGAGCTCTGGCCTGTCTAGGCTGGGCTACTGCAACAGCCTCTGTCTAAATCTGCCTGCTTCTACCCTTTGACCATTACAACTTATTCTGAAGCCGATTGTGAGACTTGTCCTTGGCCTCAAGCCCATGGATCGTATCTCTCCAACTCTGCAATCTGTTCACTGGCTCCCCATGGCTGCAAGAGTCAAGTTAAAGACCCTTTGCATCGACCACAAGGATTTCTGGGCCCTGGGACAGCTCTAGTCCAACTTTCTCTCCCAAAACACCTTTCTTCTAGTGCTCTCCGCTCATCCACCTCCAACTCTGAGGGTCAGACACTTTTCCACGCAGAGAGTTGGGGGCAGATCTCTCTCCTTGGCTGGGGCCTCCCTCTGGAACAGCCTCCCTGCCTCTCTCAAACTTGAGCAGAACCACCTCGAGTTCCGGAAGCAACTTAATACCTTCCTCTATGCTTCTGCTTTCTCTCCTACTCTCACCTGCTGATTTCCCTGACTGCTCCGCACGCTGGCCACCTGGTTACTGTCTGAACTCTGGCCAGGCTCCTGCATGTCCAGTTGCCCCTGTACTGTCTCCGGGATCTCTCAGCACTTAAGGGTCTGTTCCTGCAACCCTACAGTCCCCTTTCTCTGCACTTATGAGCAACCCGCTGGCTGCACTTCTTGAGCTACCTGCACATCACCTTTCATGCCTGGCACTTCTCCCCTTCCTCTTACCTGCACTTGCGCCATCTGAATGACACAAGGCCTAGTAAATTGGTGGAACTTGTTTTTCATACCTGTTAAGAGTCCACCCTTTTTTGCCAGGATTGAAAACCCATCACACGTGGGATTGCTCCTCATCCATGTCTCTTGCGGGTGTGGGGTAGTATTAGGTCAGTCGTCTAGAAAATGTTTCTTTACGTTGCTTAAGAATTACTTGTGGCCACGTGAGTTCCAGCTTACCAATCGGGGTCTGTCTTTAGAATCCAGGATGCCTACCTATCGAGATGGGAAAGGTTGAAGCAAGCCAGCCCCAACTGGTACTCCCGACTTTATTGGAGGTGCAGTTTTCTTGGCCCCGATCAAAGTAACATTTGATATTAATGATTGGCTGTTGTAAGGCATTTGTAGAGTCCTCCCCTCAGGTCGTTTTATATCATTCAAAGCCCTTCAATAGAAATTCCACTTGATTCTGGACACTAGGCTTTCAATTATTTTTGAGTGAAAATGAACAGCGAAGTGTGCGTAATCAAATAAGTGCACAAACCTTTGGTTACTCGATCTTATAGATGTAAGATCCGGGATAGCCGAAGGCAACTCAAATACTCTTCGATTTATTGCGAGGATCCATTCTTCTTCAAACACTGATTAGAAGATCAGGATAGAACTGTTTTCTCTACTCTGACTCTAATGGCGAGCAATTGATAGGTGTTCGACATCAATGTTTGATGGGGCCAAATAGATGAACGACCATCGTCTTGAGTAGCTTTATTGGTTCAAGCTGTTTTTGGGCGGCTCGTTTCCCATGGATCATCGTGAAGATCGGAGGAATTCTGCATACAAGGTGATGACATTCCATTGTGTGCTCAGATTGTGCTTCTGGGTTTTTGCTTCCCCTTTGTTTTTGTGCGCACGATGGACCTGGGTGCTTGCTCAACTTGTCCTTTGTTACAGTCCCAAGCAAACTGACTGGGCATTAAGGGCGCTGTGTTGATGGTGAACTGTTTACTCTTTGAAGCAGTTTTGGTAGTTTCCTTCGAGGAAAAAACGCCCTTTTTTTTTTCCTTAGGACGACGATCAGGCCCCTTGTTGTGAACCACCCTATTTGCTGCAGCCGCATGTTTTCGCAGAAATGTCTGCGATCCTTTAGTTCTGGATTTCAATTTGGCCTTCATATTCTTGGATTTCTTTTTTTTTTCTTTTTAGTGAAGTAGTGCTCAAGTCAATAATTGTAGGTTCAATGCTCGCAGATATACCTGCATTTTGTGTGGCCTCCTTTGTTTTTATGTTCAAGATTGTGGAGTTATCTGCACAATTTAACTAGTGGATTGAAGACTAACACTTAATTTTCAGTGTTAAGGATTTGTTGCCCTTATTGAATGAAATTTCTCATATGCCTGAATTTGCTCTCACTTCATATGCTATAGTGACATATAGGTGAATAAAGGATTGCAGAACTAAGTTTAGGGCTCTCAGATAACTGAAGTGTCAAATTTTTCCCCAGAGGTACTTGTAAAGGGCTGCACCTGTGTAGTGTTAGAATTTCCTGTAGGCGGATTGCAAAGACTCTGGAAGTGCTTCAGCAATAGTTTCTTGTGTTCTAAACGAGGCAGGGGATATGCTCAGTCGATTCCCCCTATGGCTTCAATAGCCTGGATTTTACTTTCCAGGCTAACGCAGGCTTCAAATATAGATGTATTTACTTCCTGCTCCATCTGTGAAAGGACGGATCCATAGATGTTGCAGTAATTTGCAGTCGTATTGACTCCCAAAACCAGTTCTTTGTCGCCGCTTAGCTCATCGGTATGAAGTTTGACTTCCTGGAAAGAACGCTGAAATGTATCCCTTTTGAGGGCACCGTCTGTCTGCTCGCCGGAAAGAATGGAAGCAAACTGAACTATTACCAAGTGCAACACTTCTGGTTCTTAGCGGGTATCTTTTGTTTTTACCTGGCCTATTACACCTGAGGCGAAACGCCACCTATTACAGATGAAAGGGGGAACCATGCAGTCTCTGGAAATACTAGGTGGGAAGGTGCACGGTCGTGTTTACACACAAGATTAAACTTGCACACACGTGCTGATGTATATTAACTCCCAGCAGAGCCAAGTCTTACTGTAATGGACTTCCAAGGAGTCGATCATATTTCATCGAAGAGCAAGCCAGTAAAGCGTTCTGCAGGACAGCATTGGTACTGAACAGTCGCAACAGCCGATCACTTCGCAGACTGCAGACCCCTCGCAGACTCAGTAAGTTGTAGATTATGTTCACCTTCCACAAACAGCAACTGAAGACAGACCGACAAGGGATCACCGCCAGACTGCAGACCACTGCAACCACCATGTTTAATGAAGTTTAATTTATGTAGCATGTTTTCTGTGCAAACCTTCCTTCAAATGGATTGTGTCCTTCCCTGTATTTGTCATTTTTGATGTTATCCAGCTTCAGCAACATTTTTGTTGGCAGCAGGTGCAGTGCGTCGACGTCCCTCGAAGACCTCTGTCTCGTGGATGATGTCATCAAAGGCCTATATAGCACACGCAGAGCCCATTGGCCTAAGTTCCTTTTTTCCGTTACAGCTTTAGCTTGGAAGATATACGGCGTGTTTCTTCATCACTTTATTACGAGCTTCAATATAATTTCGAGAGAGATTGAGATGTTTTCTTCATCGACACAGACAACCCGAAAACCGGGTTCAAAAAATGTTGCTATTGTGGGTTGAAAATATCTTTGACTGATCCCCATCGTATCTGTTTGTGGTGCCTCGGAGCAGACAGAACACCTCAAACTACTCCAATTGCCAGTCCATGACTGGAAAAGCCTTGAAGGAACGAAAGGGGAAGTTAAAGGTAGGTTGAATCCCTAAATATCCCACCCCGACCAAGAAACCTTCGACTGACGAGTCGAGAGGCGACTCCTCAGAGGAAGAAGGCCAAGCGGTTGAGATCGAAGAGTGGATCCCACCATCCTTCTTCGTCGAAGAGAAGGCACCGTAGGTCGCCTTTGTAAACTTTGTCACCAGACGCTTCCCCCGAAAGGGTTTCTTGCCCAACCGAAAAGTCCACTCCAGCCGAGTGGGAGGCCTTCAGAGCAGAGATGCTCAAGGTATTTGAGAAACAAAAGCCTCCAAGCCATGCTACTACCGCACCTTGGAAAGAAGCCGGGAAGTAAAGAGCTAGACCTAAATCCTGTGCAACCTCTAGCCCGGAACGAAGGCCGGATCCGCAGAGAGCCGTTGAGGCCTTGATCGGATGAAGTCTCGTCAAAGGATCAGTCGAGCCGGAAGCATAAGTCGAGGTTGTCGATGACATAGTCAGCTGTGCCATCGACGTCGAGCGCCCCACTATAATCTATGGCACCAATGTAGAAAGTTTTGACGACTCTTCCAGCGTCTAACCCATTATTTGCAAAATCCCTAATCCCTCAGAATTTATGTACTATTACCCAGGAAAGACTAAGTCATTCTTCCATTTATGAAGAAAATTGGCAGTTTGATGAGGCTATAATTGGATTCCAATTTGGTACGCCAAATGTACCTGAGTTTTATTGCAGAGGAGTCAAGGTTGGGGGACCTCTGACAACCTACAGACTGCAGGTGGGGTGGTTACCTCGCCTGATTTGGAGTTTGGGAGTCCAGAGGCTGGAGAGCATGCAGATGCGTTCTACACACAACTCATGTCTAAGCTAGTGAACTACATTGGGTGGAGTAGGCCTCCATTGCCATTTGAACAAGATGATCTAACGGACATCATAGATAAAGGTCCTCAGTCAGATCCCATATTACTATTTGATATTGCCTTGCAGAAAATGCTTGCAATGAATTGGGAAACACCGGAGACCATCTGGTTGTTAATAACAGAGAAGTACCACCCTTCTAGTAGTGACCCTGACTACCTGTCGAAAAAACCCCACTCCAGAGTCTGGTGGTGCAGGCAGCTACTGCAACATCTAATAAAGCAGCTTATCCTACCATCGCTCAAGATAGGGACGACAAGCGAGTAGATGGATGGGCAAGGAAGGTATTTTCCGCAGGGAGTATGGCACTCAAATCTGCAAACTCCACATGTGCCTTCACAAAGTTTACGTTCACTCTATGGGATTGCATTTCACATTCCTGAAATGGATGAAAGAGACGGGTTCTTAGCCATAGTTGGAGACTGCAAAGAAGCCATGTGCGAGTCTCTTCTTTCAGGTTTGGATTCTGCTGATGGCATCAGCAGAGCCATGGAAACCAGCACCATTATGCACAGTTTTGCGTGGTTGCAGAAGTCTGGTTTCGCACCGGATGTGCAGTCCAGACTTCTCAACATGCCCTTTGAGGGGTCTCACCTTTTTGACAACAAGGCTGACTAGAGTTTTGAGGTTGCAGACCAAGAAGGCGGCAGCCAAATCTTTAGGCGCCACTATTTGGCAACCTCGGCCTTTTCGATCTAGTGGAAAATCTTGGAGGGGTAGATCTTTTCGCTACTACTCCTCAGTTGGAAGGGCGAGAGGAATGGCCACTCAAAGGAGCCAAAGAAGATTTCCTTGTGGTGGATGAGGAAGGGGTGCAAAGCCAGCTCAATCAGCGGCTTCTTAACCATCTGCCACTGCTAAACCTCTCTGAGGTTCTTGGGTCCTAGTTCACAAGTCGGGGCAGACTGTCTCAGCATCTAGAAGAATAGCGAGACATTACTTCAGATGCTTGGGCCTTGGTAACCGTAGCCCATTGTTACTGCCTCCCTTTTATACAGAGACCTCCGAAAGATCCACTGCGGAACCACTCTTTAAGGATACCAGATCCGCCCATTGTGCCAGAGTTTTTAACACTGCTAGAGAAAGGCGCTATAGAACCAGTAGCAGAGTAGCAGTAGCGGAGAGGGACAAGGGTTGGTATTCCACTTATTTCCTAATACCCAAAAGGACGAGGACTGAGACCCATCTTGGTCTTCAGATACTTGAAAAAGTTCCTCAGGAAGGACAAGTTCAAGATGGTCGCACTTTCTCAGATCCTTCAGGCCCTCCAACTCCAGGATTGGTTGGCGTCATTGGACCTTCAGGGTGCTTATTTTCATGTGCCAATCCAGCACAAGCACAGAAAATGCCTGAAGTTGGCAGTTCTCCTTATTTTCGAGTTCTGCCATTCGAGCTGACCTCCGCCCCAAAGGTTTTCACCAAACTGATGGCGGTGGTGACAGCGAGTCGCAGTAGAGGGGAGAGGGGGGATTCATGTCTACCCTTACCTGGACGATTGGCTGATCAGGGTACGTTCTCTAGAATAAGTCCTGGGTCATCTCAACGTCACCTGCCACTCCCTTCACAGACTGGGCTTCTCCCTCAATTACAAGAAGTCCCATATGACACCTCAGAAACTGCAATTCATCAGAGCTGTTCTGGATACATCCTTGGGAAAGCGCACGCCACCCAAGGTGAGGACTCGAGACATTCTTCAGATAGTCACCAAATTTCCAAGTGCCCAGTGCCTCCCGGCCTTCGATTCTTTTTGAGGTTGCTCGGCCTCATGGTATCCTGCATACTTCTGGTGCCAGAGGCCCGCCGGATAATGAGATCCCTTCAATGGGCTCCAAGAGCTCCATGGTCCCAGTTATCAGGAAAGATGTCGGACCTACTTCAGTTTCCAAGCAGGGTCGCACATCCTCTTCTCTGGTGGTCCTACGAGGACAACATTCTGAAGGGAGAACATTTTTGGCAACCATTGCTGGAGATGACCGTAGTAACGGACGGCCAACTCACGGTTTGGGGAGCCCACACCAACGATCTGACAGTCAGCTGTCGTAGGTCTCCATCGGAGTCCAAATAACTTGCCAATCTTTTGGAGCTGAGGTCAATCAGACTAGCGCTGGAGGCCTTTCTGCCCTCTATATGGGGAAAGAATGTCCTGATAATGTTATGTTACTTTGCATTTATATAGCGCTTTATATACCATTGGTATGGTCTGAAGGCGCTGGTAGGATGAACGCCCTTGGGAACTGAAGTTCAGGACAGTAGAGAGATTAGAGAGAGTCAAAGGTACGTGTGAGCACCGGATATGTGTGCAGCTGATGTGGTGTTCGTATAATAGCTGCTTCTTAGCAGTAGGTGTGGTGGTTGAGATATCAAGAGTATGTGTTCGTCCTGGCAGGTTTTATCCAGACCGATTGTGGCTGCGTTAGGCCTGAGGAGAACGCCTGGCTGGGGTTGTGTAACCAGCAGTGTTTAGATAGAGTGATGAGTATGTGGCAGATGTTGGTATGAGAACAGTTATAACGAATGGTGTCATAGTATCTCTGTGTTCTAGTTGAATGGTGGTGTAAAGAAGAGAGTAAGCGTGGTGATGGGTTACATCTTCTTCAATGTTCTAAATTCAACTTGGCACAGAGATGCTTATTAGGCACACTTCTAAATTCAGCCCGGGCACGCCATCAGGCGCACCTCCAAATTAAACTATGAACAGAGAGACTTTTAGGGACACTAGTCAGTTCAACTAGGGCACGCTATAAGGGACACCTCTACATTCAACTTTGTACAGTGAGGCCATCAGGGAAACCTATACATTAAACTTTGCACAGTTAGGCTATCAGGGAGACCTCTACATTCAACTTTGTACAGTGAGGCCATCAGGGACACCTCTACATTCAACTTTGTACAGTGAGGCCATCAGGGACACCTCTAAAGTCAACTTTGCACAGAGAGGCTTAGTAGGCACACGTCTAAATTCAAGTAGGGCACGTTATTAGGCACACTTCTAAATTCAACTTTACACAGAGGGGATATCAGGCACACTTCTAAATTCAACTTTGCACAGAGGGGCTTATTAGGCACATTTCTAAATTCAGGTAGGGCACGCTATTAGGCACACTTCTAAATTCAACTTTACACAGAGGGGATATCAGGCACACTTCTACATTCAACTTTGCACAGTGAGGCCATCAGGGACACTTCTAAATTCAACTTTGTACAGTGAGGCCATCAGGGACACCTCTAAAGTCAACTTTGCACAGAGAGGCTTAGTAGGCACACGTCTAAATTCAAGTAGGGCACGTTATTAGGCACACTTCTAAATTCAACTTTACACAGAGGGGATATCAGGCACACTTCTAAATTCAACTTTGCACAGAGGGGCTTATTAGGCACATTTCTAAATTCAGGTAGGGCACGCTATTAGGCACACTTCTAAATTCAACTTTACACAGAGGGGATATCAGGCACACTTCTACATTCAACTTTGCACAGTGAGGCTATCAGGGACACTTCTAAATTCAACTTTGTACATTGAGGCTATTAGGCACACTTCAAATTTCAACTTTGCACAGTGAGGCTATCAGGGACATTTCTAAATTCAACTTTGCACAGTGAGGCTATCGGAGACATTTCTAAATTCAACTTTGAATGACGAACAACACAGTGGCCATGTACTACCTCAACAGAGTAAGAGGTGTAGGGTCTCTATTACTGTGCAGAGAGGCAATGCAGCTCTGGTACTGGGCAATACAAGAAGGAATCTCACTATCGGCAGTTCACCTAGCCGGAGAGGAGAACACGGTGGCTGACGCTCTGAGCAGGCAGAGCGCAGTCTCCTACAAGTGGCAACTAGTTCAGGAAGTATTAAGAGATCCTCACCGTTTGGGGAACGCCTCAGTATCAACCGTAAGTATGAACTGTACTGCTCCAGGGAATTTACTCCAAGACGAGCTCTAGGAGACGCGTTTGTGGTGGACTCGGAATCTCCACTCCTGTACGCCTTTCCTCCAGTCCCTGTCATTCCTCATGTGATCAGAAGTTGAGAAGGTTTGGGGAACACATGATCCTAATTGCCCCGTATTGGGCCAGGAGGACGTGGTACCCAGACCGTCTGGACATCTCCATCTGTCCTCCGATGCGTCTTTGTTAGGCAAGATTGTATGCAGTACCCTGTGGAAGACTGCACCAGCCTTGACCTCTTGGCAATAGTGAACCCAACCTTTGGTATAAGCATATGCTACACAGGTTGGTAGAGTGACTGAGCAGCCAGGCTTATGTTAATGTTAAAGGACATTTGTACCGCGCACTATCACCACCAGAGTGCTCCCCTGGCGCTCTGGCAGCTCTGAAAGAGGAGGGGAGGTTGAGTTAGTGGGAGGAAGCAGGAAAAGTGCAAGAGAGCAGTGATGTGCTGTTGGTGGCCTCAGCCCGGTGGGTCCGTTGGCTGGGCCTGGGGTGTTTGCGGCCGGTAGTCGTGTTCTGTTGTGCAAGTCTGTGTGTTTTTGTTTTGTTGTTGCGTAGTTGTAACATGTAATGTTGTATTTTTTTTAAGATTCTGATGACCGGAGTGATAGATGTTGAAATCTAGTGGAGATAGTGAGGATCCTTGTGGCACTTCAAACCTTTCAAATCCACTCCACCTGTGGAGTGGATTTGAAAGGTTTGATCCATACGGTTTCTGTTCTGTCTGCTAGGTATGATGTGGTCCAGCGTAGTGCTGTGTCTGTTATGCCTATGTCTTCTAGTCTTTTGGTCAGGGTGTCGTGGCTAACTGTGTCAAAGGCTGCAGAGAGGTCGAGCAGAATAAGGGCTGAGGTAGTGTTTGAGTCTGCGTTAGTTTTGAGGTCGTCCCAGATGGATAGTAGTGCTGTTTCCGTTCCTCTTGCTGGTCTGAAACCGACTTGAGCTTGGTCCAGCAGGTGGTGTTTTTCTACGTGTTCTTGGGTTAGTTTATATACGTAGGTTTCTAGACGTTTTGCTGGGTAGGGGATGTTAGAGATCGGCCTGTAGTTGGAAAGGTCATCTACGTCACCGCTTGTGTTTTTCAAGAGTGTCTTGATGTATGCTGATTTGAAGATCCTCGGTACAGTCCCTGTGCTAGTGATAGATTTAGAAGGTTTCTGTAGTGTTCTGCTGGCGATCCTTGCGCGAGGATTGATTTGTAGATGTCTGGGGGGACAGGGGTCCATGGGTGATCCCGCTTTCTTGCTTCGTTTTACCAGCATTGCGAATGCCTCTGCTGATATTTCAGGAAAGCTTTGGAGTTTGTGCTGTGGTTCCGTGTTAGGTTTGTTGGGTTGTATTTTGTGGTTAGTTGGTTGGTCCCTTTTGTATGGTTTGTCGCATGTCATTGATTTTTTTTTTTTTTTTTTTGTGTTCTTGCCAGGTTGTTGCATAGTTTTTCTGAGGGGCTTGGGGTGTTATCGCAGCCTGGTGGGTTTCTCATTTCTTCAATGATGCTAAACATTTCTTTTTGTGTGTTGGAGGTATTGTTGATTCTGTCATCGTAATGTCTTCTCTTTGCCTTTTGAATTTCCTCCTTGTATGCGCGGATTTGTTTCTGGTACAGTGTTTATTCCCCTGGGTTGTATTCTTTCCTCCATTCCAATTCCATCTTTTTGTTTTCCTTTTTCATGGCGTTTAATAGTGGGGTGCACCATTTTGCCATTGCTCTTTTTATTTGATGGGGTGAACGGTTTTTCTGGGGCGATTTTGTCTATAGTATCGGCATTCCATTTGTGTAGTATCCCCGCTTTCCCGTCTAGGTCAGCTAGCTCTAGTTCTATAGTTGAGGGTTTTGTTAATTCCAGTTGTTCGAATAGGTTGCTTTCTTTGACGTGTTTCCAGTTTCTTTTGGTGGTGGTTGTGAGTTTCAGATGTTGGATGTAGGCTTGAGTAGGCAGAGTGATCACGAATGGGATGAGATGGTCGCTCCACAGTATTTGTATTGGTGGTACAGTGGTGATTAGTTTTTCTTTGGCGAAACTTGTGTCTAGGGTGTGTCCTGCCAAGTGCGTTGCTCCTTTGACTAGTTGTTGTAGTTTCATGGTGCAGAGTTGTTCAATCGGTGAGTTTTGGGAGTTGGTTGGCTGTCATCAAACAAGATGCTGAAGTCCGTCCCCCAGGATGATTAGGTGTTCGTGGTTGATGGCTAAGTTGGTGATGAATTCTATGAAGTTGTCGACGAATGTTGCATCGTATGTCGGCGGTCTGTATACCAGGATGAATGTGATGTTGGTTTTTGGGCTCGCTGTTGGGTGTATTACCATGGTTTCGCAGTTGAGGATGTTGAGCGGTTCGTCAGTTTTTATTTTCAGGTGTTCTTTGAATGCTATAGCAATGCCTCCTCCTTTTTTGTTTTTTCTGTTTATTTGCAGGCATTTGAAGTCTGCTGGAAGGCAGCTTTGGAGTGTGATTTTGTAGTTGTCGTCCAGCTAAGTTTCTGTGATGAACAGGATGTCAATGCTGTTGTCGTTAAGTAGGTCGAAGATCTGAGTGTTTTGACATGGATCTTGCGTTTTATTAGATTGCAGTGAAGTTTGGAGGTATTATTTGGTTTGGGCTTTCTTGTCGAGGTCGTCTTCTGCTCGGTGTTGAGGTTTCCTTCCTGGTCGATCACTTATTGGGCTGTGGGATTCGGGGTGTCAGCGTCTTCGAAGAATTCTTCTAGGTTCTGTCTTGGTTTTCTTTTTTTTTCATCGAGTTTGTCTTCCAGGAGTTGTGGTTGTTGATTGGAAGTTCCTCTTGCTTTGGTGATGTAGGGATGTTATCGTGTCGGTCGTCTGTTTGTGGTGTTCATCCTTCTTCTACTTGCTTGTGTTTGGTTGTTTGATGTTGCTGCTTCTGACGTTGAGTTGGATTGCTGTGGTGGCCAGTTGTCAGCGAGGTATGGAGTTAGGTAGAGGGATTTGTCTCTTCTCTCAGTGTTGGTTCGATTTGTGTTCCTGTCTGTGGGGGTCCATTCTATAGTTGTCGTTCTTAGTTGCTGTTCTGGAGTGTTTGTTCTTTCTTCTCTTCGTCTTTTCCTTGTAATGGGTCGTTTGCGCGGCTTTATAAGATTGAGAGTTGTTTAGTGTTTGTTTGGTGACGTCTAGTTGGGAATCACAAAATGCAGTTTCGGCCCAGCTGACCTGCTAAGTTGTTACACCTGTACAGTGGGAGAGAGGCCTATCAAACTTGAGGCACCTGTACAGTGGGAGAGAGGCCTATCAATGTGATTTAGATAATACAAAATGCAGTTTGGGCCCAGAGGCCCTGCTGAGTCTTATAAACCTGTATAGTGGGAGACAGGCCTATCAATGCAATTTGGAGATCACACAATGCAATTTGGGGCAACGGGGGTGATCACATTGTTAAACATTGGTTTTGCCAAGTGGTCAGGTTTCTAGGGTAGAGTTGTACCTCTCCCCAAACCAAGCCACCCTACCTTACTGGTCCTTGTAGTTGCTAGTTGACGGCTGGCCACTTGCTTCCCCTGCAGACACCTGCTGACACTTCCTGGAGCCGCCTCTGTTGCAGCCGCCCTTGGCCTTGGGGCCCTTAGCCACAGGGCTGCACGGGCAGAGGACTGCCCTGGGAGGACCCATGATGAACGGCTCGAGGCCCAATCAGAGCAGGGATGGGCGGGTCGGGAGGCGGGAGGGGACAGAGACCAGGAAGAGGATGCAGGGTGGGAGAGGGACGCTTTGGGCGCCATGCGTCTTTGTTAGGCAAGATTGTATGCAGTACCCTGTGGAAGACTGCACCAGCCTTGACCTCTTTGCAATAGTGAACCCAACCTTTGGTATAAACATATACTACACAGGTTGGTAGAGTGACTGAGCAGCCAGGCTTATCTCAGGAGAGGTCCATGTGAGCTGTAGGGTTATAACCTAGAGATTTACAGTGACAAGTATCCAAATAAACACTTACACTCATGGTTTCTTGATTATTATTAATTTAAGTCAGTTGCATAATCCTTCTTTAGAATGGAGCAAATATATGTAACACAAAAATATACTTCAAAATACACACTCGGTTTCTTTAAATCAGTAGCTACCCATTTGGGAGGGCACACAGATACTTCCTACAGCCTGAGGTGACTTAAATAACTAGGACACTGTGGACCTTGATATATCACTGGCACATTTAGAGCAATACTGAGTGTCAAAAGGAAAAGATGAGGGAATGAAACAATGGTTAACAAATATTCTTAAGAAGGGACGTACTTTTGAACCCCCAATGCAAAGTAAATTAACCCTTTCCCAGCTACACAAGTTATAGAATGTGTGACTTTTGTTGAGGGATAGTTAAAGCATAAAGTCAGAGGTAGGAAGAGTCTTTCAGGGAGCCAGGACAGCCAATGGTAATTGAGCAAAAGTCTAGGTGAGCTGAAGAACTTCTTGCAGGTAAGTAAAACGTCTTGCACAATGTTAGTCTTTGTAGAAAATGAAATCACTGTAGGGCCACAAGCTGGGAGGCTTGTGAGGGGCAAAGCGGCAAGCCTCTCTGCAAAAGCAACCAAGACAAGTCTCAACTGAGAGCTAGCAAGGCTACACAAAAAGAGGTAAGTGCCCCTTAGTTTTACAGTACCTTAGGTCTGAAGAAATTGGTTCCAGCTGGCTTCTTTTCTAGTTGTACGTCTGCAGATCCTGTTGTTCCTGGGCCTCCGTCGTGGGGACATGAGGGAGGACGTCTGGGGACTCCTGCACTACGAATTGAAGGTCGGTGGCAGCAATGGGCTTACTTCAGATCGGCAGCATTTTGCGGTTTCAGCTTCTCGCAAATAGCACCACCGTGTTTCTCTGATACCTTATGGACTTTCCTCGCATCGGCGGTCCAGCACTCTTGAGGGGGCTCAGGCTTGGTTAGTCCTGCTTCATTGTAGTCTGGAAGATCTTCCTGAAGCTCAGGTCCGACTTAGACGACACACTGGATTCTGGTGTTCCTCTCCGTGGCAATCAGTGCCTGCAGCAACAGTGGAAGAACAGCCAACTGCGAGAGGATTTCCAGATGAGCTTGTCTTGGGGTCGATTTGGTCCCACCAACCCAAAGGGAGTCGTACTTCACAGGGCACTCCAGTCGAGGCGAATTTGGAGCTTCAGCACTGCAGCAGGGCTTCACCGGGCAAACCAATGGTCCCGGAGTTGCAGCAGGCCTCTCTTCCAATTTCATCTTCGGATTCCTTCGTCCAGTGGTCGACTCTGCCTTCCAAGCAAAAACCCTCGCCTTTTATGCATGTTTCTACCATTCATTCGCAGCCTAGCTGTCCCTCACACAGCAAGGTGGCTGTCCTCCGAGGACAGGTAGCCAGTCACCTTTGGGTGCATTTCGGTGACCAAGGGGATTAAGCACAAGGAGTTTTGGGCACCTCCCTCGCTTCCTGCCAGACAGACACGCTGGAGCTAGAGGCAGGCTTCACCAGTGAATCCCGCCAAAGACGAAATGAACAAAGGGACCAAACCTGGTTTGGCGCGCAGGGTAGGTCTCAAGAAGGACCTTTCCAACAAGAAATGGCGAAAAAAGAAGACTGGGGCCATTTTGACAAATTTGGCACCCATGGGTGCTTTGCTGCAATTGCAGCCCGCTGTAGAAACACACAACGGTAGGAAAAAGTAAACCACTGCCACCGGCCATTAACAGTATAAAGGGTAACATAAAAATGTTACATGAGAAACTAGATAAAGGCGATACTAAGTAACCCCTCCAGCACCCTATTGTACGATAGTGTGTGCTGGGTCTAGAAAGTTACAAAATGTAAGTAAAGTCAATTTCACTTCATTGCTGTTGGAAACCGTAGTTTAACCATGAGAAGGTATTTAAACCTTTTGGAAATCTGAGAGACCTACCTGTGCCACTGCACTGAAGGTGCTATGTGTCACAATGTAAAGATAATGCCTATGGAGTTTGTCAGTCTCCAAAACCAAAAGAGAAACAGCGTGCAAAGTGTGGGGAAAAAGGTCTCACTCTCTCCAGGATAAAAATTAAAAGTCCTAAAGTCAAGCAAAAAGAGCTAGGGGTCTCTAATGAGACACTGCTGAGGTGGCCCGCGGCGAGCTCCACAATCGCCCGGAAAATCCTACGGAGGCCATGTCGAAGCCTCCATCCCTCTGGCCTCCTCCCTCCCGCCCTCCCCCCGAGACCGGGCAATAAACAAGAATTTGCCACCCCAGCCCGCTGAGGAACTGGAAGACCCCACCCGCTAACAGTCTTCCGTTCATACTACACTGGTATAAAGTTCAAATCTGAGGGCAGCGAGGTGGCCCTGATCACTACTTGTTTGAAGTAGGGCCGTGAACCCCCTTGGTTGGTGGCCACGTGAGTACAGCTTACACCCCCAGGAGACTTCCCAAGTTATGGTTCAAGGGATACATCGGGTTGGGGTTGATGATGCGAGTGGGGGTTGGTGGGAAATTCGAGAAAGGGTTACCCTGGCAATATGCCAGGACTGTTTGGGGAAGTTATAACGTTAAAATCAGAGAGCTGTTTTGTAGCAGGGAATCCGCATTGCTTGGAAATGTGGCAATGCAACAGGCAAACGGATGATTCTATATACGACTATGACACAGGCTAACAAAGGCTTAAATATTAAACTGCAATCCTAGAACATCCGAGGGCTTAACCCGGTTAAAGCCAGGAAGATTGCAGCATATATTGTGCGCCATTACCCCCATATTCTTCTTATACAAGAAACGCATGCATTGGGTAGCGTTAACACCAAATTCCTGCCACGATGGGGCCCCCACAGATACCACACGAAATACTCAGCTCAGTCTAGGGGAGTACTGACACTCGTACATCCCAAGCTGTGCTTCAAGCATCACTCTAGTAAGATAGACCCACAAGGTAGATATGCACTGGTCTGGGGGGAGATAGCGGGGCACCAGATAATACTGATTAACACGTATGGACCCAACGTAGATGACCTGCAATTTTACTGTACAATACTGGATATGTTGTCCACATTGGGGGAGGCACAAATAATCTGGGTTGGAGATTTTAACACAATACTCGACCAATCCCTAGATCGATCGTCGGCCACCCCTAGGGCTTCATCCAAAGCCGCGCTGGTCGTGAAACAATTGATGGAACAGACTGGTATAATAGATGCATGGCGTACATTACACCCATATGAGAGGAAATGTACCTTCTATTCGTCCGTCCACGATTCCCACTCGCGCATAGATTACTGGCTTATTAGTTCGTCCCTAGCTGGAACGGTTTCTGGCTGCGAAATACACCCCCCGCACCCTCTCGGATCACTCACCGATAACACTCGACATTAACCTAGGTGACTTTCCACCTCCAGCTAGAAGATGGAGGATGCCCCCCACGATCCTGAGACCCCCATATTTGTGAAGCCCAACATACTGAAATTTCTGGAACTAAATGAGGGTTCGGTGAGCACCTATGCTACCCTGTGGGAGGCATTCAAGGTCTGGATTCGGGGAACCATCCTTGGCAAGTCCACGGGTATGCAGAAATCTGTGCGAAGGGAACTGGGTATAGCCAAAGCCAAAATAGACCTGTTACAAATTGAATATAGCACCACACTTGATGAGGAAACCCTGTCAAAAATCCACACTACACTAAAGGAATTCAACGAGTTGGCCAATAGGGAAGTCCTATACATGTCTGCCCCAGCTAAAGCCCGTAGATACAGGGAAAGTAATAAGGCGGGCAAATTCCTGGCCAATATCCTTAAAGTCGATAGACATCACAATCCGATCGCCAGCATACAGACACCGGTTGGGGTAACGGTTAATAAAGAACAAGATATTAACTCCACATTCGCTGACTTCTGCTCCTCTTTATACTCTAATCACGATGTAAAAACCAAGGAAGACACATTCAGGTACCGGGATGACTTAGACCTCCCAACATTAACCCCCCCCCGAGACACGAAGCATACTGGATCAACTTATCACAGCTATTAAATCTTTGTCCGGTGGTCGGGCCCCTGGCTCAGATGGCTTGAGCTCTGAATTATATAAGGAATTTCAGGACAAATTAACCCCTTTACCATTGAAAGTGTGGGAGGAGGCTATGGACCGAGGTGTCCTCCCGAAGTCAATGAGCGAAGCAATTATCACGGTCCTCCTGAAACCCCGTAGACCGGCACAAGACATGGCCTGCTAGAGACCCCTTTCCTTAATAAACACTGATGTGAAGATTTTCGCTAAAGTACTAGCCATCTGACTCCTGCCGTACATGCCAATCCTGGTACACCAAGACCAGGCTGGCTTTATTCCAACGAGATCCACAGCCCTGAACTGAAGGCGTCTGTTTGGCGTGATGGCACAGATCGATCCAACATTATAACCGGGGTTGTGGCATTGGACGCCGAAAAGGCCTTCGACTCCGTCTCCTGGACATATCTCTTTCTGGTGCTTGAGCGGTTTGGTCTCGGTCAATGCTTTATTAAATGCGTGCGGCTATTGTATACTCAGCCTTCTGCCAAAGTTCTAACCAATAATACCTTATCCTCCACATTCTTGTTACACAGGGGAACTAGACGGGGCTGTCCCTTCTCACCCATCCTTTTTGCACTTACCATAGAACCAATGGCTGAATATATCCATAAGAACCACTCACATAGAGGTCTCCAGATGACTGGTCCCCCACAGATCATATCACTATACGCGGATTGTATGTCCGAAACCCACAGGAGAATGTGCAACACTTAATGTCAGACATGCATGAGTTCTGATTATTCGGGATACAAAATCAACGTCCCGAAGTCCGAAATATTTCCTCTGACCCCGAATACTGGAGACCTATCCGAGATAAGGGGGTTTAAGCCTGCTCCTACTCAGGTACGCTATTTGGGAATCATGGTAACCAGGGACAAACAAACGCTATACGCACAAAATCACAGTGAACTATTACTAAACCTGACAACCAAGTTCCAGTTGTGGGCTAATCTTTCACTGTCCCTATACGGCTGAGTCGCACTACTTAAAATGGAGGTTCTGCCCAAACTTCTATACTATTTCAACAACATCCCGATCTGGCCCGGTAAGCCCTTTTTTACGAAACTCAAGTCACTCACCTCCTCCTTTATTTGGAATGGGAAGACTGCTAGGATGGGCTAAGATGGTGGAACCATTTTCACAGGGCGGTATTGCTGCTCCCGACTTTGAACTGTATTATTTAACTGCACAAGCACAATTTGCGAAGCACTGGTTCGACCCAGAGGACACGGCCCCACATATACTCCTTGAAAAACACGCCGCCCGTCCCAACGTCATACGTTCCATTATTTTCAATTCCACCTACAAGGACACCTGCCCATTTGACCCGGTACGTACCACCACACACACCTGGTCCAGGATCTATAAAAGGGTTGGCCTTGAGACCCCTTACGACCCGGAGGTCACCTTGTGGAATTTCCCTGGCATTTCCCCAACCTTTGACCGACTAATCCAATTCAAAATCTTAAATCAATTGCACTATTCCCCTGCTTAACTAGTCAAATTCGTAGAAAACTGTACAGAAAACTGTACAGGGTCCTATCCAAAACGTAATGCCCCTAATGCTGGAACGTACCGTATGTAATGGTCATGCCCCTTGATTGTGGAATTCTGGCGGGAGGTGGCGGGGCTCCTTGAGGAAATAACGTTGATCCCGGCGACCCTGTCCCCCTTGAAGTATTTGTTTGGGGACATCGGTAAAGTGAAGGAAACCACAAGTCGACTATTTAATATTTCATGTATTGTTGCCAAACGGTGTATCCTGAAATGTTGGAAATACGCAACTGGACCAACTCGAGCTAATTTCATGAAAGACTTATGTATGGTAAATGATGATGTCGTCCCAAGGACATATGGACACTGTTATGCCTATATTTGTGTAATTTGATGCTTGACGTTGATGTAACACCTACATCCTCGCCTTGATTTGCAGTATTTACCTGTCTATGTGCATATGTGTAACAGAACTATGCTTAAACCACAATGCTATGTTTATGTAAATGGTCTTGCTATGAAGCTGCTCTTTTAATAAATAAAAGTAAAAAAAAGAAGAAAAAGAAAAGGGCAAGGGCACTTCACTCCTTGTCCTTTCAGGTCTCGCCACCATTTGTCTCCGTTTGAACTGCCGTTCCGGAAAAGCTGCTTCCTAGTGTGGTTGGCCTTGCTCAAAATGTGCTCTGGTGCTATGCTTTTTATCCCTGTGAGAAAGAGAAGGGGCCATCAGGTTTATGTAGTTATTGTCGATTGCCTGACCCTTGTGTCGCGACATGTCCGGTAAACGGCTCTGGTGTTATTTTGTTGTCTTTCACAGTGTAAGAAGGTGTTTGTGTCGAAATGGGGGGAGTGGTGTTAGAGTTTGGTAGAGTTTGCGAAAGGAATAGGTGGGGATTGTGGAAACAGTGGTGTTTTGTCAAAGTAAACTGGTAGTTCAGGAAATAATAATTGGAGGGACGTGAAGAAGAATGACCGAGTACTCGGGTAGGCAACAGGAAAACCGGGATCTTGGGAGGTGTAGTTACCCACGGCATAGGGGTTTGGGTTCCTAACTGGTTTCCCATAGGTGGAGGGGTTGTTTTTTTTCTGGTAAGGGAGATTAATTTGGTGGAAGGGCCGTTGATCTAAAACCGCCTACAAAAGCCTCCTGGGCTTCGTCCTCGTCTTCTCTCTTGATGGAATACTGCATCGCAACTGGGGTGTTCCCCCGAGCATAACCCCGGGGTCCCTACCCAGGTGATCCTCCATCGCTCATCCACCCCCGGGGTTGGTATCTGAGAGCGCCAGCCCTTTCCTGGCCACCTGAATAAGGGATTCTCGAGGTCTACTTGGGAGAATACCCTCAGGTTTCTCGCACCAGGTAAAGGCAGAGGCTTTCTGATCCTAACCCTGGGGGTGGTATTAGCAGAGAGGAACACATGGGAGGTGAAACCGGTCAGAGGGAATGGGAGGCCCCCTTGGTTAATTTCCCCTCAAGACCCCAGACTCCTAATTGCCTATTGTAGGAAAGAAGCTGTTAGTTTCATCAACATTTGTGTTGGACTTTTAAGTCCCAGTATTCCCAGAGTACTGGGACGAAGAAGAGGTCTGCAGAGGCACAAGGTTGTGCAATGTAGCTCATTAAGGTTGATGACCCACACTGGAGGGTGGCTGAGAGGCATAAAAGGCCCCCTCAGGGGCATGCCATGAGACCAAGCTGGAGGAAGGCGAGGCAGCCGAAGCAGCAGAAGGGCAGTAGTAGTAGTAGTAGTGTTAGGAGGCATTTTGCAGCCTCCAAGAAGCGGCAGAGGAAAAAATCTTGGAAGAGCCAGGGCCAGATTGGCAAGAGAAGTTGATGCCGGTCCGAAGATGATCGTATGGGCTTGAGATTTCAGCTGCAGAGGTCACACTGCGGAAAGCGTACCTTTTTGTGCAACTTATCCCACTGTAAAACGCTCAGCAGGGGCCGGCGAACACTGGGGAAGCCGCAAGGGCTCCGAAAGTAGCCAGCTTGGGACGCAGGAAGCTGTGCAGGAAAAGGAGTCCTGACCGCGTAGGACAATTGAAGCGGATGACCTGGAAACAGCAGAGCAAAGGGACGTGCACCTCCAACCCAGTGAGTTCACTATTCTATTGTGCCCCACACAGTGCTCCGTGACTGCCAGTTGCTCTAATCCAGTTTTCTTTTTGAACGCCAATTTGACATAAAACAAGTTGATGATTGTAACGCATACCACACTGATAGAAACCGAAGTAGTTGGCATGAAGTCTGCCAAGATTCCATTTGAAGTGGGTTATCTTAAAAAGTATCCATACAAAGGGGCGATATCTCCAGAAGTCAACTTGAACATCATTGCCCAAAGCCAAAAGGTGTTCGGTGTTGGCAATTCATAAACAATCAGGGTTGCATAAGCCAAAACGAAGTAACTGTGCCTAGGTGTGTGTAGAAAATGTTTCAAACCCACATTGCCAAAGAGGTGTGAATGAGAGAAAGTTCAGCCTTTGGTTACTAATACAAAGGTGGAGCAAGCTTGGCAAGGAGGGCTGCACTTCTGTTAGAAGCAGTTCAGGAGGAAGGAAGCATTGCTTGTATTGCGTGGGGCAACAGTTAGTAAATAGCACCAGTGTGATTCTTGTTCTCCTTGAAGAAATTCTCAAATTTAATTGTGTAATGCAGAAGACATTGTTAAAACATTTGAAGTTGACCCTTACCGCAGAAGTTGTTGTAGTAGCAGCAAGCCTGGCATTAGAGTAAACCAGGTGGAAGTTCATGATATACTGCGATGGGGTAAAACTTGTGAAGATGTAGTTGAAGAATAACTGAAGGTTGTAGTTGAAGAATAACAGAAGTATTTTGGGGGAGTAAGTACTGAAACTAAAGTGGTGTCAACATATCCTGAAAGACATTTGTTTTGAAAACTAAGTTCTGAAATATTCTTTGTTGATAAACTGTTTCAAGATCTTTACTGAACTAGACATGGCTGATGACAAAAAGTTGTTTCAATAACTTGGCTACAAGTGGGAAGAGAAGCTTTATTGAACATTTGTGAATGATCTTTGGAATCCAAGTTGGAAGTTTGTGTTGTCAAGTTGGATTAAAAGAGAACTGAAGTGAACTTTTCTGTTATGATACAGTATTTTCTTGTCCTTTTTGAACAGTTAAAGAAAGCCTGCTTGAATCTGGGGAAGGGAAGTTCTCCCAGGTTATCCGAATAATCCGCTATTGTGGTGTGGATTACAATGTTAATTTTGTTGTTGAAAAACGGCCCTATATTTCCTTGTTGATTTGTTGTACAAGTGTGAGGGACAGAAACTGTGTTTTTCGAGTGTTTCCTTTATTTTAGGCAGGGAAATCCTCGTTGGGATAGGCATAGTGAGGCGTTTATCCAACCTTTCAAATCTACTAAAATGGCATGTTTTGAAAAACTTGCACAAATTGGTCTGCCTCACATTTTTTGACCTCTCACACCACAGAGCTTAGAAAATGCATATTGATTTATTTAACTAGAATGTTGATCCAAAAGAAAATGAGTCGATAACTTATTTCGGCTAATAGTCATTTACAAAGGGTCTAGCCAGCCCTTGGCTAACACTGTACAAACGAACAGTGAACTTATTTAAATAGACCATGATTTCTCCCAGGCTTTGAAATAGTGCCAACGCTGACATGCTTCCCGGGCACGAAATAGCATTTTTAAGTATGAGCTGTTGTACGCCCTATTTTGGTTTAGGTTTCGAGTTAAATGTAGTAAGTAAAATACAATTGTAGTGGGAGATATATTTGTAGTTAAAACAGCAATGGTTATCTATTTTTTTTTTTTTTTTACTCCATTGCCCTGGAAGGGCGCCACAAGGAGACTAACCAACCCTACTAACAATTTCAGTTTCTGCTTACACCTCTCAAACTCCAAACCAAACACAACCAAAACCTACAGCACAACAAACCGCACAAACTTCACTACATTGCAACAACAAAACAAAAAACACAGTCTTGCACAACAGTAACAATGACTACCGGCCGCAAACACCCCAAGCCCAGCCAACGGACCCAACGGGCTGAGGCCGCCAACAGCACATCTCTGCTCTCTTGCGCTTTTCCTGCTTCCTCCCACTAACTCAACCTCCCCTCCTCTTTCAGAGCGCCAGGGGACCACTCCGGTGGTGATAGTGTGCGGTACAAATGTCCTTTAACATTAACACAGGTGGCATTGTATTTGTATTTATTTATTTGTAAAGCGCATCCTTGCCCTAAGGCATCTGGGCGTATAATTTACAAGAAAGTGGTTACAGGCAGGCAAAAACATGTTCCCTCAAGGGAACAAACTTAACAAGGATGATACAGAGACTTAAGCAGATTACATAATCAGTGCAAAATTCAAGATGGTGTCCAGATAAATTTTCAAAAACACATTTTGGACATGCCATTTTTTTCGACACAAAAATGCCGGGGAAAAAATGACGAATGTTTTTTTTCATATGTTTTGTGTCTGTTTTGTTAGTAAAAAAAGAAAAATACGGGGGGTTGGGGTGGGAAACCCCCATTTAAAAAAAAAAAAAAAAAAACAAATACAAAATTATTTTTTTAAAACATTTGAAAGTTTTTTTTTTTTTCCGGCATTTTTGTGTCGACAAAATGGCATTTCGAAAATGTGACAATCAAAAATGTCACTATAAACCATTCAAGATATTACTCGGTAAGTAAATCAGGATACTAAGGCCAGGCATGAGGAGATAAAAAGTGCTGGTGTAGTTGTAATGAGCGCCTATAATGAATAGTGTAGGGGACTCCTCAAGCTTGTGAAGCCAGAGTTTAGTTTTAGTTTTGTAGGAGTGGAACGTAGGTTCAGATCTGAGTGTAGAAGGAATGGTGCTCCATAGTATAGCTGCGAGGACTGGGAAGCTTAATCCCTCAGCAGACTGCAGTTTAAATCTGGGTATGTAGAGTGTGTGGACATAGGCTGTTCTGAGCGGTCTAATCAAGGCATGCTGCGTGAAACGGTTGGCTAAATAAGCTTGTGCCAGATTGTACTTCGTCTTGGAGGTTAAGGCTAAGGTTTTAAGCAATATTCTTTGCACGACGGGGAGCCAATGTAGGTTAGGTCTGCTGTCTGAGATGCGAGATCTTCTCGGGATATTAAGGGCCGCTCTGATGGTATTGTTTTGTGTGACTTGTAACTTGTCAATGTTTTTTTGGCTGGTCCCTAGGTAGAGAGCGTTACAATAGTCTATTTTTGCCATGATAAGAGTTCTAGCCAGGATGATGCAGTTCTCAGTGCTCAGGAAGGGTCTGCAGGCTGTAATGAGTTTGCAAGTATGAGCCGAGGCAGACGCTACAGCGTGCGTTTGTCTAGTTAGTGATTGCTAAAGACTTTTTTTTTTTCTTCAGCATAAAAATTGAGAAAAACCTATCTTTCCCTATATCTGAGGGATCTTCTTGCCTCAACTAAAGTGCTAATGGGTCTGTCCGGATGTCTTCATAACTGAGAGTCCACTGTCCTGTGTCAAAACGTACCTATCTCTGTCCCATAAACTTATAACTGAAGTAAAAGGTTGTGCCAATGTTTTTGGCTCAGGAGAATAACCCTTTCCACCTGGCCTCAATGACAGTTCTGGTTGCAAGTTTCCCACCAGGGGGGAATGACTCCCCTCCCCTGGTTTTCATACTTCAGAAACAGGTATTGCTGACCCTGTAACACTGTGAGGCAGAAAGTTCACTATTTCTTTACTCAAGGGGGAATGATCCCTTCCCCTGGATCAATGTTTTGATCTTCCTCACGAGCTCAGTTACCAGGAGAATGACTCCCTTCTCCCGGCCTTCCTTGGCTTCGTTCTCCCAGTTCATATCAGGGGGAATGTCTTCCTTCCCCTGGCCTTTCTCATGCTTACTTCACATTTCACACCTCCTGGGGGGGATGACTCCCTTTCCCTGGCTTCTTGTATACTTGGCTTCACCGTTCAACCCTCTATTGGTTTGTTCTGGCAAACCTGCTTCACTCGCCTGCCAGGTACTGCCCCGAAGAAGACTTATACTGATTTTCCTTTGTTGGTGTGGGTCCCAGACCTGTATCACTCTACTACTTTGATTTGTCAGACCTGGATTGCTTTACTCCCAGGTAATGCCACAAAGAAGATGACTAGCATTACGTGTTTGCTCTAGGGTTCTCGACCCTTCGCTTGTGGTCAGCGGCTTTACTTGACCCCCCAGCATGAGGGAGATTCCCTCCGATTCTCTCTGGATTTGTTTGCAGGCCACATACCCTTCTCTGGTGGTCAGTGGTATCTCTGTTCCCACTGGGACAAGGGAGTTCATCCCTCAGGCTGTGCTTGGATCTCCACACCACCCAGCTGGGTCTCCTGCATACCCCGTTGCTTGCTTTCAATACGGAACACGTAACCAGCTCTTCCAGGTTTGATGAATCCTACGAATTCCTCACTAGACCCCTGCCTAAAGTCTCCTCCAAGGTGGCTAGGGGAAAGGCAGAAACTTTCTGATCCTGACCCTTGGGGAGGTGTTCTGTGGGAGGGTCACCTGGGAGGAGAAAGGGCCCAGGGGAATGAGGGGATTCCGTGGGTTGAGACACAGTATTTATCTTCCTCCAAGGAGACGCCTCCTTCATACCAAAGTCTGTAATGGATTGTTTTCGTAACAAGCCTTGTGTTCCACAAACTAAACAACTAAATGTGGGATAAAAACAATCACAAATTCCTAGGAATTGGGGAAAAATAAAAACCCTTCCAAAACCCTGTAGTCTTATAAAGCTAAAAAACATTGCTAACTCCTAAAGATACTGTGAAAGGAAGTCTGTGAATAATAACGATTTAAACTCTGAAGAACTTTATTCCTCTTTAAAATCAAGTCTGGGACGCAAGAGTTAAAATGATGGCATCTATTTTAACCTGTGTAATGGGTTTCATTGTAAATTATGCAAATGATGCACTGGTTTTAATGTTAATTGGTTTGGAGAATGTATGTGCTGCGAAATGCATCCACGATTAAGGGGACCTCTGCCTGCCTTGTGTCCCATGGTAAGTGAGATTTGATTGAATACTCTGTTATTTGCACTGCATAAAGAGGCAGTTTTGCTGTTTTAAGATTCATCAAGAAGATTACTATTTCTTATAAATGTGTGTGATTATTGCACCAAAAAAACCAAACACGAAAATGCCGAATTTTCTTTCCCCCACACATGTACTCTCAATGATATGGGGGGAAGACGCCCCCTTCCCATACTCCTTATATTTTGTATTACCCTAAATATCCCTCCACCACACACACACATTTGCGTGGAAATGTGCACCTCGCTTTTTTTTCCTTGTTCGGCATTTTTTTTCGCAGAATTATGGGATGATACCATCCTTACTAGACAGTTAACATTTATTTGATGCTTCAGAACATCTTTGAATCTTGTTGGATTCTTCACATAGTGAAATGTGCTTTTTTGATGAAGGGCCTCTTTGATCGCACTGTGCAGAGGTCACTTTGAGGTATTGTAGATTGTTTTGTGCATTTCTCAATTCAAGGTTGGATCGAAGAAACTCTGAAAGATTGTGCACTGTGAATTTGTGAAGCTATCCACATTCTGCATTCAAGCTCCACACCCGTTTGTAAGCAGGCGTGCCAACTATATATACTGCAGTGCTTACTGATACAAATGTATACTTGTACAGCCGTTGTTATGAGTAGTACGTGTGTGAGACAAAGGTTGCTGGATAATACACACTAGTACTCGAGGAGGCTGTTTTCTTGACACAAGATTGCAACGATTGAATCTATCCTGTTCATTAGGCACAAACGAGATGAATTAACAAGCTCAACAAAACTTTCCAAAATAAGCTAAAACATCTGTAGTACTGCATCAAGGCAAGCATTTCTTAAAATAGAAAGTAAAGTGTCGGGCAATAGTAGATGTGCTTGATGTTTTATCAGTGACGCACTCGGGTTGTCACGTGTATTGGGCAGCGGACTTGACTCCAGCTCAGTACCTACCTAGAAATTGGCTGAGTATCTTCAACATACCTTTACACCAATCAATTAACCTTACTCTTCGCATTTTTCAAGGGTGCGTTCAGTTTCTGTAGCGAATATTGTTGCTTTCTTAACCAAACCCAGATTTCTGCAAACACAATAAGATGCCTGATCTTAATGCAAGGTTCTGATGTCGAATGCAGTCTTGGCAACCGTGTTTTAGTGGTGTAATGTGTTAACTGATATGAGATTCGATGAGTAGCATTGTGAGGCAACAAACCCATTTTAGAGCTCTTCGTAGTAACGATCCTACATGGATTAAATGGAGAGGGCAACACTGGTTCGTATTGCATCAGTTATGGCATCCTTTATGTGTAGAACAAGATAATTACTTTGAAAACTATTTCCATGCTGAAAGTAAATTCAACACACTGATTTGTACATGTTTGACTGATGGTCCCCTGGTAGTGCAGTTACATAGTTCTATGGTGTATAGAACTTGCTTTCTATATCCGCATTTTTAGAACAAAGTCTGCAATTTGAATGGCAGCTCCCGAGGTGTAATGGCTAAATTAAAAATATATGGCACACTTACATTTGCAATTTCATTGTGGCTGGACTGTGCGCAAAGATCATGAAGTCGCACATTGATCATTGTAGGCATGAATTGAACTGTGTGCATAAACTACCCAGTGATTGTGACCTGTTTGCTTGTTCCTTTTTTTTTTGTGCAGTATGACTTTTCCCTGGAAAAAAAGACAATTGAGTGGGCTGAAGAAATCAAACAAATCAAAGAGGCTCAAAAAGAAGCAGAGCTTAAAGTCGAAAGGGCTTTTACCCATGATGAATCCAGCACCAACTGCTACACTGAGGAGCATGCATTCTCTGAAGGAAGCAGTTCAGAGCCTATGCCACCTCCCATTAACCCTGTCCATGCAAACATACACCATAACAACATTCTGACCCCAACCCCTGCTCACAGTGCCATAAAACAGAAGGTTTTGAGTCCACCTCATATCCACACTGGCTTTAACCCAGCAGACTTTGAGTGCGAGGAAGACCCATTTGATAAACTGGAATTAAAAACTATTAATGAGAAAGAGGAACTGAAGAACATTTTGGATATTCATATTCGACCTGTTGCAAACCCTCACTTGGACAGTGGTCTGCCCCATGCAGGCTCCGAAGCAGGACTGGGTTCTGATGCCAAGGATGAGGAAGATTTGGTGTCCATTAAAAGACCAGCCTTGGACTTCAAGCACTTACACAAACCAAATGGCTTTGTCACTTTACCACAGTTTGAAAACTGTGAAAATATGCCTGTGTCTTCCAAAGTGTCCCTTTCTCCCAATACTACAGTCAGCAATATAAAATCCCTCTCTTTTCCAAAGCTGGATTCTGATGAGGGGGACCAGAAAACCAAGCTCTCAAGCACTTTCCACAGCACTAATTGCCTGCCCAACGGCACTTTGTTGGGATCCTTAAAGAGCTGCTCCCAGGACAGTATTAACAAACTGAATGGGCACCATGTGCTAGGCATTTCCACTTTACATTTGGACAGTGTAATGGCAACTTCTTCATTGTCCTCTAGGATGCCCGTTCTGTCATCCAAATTGTCATCTCAAAACACAGGTGCAACGGTAAGGCTGTTCAGTTTCTTTGTTGTGCAATGCTAAGGATTACAGTCCTCTTTCACTAAAGCAATCTTTCCCTTATGCTTCTGAAGCATTTAGATTAAGTTGTAATTGTTTTACTTTTTAATAACAAATAACCATCTTGCCTGCAAATTACCAGATTGTGATACTACAAACCGTTCGGCCTTTGTCAATTTAAGAAGGCAGACCGTGCTGCTGTCAAATATAGTATATTGTCACGGTCATGCCCCAAGGTATATCTTGCCAGTTTGGTAATGTCACATGAGGTTTTGAGCCAGTCAGGAATTGGGGATGGGAGAAGAAATCTGTTTTACAGTTTCCGAATTTTCTAATTACTTTGACTGTTTTGCTCTAGAAAGACCTTGTGTGTTATAGTTCTAAGCTCCAGCTGGGTAACAGACATGTGACTGGTGCCTAGTATGCTTTAATCCTGTCCACATCCCAGGACTACATTTGTTCTTTATGAATTTTCGATTACATTTACTGGAAACGTCCTATTTTAGGAGCAAGAGTGAAATTAATGTGTGGCTGCCACCTATATAGACAAACTGTAAGAACTCAATTGAAATGTTTAGACACTTATCAATTGTTCTCATATGTTATCAATCACAATAGACCTTTTTGGTCTTTTGTGAATAACTTGGAAATCTTGCACACAGAAATGGTTTGGTTATGTTCATTAAACGGTGCACAGATCTCGCTGATTCTGCCTTCCAAATGTGTATGGGACCAGGTTTTGTTTTTATCCAGAAATTAACTACAATATTGGGAGTTTTATAGATTATCCTATGTGTTAAATGTGGTTTTCTTTTCTTTTTTTGTAATTCTGTAAATGTTTTTTTAATAATCCATGCCACAGAGAAATGTGTGGGTGGGGGTTGGTGGGGAAGTAAACTGACACTGGCATGTGCTGAGCGCTGCGATTTCAGAAGCTGGCGTTCTGCTATTGTATTGTGTAATCAAGTAGTACATTGGATGTCATGGGCACATTAGGAGAAATGTGTAGACCAGTCTAACATTAGCAGTATGTAATGTAGAGTAGGTCCTCCTTAGTGGTGCGCTCCCCAGGCAAAAATGACAGTCACTTTATCACGATGATTTGATTAATTTATGTAGTGTAGTTTCTGGATGCTCCATGTATTTAAATCATACATTCAGAATTCTTGCACCATAATATTGGATTATCTCCCTTGTAGCATTAAATTATCTCCCAACACGTATTTCCCCATAGCTTTAGCTATAGTTCTTCAAAAAATCAAAACCACATGTTCTAATTGTAAAGACTGGTAGGGAGTGTCTGTACTTCCGCTCTCTATATGGTAGAGGAGAGGCACAGAGGACCCCAGCCAAGATTCTCTATTATTGGTACGTGGTCGAGCAATCGAGGCCTAGCTTCTCAGGAGGTGATGCAGGCTGGTTCTTAAGTACAGTGTAGTCCCCGAACCCCCGCAAAGGAATGTCCACACACTGTATTACTGAAAACAGTCTTTATATAATTAATATTCAAAGGTATGTACACGATCACAATAACGCACTTTGTACTCGGAAGTCAATAATGATAAATATATACAATTCTAAAGTGGTACCACCAATGTTATCGAATCTCATTAAAGTGCATCAACTGTACGGTTAAAATGTCACACAGATCAATAACGAGGAAACCAGCAATAGAGATAGGAAGGAACGCAAGGTGGTTGAAACAGTAGGCAAAATGCCGACACCTACCACTAGGCGCAGTTCTGTGTGGAGATCCCCCCCACCTGGGCAACCTGTAAATAAAGATATATCGCACAAGCCCAGTCCATATAATGTTCAATAGTCTGTCTTCCTCCTATTAAGGTTTTACCCCCCCCCCCCAATATACCTGGTGGAGTAGAGTTCTCCGACGATGCGTCGACCGATCCTTCTTGAGTGACTCCCTTTAAGGCAGGAGCCACGGATCGTCGAGAGGTGTCGAGGAACTCGGTGTCAGGGAATCGATGGCCCATCTTGAGTGCCCTCCCTTTAAAGCAGGAGTCACGGGTTGTCGAATGTCCGACGGTGAACAGGTTGAACTACGGCCGTGAAGTGGCAGCTTCGTTCCTAGCGGTGCTCGTCGACAGAGCGTTGGCGTCTTGCAAGGAAGAGGCGTGCGGGGCACATCGGTGACAATAGTTCTGGACAGCAAAGAGATGGACTGTGGCCCAGCAAGGACGTCAAGTCATCCGCGTCTCTGTGGTCTTTAGGTGGGGGGAAACCCACCGGTGGATGCTCCTCAGCGCGTCGACGGTCGGACCTTCTCCAGCGGGAGACAAGCGGGTGACGATGCAGACGAGAGCGTCCGATGATTAATTGAAGTTCTTAGGCAAACGGGAGCACGGCCGGGCGCTTCTCCTTGGAGTTCCGCATCAGTCCCTGTATCGGGTCGGCAGCCTGTCGAAGGTCTGTCTACCAGGGAGCGTTGGCAAAGATCAGCTGTGCACGATGGTCCCTCGTAGCTCGGGAAGAGGGCGCCTTACCAGGTCCTCTCTGGGTCAGTCCTTGGAGGCACAGCAGCTTTCAGATTGAGAAGGAGAGCAACAGCAATTCTTCTCGTCCAGCAGGGCTTCAAAGTTAAGCTTCAGTTACTCCAGTTAAGTTACTCGTCGTAGTGGACTTCAGCTTCTGAACACGATTCCTAGCAGTGAGAGGTCCCCAGATATACTGTTGATCTCCCATTCATTCCGCTGGGTCACACTCAAGCATCCAATCACAACTTAGGGCATTCATGCAGTCAGGCAGCCAATCAGGCACACAAGGTATTCGGGCCATTCACTTCTCTCCAGACACTCGCAACAAGTTATGTGTATTGGGAGAAGTAGCCACCCATTCAACACTCCAAGCTGCATTCATACCGGTTTCGGGCAGGCCTTCTCAGTCATTGTGTCAACCACCAGATAATAGACATCCACAACACAGAATGCATATTCATCACACACTCTATTCACCCGGGTCCCACCCACAGGAGGTACCCACAACATACATCACCGGGAAGGCTCCAGCTAGTCTGGCCGGGCCTTCACAACACCACCATATATGGCTCTTCCATCCAACAGCCAGTCAGGGGGAAGGGACAGAGTCAGGGTTTCCCAGGACTTTGGGAAAACAAGGTAATGGGTAATAGAAAGCAAGAGGCCACCGGGGCCATCTTGTTTTCCATCAGGAATCAACTTATCCCAATGGCAGGGCCGGGGTATCCCAAAATGGAGGATACTCCGCACACCTGTCAAATTCAGCATGGAGCTGCCACCAGTCGATACCCTGCTCTGTGGGCCACCCACAGGTGCCCAAAAACATACACCAGGGGCACAGGGTTGTACCCCCACCCATGGGTGCCATAAGGGTATCCCACGGGTCCGTTCACCAAACCAAAAGAGAGAGCTGCACCGCCAGGAGTCCCACAGGAACTCCTGCGCGGAAAACACGACAGAACACACGATAAAAAGCAATAAAGGACAAGGATACGGAGGCCCTGTCCCTCAGATGCATTTCCAGCATCACCCTAATTTTGTTAACTTGAACAAAAAATATAATAAACCACCAGTTTTTAACATATCTACCTGGAAGAGGACATGCACTCACCCTTATCACAGTCGTCTTGATCCTGATTATTATTGGTCATTCGTACTTGTCTTTCACTTTTAACCGTTATATTCCAATTTGTGTTTTTTCTTCTAAAGTCTGTAAAACAGATGCACAGAGCTCCTGTAGTGTGTTTTGCTTGCTGTTAAGTATTATTTCCTATATGTATAAGGATATGTGTACTGTTTTGTACAAAAAATCAATTTAAATAGGCTGCCTATATAGATGGCATTTGAATGGTCCACCTAGGGCTTACCAAAGAACAGTGTCCCTCCAGGGAAGTGAAGCAGGAGCTTCCCCACACGCCGAGGTAGGCCATTGGGCACCTTTCTTCCGCTCGCTATGCTCCAGAATCCCCGACACCGAAATAGCGCGGACTCATGCGCCCACGTCTCCCTGTTAGTTTGATGCCCACTGCCTGCTGCAGTCGCACGATATGCGTGTAATTTATTGAAAAAGGCATTTGTCTAAGCCGCGATCACTACGGCTGCCATTCCAAGATGGCCGCTCCCACATCATAGGCATTTCGCCCCTCGCTGTACTGCATCCAGGCTTCCTGGAGCTTCACCATTGGCTGCTTTCAAGCCAAAGCCAGCCAATCAACCGCCGGCAGGCGTAGCCGGCCGCCTACACGAAGGCTGCCGTACAAAGGCTAGTGCCCTGTCCCAGTTCCACGCCGTGGGCCGGAATCGCTGCACGACGACCACCATGCACCTGCATGCAAACTTTAAGGTACTTTGTACGTTCTGCCATGTATGCTAATCTACTCTCCAAGGCCTCACGCTCAGAGCCGTTCCTAGGCGCGATCTATCTTGATTTAACTGCTGTTCACCCGTGCTAGATTTACCTTTAGCCCGGCCACCCTAATTAAAGGCTAACAGATTGTGCTTCTCACGATGCCTATACCATTAGCCATGGCCTTCCTAGCTGATATTCGATTCTAGGTACTGCATAATACTTAATGGGCTAGGCATTGCACCTTACTGAATGTGCTGATATTCAAATTTAGGTACTGCATTCTTTGGTACTGCGTACTAATGTACCATACTGCATTCAGAGTTTGACCCGTGATATTGCGCCCCATTGTATGCACTTTTAAACCTTGGTGATACACACTGCTCTCTACTCAACCGTGTCACCCAAGTGCACACCTGTCATATTGCGCGATTACTGTGCCACCTTCGCCCTTATTCATGTCCTCGGATCCACGTGTCCCTTCTGTACCCTATTCAAAGTGCAACCTCACTGCATTTGTGCACCCTACTGTAATCTCGAATCTAGGTCCCCTGCTGTACCCCAGTCATTGTGTGACCTCACTGCATTTGTGCACCCTACCGTAATCTCAAATCTAGGTGCCCTGCTGTACCCCAGTCATTGTGTGACCTCACTGCATTTGTGCACTCTACTGTAATCTCGAATCTAGGTGCCCTGCTGTACCCCAGTCATTGTGTGACCTCAGTGCATTTGTGCCCCTACTGTGATTTTTAAATCTAGGTGCCCTGCTGTACTCCAGTCAATGTGTGACCTCAGTGCATTTTTGCCCCTACTGAGATTTCGAATCTAGTTGCCCTGCTGTACCCCAGTCAATGTGTGACCTCAGTGCATTTGTGCCCCTACTGAGATTTCAAAACTAGGTGCCCCACTGCACTCTTCTCAACTTGTCACACTAATGCATCTTGATACATTCAGTGATTTCGAATACAGGCGCCCCCATTGTAAACTATCCTCCTGATAACTACCACGCCAGTAAGCGACCGTCTTTTAACCTACCCGGTTTCCGAACTACTAGACCACGTCGTGCAGCTGTGGCATCCTGCTTGCTTCCACCTTATCCACCTAATCATCATAGGGTATTCAATCTCTTCCCTAGGCACTCCCTCCACCAACATTGTCAGGACTCATCACTGCCCCACCCACGACGACTTCTCCACACATTTCCTTATCATGCATCATTGCGCAGACCACTCAATTAACCCGTACCTTAATGATCGGGCTCTGTGGCTCCAACACTTTGCCACTAAACCTGCAACCAACCAACCGTGTACACTACAATCTAGAAACACCAGACTCAGATCTAGATTACCTCGTGCACCTTGCACGCAGCGCAGCCACATCACCTATATACATCACGACTCACCAATGAGATCCAACCCCCCCCCCCACCCCTATCACAACGCTCAAGGGTGCTCTTATCAATGCAAGATCCCTCACAGCACACGCTCTCGACATTGCTGACCTCATCACCGTCCAAAACCTCGACTTCTTAGCTGTCACCGAAACCTGGTTACATGCTGCCTCTGGCCCTCTTCTCACCTTAGCCATTCCTAATGGTTACTCCATCATCAGAAATGATCACCTTTCTAACCTGTGTAAAGGCGGAGGAGTTGCACTTATACACAAAGATAATATCACTATGAGAACCACTACCAATTCCCAACTCAGCTCGGCAGAATCCTTATCAGTGAAATTATCCCTTTCACCTACCAACACAGCAACATTACATCTCATATACAGACCCCCAGGTCCCCTTGGGTCCTTCACAGATATTACATCTATCCTGTCTGCTAACACTAAGCCTAATTCGCAGGTGTTATTATTAGGTGACCTCCATCTGGGCCTCGCCGACCCTAAGGAACATATGGCCACTGAGGTTGCCGCTACCCTTGGCAACTTAGACTTCCAACAACGCATTCTTGCACCCACCCACAACAAGGGCAGAACATTGGACTGGATATCTGATCTCAATTGCAACACCATGATCACCTCCAACTCCGCCTGCGCTTGGTTCGACCATCATATCATCACCTTCCCCTTACCAGCCACCAACCCACAGACTAAACCTACCATAGCCCCGGCTATACCCACCAGGAACAAAAAGGACATCACTAGGGACAAACTGCTCCCTCTCATCCTCCCTATCCTTAAAAATTGTGCCAAGCAGCATAAGGACCCTACCATCCTAGTAGAGACCTTCAACCTTACCATACTCAATGCCATAGAGAATATAGCCCCTCTCAAAATATGCAAAGCCAAACAACGATCCCACCTGAACTCATGGTTCACCCTGCAGCTTAGAGTTATGCGTAAAGAAAAGCGAAAGGCCGAAGCTCTCTGGAAAAGCAATCCCAGCATGGCCAACAAAGACTCCCTTCTCATCACTTCACTAACTACAAGGAGGCCATACTCCAAGCCAAAAAAGAGACATATAACCAACGTATATCTCAAGCTGAATCCAACAGAAAAGAATTATTTAAAATTCTCAAAGAATTAGAATCCCCTTTGCCTGGTGCAATAACATCCAAAACGCACTTCTCAATAAAATTACTACTCTGCATGCTAAAATAAACACCAAACAAAATACCCTCCACACCTCCCCCACTACTAAAACTATGCCACCTAAAAAGACCATCCCACCTTTCCACAAGCCATTCAGCTTCGCGGCTCTTAACATCGCTGAGGTTGAAAAAATCATTAGTACCTTAAAACCGTCAAACTGCCATGGCGACTCCAGGCCGGCACCGATCATTAAGGAATCGGCACATGACCTCGCTCCTTTCATAACCACGTTCATCAATGCCTCATTCCAATCGGGAGTGGTCCCTAACAATTTGAAAGATGCTTGGGTTATCCCCCTCTTAATAAAACCGACACTAGATCCGCAGACCCCAACCAACTATATACCCATTACTACGATCCCATTTCTTCTAAAAATACTAGACGGAGCAGCCTACCTTCAGATACAGAAATATCTGGAAACGAACAAACTTTTAGGCACCAGACAATCCGGCTTCAGACCCAAACATGGGACTGAAACAGCCCTCTTAGACCTCAAAACCCAAATTGAGGACCTAAAAGATAACGGCAAATTGGCACTACTACTCCTATTGAACTTAACGGCTGCCTTTGATCTGGTCAACCACCAAATTCTTTGTCAACATTTAAAGTCAGCAGCCCACTTTTCTGATAACGCCACCAATTGGATCAGGTCATTTCTAGACAATAGACACATGAGTCTTCTCCCCTACTTCCTCAGCTGACCCAGCGCCAGTCCCCTGTGGGGTCCCACAAGGGTCATGTGTATCACCCACCCTCTACAATGTATTCACAAAACCCCTATTTGATGTGCTGGACTATCTGGGTGTCACCTACACCAATTACGCCGATGACACCCAGAGTCTCATTCCCATCACAGGCGACTACGTTGTAAACTCAAAATCACTAAAGGACATTTATCAGGTCATCCAAGCCTGGATGGCACAACATGAGCTCTCTCAATGATCAGACAGAGCTCCTCATCATAGGCACTCAACAAAGGCTCAACAAGTTGAACCCCTTGTCCAGCTCTTTTAATATCGATGGCAAATCAAAGTATCCAGAGATCCAAAAACCCTGGGAATCCACTTAGATTCCACACTCTCACTTCACAGACAAACCAATGCAGTTGCTTCTGCATCAGCTTACACATGTAAGCTTTTCACAGCCTTCCGCCCATTCCTCTCCTCGCATAACTGCACCACTCTCGCCAGGACATTGGTTATGTCCAAACTGGACTATTGTAATGCACTGTACCAAGGCAACAACCAGTGTAACCTCAAACTCCAGATTACTCAAAACAACGCCATTCGAGCAGCCCTCAACATCCCTAGATCAGCACACATCTCTGAAACTAGGAAGAACCATCATTGGCTTTCAGTCTCCCAAAGGATCTCACTCATATCACTTGCCCTTACCTACAAATGCTTACACAACCAAGCCCCTACCTACCTAGCTTCGTGGTTCACTCAATACATCCCGCCACGGCCACTCAGATTGGCCCATAATCAAAGCCTTGCCATCCCTAGATTCAAGCTCCAAACAGCTGGTGGGGTTAGCTTCCCCGTATTGGCAGCCAAACTTTGGAACACTGTACCTCTCTCTATTAGAAATCTCATCTCTCAACCTATTCAAACTCAAGGTTAAATGCTGGTTAGCCACATCAGACGTCCAAATACCTTCTGAATAGCTGACTTCTCAGAGTTATGTATACCCGTTTAATTTGCATTTGATCCTGTATGCCTATGCTCTGTATATGTGCCTGTACATTTTGTATCTATTACGTATGCTTGTGTATTGCTGTAACCATTGTTTGAAGATATGCGCCCGGTTGCCTACGGGCCTGGTTTGCGCTATACAAATAAAATAAATACAAACATGTTTCTGATGTTTGTTAATCTGCTTAGAATCACATGCTGTGCATAGGTCCGACATCCAGTGGTCACTGCGGAGTATTGCATTTTGTTTTTCGTAGTCGAAAAGGGGACGTCGACAAGGCGTGTCTGTAACACTATCCCTATAGTGACGTGCGTTGTACCCACAATCCCTCACGCGTCGAGGTCCCTCAGATTGTTTTTTTCCGCCCAGTTTCTGGTCGCCTTTCGCGGAGCTCCTAGAGAGACATTGCTATACTTACCACGGACCTCGGTCCTTTTGTCATAACTTAATATACTGGTAACGATCCCTCCCCCTCGACGTTAGCTGCGAAGCTGTTTCTCCGCCGAACTATTTTCGACGGAGAGGAAGAGCGGAGGAGATCCTTCGGCGCTGCCGAACACGTGGCCTGGCCTCGACGGCCAACTTACAGTAGGGAGAGTGGGGGTTAGAACTTTGTCTCTTCTCTTTGAGAATGTCTTTCTTTCTCCCTTTTCTTTCCCTTGGGGTTGTTATCGCCAGCTATTATTGCCTCAGCTATGGAGAGGACACCATTTAAGTTTTGCCCACGCTGCAGGGGCAAATATACTTGGAAAGATAAGCACAAGCTCTGTAATCGTTGCTTACCCCTCGATCACATAGAGAACAGCTGCGCAGCCTGCAAGCTCTTAAAACCCAGGACTCTTAAAGAACGTAGGGTTAAGAGGTGGGCAGACTACGCGATGTCGAAGTCAGTTTCCTCACCCGCTGCCGCTGTTACTGAAAGTGACGAGGAGTGCGATAACTCGACGTCCGTTACGGAAGTCATGAACCCCCAGAAGGAGCGCTCACGCTCCTCGTCGTCCGTCCCCGGCCCCGACGGGCTCGGCTCACGCCCTGCTTATGGGGATGAACACCCCGGCGACAAGGACGCACACAAACCCCATAAGGCTAAACACACTACCCACGGCTCTTCTTCGTCGAGAACGAAGGATCCATCAGCGCCGAAGGGGACGCAGGGCACTCCGGCGTCTACCGCAGACCGTAAAGGTCACAAGCCCCACCCGCAAACGCAGCCGCGACCAGCGATTGGGCTTCCATCTAACACGGGCGCTACCCCAAAAACATCCGACGCAACGCTCCATAGAGCGACCGTCGAGGTACAACGCGCAACGCACACAACGTCGACACCAAAGCCCTCGACGGACAAAATCGTGGCCGAGAGCCTAGCGAGAATTGTCGCCGAAGACGAACGTACGCGGACGACGAAACAAACGTCGAATACCGCGTCGAAAAAACACAAAAGTAGCCAGGAACTGCCCCTTTCTCCAAAGGACGCTTCCGAACTACCTGAAGGCTTTTCAGAAGGAGACGGGAACCTCTCGTCGACGCTGTGGGAGCGTTCGAAACGATTCGAAGGCGAAAACACTAATTTTCCCCCTCTAGACTATTCAGGGGTACCCCATGAGACCCTTGAAAGACTCCATTCTTGCATGGAGAAAATGGAAAGGTTTCTAGGAAACCAAGACCCACCCACTCACAAAAGACAAAGAGAATGGCCACAGGATGACCCTAGAGTCAAGATTCCTAGGCTGGTTGACCTCACTGAGGAGGAGCAATACCTCCAAGAAGATGAGGAGTGTTTGGGTGGAGAAGAAGAGGTAGAACTTGAGGAAGAGGGCTTCGAAGAAGATCCTTACACCACTCCTACAGGGTTTGAAGAGGATACAGCTACCTCGCAGCCCTGGCATTCACCGTCAGTGCAGCCTTGGCAATCCCCATCAGTACATTCAGACCCTGATGCCTTTCTCCCTTCTCCTCTCAAGGATTCACATGGGAACTCCTCTCCCATAGATGACCAACCTTCCCTCAATGCACTATTGCGCAAGGCAGCAGCGCATTTTGAGATTGATACAGGGGAAACTCTTCCAGACATCGACTTTGTAGAAAAAGTCATCAAAGAAAAAGCCCCTGTTAGCCAATCTATTCCTCTCCTGGCTTCTATTAAAAGAAGAATTTCTCCTTCCCTTACTAACCCAGCTCTAGTAAGAGGGGTCAACCCTAGAATAGAAAAGCTCTTCAGCCCTTCATCCTCTGACCCTTTATACATCAGAGGACACTCTATTCCGGACTCCCTTGTGGTTACCAACACAAGAAAAAGAGCAGGGGTGCCACTATCCACTAGTGAAGCACCTCCAGACAAAGAAGGCAAAAAACTCTACGCACTGGGGAAGAGAATCACGACCTCCGCCGCCTTCTCCACTAGAATTGCTAATAACAACTCACTTTTAGCTAGCTACGCAGATGCACAGTGGAACAAGCTGCGCAGCGAAGCAGAGGAAGCACCTGAACCTCTGCGTTCTCGCCTGCTAGCTATAATATCAGAGGGCACACTGGTAAACCAGGGCATCGTTAAAAACTCCCTAGATGCCGCTGAGACGGCTGGCCGCTCCCTAGTGCAGGGAATACTTCTCAAGCGCCACGTTTGGCTACGCAATTCAGGTTTTAAGCCCGAAACCCAAGCCTCCCTCATAAATAAACCCATTGAACAGACGCATCTGTTTGGGAAAGCAGTAGATGAGGCCCTAGAACATGCTAAAAAAGAGTTTGATACCATCAAAACTCTTGATCAAATTTCTAGGCCCCCTAACAGGCGAGGCTATGGTAATAAACGCTCCTTTCGTGGCCAAAGACAGCAGCAGAACCAACAACAACAATATTACTCTGGCTCCAACTGGCCCACCAACCAGGGTAACACCCAGTTCAGTCAAAGAGGCCAACGCCGTGGCAAAGGAAGAGGTCGTGGCTCCAGCCCCAGAGGTTCCACGCCCAATACCAGCAAATGACCCGAAAATTCGGGTCCCCTCCCATGCATCACCGGTCGGGGGCCGGCTAACATCGTTCCTTTCAGCATGGGAGGGAATCACGTCAGACCGTTGGGTATTATCCACCATAGCCCACGGATACTGCATCGAGTTCAACGGTTCCCCGAAGTACAAACCCCCACGGAACCGGCGCATGACACCGCAACACCTCTCCATTCTTCTTCAAGAAGTGGAAGAACTACTGAAGAAAGAAGCTATAGAGCCCGTCCCCCTATCACAGGTAACAGAAGGTATTTATTCAGTGTACTTCCTTGTACCCAAAAAGGACTTAACCATGCGCCCTGTATTAGATCTGCGCCCAGCGAACATATTTGTCAAACCCCAAAAGTTTCGTATGGTGACCTTACAGGAGGTAATCCCACTGTTATCACAAGGGGATTACATGACAACACTGGACATGAAAGATGCATACTTTCATATTTTAATGTTGACATCGCACAGAAAATACCTCAGGTTCAAAATAGAGGACAAACACTACCAGTTCAGAGTACTACCCTTCGGGATAGCATCTGCACCAAGGGTATTCACGAAAGTACTGGCAGTGGCAGCGGCCCACCTGCGCAGATTATCCATCCCGGTATACCCTTACCTCGACGACTGGCTCATAACAGGGGATTCTTACGAAACATGCTTCTCCAATACCCAAAAGACCGTAGACCTTTTGTCCCAACTGAGCTTCTCCATCAACGAAAAGAAGTCCAGCTTAGACCCCAGCCAAACCAAACAATTCCTAGGGGCTCTAATTCGAACAAGGGACGGCCTCGTATTCCCCTCCAACGAGAGGGTCCAAAACATGCTGTTTCAAATTCCCCATTATGTAGCAGGCCGAGAGGTGACGGTACGCAAAGCAATGCGCTTGCTAGGGATGATGGCGTCATGTATTTATTTGGTACCTCACGCGCGCCTGCGCATGCGCCCAATGCAAGAGTGGCTCTACAGCCAGTGGTGTCAGGCCAGCGGACAATGGGACGATCTAGTGGTGGTCTCGCAGGCCTTGGTTCTCTCGCTACGGTGGTGGACAAAAGAAAACCTGTTATTAGGGAAAACTTTTGCCACACCCGCAGTGGAAGCCACTCTAACCACAGACGCATCCCTTACAGGATGGGGGGCTCACCTATCCCATCAAACGGCACACGGAGTGTGGACTCCGAGTTTAGCATCCAAGCATATAAACCTGCTGGAACTACTAGCGGTGTTCAAAGCACTGAAAGCCTTTCAGGAACACTTACAAGGAAAGACAGTGATGGTCCTCACAGACAGCACCACAGCCATGTACTACCTCAACAAGCAAGGGGGCACTCACTCTCCAGGACTGTCCAAGCTGTCCCAGAATATATGGAAGTGGGCTCTCAAACACAACATGTTCCTACTAGCACAACATGTACCAGGGGAACTCAATCTGCTAGCAGACAAACTCAGCAGAGACTTCCCCCTGCCCGAAGAGTACGAATGGCAATTGCACGAAGACATCGTCTTAGACATCTTCACGCAATGGGGATTCCCGGAAATAGACCTGTTCGCAACCCTGGAGAACTCACAATGCCAAAGTTACGCCTCCAGGTACCCCCAGAACCAGTCCAAGGGGAACGGTCTGTTGATTCAATGGTCAGGGAAATTTGTTTACGCCTTTCCCCCGACTCCCCTTCTCAACAAAGTGGTGCACAAGATGCACCAGGAGCAGGTTACCATGATACTAGTGGCCCCAATGTGGGCACGGCAACCTTGGTTCGCTCACTTGATGGAGATGTCCCTATCTCCCCCAGTGAAACTTCCCTGCCCGTACAACATGCTGTCACAAGACAAGGGCAGGACACTGCATCCATGCCCTCAGACCATGAACTTAGCAGCCTGGCTCCTGAGATCATAGAATTTGGACATTTACAACTCCCACAGAGATGTATGGACATCCTCAGGGAAGCCAGAAAACCTAATACTCGACACTGCTATTCTAGCAAATGGAAAAGATTCGTTATCTGGTGTAGAGGTACTAGCATCAACCCAGTTGACTGCTCTCCTACTGACATTATTCTATACTTGACCCATTTACTGGATTCAGGTTTAGTATTCAATTCCATTAAAGTCCACCTAGCGGCACTTTCTGCATACACCACTTCCCAACTTAAAGTGTCGTGGTGGAAGATACCAGTTATCAAAGCCTTCATGGAGGGGGTAAAAAGGATACACCCTCCGATAGCTAACCCAGCTCCCGGATGGGACTTAAATGTGGTACTTTCCAGACTCATGGGCCCTCCCTTCGAACCCATGCACAAGGCAACTCTTAAAGATATCACCCTTAAGACTGCTTTCCTAATAGCTATCACCTCCATTAGGAGAGTAAGTGAACTACAGGCTCTTTCTGTACTAGACCCCTTTGTAACAGTTCACAAAAATAAAGTGGTTCTACGCACACACCCAAGGTTTGCACCTAAATTCATCTCGAAATTTCATGTAAACCAAACTATAGAACTACCAACGTTCTTTCAAAACCCTTCCAGCTCGGGAGAAAAAAGTCTGCATACACTAGATGTACGCAGAGCTGTCATGTTCTACATGGAAAGAACCAGACCACTGAGAAAGACTAATCAGTTCTTTGTCTCGGTGGCAGCAGGAAGAGAAGGAGATGCGGTCTCAAAATCCACTATATCTAGATGGATTGTTCAATGCATCACTCTCTGTTACACTCTTGCTAAGAGAGAACTACCCTTCAAGCCAAGAGCACATTCCACTCGAGGCACTGGGGCTTCCATAGCATTCATTGCAAATGTTCCCCTTGAGTCCATCTGCAAAGCGGCTACCTGGAGTTCTGTGCACACCTTTACAAAACACTACTGTCTAGATGCACACTCTAGATCTGACTCCCAGGTGGGACAGGCAGTATTAAGACATCTTTTCTCTACTGTTCCTTCTCATAACCCACCGCCAACTCCGGGTACTGCTCGCTAGTCTATGCACAGCATGTGATTCTAAGCAGATTAACAAACATCAGAAGACAATGCATTACTTACCGTAAAAGCATTTCTGATGGTTGTATCTGCTTAGATTCACATGCGCCCACCCTTCCTCCCCGCTCGGATGGAAGGAACATAGACTTCCTTTATATCTCTTTTCTGTACTCACTCACGTCTATAAGGCTCCCTCAGGGCAGAAAAATACAAACAGAGGGACCTCGACGCGTGAGGGATTGTGGGTACAACGCACGTCACTATAGGGATAGTGTTACAGACACGCCTTGTCGACGTCCCCTTTTCGACTACGAAAAACAAAATGCAATACTCCGCAGTGACCACTGGATGTCGGACCTATGCACAGCATGTGAATCTAAGCAGATACAACCATCAGAAATGCTTTTACGGTAAGTAATGCATTGTCATATGCCCTTGAGCTTGGTTAAATGCACCATTCAATGTGGGACCCATAAGTTAAAGAAAATAAATAATAGAGTTCTAAATCAGAGAATACAGTTTGTTGAAGTTTGCTATGGGTTTTACCTTAAATGCGAGTTCCAGTATTCCTCTCAGCAAGGTACGATTGCCTTGGTTCATCCTTGGTTTCAGGATGAATATGGCCTTGCTGTTTCCTTCTATTTTTATGCCGCGGTGCACGTCGCGTGATGACGTCATCGCGTAACGTGCCACGATGACGTTATACGTGCGGCAGCCATTTTAGACTGATTATTCCTTCACCGGGCTATGTTTTAGTTACATGGATTTGTAAAAAGTTTAAAGCTTAATGTTATGAAATCTCTATTTTGGTTGGAAGTGCTAATTATTGTGGCACCATGAAGAATATTGCCTTGGTGACATCAAATGAGTAGGAGAATGGGTGATGACCATTTTTTAAAATGAAATGAGGCGCATAATTTTAGAGTTCCAATTTCTCTTGTTATGAGACAAGTTTGCAAAAGACAGTAAACAATATTGCATTCTCATCCATTATTGTATTCATTGGCACAAAGTAATTTTGATGTTTAGTATTTGATCCTGTTTTTGCTCAAAGTTGACAGCTAAATGCTTGAGATTTGCTTATTATGATATCCTGATATTATTATTCAAATTATATTTGTGAATTCTGTATATTCACTTATACCTACATGCTGTTTGTGCAACCAATTAGATGAGTGGTATGTGAAACCTTTAAGAACTACAGAACATATCACCTTTACATGTTTCTAGTTGAGAGAGGAAAAGATGGACAGAAATTATGGTTCAAACATTATACTAAAGTCATTTGTGTTCATTTTCAAAGCCAATATGCCATCTCTGGTTCTGTGTTGAGACCAGTATGGCACGTGTCCATTTTACAAATCCATTTCGATTCCATTCTTCGTAGTAGTTCTGTTTCCTCTTCTTTCTGGTTAATCAATTCTTTCAAGACCGAAAAATGTAACGTCCTTAATATTTGATTGTCTGTGTTCTTTGGTGAAGTGTGTAGCCATCGGATACCTAGCGTCTCCATTTTTGATTGCTCTAAAATGTTCCAGTATACGTGTCTTGAGTTCCCTTGTAGTACTGCCAATATATTTCTTTTCACAGATAAATTGTATTGCATAAATTACAAATTTGCTTCTACAATTAATAAATTGTTTTATGTCTTGCATTCTTCCAGTTGGTAACTTGATTTGTTTGATGCCATTGATCATTTGGGAGCAAATGGTGCATTTACTGCGTTTATAGGATTCTGTTGGTGCCAGCACTTTTAAAAAGCCGCTGAGGTTGTTTTTCGCTGGGTTCCTTAGATGACTTGGACTCAGTTTTTTCTGTTGAAGTTATGCAAGGGTGGGCCAAGACCCTAGTATTCACCCATGTCTAAAAGGAATGTGTAAGGGCGCAGCAGAGGAATACTGTGGGCTAAAGAGGAGGAGAGGTGGAGATTGTGTTTAAGGAGATGGTTATCTGGAAAGCTACAGTTCGAAATTCTGCTGTTAAAAGCAGCTTTATTCTTATGGCAGAGGTAATGTGCAATAGTGTTTGTGTTATGTGTGTGTAGTGAGACCGTGCCTTACGCTAAGGTGTGAAGGTGCGGTGTGCGAAGGAACAAATGGATTAACTCTTCAAACAATGTCCATTTCCTGGGTTGCATTCATGTACAAGTAGCAGTGCTGCGATTCACAGGCCATATAAGTGCTCAATGGATGCATAATACTCACCCTCTGAGAGGTTCTTAGAGTGAGAGGTTGCCATCTCTAGTTCCTACTAGTACGAAAACAAGGACCCCATTTCCTGATTACTTATGGCTGCTTGGTCCACCATCCTCTGCTTTAGAGTTACCTGCTTTGCCTAACATGAGCGAGGGGTGCAAGGTGCCTGGTCGTCGTCCTGTGCGATAATCCGTGTCGTTTTCCCAAGGTTCTTTTGAAGTGCAATGCATTGCCCCACAATACCTGTCCCGCTGTTGGGAATGCTAAGAGTAATAGAATTCCATATTGTGGGTTCTTGGACGGAGAAGGAGGCTCCCCCTGTTCTGGTCGATTTGGCAAAAGGAATGACCAAGAGGAGTGCTGTGCCTGATCTCAAGTTTCTGTTGGGTCAGTAGGGGGTGAGTTTATTTTGTATATATTATGTACCTGTGTTGTGCAGAGCACAATGGGTGATGCACATAGCCCTGAAGGCAGACCGTCGCCAGACGGGGAACATTTTAGGACATGGAGGGCGGGTGTGATGTGCCCTCTATGGCCTAGTGCCAGGACGAGCCATGCTGCAGTGTTTTGGGCTCAGTTTTCTGATTTGGGACACAGGGGTGCCCAGGTATAGGGAGGTGGCATAGTCTAGGCGAGGGACGCTTATGGTCACGATTGCGGCAACTCTGTGAGGGTTTGAGAGGTAGGGGGAGATGCATCTGAGAATGCCTAGATGTAGATGGCATGATGACACAGAGTTGATGTGGTGTGATAGTGTCAGATCTGCATCCATGGCTCTTTACTGTTTTGGTGGTGGGTGGACAGGCATAGGGAATATGGGCAAGGGGTGGGTTGGGGGAAGATGGTTGTCTTTCCGCAGATCATGATTTCAGTTTTTCCTGGATTGAGAAGGAGGTGGTTAGCTGTCATCCAGTGGTCGATTTCTGAGGAGAGTTTGGGGGATGGGTTGGAGGTGTCCTTTGGGATCTTGAAGATAATTTGGGTGTCATGTGCGTAGTTGTAGCAAGACAGACTGTGGTGGGGAAGGGGCTTAGATGGAGGTTAAAGATCAGGGCTGATAGAGGCACCTTGTGGTATTCCGTTGGTGACAGGGTGCAAAGTCAAGGAGAAGGGAGGCATATATGTAATTTGGGATCTGTTGGAGAGGAAGGAGGATATCCACTTCAATGCTGCATCCCTGATGCTGAGTGAGTGGAGTCAGTCTGTGAGGGTGCAGTGGCCAGTGGTGTCCAATGCTCCCGAGAGGTCGAGAAGGATAAGTGCGGACTAGGGATGATTCAGTTCCTCATAGGGGGGTCTGAAGCAGGAGTGGGCAGAGTCGAGGAGGAGGTTTGGTTCAGTGATAAAGCAGAGCTGGGAATAAGCTGTTCGGTCATTTAGTTTGTCTTTGAAGCGGTTGTTGGAGATATCTCTGTAGTTGCCCAGTAGAGGGGGGGCATTAAGGGAGAGTTTTTTTAGCAGGGGTTTGATGAGATGTCTTGTCGTGCCTGAAGTGAAGTGAAGAGAGGGATGTGTTAATGATGGTTCTTGCAAAGCTGCCGCCACAGGTTGAGGAGAGGATATCTTTTGGGAGAGTCTGAGGTTGGGTATCTTCAGGAGATGGCTAGTAGTTTAAGGAAGTCAGGCTGGTAGATGTGACTGAAGGTAGAGAAAAGTGGGCGGGTGGGTCTGTGAGACCGGTTGTGGGTGGCACGGAGCAGGGCGGGAGCGCTGCAAATTTAGAGTCGATGGTGCGGTTTTTATCCACAGCTATGTAATGGAAATGGTCAGAACATCTGAGTGCTTGGGTGTGGGGTAGGGCGAAGGATGCGGAAAGAAGGGCTTTGCATTCTGAGATTATCTTGCGGAGTTCCCTTCTGTTGGGGGTGTTGGCGATTCGGTTCCACTAGAAAGATTTTTTGGGCATTCCGAATTTCGGCCCTTTAGATTTGTTGGGCGTACGTGGTTCTATTCTGAGGTGAAGGGGCTGTACGCCACCTGCATTCCAGGATGGTGTTCTGGGTTTTGAGGGATTTGGGGGTTGCAGTGAACCATCTGGGGGAGGGGACAGGCATGTTGGCGGAGGATCTGATGGGTGGTAAGAGGTGGAAGAGCTTTGGAGAGCCATTGATCAAAGTGGCTGAATGGAGAGCTGACTTGCCTGGAAAGGGAGGCAAGTAGGCAGTCGCCAACTCTGACATTACTTTGACTTTGTTCCATAGTGGGAAGTGGGTGGATGGTCCTGGGGGGGAAGAGGGTCCGCTGTCAAGTGGTAAGGACATGGCACCGTTGTCTGTCCAGATTAGTGGTCTGAGCAGGAGTATAGTGATCAGTTCAGAAGAACTGAAGATTGCATCTAGAGTGTGGCCTGCAGAGTGAGTGGGGCCTGATTCCAGATGAGTCGGGTGGAGGGCTTGCAGGTTTTCCAGGATTGGTCGTGTCATGGGGCTATGTGGGACATCAAACCAAATATTGAGACCCCTAACATAGTGAGGGAGTGGTGAGTAACTAGAATGGCTGCTATGGAGTCACTGAGGGATTCTGCAAAATGTCTTGTAGCCAGGGGGTCTGTGTATGAGTAAGAAGCTGTGATAAAGAGTGGTGGGTAATGAGAAGTTTCACTAGGAGAGATTTGCAGCCTGCACTGCAGGCTTGTTCCTCAGTGTGAAATCGTGAGGTGGGATTTGTAGATGATGCCAAGTCTGGCTGTCCTTCCGGTTCTGATGTGCGTGATAACTGTGTAGCCAGGGGCTACAGCCTCTTGCTCAATGGGCCGGAATTCCTGGCAGAACTAGGTTTCTGTGATGAAAAGGATGTCTGGGCCTTCAGAGGATATTAAGTCATAAATGTTGTGGTGCTTTTTAGTGATGAATCTGTCATTAATTAGGATGCAAGATAGTCAAATGCTAAGATGAGCATTTGCTGTGAGGGGGGGTGGATGGGAGGTCTAGGGTGGTTGCCCATTGGAAGGGTTACCGGGCTGGGTGGTGTGTGGCGGTGGGTGAAAGCTGGAACGGAGATTCTCTCGGGGTGGCCTTGTGGGTGATGGCGGTGTGAGGTGGAGGATGGTCTGGGAGGCATGGTGTGGTGTAGTTGTTGGGAGGTGTGGTTGTTGTGGAATGGTCCAATGTCTCTGTTCCGGGAGGGTGGTGATGATTGCTGGGTGTGTCCTTGCTGTGTGTTTGAAGAGTTTTCATGGGGTCAGGGCCTAGGGGGGGGGGGGGGAGTGTGTGTGTGTGTGTGTATATATATATGTACAGCGGGGTGGTATCCCTGATTTTTAAGGGGTGGAAGCTGGGATGGGGAGTGAGTGGGTGCATGGTGGTGACTGGGACGGTTGTGTGGGATTAATGTGGTTGGGGAGAGGTCAGGAGGGAGTCTTGTTATGGACTGATATAGCATCTAGCGGGGCAGGGAGTGCCTGATGTCAGTAAAATGGGCAGAGGAGTGATTTCACTGGGTTGCGAGGGTGTAGGTGATGGGGGGTGGAGGGGGGAGTGTCGGAGGTAGGGTGAGGTGTGCAGGGATTAAAGGTCCAGGGTAGTGCAGTATCTGTTTTAAGGGATTTTTGGTGGCTGTGTGTGTGTTGGTGGGCGGCAGATTGAGGGGTGATTGCAAGGCAGCATTTAGGGATGCAAAGGGTGGGACATGGCAGTGTGGATGAGGGGAGTGAGAGGAGGCAAGTATGTGTGAAGGTGGAGGGGTTCGAGTTGGGTGCGGTAAGCCTGGGGGCATTAGTCTGGTGGGAGGCCTGAGTCGGTGGGGCAGAGAAGTTCTGGGAAGGCTGGGGTGTGGGAGGGGGATGAAGGGGATGTGTTTGCCCTGAGGTGCAACAATGAGTAGGCAGCAGGGGTGGAGGGATAGCATCTGGCTCGGGAGTCGGCAGGTTTCAGGTGCGTCAGTGCCCCTCTATCTTTGGAGCTGCTTGGCATAGTCTGTGATCAGAGGCCTACGCCCAGATGTCGGTGGGCAGGGAAGGGGTTAACGCTGTTAGGTGTGCAAGTGAGGCAGGGGGCCCATGAGGAGCCTTAGTGGAGGGTGACGTCTCTGCTAGCCGTGAGAGAGTGAGGGAGGACCTAATAAGTGGAGTGCTGTGAGGAGTGGAGGAGGTGGTGGTGGAGGTGGAGGAGAAGGGCCAGAATTAGAGCTGATGGGAGCAGCGCATAATTCCTGTCTGGGAACAGTTACAGGTTGGTGGCACAAAACAAAAGCTAGATTCAAAATACGTCTGAATACGAGATGCAGTTGCTAAATTCAAAGTACAGTTGACTTTAAAATTATCGACCTACATCACTAGTGTGAAAGTATCCAGGGAGGTGGCAAACAGTAGTGAATCTCAAAATACAAATGTCAAGTACAGTTGACAGTTTAAAACAGTAGCTGGGTTTGAAGTACAGGCCTACAGTAGTACCCAGAGTTCCATAAATGGATAATTACTGTTAGCCTATATTCTATTTATAGGAATTAAATGTGTGAGGAGTCGCAACGCCAGTCAGTTGAGCTGCATAAAGTTCACACTATAACTAACATCGACATAATGTTATGTAGGATAGCCACAGGATAGCCGCTCCAACCCCCCCCCCCCAACCGTTCTTTCATAATTTTCTTATCTCGATGGGACCCTTCACCTGGATGAATGAGGATTTTAAATACTTGGGGATCCACGATGGTAGAGAGACGGACACGCACGCACAGACACGCACACACACAGACGCACTTTGCACAGAAAGTACATTTAAAGCTGGTCGAAATTAGGACTCTTTGCATGATGCAGACCAGGCTAAACTTGATCCCATTGGAAGGATTGGGGCAATCAAAATGATCCTGTTACCCAAGCCCTTCATCCTTTTCAATTGGCTACTGGTCCCTGCAAACTCTAGATTTCCTTCTTATTTATTTTATTTTGGAAACAAGTTCCATAAAACTTTACATCGAACTAACGTGCAGAAAAAGATGCATTGTATCGCCTCATGAAATCCAGTAAGATAAATGCAAGAGATAACATTGATAACCATCAATAACAAAAATACAGACATTAGTAACCAACAAATCTCGGCCTTCTATTCAATGCTCTGGTTCAAAAACCTGATTTCCTTGTGAGCCAAAGTACACAAGTCTAGTGCTTCAATTAAAGCAAACGTTAAAGTGCTTAAACAATGTTATTAGCCAGTTTCGTCGAAGATCATTCAACAGAGGTTGCCAAAATATAAAATGGTGCATGTTCCCTGTAGGATACTGGCACATTGGTTATGATTTGATTTTTTTCTTTTTATTTATTTATTTATTTATTTATTTAGTCCTTCCAATGCAAGTAAAGTTCATTAAGGGCAAGGCTCCAAATCAAATTTTTACATACAAGTTCCTCTCCGAAGGATCAGTAAGCCAATTTAGGTCGTTTTCATAATCTAAATATATTTTGTACCCAAATATTTGTTGGCTAGTGGTTTCTCGTGAGATCTATTGGTCACATCCACGAATGCCCATTCTAGTATGCCTTCACAAATTGCATAGAACAATGTTCAGTTTCCTTAGGGCTATCCTAACAAGTGTCCCATCTTTATCTTTAAAATTCTTTTACATGATTAAACCATAACCAGTGTTTAGTATCATTATTGTTTAAGTCAAGACATCTAGCATTGCTCCCTTCTAGACATCTAGCTCGTTACTAGTCTACAATTTTAGCCATACTGGACTAACCCTAATAACATATTCAATACCCATCACACCCAATTCAAATTGGAGGGATAGGTTTGGTGTTCCTTGTGGTAAGGATAACTATTTCTTGTAAAGTTTCGTTTTTGCTGGTAACCAGACTGTCCATTCTAGAATGGCCCAACTGTTCCAAGCTATAGAGGGCTGATGGCTGAGCCTTGGCCATGTAACCATCTAGAGGTAAATCTACAACTCTTTCCACCTTGCTTTTAGAAATGTTGTCTCCAGAGCCCCTCTTTAAAATGAGGGGATATTTCACTATCTGATTGCACCCTTTTCCTCTGCAATTAAAGCAGACTCCTGAATAATTGAAATGATAAACTTGCTCTATCTGAGCACCAATAAGTTCTAACCTAATTGGTGGGGGTTATTTTCAATGGCAGATCATAGACCTAGTCATGGATATGGTAACACTCTTAGATCAACAATTATTTTAAACACTTCTTAAACCAAAAGGTGAAGTTGGACTGCATAGTCTGTGTAAAGAAAGATGCTTAACTTTTGCCCATTGATGTTCGATGTATCCACTAGAGAATTTAATAAAGTAATGGTGATATCATTGATAACGAGAGAAAATTGTAGAGGGGGGTGTATAACGCAGCCTTGTCACACTCCTTTGGTTACTGGAAAAGATTTATTTTTGTCACGCTTGACCCTATCTTACTATGACCTCATTCGCTGTGTATTTGGTGTTTGTTTTTTTTTAATTTTTTTTTTTAGCGATTAGTACCCGGTGAGGGACCATCAGATTGTTACTAACTTTCTGCTTGGCCCTCGCAGGGTCCATACCCGGCCAAAAGACTCACCGGCTGCAGTTCCAGTGCTCTGCGTCCTGTGGAGTCCTTCGCTTTACTCGTCAGGCCGCCATGGAAAGGGTGAAGGGACTAAGTGTAGCCAATCCCATTTTTTCTTTTTTTTCTTCTCATAACCGTTTCAATATAGTTTCTCAACTCGAGAGAAAATGCTACCCCGGTATGATGATCTGGGTACTAATAGCAAAAGAACCCCGAAGGGGGAGGGCGGAATTATCGGTTGGTCGGTCAGGTAATGCCCCAGGGGCTGCACTTAAAGCTTTGGTTGTGCTTGTAACTATTGCCTTTGGGGCATTACCCGATCGTTAATGCCCCCTTCCTTGGGTTCTATTGCTTTGGTGGCGACTCTAGATTAATACCCTGTTTAACTGCAGTGACCCATAATGGCTCCTGATTGAAATGATCAAACCCTGCTCTAATATGGACTAATATTAGATGGCAACACGTTTTTTGCATTACATTTTTGTATGATTAGTGCTAACCTGAAGGCTTGTTCGATGGTCCATCCCATGGCGAAAGCTTGCCTGCACATGGCTTGAAACTTTTCTTTCATTTTCAACGGACCACTCGTTAAACCTACTTTCAAGAGCTTTCCCATGTGTCTTTCCAAGGCCATCCAGGAGTGATGAGGCTGAATTGGGTGATAATTGACCGGATCATTCCGATCACAGTTTTTAAAAATGGGAACAATTACAGTGATTCACTTGGGGGAGTTAATATTGGATGCAGTGGCATTGAACAGAACGGTCAGTACTGGGACCCACATGGACATGTGTTTAAATTAATTGATCCGCAATGCATCTGACCTCGGGGCTTTCGCAAAGTTTTGTGAATTTAAAGCGAATTCGACCTCACTGGTTGAGAACACCAGACTACCAACTACGGTGTACTCAGGACCATATCCCTGGATAGTTGGTGTATCGATAGCAGGGATTGAACTATCAACATTTTTGAAATGTTGATGCCAAACATTCTTTTGAAGGAGTGATATTGGGCGCATAGAGACATTAGCACACCCATGGGTAATGCTTTTCCAGAAAGCGGATTGATCACGTTAATTCATCACCTGTTTGAGATCATCCCAAAACCATAATTTGATGGCTGGACAGTTTTGAACAAATCATATCCACGGGCACAGCTCTGGGTAACCCTCCAGACCATAGTTTGTCAGTTGGCCAAGCCACTACAGAAGGGAAAGACGTATGCAAATCAGGCTTGGTCCCATCCTATAACGGGCAGTCCAGCCCGAACTGCTAGCTCACATCCCTTCTGCACGAGACCACAAGCAATCGCAGACATGTTTCGGCCTTGTTGGGTGCCATCAGTGAGGAGTAGCTTGGGTCTCGAGGCCCAGCAGGCTCGGGTCCCATGTCTGGGCATACCCGTCCCACTCTGGATGACTAAAGCATAAAACAAAAGTGGATGGCTGGAAGGTTCACCGATCTTCCCAAACCAATGTTATTGCTTGAAATCATGGATTGTTTGTTAAATCTTAATTCTTTAACCTTTTGAGAGTTTTACCTCCCTGTTTGACTTAAGTACAGTTGTTCAGTCCAGATTTTAATTTTGTGCAGTCTGTCATTCCATCACAGAGTATACCTAGGAGTGGTGTTTGATTTGGAACAAGGTTGTATAATTATGGGACTAATACACACCACAAGATTCTCCTAACAAGGTTCTATCCATCCCTGCTAGGTGAATCCTCTGAGGTACTTGGACAGCAAGGGAAAGATTTTATTGTAAATCTGTGGGTCAAAATTGTTCAGAATTCTTCATTGTCTATCTTCATTTACCATGATTATTTGAGATATAAATGTCGAAACTGGGAAGGTTACACCCTGGTTTCAATATAGTGACATTCAGTGTTAAATCTAAGAGGGCCATGATTGCCGACATGCCTTTGGATGACCCAGAATTCCTTTATAAGACCCCCAGTTTGCAAGATTCAGTAGGCAATAAACGATGTGACTTGTCATATTGCCTGATCTGTATGTTGGGGAGGCTGGTATATCTCATGGAATGTGACCATTACAGATTCATAATCCTTTTTCTGCAACCAGCGACCCTAGAATCAGTGTGTTCCCATGACAGGTCTGATTAGGTGGAATGTCGATTTCGTGAATTCCCCAGAATGTATCTTAGTCATTTCGTCATCAGATAAACCCTTAGGATGGCTGTTGATGTTGCCAAGTAAAAGCATCACAGGCTTTCTGGCCCTACTGTGTTTGCTTTCCAAAATGGCTCTCTAGTTCTCTAAAACGTGTATTTAGATGATGAACATGGGTAAGGCCTAACCTACCTGTTGAAAAGAGTAATGAAAAGGCTATTTCGGAAGCGTCAGATTGAGGATTTGAATATCACGGCTATTGGTGACTACTTGATACATTTTAGCATTTAAGTCAGTTTCGACCCAGATAAGTAGTCCACCACTTGGATATTCTCTGACCCCTTTAATTACAGGATTTATGAAGCAAGTATAGCCTGGCCGTATAGGTAAATGGCCCCAGTTTCTTGCACGGCTAAAATATGCCTGCCACATTCCAGGATAAACATTTCAAGTATGTTGGATATTCAGGTACACCCTGTGATATTATCTCGGCAATACCAGGAGCAGGGGAAGGAGATTGTTGTCAAACCTGGGGAGGTTGATAAACTGTCTGGTCTTATAATGGGTCAACAGTGTCCTTTTTAATCACAACATTCTGTTAATACACTGAGGGGAATATGAAGCACGAGTTACGTCTCGGCACTACTGAGTTGACTCTTGGCAGCATGGTGGCGGTGTAGTTCTCCACTCAAGCAGATAAAGCTACTTGGCAATAAAACTGAGTTCGGGTTCATTTTACCAGATGAAAGTTATCATTTTCTATAAATATTATTCTAACCTGGATAGTGTTTTCTTGTATGATTAATAAACAGCCACCGGGTATGCCGTAACCAGTGAATGCATTTGTTTATTAGCAGAGTAGAAACATCATCATGTATTGATCATGCCACATAACAGAAAATTACTTGGGAATAGACATTCTGTTACTGTTCAAAGTGAGGAATCAAGTCCACTGCAGAGTAAAATTTTTAATATGTCATTTTCTTACTGAATTTTTGATGTACTTTCTTTTGCTTTTTCTTTCCCTGTTCATTTTGAGTTCATGTTATTGAGGCAACCCACTGATATTGTTTTCTCTGGTTGCCCGGCTTATTTCTGAAAAATGTGTTATTGTAATTTCTTTACATGTGAATATATGTTTTATGAAAATTAAATGCTCAGAGAAACTTCAGACATAGCTCATAGCTTTTGGTATTTCTTACCTTTGACTTTACCCGTGAGCACAGAACATTTCTTGTTGAATCAGAATAAATGAGGACTGTAATTTAGACTGATTACAGTGTGGATCTCCCCCCTTGTTTTGTTTAATATTATGTACTGCCCCAAATCCACACTGACACCAACGGACTACCCTAACCTTTTGGGTAAAGTTTGTTTATTAGGGAGTCACAGGTAAAAGGGTTATAATATGAAAGAAGGGACTTGTCCCAGTCCGAGGGGCAAGATACCAAGAGAGAAATCAGTTAAGAAGGAAGAGCAGTGAGAAGCCTGTAATAGAGGGGTGTAAGCAACCCAGGCGTGGAACAAGGAGAGACCGGAAACAAGTTCCCTGGGAGGAAGGAAAGAAAACGTATGACCTCCGAATTGAAGACTGAAGCAAGTCTAACATAAGAATATGTAATGAGGAACAGGATATACAAATCCTGCATGAACAAGATAAAAGAAGAGACATTGTAAGACAGAAAGTAAGACTAAGAAATCCTAACAAGGTGTCAATATAAACCCACCACAGGAAAGCATGAATGTAAAGAGAGGAAAGAGTCCACAATTGATGACAAGAGTGTGAGAAAGTACCTACAAGGAAGTTATTGTAAATATAGAACCACAGAAGATACGAAACCCAAGCCCATTCTTGAAGAACTACAATAATTGACCTCAAAGACTATCCAAGGATTAAGCAGAGAAATATATCTCTACCACAGAGAAAGACTGTAAATAAAAGCCGATTGGAAGATAAAGAAAAGACCAGGCGAAGATGAGACATTCTCATGGCCTATTTAAGTTAGTTAAATATACTAGTAGGGTCATATAGTTAGTTTGGACTGAGGACATTTCTACTTTCTGACTTCCATACAACTGACTAGCACCTTTTAGGTTTCCTTAGATATTTAGGGTATTCCCTTTAGTGATGTGGAAAGTCTGATTTATACATCTCATTCACACACCAAAACAAATGTTTTTACTTCTACTGTAGGTTTGGAGGGAGGGGACACCCAACCAGTTTGCAGAGCCACCTTTGTCTAGCCCCCTGTCAGTAATACCTTCAAGTTGGAATAAAGGATATATCCTTGAGTAAATTGATAGTATGTGCGTAGCTTGACAATTCAAGTGCATCAGCGCAAATCTAATCAAGCTGGCAGGGAAAGCACCCAGATAACCAGTAGCTTGAAAGGGCTTGACACAACTTGTGAAACTTGTGAAAAATACACAGAATTGGCATTGTAGGGGTGAATAGGGAGATCCACGTGAGAATGGGAGTCCTTTTGCCATAGAGGGGAGTCTCTCCCAGTGAGGTCCCACTTGCCCAGACCCCGATGGAGCATCCTGCTAAGCGGGCTCGCCTCCCTAGCCTCAAAGGGGGTTAGCTCCCACCTGGGGAGCATGGACAAACACCCTAGATTCATCACAGGAAGCTTTGCAGCATTTTCCACAAAAGGCCCGGCCACTACATCTGCAAGGAGGGGTTTCCCCGGTGGACATTTGTGAAGTAGCCACACAGGCGTCTCTATGTTTACAAAACGTTAACACTGCAACACTGTCTTTTGGGGATGCTCAAGTGCCTCATTCTGCCGTTCACAGCTTTGTCTTCAGACTGCCTTCCTCACACTTCTGGGTCCGCCATCCACCCCACACACCTCCCGCTGTAATGTTTGAAATCCTTCAGAGCAAAATAATCTGTAGGATGAATTGGTCTATTAGAAGAACAAGTTACTTACCATCAACTGTATTCCTCGCACAGTTTCTTTGATTGTTTCACTTTTCCATCTTAAGATTGCTTGTCAAATTCTTCATCTTTTTATGTGTCTTGTATACCATTCTTCAGCACCTTCTACCAGAGGGCGGGGTTAAAAAATGTAGAACCGAGGTAATTGGAAGCCTTAGACAATGTATGCAAACACACATAAACACCAGTCTTCCCCTCCTCCCTCGGTGCTAGAGGTATAATTGATCCAATGATGGATTTAGCTCCAGAACCTCGAAGTGGCACCTAGTATTTCTATTTTATAATTTTAAAAATACTTTTTTGAATGGTTTGTGTCCTCCCACGTATTACTCATCTATGATAGTCTTATCTCCCCAGCTTCATTGCTTCAGAATTCTTTTTTAGGCAGAGGGCGCTGTGCACTAGGCCGTGGCGTCAATGTCCCTCGAGGGCCGCTGTGGCGTGTCGTCGTCACCAGTAGTACAAATAGCTCGTGCCACGCCTGTTGGCTTCAGTTCTGTTTTTCTGAGCTGCGCTTTGAGAAAACGGCACGCTTCATTTTTTCCTAGAGAAAACATTTCCTCTTCATCTACCCTTATGACCCCAAAGTGGGGTTTCAAAAAGTGTCATGACTGTGCGGCAGAAATGTCCATCACAGATCCTCACCGGGTTTGCCTTTGGTGTCTGGGTAAAGACCATTGAACCGACGGCTGCATTTCCTGTCAGTTTGACTGAAAAAGCACTTCGCGAATGTAAAGGTAAATTGTAATGTCAGTGGGGCGTGAAGCTTCGAAGGGCTCTTCGAAGAAATAAAAAAAAGAGTCCAGAGACTCCACTCGGCACAAACATCTGAAGAGGTCTCGATCGAGGAGTCAGTCGAGACGTTATTCAACTACTTTGTCTAAGAAGTCGAAGAAAAGACGTCACAGGTATCCCTCTTCGTCATCAGGCACCTCCACTAAGGTGATATGATGACCCACTAGTTCTGTTTCCCAGAGCAAGTGGATGGCTTTCAGGGTGGAAATGATGTATATCTTTCAGAACGCCTCATCGACCCCCTCAAGAGCCTCGCAAAAGTCGTACCCCAGTCGCTCCCTTGGACGACGCAGGGAGGTCAAGAACTACTTCGGCAAGTGGTAAGTCGGAGACTAGACATTCTCGACCTGACACCAAGACGTCGAAGACTTCGACCCGGGAATCGCGTCGATCCCTGGTTCCGTCGAAGAAACATAAAACTTTGAGACTATTGACGACTTCATCGGCGCCGTTCGCTTCGGTGCCGACGTCAAAGGCATCTCCATTGAAGAAACCTTTGATGCCTTTAACGGTTCCTTCGACTACCTGGAGGCAAATTCCGGTACGGGAAAGAATCTACAAACCTGCACCTAGGTCTGACTTTTTAAGTCAATTTCCTCTATTCTTTAAGAGGAAAATGCCTCTGAGGGGGATATTTCTCAGTTGGGAGTCAAATTTGGCTCTGAGGAACTAATTGACCCTGAGTCAAGGTTGAAAGACCTCTGCGACTCCCTCCACTCTGTCAGTGGTCTAGATAAGTCACCAGAGTTGGAGTTTGCAAAACCTGACCCTTCAGAACATGCTGTTTCAGGGTACAGGAACCTTATGAACAAGGTGACTGAATTCATGGGTTGGAGCAGGGCCTCACCAGCCTTCGAGCAGGATGCTATGACAGACATGCTCAATCAAGGTCTGCAAGAAGACCCAGTTCTACACTTCCATATGGCCCTACAAAGGAAGGTAGGAGCTAACTGGGAGAATCCTGTGTCTGGTTCAGCTATTAATAGGAGCTTTACCAGAAAGTATAGACCATCTTCCAGTGACACTGATTATCTCAGGAAACACCCTACACCTGAAAGCCTGGTGTTCCAGGCTGCCACTTCTTCCAGGCAGTCAGCCTATCCCTCTATTCCCCCAGATAGAGAGGATAAGAAAGTGGACGCTTTGGCCCGCAATGTGTTTGCCTCTGGGCAGTATGGCTCTAAAGTCCACGAATGTCACCTGTACCCTAGCCAGGTATACCTATACCCTGTGGGACTGTTAAAGGGGCGGCTGAACATATTCCAGAAGGCGTAGAAAGGGAAGGATTTCTGAATATAATTAAGGATGGCAAGGAGGCGATGGGGGAGTGTCTCCAAGCAGGGCTGGATACTGCTGACGGCATCAGCAGATCCATGGCTGCAAGCACGGTATTGCGCAGATTTGCGTGGTTGAGAAAGTAGGGGTTTGCACCGTACGTGCAGGCCAGGCTTCTCAACATGCCTTTCGACGGCTCGAGGTTGTTCGGCAGCAAGGCGGACGAAAGCCTGAAGAAGCTGCAGATCTCTACAGCGGCGTCCAAGTCCCTCCTTTCAGCTACCTCAGCAACCTTATTCGGGTTTATCTTCCTGGAGAGTCTGTTCTTTTTGTTACTACTCTTCCTTTGGTAGAGGAAAAGGACAGGCTGTACAGAAAGGACAAAGGAAATTCCCTCGTGGTGGGCGAGTAAAGAGTGCTAAATCAGCCTCGGCAGCGGCATCGTTACCCTCAGCAGCTGCTGCCGCCGCCTCTAAACCACCCAGAGGCCTTAGCCCACAAGACCCCAGTGGGAGACAGAATCTCTCAGCATCTGAATGAATGGCGGGGCATTACTTCAGATGCTTGGCCACTGGAAACCATATCCTAAGGTTACTGCCTTCCTTTTCTAAAGAGGCCTCTATCATCCACCGGGAGCCAGCTCTGTCAAAATTCCAGATCTGCTCCTTGTGCCGGAGATTTTAACCCGGCTAGAGAAAGGTGCAATAGAACATGTACCTGTAGCAGAGAGGAACAGGGGTTGGTATTCCCCTTATTTTCTCATCCCCAAGAAGGACGGTGGACTGAGACCCATCTTGGACTTAAAAACTTGAACACATTCCTCAGGAAGGACAAGTTCAAGATGGTTGTACTTTCTCGGATCCTTCAGGCTCTCCAACTCCAAGACTGGTTGATATCATTGGACCTTCAGGATGCTTACTTTCATGTGCCAATCCATCTCAAGCACAGAGTACCCGTGGTTCACGGTTGGCGGCTCTCATTATCAGTATCAAGTTCTACCATTCGGGCTAACCCCCACCCCAAGGGTTTTCACCAAACTGATGGCAGTGGTGGCAGCGAGTCTCAGGAGAGGGGGATTCACATCTACCTCTACCTGGACGATTGGTTAATCGGGGCTCGTTCACCCGAACAGGCCCAGCAACATCTGAAGATCACCTGCCACTTTCTTCTCCCTCAATTACATGAAGTCCCATATGATACCTTTCCAAAGACTCCAGTTCATGAGAGCTTGGATACTTCCTCGGGGAAAGCCTCGCCTCCCGAGGTGAGAGCTCAACACATTCTGTAGATGGTAACAAAATTCCAAAATGCCTAGCGTCTACATGCCGACGATTTATTGAGTTTGCTCAGCCTCATGGCATCCTGCATTTTTCTGGTGCCAGAGGCCAGATTGAGAATGAGATCCCTTCAATTGGCCCTCAGGACTCAGTGGTCCCAGTTTCCGGGGAATATGTCATATCTCCTGCAGGTTGCAGGCAAAGTTGCTCATGACCCTCTATGGTGGGCCCGCAAGGACCATATTCTCAAGGGAGAATCTTTTTGGCAGTCCTGGCCGGAGATAAACTGTAATGACGGATGCCTCAATCACGGGGTGGGGAGGCCACGCCAACAATCTGACAATCAACGGTTGTTGGTCTCCATCGGAGTCCAAAATACACATCAACTTTTGGAGCTAGGGGCGATCAGACTAGTGCTGAAGGCCTTTCTGCCCTCTGTATGGGGAAAGAATGTGCTGATAATGACGGACAACACAGTGACCACGTACTACCTCAACAAGAAAGGAGGCGTAGGGTCACTACCACTATGCAGAGAGACAATGTAGCTCTGGTTCTGGGCAATACAAGAAGGAATATCTCGATCAGCGGTTAAGCTAGCCGGATAGCAAAACACAGCGGCAGACGCTCTGAGCAGGCAGAGCACAGTCTGCCACGAGTGGGAACTAGATCAGGAAGTCTTCACCATTTGGGGAACCCCTCAAGTGGATCTGTTCACGACCGAGGTTAATCGGAAGTGCGAACAGTATTGCTCAAGCGAATTTCCTCCTAGAGGAGCTCTAGGGGGCGCCTTTGTAGTGGTCTGGGATTTTGCACTCCTGTACATGGTTCCTCCAGTCCCCGTCATTCTTCATGTAATCAGGAGGTTGAGAAAGTTCGGGAAAATCATGATCCTAATTACTCCGAATTGGGCCAGGATGACTTGGTATCTGGACCTTCTGGACATGTCCATCTGCCCTCTAATACGTCTTCCACAAAGAGAGGATCTTCTCTCACAAGAGGAAGGTCGGGCTCTCCATCCAGAGTTCAAGACACTCAACCTTCACGCATGGTTTCTGAGAGACTGAGCTATAAGGATTTGGACTCCCGGAAGACGTAATGGAGATTTTGCTTACGGCCAGAAGGACATCAACAAAATCTTTGTACCGTTGTCATTGGAAAAAGTTCAGTAACTGGTGCAAGGACAAGAATGTGGATCCTTTTCAATGCGGCACTCCTATAATGCTGTCCTTCCTGTTACATCTGGCCAATCTGGGGCTCAAGATTGGTACAATAAAAGAATACTTGGCTGCGCTTTCCATCTTTAAGCACTCCTCTGAGGAGGTTTCTTATTTCAAGATTCCATTAGTTATCCAGTTTCGGAAGGGACTCGCTAACATGTACCCTCCAGTACCATTTCCTATCCCGGCTTGGGATTTAAATCTTGTGTTAGTTTCTAACTGGTATACCCTTTGAGCCTTTACATTCTTGCCAATTAAGGCTCTTGACATTGAAAACTGCCCTTCTTGTGGCACTAACATCAGCCCACAGGGTAAGTGAGTTTCTTGCTCTTTCATGCAAACCTCCTTATACTTTTTATCATAAGGATAAGCTAGTTCTTAAGGTTAAACAATCTTTCTTGCCGAAAGTAGTTTCTGACTTGCACCTGTCGCAAAAAATGCTTCCAATCTTCCACCCTCCCCCTCATTTGGGCAAAGAGGAGGAGAGGTTGCATAGACTGGACCCAAAAAGGGCTCTGAGTTTTTATATAGCAAGAATGGTGAAAGTACGCTAGGATGGCCAACTCTTTGTAGGTTACACTGGTCCTAAACTGGGATTAGCGGTGACAAAGCAAACTATATGCCGCTGGATTACTCTATTGTAGAGTGTTACAAGTTAGCGGGGAAGGAACTGCCGGAAGGGCTAAGAGCTCATTCCACGAGGGGCATGTCCACTTCCGCGGCTCTTCAGAGGGGAGTCCCAGTAATTGACATCTGCTCAGCTGGAACTTGGGCATCAATTCATACTTTTGTTAAGCATTACTGCTTAGATTCTTCTTCCCAAGAAGGCCTATATGCAAAAGCAGTACTTCATTCCATCCATCATAAAGCTAAATAGTACTCCTACCTCCTATTTTCTTTCTGCTTTGGGAGGCTATCATAGATGAGAAATGCTTGGGAGAACACAATCCATTCGAAGAACAAGTTGTAACGTTCTTTCGACTAGATGTTCCTCCCACTTCTCCAGCATTGGATCTTTCATAGATTCAGATGCTTGAATATTCCCTGTCGTCGGACTGGGCATCAACCGAGGATTCCCAGTCTGACAACGGGGAATATTCAAGCATCTGAATCTATGAAAGATACCAATGCTGGAGTAATCCAGTTACAGGTAAGTAACTAAGACAGATGCCAATGCTGGAGAAATACAGTTACAGGTAAGTAACTAAGACGTATTCCTCATCGCCTGAATCAACCTACCATGTTGTACAATTTACGTGATTTACACTTTGTGTTTGCGAAGAGCTTTTAGTCTGAGGCATGCCTGGAAGGTTCCTCGAATTATAAAGTAAAACAGACCAGAAGCCAAGGGGCGTGGCACATGCTATTTGTACTATTGGTGACATCGACACGCCACGGCAGCAGTCAAGGGACATCGACGCCACAACCTTGTGCACAGCGCCCTCTGCCCAAAAAAAAAATCCAAAAGCTGGTGAGATACGACTATCATAAATGAGGAATATGGGAGAAACATCCAGTCGAAAGAATGTTACCAGTTGGTAAGTAAATTCTTCTTTTATTGAAATGTAAAGCAACAAACCATACACATTCCTGCCCAGACAACAGCACTCAACCCCCATCCCACTTACCATAATCATTACTGCGTAAGAGAAAAAGCAACAGAAAAGGAGAGAAGGACTGATTTGTAATAGGTTGCAGGTATGCCAAAATGGGGCTATCCGAGCTGTTATGTATCTTAAATTCAGAGATCATGTCACACTGGCAAGACGTGAGTTACACTGGTTGCCAGTGACTTCCAGATTTCTATTCCGAACTCTGACCATTATATATAAGTGCAGATCAGGAAATATGCATGGGTACCTACAACAGCTGCTATCCACAAAAAACATTGTGCGAATCGAATACTAAGGTCAGATAATCAGCACTTTTTGGCTGAACCAACATGCCACACTGTTAGAGCAGCTAACTCAGCCTTTATTTTTAACGGACCTACGGTCTCGAATGCTCTTCCTCTAAACATTTGATTCTCTCGAATTGTTTAAGAAGATATTAAAGACATACTTATTCAACTAATTGATCCTTAGACAGCTATAATCTTTGTTCTCCATAGTGGCTCTGCATCTTTGGACTCTTCTATTTGTTACTCGTTGTTGTCTTGTAGTGCCCTCACGCACTCGGGTTGATGGCCGCGCTATATAAATGTATTAAAGTAAAGGACTATGGTCCAAAATAAATTATCTAAATTGACTATCCCTGCTTCAGACGTCCCAGTGCTAAGCGACAAAAGGTAAGCCACATACAGTCCCCAGATATCGTTTGGCTTAGTTGCCTGATGCACATAAGAGCCATAGTCTTTTTTAGTTTCATAACAGTATTAAATGTCTGATTTCCACTGCTCAACTGAGGGAGAGCGGGACCCACCACACACCAAGTCCACTCTCCTTTTAGCCAGAAATAGCAAGAGCCCCAATAAATTCACAACATGTTTAGGCATATTAAGTGTAAACCCAACAATGACACTATTGGAGTGTGCTCCACCCATTACCCATCAACGCCGTCAAACAGTTCGAACCCCTGATCCCAAATGGCCTGGATTTGCGGGACGTCCCAAGCCAGGTGTAGGAAGGTTGCCGAAGATGCACTGCACCTTCGGCAAGATCCCGAAGACTCGGGGTAAAATCTGTGAATATCTTTCGGGGTCAAGTAAAATTGTTGCAAAAACTTAAACTGGCTCAATTCAAAATAGTTTCTATTTATGGCCACTTTATGGGTTTGCTAGCAGCAATATTTCAATGTGTCATCGGACAACTTGGCATCCAAAGCAGCTTCCCATTTAGCCTGAGAGTCCCTGGTCCAACCCGAGCTCCCATCAATTACAGCCGTCGACAGTCTAGAGACAATCCTGGAACTAGACTCTGGGTCAATTAACCCATGCAAGATCGGTGCCACTTTCGGTTCCCGAGGGAAGTCTACAAACCTGTCTTCCAGCCCGACCCGCAGTTTGAAATACACAAAAATATCCAACGCTGACAACTCCCCCAATGTCTTGAAGTCCTTCAGCATGAGAAACTGCCCATTAGGGAATATATCCCACCAGCATGTAAGGCCCAACCTATCCATACATTGGCCAAAAACATTCTCCCCTGTGAGCGGGATAACCAGTACATGCTTAGTTGGGAGAAGAGGGGACTAAAGCTACAGTTGAGCTTGACCATATTCTGTGGCTTAAAGACCCGCTGCAGGGAGGTAAGAATGATTTCCCTCAGGAGTGAGGGGGCAACCAGCGCCCTCTCAATTTGTATGTGTGCTCTGTCTGGGATCAAATCATACCAATGTGACAGGAAGCTTGTGCTGCCATCCAGTAAGCCTCAAAGTCAGAAAGAGCCAGACCATCCCTCTCCAAAGGGGCCACCAGCTTCTCCCGCCGTAAATGTGCCTGCTACCCCAGCCAGATAGTGTGTTATCACAGATTTCAATGCTTTAAAGAATTTTGCTGGGATCGGCACATCGAGGAATACATACAGAAATGCGGGTAGTATCACCATTTTAATTATCGGTATACACCCATATAGAGAAAACGGTAAGTTCATCCACCTCTTCATCATTGTCTGTGTATGCGCCAGTTTCTCCCCATAGTTTTTCTCAAATAGCAATTCCACTGATCTGGCCACTATCGCCCCCAGATATCGAGCGCTCTCCTCATGCCATTGTAACAAATTCTTCCTGGAACCGTTCCATCTTGCTAGTCATGGGGGACAGCACTGATTTCGAAGGATTGACCTGAAGCCCAGAGCAATGGCCGAAGACCAGGATATCTATCATGACCGGTGCCAGATTTACCTGTGGGTCCGTGATAAAGACTCAAATCATCAGCATATAATTAGATGACCAGTTTGTGCGTGAATACTCACTCCCATGTCTATATGCTTAGAGCAGATCATTTTGACGAGGGCTAGACCGTGATTGCAAATAGCAGGGTAGAGGACAACAAGCATCCCTGCCACGTAGCCCTCTCCGTTGCAATAGGGTCAGAAAGTCTACCATTGACCCACAAACGTGCGAATGGAAGCTTGTACAACCAAGCAGTAATTCTGATAAAATAGTCTCCCATCCCCATGCACCTCAAAACCGTAAAAAGTAATGGCCACTCAATGGAGTCATATGCCTTCTCAGCATCAAGTAAGGCTGCGGCCATCGCTGTATGCTGGTCAAGGACCGACAAAAGACCGAAAATTCTGCAAAACCCGTAAGACGTGGACCTTCATCGAGTGAATCCAGCATGATCAGGTAGAATGCATTTTGCATAATCAGGTAGAGCCTGTTAGCCAATACCCAGCCCAGACTTTTGTTGTCCAACTTTATCAAGGAATCGGGTGGTAGGAGGAGTAATTATCTACGGTCTTGTCTGGTTTTAGGAGTAAGGTGACGACTGCCTCCCTCAATGTCCCGGCCAGTGCCCCATCCTGTATGGCTTGCTGATACATGCACAGCAAGTGGGGGAGCAAAGAGTTGTGCATAAGCTTCATAAAAATCATCCGAGAGCCCATCCGGGCCAGACGCCTTCCCAGCGGGCAGCTCCCTGATAGCCGCCAGCACATCTTGCTCTGTTAAGTGCATGCCCAACCACTCTTTCTTCCTGTGCCAACCAATACAGACCCACATGGTTCAGCTACTCCTCAACCGCGTCACGGTTTGCCGTAAGTCTTGAGGAATAGAGTGACTTGTAGAAGTCGACAAACGCCCGATTATCCCTTTGTCTGCTGGAGCGGACCCTCCCGATTCACAACGGCAGCTATATGTGCTTTAGAGGATTTGGCTTTTATCAGCCAAGCGACTAAAGTGCCTGTCCTCTGGCCTTCCCCATACCTGCGCACAGCCGCATACCTGTGCAGACCCAATACCTCATGGTAACTAGCCTGCATCCCATCATCCGAGAGAAACCCTGCCCTAATTCCAGCTCATGCAGCCTGGACTTGTGGGCCTCCAGTTCCGCCCTAATGGTCTTGAACGCCTGGCTCCTTAGCGATACATATACCCCTTATAACACATTTGAAGGCTTCCCAAAGGGTGACGTCAGACGTTACAAAGCCTTCATTTTCCTGAAAGTAACAGAGTATTCCCGCACGTATTTCTCCCCTGAATACTGGGGCTCTCAAACTCTTGTTCTTAAAGTGCCAGCTCTTACTCCCCTGCCACTGGAATTGAGAGTTCTGACATGACCAGAGCATGGACCGACAAGGTGTGTGCCAGTATACTACATCCCTGAACCCAGCCCGAGCTGCCCGCAGTCATTAATATGAAATCTAGCATGGATGCCGTCCCATGTACTGAGGACCTGAATGTGCACCCCTTTTCTAGCCCGTGACGCTCCGTCCATATGTCTACCAGACCAAAGTTTGCACAAATGTGGTGTAGTTTCTGGGTGGTCCTTGTCATTCTCCTATTGCCTGCACCAGACCCGTTTAGTGAATCTCTCATAAGTGTTAAAGCCGCCCGCACAGAAAATCATGCCTGCCGGGGAGGTTCCTAAGGTGCCACTCAATGAATTGAAGAGTATCCAGCGAGTCGTAGTTGGGTCCATAGTAGTTTACAAAGGTGAATTCCCCACCCCCTGTATCTGACCTGGCTCTACCCTCTGCATCCCTCACTATCCTTGTGCATCTGAACCCAAGTGGATTTCTGATGAGAATACCCATCCCCGGGAGTACCTAGATACGAGAAGTACCTGTGGCAACCCTGTGATTTGGCAAACGCTGCCTCACCAGATTGCGATAAATGCGTCTCTTGAAGAAGCACAATGTCTCTGCATATAAAGCAGGACCTTTCTTGCTTTCGAGGGGGGCGGGAGGGAGTTCAAGCCCGAGATGTTAAGTCATGCATGTAACCTCCTTTTCCGCCATTACCCCAGTTGTACGCGTGATGAACAATCGCTTTATGGTACCCAGGCTTGGCATAGCCAAGTCTCAACTCTGGCCACCACCTCAGGAGCCCAATATATTCCACATCATACACCCCATTTCTCATGGCCTTTTTGAGATGAATAAAGGGGTGAGGACTGTGCGTCCGTCGTCTGGTTCCCCCATCGACAACCCCCTCCGCTCCCCATACGTACCAAGATTAAAACATCCAACATTCGGGCTAGCGCCTCACCCAATGTGCAAACCAACACACCCCCACCGGCAACCCCCATTTGCCATTAATGCCCTCCCTCCCTGCCCTCCCAATGTGGAACTCTGAGCCGAAGCATGGGAGCTTCTCGAGGCTTAGCCACCCCAACCTGAAAGATTCAGACAGCTGAACACCCTTCAGGACAAAGCACAGAGCAGTGGGGCGGAGAAGCCGCTGCAGAATCAGTGCCGCTCAGAGGCTCTAGGAGAAACCCTCCCCGGTTATTCCTGCTGCATGCCGAACCAGATCCATTTTCGTCGCTGTTGAGGAAGTCACTTGCCTGCTGTGTGTTCTGAAAGAACAGTGGTTTTCCATTGTGTTCGACCCGCAGGCGTGCCAGGAACAGCATGGCGTATTTAAGTCCTCTATCCCAAGTGTTTTGTGTTTTTTGTTTTGTTTTTTTTTTAAACTTCCCGAACTTTTTTTCCGTGACACCTGCACCTTATTGGAAATGTCGGGGAAAAGCTGGATCTGAGACCCTTGGTAGATACGGGAGTCCAGTTCTCTAGATCGCCGCACTGCATGGTCTCTGTCCCGGTAATTAAGGATCCTGGCGATGATGGGCCTGAGCGGCGCGCCTGCAGACCCAGGGACGCTCTTGACCACGAAGACCGAGGAAAAGCCGTGTTAGGCGGAAACCTGTGCAGTTCCCTCTGGGACCACTGCAAAAGATTTAGGACTACAGGTGTTTGGCAGTAAACCCACTTGGTAGCAGTCTGTACCATACAGATTCACTTGGTAGCTGTGGCTGAGCAGTCAGACTTCCTTCAAGAAGAGTTAGGCAGTATGTGGAGTATACAAAATAGGGCAATTTACACAGTAGAACAAGCAAACACGGAACAAGGCTTCGGTGTAAAGATCTATAGTTATTTATTTATAAACACACTTGGAAGGGATTGTGTCCTCCGACGTATTCCTCATCTTAGATATCTCCTTCCAGCTCTGCTGGCCTCGGAAATTTTTTTCTCTCTAGAGGGCGCTGCGCGTCGACGTCCTCCGAGTCGATGTCCCTCGACAGCCGCCGTGTCGACGTCATCCTGCCTATAAAGGCCGCGCATAGCGTCCGTTGCTCAGTTCTGTTTTTCCGCGCTTACTCAGTGCCTTGGAATACCGTTGCTCAGTTCTTGTCAGATTAATCCTATTTACCTCGAGTCATTCGATCCGTACTCGATGGCTTCCTCGTCGGAACCGACAACTCCTCGATCCGGCTTCAAAAAATGCCGAGATTGTGGGAAAAAGATGTCGCTGACTGACCCTCACAGAGTTTGTCTGTGGTGTTTGGGAGCTGAACACCATTGTTCGGAATGCGAGGACCATATGTCCATGACAGCTAAGGCCCTGAAGGAGCGTAGGGGGAAGCTGGAGAAAGGTAAGACTTTTAAAGCTGCTTCTTCGTCGACGAAGTCGAGACACTCGTCTCCTCGTCACCATTCGCGCTCCAGGTCTCGGAGTGGGTCTCATCACTCCTCGAGATCGAAGCACTCGAAGAGGAGACGTTGAAGATCCCATTCTCTGTCTTCCTCTTCCTCTGTTTCGCCAAAAAGAATCCCTGGCCCCACGAAACATAGTTCCCGGGCTGAATGGGAGGAATTCCGCAAAAATATGATGAGCGTCTTAGAGAAAGCGGCCTCGACCCCCTCGAAGACTGCCGAGAGCGATGCTCTGGTCGAAAGACCCGAAGGTCAAAAACGCTGCAAGTCGCAGTACCCGGCGAAGGAAACCTCTCGAGCGCGTCTCGAACCCTCGAGTAGGACTATGACCTCCAAACCTTCCTCGAAGGTTCCGTCGACGAGGGTTCTGTCGACGCCGAGGTCGATGTCTTCGACGCCGTTGTCGAAGGGACCTTCGACACACGGGTCTGTCGACTCGAGGCCAGCTTCGACACCGGCGTCGACGCCAAGAAAAGTCACGGTTACGACGTCGATGGCTTCGAGATTGTCGAGTAGAATTCCAATTCTGTCGACGTTTTCGAGGCCGATAATGACCATTTCAGCACCCTCTGCCTTGGAAATGGGATTTACTCCCTTTATGAGTTCAGAACAATTGAGAACTATGTCCTCAATTTTGGAAGAGGGTGAATTGTCTGAACAGGAAGACACATTTGAGTTGCAGGGACCTGTAACCCCAATTAGAGAGGAATTTTCCTCTGAAGAACGCAGGTTAAAGGATCTTCATGATTCCTTACATGAGGCAAGTGGGTTAGACACTTCCCCTGAGGTGGAGTTTGCTAGGCCAGACCCAGGGGAGCATGCTGAAACCCCCTATAGAGCCTTAATGGCCAGGATCACAGAGTTCATGGGGTGGTCTGCACCTTCACAATCTTTCCAACAAGATGACCTCACGGATATTCTTGACAAAGGCCCACAGGAGGATCCTGTGGTGCCTTTTCATAAAGCTCTTCAGAGGAAGATCATGACAAACTGGGAAACCCCAGATGTCGTACCAGCAGTAAATAAAAAACTGTCTACAAAGTACAGGGTATCTTCTACAGACCCGGAGTTTTTGTCTAAACACCCATCCCCAGAAAGTCTGGTGGTACAGGCAGCATCCTCTACCGATGTCAAGACGGCTTATCCTACCGTCCCAGAGGACAGGGACGATAAAAAATATGATGCTAAGGCAAAGAAAGTCTTTTCAGCATGTAGCATGGCGTTAAAATCTGTTAATGCTACTTGCACCCTTGCTAGGTTCAGCCATACACTTTGGGAGTGTGCTTCTACAGCGGCTGACTGCATCCCGGAGGGAGAAGAAAGGGATGCGTTCCTGAATATTATACAGGACGGTAAAGACGCTATGTGCGAATCCCTCCAGACGGGCATTGATTCGGCTGACAGTATCAGCAGAGCAATGGCGGCAAGTACATCAACCAGGAGATTCGCTTGGTTGAGAAAGTCTGGTTTTGCCCCAGATGTGCAAGCCAGGCTCTTGAACATGCCATTCGATGGCTCTTCTTTGTTCGGGGAAAAAGGCGGATGACAGTTTAGAGAAACTGCAAACTTCAAAAGCAGCAGCAAAGTCCCTAGGAGCTGCAATCCGTCAGACTCCCTTTCGTCTCACAGGAACCTCTGCGAGGGGCAAGTCCTTTCGCTTCTACTCCGCATTCGGAAGAGGTAGAGGACGACCGGCTCAAAGGGGACAAAGAAGAACTACCCGAGGTGGACGGGGTAGATATTCAAAAGCCGCAGCAACAGAAGGTGCCTCTTTACCATCTGCATCAGCCGCCCCAAAACCACTCTGAGGACTTCCCTCACAGGACACCTGTTGGAGGCAGGTTGACTCAACATCTGGCGGTATGGCAGGCTATCACGTCAGATGCTTGGGCATTGGAAACAGTTCCACAAGGTTATTGCCTGCCTTTCCTACGTATACCTCAGTCATCCACCGGGGATCAGCTCTCAAAGCTCCAGATCCGCTCCTCTTGCAGGAAATTTTGGACCTGCTAGAGAAAAGGTGCCATAGAACCGGTACCTGTAGCGGAGAGGAACAAGGGTTGGTACTCCCCTTACTTTCTCATTCCAAAGAAAGACGGAGGACTGAGACCCATCTTGGACTTGCGAGAATTGAACAAATTCCTCAGAAAAGACAAATTCAAGATGGTCTCTCTTTCTCAGATCCTCCAGGCCCTTCAGTTGCAGGACTGGTTGGTATCTCTGGACCTTCAGGACGCTTATTTCCATGTGCCTATCCATCTCAAACACAGGAAATACCTGAGGTTCGCAATTGGCAACTCTCACTATCAATTTCGAGTGCTGCCATTTGGGCTGACCTCCGCCCCGAGGGTCTTCACCAAGTTAATGTCGGTAGTGGCTGCAAGTCTATTGAGGGAAGGGATTCACGTCTACCCCTACCTGGACGATTGGTTGATCAGGGCTGTTTCTTCGGAACAAGCTCAGATCCAGCTAAATCACGTGTGCCACTTCCTTCACAGACTGGGCTTCTCCCTCAATTTAAAGAAGTCACAAATGATACCATCGCAGAGACTCCAGTTCATAGGAGCGATCCTGGACAGTTCCCTGGGATAAGCCTCGCCACCAGAGGTGAGGGCTCAAGATATTCTACAGATGGTTACCAAGTTCCAACATGCCCAACGTCTCCCAGCCTTCGACTTTTTGAGGTTGCTAGGCCACATGGCATCCTGCATTTTCCTAGTGCCAGAGGCTCGCCTGAGAATGAGATCCCTCCAGTGGGCACTGAGGACTCAGTGGTCACAATTCTCAGGGAGAATGACATCTTCTTCAGGTTCCCAGCAGGGTGGCTCGAGACCTTCAGTGGTGGGCCTGTCAGGAGAACATTCTGAAAGGAGAACAGATTTGGCAACCCTGGCCGGAGATAACAGTAGTCACGGATGCCTCACTCACGGGGTGGGGAGCCCACGCCAACGACTTGACCATCAGCAGACTACATATCAACCTGTTAGAGCTGAGAGCCATCAGACTTGCGCTGAAGGCGTTCCTGCCAGCTGTACAAGGGAAGAACGTCCTGATAATGACGGACAACACGGTGGCCATGCATTACCTCAACAAAAGAGGAGGCGTAGGATCACTACCCCTGTGCAGAGAGGCGATGCAGCTCTGGTTTTGGGCAATCCAAGAAGGAATCTCTCTATCGGCAGTTCACCTAGCCGGAGAGAAGAACTTGACAGCGGACGCTCTGAGCAGGCAGAACACAGTCTCCCACGAGTGGGAGCTAGCTCAGGAAGTCCTTCAAGAGATCTTTGCCCTTTGGGGAACCCCTCAGGTAGATCTGTTCGCCACCAGCCTAAACAGGAAATGCGACCTGTTCTGCTCAAGGGAATTTCCCCCGAGAGGAGCTCTGGGAGACGCGTTCATAGTGGACTGGGAGTTTCCGCTTCTGTGCGCGTTTCCACCGCTCCCTGTCATTCCTCAAATGATCAGGAGGTTGAGAAGATTCCGGCGGACCATGATCCTAATTGCCCCGGATTGGGCCAGGAGAACGTGGTACCCGGACCTTCTAGACTTGTCCATCTGCCCTCCAATTCGACTTCCACTCAGAGAGAACCTACTCTCACAGAAGGGAGGTCAGGTTCTCCATCCAGACATCAAAACCCTCAACCTTCACGCTTGGCTTCTGAAAGGCTGAGGTACAAAGATTGGAACCTCCCTGATGATGTTATGGAGGTGTTGCTTTCGGCAAGGAGGCCAGCAACTAAGTCTTTATACCGCTGCCGCTGGAACAGATTTTGCAGCTGGTGTAGAGAACATAATATCGACCCTTTTTCATGTGGTACACCAATGGTTTTGTCCTTCCTACTATATTTGGCAAATTCAGGCCTTCAAGTTGGCACCATTAAGGGCTATCTCGCAGCGCTATCCATCTTTAAGCATACTGCGGAAGAACCATCCTATTTCAAATTACCCTTGGTAATACAGTTTCTAAAGGGGTTAACCAATGTTTATCCCCCAAGACCATTCCAAGTTCCCCTATGGGATTTAAACTTAGTACTAACTTTCCTGATGGGCACACCTTTCGAACCTCTCCATTCTTGTTTAAGATTCCTTACCCTTAAAACTGTTTCATTAATAGCACTTACATCTGCTAGAAGGGTGAGCGAATTACAAGCTCTTTCTTGTAAACCCCCTCACACAATATTTCACAAAGACAAAGTTGTCCTGCAAGTGAAGCCTAATTTCCTCCCAAAGGTGGTTTCTGAATTCCATATCACTCAGAAGATTACCCTACCATCTTTCTATCCTCCTCCTCACCCGGGGAAAGAGGAAGAGAGGTTACACAGGCTAGACCCTAGGAGGGCTTTAAGTTTTTACATCAGTGGACTAGCTAGGATAAGACAGGCAGACCAGCTGTTTGTAGGTTACGCAGGTCACAAGCTGGGGTTACCAATAACTAAGCAGACCATTTCCAGATGGATCATTCTAGCCATTCTGGAATGTTATAAACTGGCAGGGAAAGAGCCCCTTCAAAACCTTAGGGCTCATTCGACCAGAGGTATTGCAGCTTCATCGGCCCTCAAAAGAGGCGTGCCGGTTAAAGACATCTGTGCGGCCGCTACATGGTCGTCTGTCCATACCTTTACACGTTTTTACAATTTGGATTCCTCCTCCAGTCAAGAGACTAGGTTTGGAAGGGCTGTACTGCATTCTATTCATCAATAGAAGACAGCGTGAAGTCAGTACTCCCTCCTCCGATAATAGAATACTGCTATGGGAGCCTATCTAAGATGAGGAATACGTCGGAGGACACAATCCCTTCAAAGAACAAGTTACTTCTTACCTTGTAACGTTCTTTCGACATGATGTTCCTCCGACGTATTCCTCATCGACCCTCCCATCCATCCCCGCAGTTCTACTTCCCTTGTTGTTGCAGCTTACGCTCCTTCAGGGTGATTAGTTTAGTCCAGAAAGTATTATTGTGGGCTACAAAACGGAACTGAGCAACGGACACTGAGCGCGGCCTTTATAGGCAGGATGACGTCGACGTCGATACAGCGGCTGTCGAGGGACATCGACTCGGAGGACGTCGACGCGCAGCGCCCTCTAGTGAGAAAAAACTTTCCGAGGCCAGCAGAGCTGGAAGGAGATCTCTAAGATGAGTAATACATCGGAGGAACATCCCGTCGAAAGAACGTTACAAGGTAAGAAGTAACTTGTTCATCTATGAAAACACATGGGCACTAATACGGTAAACACTTCAAGCACAATTACTATAAGAAAAGTCAATCCCCCTAACAATAGTTCGACAAGTCTAGATTCAACAGCACCACTTATTTGCAGACAGAGGTGAATGCTTTAACCTAGATGGCACTCTAGTGTTCGTTAGGACGGGAGAGAAAAGGCATGGTATGAAATCAACTCGGTACCAACACTTTTACGAACAAATGCAAGGCAAGTAAGGTAGGGTCTACTGTAGATCGCAAAGTTCAGAGGCCAGGCCCACTCGGAGAGAGGCAAGGCGGTGTGTCCAAAAAAAAAAGTATCACAGTGGAACTGCACTTCGAGTCTTTGTCGCAAATTGTTATAGAAAGATTGGACCAGTTCAGAACAGGAAGATGAGAAAGCTTGGAGGCGACCCAATGGAGACCCGAGGATTCAGACACCTCACACTAACCGACATAAGGGAAGCCAGGCGGACACGGTACCTTGTTTGTGGAGAGACCGCTCCGGCAGGGTCAGTTGTTCCTGGTGGTGGATGCACGTCGGGTCTTTGCCAAGAGAAGAGATGATCTCGTCGTCGAAGGAAAGTTGAAGATCATTGCACCACCAGGGAAGAGACCAGCCGCGGAGTGCTCCGTCACAAGGCACCACCTTTAGTCGCGGTACAGGGGTAGTTGCTATCCGGTTGCCGGGGTGCTCTGCACGGGCAATTCGACCACTACGTCCTGGAACGAAGAAAAAGCAAAGGGGACTGGTTGTTCCCACCAGTCAGGGAAAGAGACTCTCCGGCGGGGAGATCTCCTCTGTCGTCGGGAAGTGGTGAGTCGATTCAGCAGGGCTCCACCGGAGGTGTTGTCGTTGCAGGTCGGCTCAGCTTTTACCCTCGTTGGATTCTTGGGTCCTGTGGCGACTTCTGAGGATCCAGTCCCAAAAGCCCTGCTTTTATGCAGAAAACCCCCATTCATTCAGCCTAGCTGTCACTCAAAACACGCTAAGTGGTGAGCGGGGTGGCTCACCACTTGGGCCAATCACACCAGAGTGCGACTTGCGTTGGCAACTCAGTCCAGGGTGCCTAAACCCCCTCCCACACCCCCTGTGGTACCCAGACATAATGGCACCACTTTGGAGGGCCTTTGTGTAGAGGCCCGCCAAAAGTGGAACAAAGGGCTCAACCTTTTGGTTTAGGAGTCGCAGACGAACACAGACGCCATTTTACAAACCGAGTTCTGGCAGAAAATACCAACCGATAGATTTATTTAAGATAAATAAACCGGTGGTATGTTAGAGATTAACGAGAAACAGTATTAACCTCCAACAATGGGAAGAATCCCATAGGGTTTGTATTCGGGGTTGAATATAACAAGTAGTTTCCACTGCCACCAGCCAAAACTCGACGAGGGGGGACGGGAGAGTGCCCCCTCGATTAACAGCCCCAGGAGTAATCAAAATACCCCTACTAGTACGTCCACAATAGGATGGTTTGTACTAGTCTAGTTCTGTTAGTAAATTTAGGTCTAGTAAAGCCAATGGTGACTTTACATGCCCGGGGAGACAGTAGTCCGTCCCCGGGTATGAAGTCTATGATGGAGGTCCGCTAGGACGCCCCAATGCTACGGCATGGAGGGTGCGGTGTAACGCACATAGAAAAACATATGAGACCCTATGGAGTAAAAGACCCCATAGCCCATAGAACACATTGACATTCGAAGGAATTACACACATTCATGTCCAAGAGTGGGAGAAAGTCTCTCACTCTTGGCAGGATGGAAAAAAAAAAAACTCCAGAAATCCAGCAAAGCTGCTGGGGGACTCACTAGGTTAGGAAATTCAGTCTAAACAGAGAATTCTCCCTAACACTCGCCCCCCCCCCCCAAGACTAAGGGACAGGAGGATTTAATCCACTCCTGGATGAATCTCATACCTCTAGTCGATGACATACATCCTAGAGAGACCATCAGCATTTTGGTGGTGACACCCTGACCTGTGCTCAATGGTGAAATCAAACCCTTGCAGGCAGATCGACCATCTCAGTAGTTTTGGGTTTTCCCCTTTCATTTGCATTAACCATCTCAAGGGTTGGTCAGTCTGAATGACAAAAGTAGAACCATACAAGTATGGCCTAAACTTCTTCAGAGCCCACACGATAGCAAAGCACTCTCTTTTGATTGTTGCCCACCTTGTTTCAGGATCCTTCAGCTTGCGGCTGATGAAGCAAACGGGGTGCTCCCTACCTTTCCCATCCAGTTGACTGAGTACGGCACCTATTCCTACATTTGAAGCATCTGTCTGCACAATGAAAGCTTGGCGGTAATCGGGAGCTATGAGTACTGGGGCTTGGCAAAGAGCCTTTTTCAGGTTTTCAAAAGCCTGATTGCACTCCTCGTTCCATTTAACCTTTTTAGGAAATTTGGGCGAGGAGATGACATTCAGTGGAGAAGCTATGGTCCCATAGTTCTCGATGAAATTCCTGTAATACCCAGTGAGGCCTAGGAAGGCTCTCACCTGGGTCTGAGTAGTAGGTGTTGTCCAATTTTGCACAGCTTCAATCTTACTGAGCAAAGGCCTTATTTCTCCACCTCCTACCTCATGTCCAAGATAGACTATCTTACTCTGTCCAATTTGGCATTTACTTGCCTTTATGGTCAGATTGGCTTGTCCAAGAGCCTGCAAAACATCTCTCAGGTGGGTTACATGCTCTTCCCAGGAATTGCTGAACACTGCTATGTCATCCAAGTATGCCATGCAGAAGTCCTCCATCCCATTCAGAACCTGGTTTACCATCCGTTGAAATGTAGCAGGTGCATTCTTCAATCCGAAAGGCATTACCTTAAACTGGTATAAGCCAACGGGGGTAGAAAATGCAGTTTTCTCCTTGGCATGGTCTGTCAAGGCTATTTGCCAATAGCCTGACGTCAAGTCAAATGTGCTGAGGAACTTGGCTGCGCCAAGTTTGTCCACCAACTCATCTGTTCTTGGCAAAGGGTGGGCATCAGTCTTGGTGATTGCATTAAGAGCTCTATAATCCACGCAGAATCTAAGTTCTTTAGATCCGGCCTTTGGTGCTAACACAACTGGGCTAGACCATGGACTAGTAGAGGGCTCTATTATCCCGAGATCGAGCATCTTGCTGACCTCACCTTTGATGTGGGTTCGTACATTTTCTGACATTCGGTATCCTCTGCTTTTGACAGACAGTCACCAGTGAGTATGTCATGCTGGCCCCAAGGGGTCAAGCCTGGTGAAAGCGAGAACAGGGAGGCAAACTGATTCAACATAGATTTTCACTCTTCTCGTTGCTCGGGTGTCAGATTTGAAGAGAGATTTACTCCTTCAATTTTTTCGTCTAAAGGTAAGCCTCTGAGGAGATCCGGAAGAACTTCACTCTCTTCTTCTTCCTCGGATGATGCTAGAAGCAACGCTCCCACATCAGGTCTTGAGACATACGCTTTGAGTCGGTTGGTGTGGAAGACTGTCAGAGCCTCCTTGGGATTGCCCAAGTCCACCAGATAGTTGACCTCTCCGAGTTTACCCACAACTCTGAAGGGTCCCATCCATTTTTCTTGCAAGGCCCTCTGCCTTGTTGGGATCATAACGAGAATGAGCTGGTCTTGAGCGAACTGAACCATGTTAGCCTTTTGATCGTGCCAGTGCTTGACCAATGCTTGCCCAGGTTTCAAGTTATTGCTTGCTTCTGTCATCATGTGCGACATTCTCCTCCGGAGACCTATCACGTAGTCAGTCACTCTGACTGGTTTGGGGGAAGGAGCACTCTCCAACCCCTCCTTAATCAGGGTCAATGGACCTCTGACGGGATGACCATAGAGAAGCTCGAAGGGAGAATAACCTACTCCCTCCTGAGGGACTTCTCTATAAGCAAAGAGAAGGCATGGCAGTAGGAGGTCCCACTTACGCTTAAGGGGTTCCTCTAAAGCACCTATCATGCTCTTCATGGTTCGGTTGAACCGTTCTACCAACCCATTTGTTTGTGGGTGGTAAGCTGTTGAGAACTTGTAAGTAACTCCACAGGTTTTCCACATTGCTTTCATGTAGTGGGACATAAAGTTTGACCCCCTGTCAGAGATTACTTCCTTAGGAAACCAGACCCTAGTAAAAAATACCAAGGAGGGCCTTAGCCACAGCCGGAGCTGTAACAGTCCTCATAGGAATTGCCTCAGGATACCTAGTAGCATGGTCTACTAAAACAAGTAACTGTTGCCTGAGGAGGTTGGAGGATCAAGGGGACCAACAATGTCAATCCCTACTCTCTCAAATGGGACTCCCACGACTGGGAGAGGCACTAAAGGTGCCACATTCTTGGAGCCAACCTTACCAGAGGTCTGGCAGGTGTGGCAGCTCCTGCAGTGTTTTTCTACTTCGGCCCCCATCTTCGGCCAATAAAAGTAGAGTGAGAGCCTTTCCTTAGTCTTCTTGAAACTCAAGTGACCAGCCAAAGGAATCTCATGGGCTAACTGCAAGAACTGTGGTCTGTTCTCTTGGGGTACTACAAGTCGTTTGTAGTCTCCAGGTGCAGACTCGGTCAGTTCACTGTAGAAGAGGCCATCTTCCCAGTGCAATCTGTATTTCCCAGGCTCTTGCCCTTCAGCCTGAGCTTCTGCCTGGTGGCGAAGACCTTCCAGAGTTGGACATTCTCTCTTTCCCTTACTGAAGTCTGCCCTGCTGGGTCCACCTTCTGCCAGTAAAGACTGCAGCTCAGGATGGTCAACAGGATCCAGATCTCCAATGAGTTCCTGGCCTTCCATTAGCTCTTCGCCAGAGTCTAATTCTACCACACAGGGTTGTACCTCCCTCTCAGCCTCGGCTGGAGGTGGAGTTATGGGTGTAACTTTGGACAACCGCAGGGAAGTCCTTGTTGACTGCGCTGGAATGCGGGCGTAGAAGTCTTAGGTTTCTCTTTCGCTTCTGATTTCTTCGAGACAGCGGCCGACAATTCCAGTGCGCAGGAGTGATTTCTTTCTTCATCATCTCCTGGAGAGTACCGCGCATGGTCCTCTCTCTTGCAGGTCTGGTTAGCTCCTGTAACCGTTTACTAGGAGGTCTGGGGGTATGCGATACAACTCCGAGAGTTTTCAAATCGTTACCCAACAGAACGCGTCCTGGTACCTCACTCTGTATGCTGACGGGGATCTTCACAGTCATGTCGTTACACTGGATGAGAACTGGTAATTGGGGAAGCATCTGCACAGGCCCTCCAGCTAACTTGGTGAGGCGTTTGGGTGCCTTAGCAACATCCTCAGCCTGAAAAAACGATTTATCCACCACAGTTATGCTTGCCCCAGTGTCCCTAATGGCAGGAGTCTCCTGACCATTCACCTGGACACTGTCCTTATAATACTCTTTAGTATTTTCGGGGATAGAATTATAGACTTCTAAATTCTGTTGTTCCCACAACCCCAGAGACACTAAAGAAACGCTGGCTGAGACTCCAATGGGTTCATCAGCTAGCAGTAGAAAGTTTCCACTTGCCATTTGGACTTCCTCCTCTGGAGCAAAGGCTAAGGAGACAAGCTGGACCCCTGAAGGTTTACCCTTATATCTGGGATCTCCTTTCACGTGGTCAGTTGAGCCACAAACATAGCATTTACCAAATGCTTTCTGGAATGGTGGCTTGTTCTGGCCACCTTCCGGTTTGGCACCAGAAGACACACTATTCTGCTGCGGTTTTCCTTGTGGCTTACCCTTCTGGTTTTGTTTGGGGCCCTCTTTGGAATTTGAGTTATTTGAATTCTCTTTTGAGTCTTTCTTAGGCTGTTTTCCCTCATTCTTTTTCTGAGTTGCCCCAGAATCCTTATGAGTAGCCCTGCTGGCAACCCACAAGTCAGCAGCCTTAGCTAGCTTCCTGGAATCCAATTCCTTCGAATCAGCCAAGTGCTGTCTGAGCTCAGGAGAACAGGCATCATAAATAGACTCCAACATAAAAAGATTCTTCATACCCTCATAAGTGTTCACTTTGTAACCCTTAATCCATCCCTCTAAGTTATTCAACCCTTCACTCACCCAGGTAGCCCAAGGGGTACCATCATGCTTTTTGAGGGTTCTAAACCTCTTAAGATACTGGGAAGGGGTCTTCCCGAATCTAGCTATCAACGCTAGTTTCACACTTTCGTAATCCTTCTTATCCGCCTACCCCAACTCCATTACCACATCAGTCGCAACAGGGGGGAGCCTAGAGAACAACCAGGGAAGTAGATCATTCCCGGTGAGGTCCTGGAGCCCATGATTGTACTCAACAGTTTTAACCAATCCAAAACATCCAATCTCGGATCATACATACCCACTAATTCCTTCGGCATTCAGGGTCTTTTGGGACTGGAGCTTCTAGAGGAACCAGAGGAGAGAGAAGCATTTTCCGCAGACAACTTTTTCATCTCTAACTCGTGATTAAGTTCTTTTTCTCTGAGTCTTAAATCAGCTTGCTTCTGCTCATCCTGGGCATTCATCTGTCTGAACTCGAGCTCTTAGTTTCTTTCAGATTGAGCCAAGAACCGTTTGTATTCTAATTCGAGCTTCATTTTTTCAAGTTCAAAATGAGCAGGGTTACATGTGGGACCTGGTATGGGAACCATAGGTACAGGAGGTAAGGCAGACAGAGGCTCAGAGTGGCTAACTTCATTAGGTTCACTTTCCTCTTCTGACTCATTATCAAGACTTTGATTCAGATCAATACCATTACTGTTTTCTACATTCGCTGGAGAAGTTGGTTCCTCTGAACCAGTACCCAGACTTTGGTTTTCCAGCAATCTCACTATCAGTTCCACTTTCTTGCCTTTTACAGAAAGATTTTCTTGAAGTTGCTTTTTAGTGCTAAGCTTTGTGGTTAGTTATCCTAAAGTGTTGAAAAGCACTCTAAACTGTATACTCGATACAAATCCCACCGCTGTACACCAGTGTTAGGTGGAAACCTGTGTAGTTCCCTCTGGGACCACTGCAAAAGATTTAGGACTACAGGCGTTTGGCAGTAAACCCACTTGGTAGCAGTCTGTACCACACAGATTTAGGCAGTTTAAGAGTTAGGCAGTATGTGGAGTATACAAAATGGGGCAATTTACACAGTAGAACAAGCAAACGCGGAACAAGGCTTCGGTGTAAAGATATATAGTTATTTATTTATAAACACACATCTATGAAAACACACTGGCACTAATACGGTAAACGCTTCAAGCACAATTACTATAAGAAAAATCAATCCCTCTAACAATAGTTCGACAAGTCTAGGTTCAACGGCACCACTTATTTGCAGACAGAGGTGAATGCTTTAACCTAGATGGCACTCTAGTATTCGTTAGGACGGGAGAGAAAAGGCAGGGTATGAAATCAACTCGGTACCAACACTTTTACGAACAAATGCAAGGCAAGTAAGGCAGGGTCTACTGTAGATCGCAAAGTTCAGAGGCCAGGCCCACTCGGAGAGAGGCAAGGCGGTGTGTCCAAAAAAAAAAAAGTATCACAGTGGAAATGCACTTCGAGTCTTTGTCGCAAATTGTTATAGAAAGATTGGACCAGTTCAGAACAGGAAGATGAGAAACCTTGGAGGCGACCCAATGGAGAGGCGAGGATTCAGACACCTCACACTAACCGACACAAGGGAAGCCAGGCGGACACGGTACCTTATTTGTGGAGAGACCGCTCCGACGGGGCAGTTGTTCCTGGTGGTGGATGCACGTCGGGTCTTTGCCAAGAGAAGAGATGATCTCGTCGTCGAAGGAAAGTTGAAGATCGTTGCACCACCAGGGAAGAGACCAGCCGCGGAGTGCTCCGTCACAAGGCACCACCTTTTGGTCGCAGTACAGGGGTAGTGGCTATCCGGTTGCCGGGGTGCTCTGCACGGGCAATTCGACCACTACGTCCTGGAACGAAGAAAAAGCAAAGGGGACTGGTTGTTCCCACCAGTCAGGGGAAGAGACTCTCCGGCGGGGAGATCTCCTCTGTCGTCGGGAAGTGGTGAGTCGATTCAGCAGGGCTCCACCGGAGGTGTCGTCGTTGCAGGTTGGCTCAGCTTTTACCCTCGTCGGATTCTTGGGTCCTGTGGCGACTTCTGAGGATCCAGTCCCAAAAGCCCTGCTTTTATGCAGAAAACCCCCATTCATTCAGCCTAGCTGTCACTCAAAACACGCTAAGTGGTGAGCGGGGTGACTCACCACTTGGGCCAATCACACCAGAGTGCGACTTGAGTTGGCAAGGCAACTCAGTCCAGGGTGCCTAAACCCCCTCCCACACCCCCTATGGTACCCAGACAGAATGGCACCACTTTGGGGGGCCTCTGTGTAGAGGACCGCCAAAAGTGGAACAAAGGGCACAACCTTTGGTTTAGGAGTCACAGAGACAAACACAGACGCCATTTTACAGAGTTCTGGCAGAAAATACCAACCGATAGATTTATTTAAGATAAATAAACCGGTGGTATTTTAGAGATTAACGAGAAAAAGTATAAACCTCCAACAATGGGAAGAATCCCATAGGGTTATATTCGGGGTCGAATATAACAAGTAGTTTCCACTGCCACCAGCCAAAACTCGACGAGGGGGGACGGGACAGTGCCCCCTCGATTAACAGACCCAGGAGTAATCTAATTACCCCTACTAGTACGTCCACAATAGGATGGTTTGTAATAGTTCTGTTAGTAAAGTTAGGTCTAGTAAAGCCAAAGGTGACTTTACATGCCTGGGGAGACAGTAGTCAGTCCCCGGGTATGGAGTCTATGATGGAGGTCCGCTAGGACGCCCCAGTGCTACGGCACGGAGGGTGCGGTGTAACGCACAATGAAAAACATATGAGACCCTATGGAGTAAAAGACCACATAGCCCATAGAACACATTGACATTCGAAGGAATTACACACATTCATGTCCAAGAGTGGGAGAAAAAGAGTCTCACTCTTGGCAGGATGGAAAAAACAAACTCCAGAAATCCAGCAAAGCTGCTGGGGGACTCACTAGGTTAGGAAATTCAGCCTAAACAGAGAATTCTCCCTAACATCCCGCAGCAATGACTCCACCATTTGTTCCATGGGAACTCTGTCCGCTGTGTCAGGTGTATTGACCCATGTTCGAGTTATTATGCTGCAACATTTGGTGCTGTGGGCTTAGAAAATCCTAGATGGCCAAAAAGCCCACATTTGTGCCAGAATCCAGGAAAACCGCGCAGTTTTGCGCACACCAAAATGGTCGCCTAACCTGCCACCCACCAGTGCGAGCATGATGGGCCAGAAGCGCCATAAGTGAAGCGTGGTGCCAAAGGAAAAACAGCAGTGCCTGGTAGCTCAAAAAGCGCTGTGAAATCACCTTTGTTTCACTGAATCCAAGCTCAAAATGCAGTTTTCAAACATTGCGAGATAGTTAATACAGGAGACCATTGCCAGACCCTATCCTTTGGCTGCACACTGAGCGAAATCAGTGCAAAGGAATATGGTGCTGTTCAAAATCTGTTTCAATGTCAAAAATTGCTAAAATCATGGGCACAAAACCACCAAACAAAAATCCAACTTCTGGTTGGGTGTTCTACAGTACTCTACTGCAGAATCTACATCAATACAATGTTAGTAAGGATCATATGCCATCAAGTAAAAATCCCCTTTTTGAAATGCATTAATTCAAGGCAGCTGCCAGAAAATGGTTGCAGTATCGGTGTTTGACACTGACCGGCGCTAACGATCTAAACTCTGACAGGAGACCTGTATTTCAGGAGCTGAAAAGGAACCTCAGTCAGCTGGGACTTCAAAGCCTTGCTGGTCAATAAGAATTCTTCACACCTACTGTTCCCAGGCCCTATACCAGAGAGCAGTCTGATTTAATTAAGTCAAGAGGCCTCTGTCCATGGGAAGCTGTCACACCTCAGAACTCGACACCAGAAGGCAGGAAATCACAAGTTTGTTAATGAAATGGAGAGTGGCACCCTGGATTGATGCCCTGCTAGCAGGAAAAACCAGACTAAGGATGCCTTCAGCTGAACGGGGCGTGCTGATTTTGGGTGTGAACTGTCAACAACTACTGCTTTGGGAGAGGCAGGCCATGTGACATCTGACTCAGCCAGCTAGGGGCGGAGACAAACCACTGTGGATTCAGAGAGCCCAGCAAATATATGTTTTATTAAATTGCTTATAAAATATTGTATCAAGCTGACAGAAATGTACGGTTTGGAGATTCTTAATATGAAAAATGTACCCACAATTTGAGACTAAGCTCAACTCTGTGTGATGTTCTGAGACCGAACCCCGCGATTATTAATATTACAGACACTGTGGTTATCTCAGAAAATTGAAATTTTATTGTAATGTGCCCAGAGAGGGGGTGTACGTCCGGGGAAGATTTGATGCCGAACCAACCACGGCAAAACCCACCAAAAGCGCAAAATGTTGTTGTTTCTGAACCCAAGCTCACAGGAACATGGGGCTTCAACAGAGACCTGTCTTAATTCATCTGTGATGTGCATATGTATTATGAACCACGTGTGTATCTGGGAAACCTGTTTGTTATGAAAAATTCATTTTCTAAGTAAAAGCAAAGGGGCGTTTCTTCAATAGATTGTAAAAGGGTAGCATCACTCTGACTCACAACTCAGTTATCCAGTTAAAGGACAGAGAATCCTCTAGCCTATCAGGATCCTTAGAGGGTTGGATATAGAAGGTTAGCCTTCCCACCCACTTTCAAAAGACATAAAAAGAGCCACTGAGACCCAGGTAGGGACTGCTCTTTCCACTTTCTTGCAAAGCACTTTGCCGGACCAGACAATATCCAGGAGGACCCTATCCAGAACTTAGACTCCAGATTCCAGAACTTTGAAGCATAAGGCCTACTGCAAGCTAAAAGTATTCTCAGCTGGCCTTACAATCTTGCAAACTGATTTTACCCCAGACTTCCAAGGGACACATCAGAATAAAACAGCCTGGCTGTGCTGTTTCTGCTTCTTCACCAAGAACTTTCGCCAGAACCAGACCCAGACCCAGAGAGCAGTGCTGTATCCAGAACCGCAGACCAGACCGCTGTGCAGCGCCAAGAACTTTTGCCAGAACCAGAGATCCAGACCAGCAGATCAGAGCTGACCCAGATAGCTGTGACTTCAGTTCCGCCCGCCAGAAGTCCAGTCTAAACCTGTTCACCAGATCTTGACGGCCTATTTCAAATTTAGAGTGTGAGTATCCAGCCAGAACTATGCAGAACCAATCTCTTAGTTTAAAATAATCTAATTCAAACCATTTCCACTTACCTAGAACTGCATCATAGAAATCGTGTCTCCATTCTGTGATTTCAAACCTTTGAATTTGTCATTTGAACCTTACTTTATTTCTGAGAATCTACCTCCACTAAATCCTCTGTATCTTTTGAACCGCACGTCCTAGAAGCTAAGAACCTAAGCTTTCCAACAAGCCCAAAACCGACTTTCTACTCCTTAGTTTTTCCGTAATCGCGCTCGATGCACTCGGAAAAAGTGCTGTGAATTGCAATTTGACTCAATTTCTCCACCTGTCAAAAATAGCTGTCTTTTGCTTGCAACTGCTGAAATTCATTTTCAATCTGATAATCATTCCTGAATAGTTGCTAGTGTTGATCTGAACTAATTCAAAGTAGCTGTCACCTACCCTGAATCTCCTATAGGGAATTAAAATCATTTTTAGCATATTTTTCACTTCATTGCAATCACATTATCAAAGTATTTTTGACTGTTTAAAAGCATACCGGTTCCTCTAAGCTTGCTAGGGGGGAACTGGAATTTGTATTGCATTTGATTCTATTCCTGAAAACTGTGTGCTCTTTTCCATCTCTTTATATTGCATAGGGGGGGGTGAATTGTCACAAGGAAAAGTGATCATATTATCTCTTGTTGAAACCATATCAGTTTATTTCTGTGCTGCATTCTTTCCATTATTGCTTTTCCTTGAAACCATAAAAGTATTCTCTGCTACCTTATCCTTTCTATACTAACTCCTCACTGATTGAAAAGTGTGCAATTGTAACATTACCCATTGTTTATCAACATTATATTCATAAGTGTGCTGTCAAATATTAATTTATTCATAAGTGTGATATATTTAATTTTTCAAATCTTTTAATTTGCAAAACTAACCTATTTCGTGGTTTAGTGAGGTCAGGTGGATTCAAAGAGGGGCGTTATACAATGGTTTTATCATCCAGACTTATGAACTTGTCATAAAAATATATAAATAAGGGCTTCGATTGGGCATTCCAGACTAGGCATTGACTTAGTTGGATTGCTGAATTGAAGTCACTAACAGCTGCCGCAAGGACCCCAATTATTTGAAGGTTTTTCGTGGAGACCTGGATTCCAGGCCATCCTGCTTGTCCTGCAGTTCCTTGATTGCCTTCCGTAGTTGCACCATCTCCCTAGTCGTTGCCGAGGACTCATCCTCCACCGTCGATCAACGCTGCTCCACGGCATCCCATCAGTCTGCATGCCTATTGAGGCGGACCTGCATGTGGTCAACCTTACGAGTGAGCGTATCCATCTTATTGTCCAGGGAGGAGATGCCACTTTGCTGCTGTGAAGGATACATTTGATGTCTCGGAGTGTGTCCGGTGTATGGTGCGTTGCCTCCTCCTGTAGTTGCCGCCTTTGATTGTGACGGAGTTCCATAGGGCAACTTGGACTTTGTTTTGTCATGTTTCCGGATTAAGGCCAGGTAGCATGCAGTCAGGAATCGCATAAGGGATGTTTTGTGCTCTAGTCACCCTGCAGAGACTCTGCAGCGACTGGTGCACTACATGGGGGCAATCGCTTGTATTCTAAAATAGTGGTGTAACGGTATACCGATATAGATACTGTGAACAACTTAATTAAACTATAATAACCGTCACATTGTTTATACCGTTTTAGGGCCTGCAGCTTTTAAATGAGCTTTTCAATCTGATTTGGAAAGGCTGCAGTAAGCAAGTTCTTCACAGTCTGGATCTTGTACTGTGGGTTGTGGCGTCTGCTAAGGGGGCCTTGTTTGGCAGACAAGAGCATAGGGAAAGTGAGGCCACTTTAGAAAACACAGCTTTGATGCTGTGACCGCTCTTTCTGTGATCAGTAGGGTCGGGTTAAAGATCAGCTGATTTGTAGTTTCCCCACCAATTTGAAAGATGGAGAACTACACATCCCAGAATTCAAAGGGGGGGGATGAACTGGATGCCCGTCTGATGCATGTCCACAAAAAACGTTAGCTCTGTAGACTATGAACACTGGTTCTATCAGTGCTTTGTGCTAGTATATAAAGTGCCCCCCCCACTGTCCTCCGTGTAGATTTGCACATCCACATTGGCACTAGAGTTGTTGCTTCGCTTGATCCTTCACCTGCTTTCTGCATATGGCACTGAACTCAAGCAGGCAGGACAGATTCTACATTCAATTTGAAGTATACAGAGCAATGGAGGTGAGATATTTCTCAAGTCTATCCTCGATTTGTGACGCGACCCCTGAAAGCATTCCTCCGTCTCAACTCACATTACAAGGGTCCTAATGCACTCAGAGCTGGGGAAAATGGTAATGATGGGGCTGTGGTGAGGTAGTGGTCTAGGCCATATTTGTGCCAATATGTATTTTAACTTTGTCATTTTCAAAAAGTTTTTGTGCCACTATCTTTAACTAGGTAAATGAACATGCTTTGCAAAAATCAAGAAAGAAATCAACAGCGCCCACTGAACGCTGTCCTGTTAGGATTACATGGTCAGTGTTGACTCCAACATCAGACCTTTATAATACACCAGGAAAATGGTAAACAAGCTATAGTGATTTGATCAACATGTAATCTTTCGGTGAGTGTGTTGGCTATGACATTTTGACAAACCAAACGCAATGACATGGGCTTTAAGACCTCACATGAGTGACTTTTCTCCCTTTAATGGGATAAAGCATTATCAAAACAATCTTTTATGACTGATCACAGCGAGGGGTCATGATGCCCATGCTATGTGGTTCCAAAATAATGCAGATTGAGGCTGATTTTCAAAGCGATGACCTGTGACTGAGCAGCAATCTCATTGCTCAAAATGTGCATTTTAACACTTCCACTAAGTCACTCTTTCATTCAAGGCGATCAACGAGCGAGCGCCATGAAAGACCAAATCTGCAGCCGCCTTAAATTCCTGGAGGATCAGCTAAAAATGTGTAGACACAAGTTTAAAAATGCTGTCAATTTAGGACCTTTAAGAAAATATTTAAGATGAGTTCATTCCACCTGCTATACCGCGATAACCATGATATACCGTGATTTGGCAAGATGGTTGTCATACCACCATGAAAGCAATACTGTGACACCCCTATTCTAGAAGCACCAGCAGACTCCGGACCAGCGTCAATCCTGCTTTGATGGTATACTAGTCGATCTTTTTTGCATACCCTTGCCACAACACGCTTTGCTCAATTGCAGGACCTGATATTTGTAGCACTCCTCGCCCCTACTCCAGAGTCCAGGTCCCTCATGGCCGGCAGTTCCCCATGGTGTCTGTGGTATAATGGGCCTCAAGACGCCCAACCATGTGATGCTCCAAGGTGTATACCACTCTGTCCGTGGAAAGGCTGATGCAACCTGGGTGCCAATGTAAGACTTCTGGTATTCTGCAAACGCACCTCGGGACCCTCTGAACACAGTCCGTCTTGGCTAGTGACCCGCTATGGGAGAGCTGCGGGGAAGAGCATATGTCTTCAGTGCCACGGCCTTGTTTGTATGTAGACATCTGCCGCTCCCCCGGGCACACCCCCGGGCACCAGAACACACACCGGAGGCCCCAGCCAGCAGGCCCACTGCTCCAGGTATACCAGGTAACGGCAGCATGCTGTATTCACATCGCCGAGCATGAAAAGCCTCCCGCTTCCCGTCTCACTTTCAGAGACTTGCCGACTCTCACTGTACAGGGCCGGCCACCAGCAACATGGGGAGCGAGCCCTGTCGTATTCAGTCATGCCGCCTCACTACGCTGGGCCCCGAGGTCCTCCCAACTGCCTCCACATGGACCGCTATGTGGGTCACAGCCGCACAAACCTACTAGGGCTCTCTGGAGGAGGAATGTGGTGGGCACTGCCTCCACCTGCTTATGACCATGGGGCTCCAATCTGCATCCCTTGCCCCAGTGAGAGCTGCGCTGTGCAGGACCTGCTTAACCTCCCACGCAAGTTACTTCTGCTCCTGTAGGCCCCAGCAGCGCCACACGCAGACACTGGCACCCGCTTGTCCGCCTTCCAAAGTGGGACGGCATCCTCTGCCCAGCACTTCCAGCCTCTGCGCCACAGATTTTCTGGGCCAATCAGCTTTGCATTATCAGGCTTATGAGAAGGATGTTCGTCAGGTACTCGGGAGCTCAAATAACAGCAGCCATCTTGGCGCTGCTCACAAGGTGCCTCCTCCCCCTTGGCTTAATAGAATAATTTCTGCTTGGAAGACATTTCAGAGATGAGGAATCTGTGGGCTGTAAAAGTGCAGAAGTCGATGCAGGACACAGAGGTGACATGTTTCTGGACATAAACATTTATTGAAAAGAAATAAAGGGGAAACCCTATCTGTCCCTATAGCAAAACGGGGATTCCTTGCCTCAAACAAAACTAAGGATCGTGTCGGAATCTCCATCAAAAAAAGAACCGTCAACGGTCCTATGGCCTAAACCTATTTCTGTCCCTCACACTTCAAAAGAAAACTAATACTGGCTTCACAAATACAAAAAAGGTAGCTGGCGCCCCTCTCGAGAGAGAACACGGCATGATAACCTGTTCAGTGGTTATTAACCACTTTGAGAGTTCGCAGCCATCTGCTTTTTGCTCACTGTACCTTTCACAGATGGGAAATATCCATTTGTATATCAGTCTTTGTCCCACCCACATGGGCAGTCCAGCACCAAAATGCTATGGCAATTCCTTTCTGAACAAGAGTACCAACAGCAACCCCATACACGTGTTTCAGCCTTGTTGGGCCCCGTCAGTGAGGTGAAGCTGTGCAAGGTTTCAAACCACTTGCATCGACTTGGTTCACTCCCACTGCTCAGGGTCTCAATAGGGGGTTTGCACTGTCCCCTGATTCGTAGAGCACTTTCCCATTAATTTATATAGTTATTTTGATAATTGCTTTCAACCCTAGGAGCTTACTTCTTAACACTGCTCCACAGACTGATTTTCTCTGTGGCTTCCAGCTTCTGTGGACTTCTCTCGCCCATGGAAGTTGTGCAGCGCTTCCACAGCCCTGGGTTCCTCACAGGTACAGCAATACCTTCTCCTGCTTTCTGGTTCGCTGCCAGATACCTGCTTCTCACGCTGGGGTCAGCGGCATGAGCCACTGGGACGCGTATACTGGGTGTTAAGCGTCACGGTCTCCTTCAGTCCTTCTCCGCATGGAAGCTCCCTCTAGCTTGTGGTTCCACCAGGGAGGATCAGGCTTTGAGAGACGTCCTTCCTCTCTTTTTATCTTTGGCCAGCTCTTTTGAGGGCTGGTATGGTCGCTTTGGTTCCACGAAGGGCTCTTACCTCCTCTTTACTCCTTCCTCGTGTGAGTATCTACAGCATCATAGCTTTCTTTACTCATCACAGTATGGTTTTCATCATGCTTAGAAAGGTCTACTCTGCATAAAGTAACTAGGAGCAGAAAGAGGGATTACAAATGATAGGGGTGTTGTAGCCCTAACAGTGTGTGGGGATGTGGTTTTGGGGCAGAGTGGTAATTGTCATACCGCGTTCTCCCTCAATAGTCTTCTCTCCCACAGAGGGGAGTCCCCTCCCATGGGATCCTCCCGCTTAGTACCACCCCACGGCCGGACTATCGAGTAGCAGCCTGGCCCCATGGGAAGGGTCCCCCTACGTGGGATAAGTGAACATTTAGATATTTTGATGCCTCACAGTCCTCTTTAAATTCAACAGTAAAACGTTGAATCTGCTTCCTGTAGCACTGCTCTCCTATTGATCTGAGCAGATCAATGGAACAGTGCATCAAAGCAGGGATTAGATCCCCCTTATGTGTCCAATGTTTACTAAAGTAGTGCTACATTTTGTTACTGCAAAATTATGAAGGCTTTTTTCATTATGAAGGCTTTTTTCATACTCTTGAAATTAGTTTTCTGTATGTTTGAATGGAGATTTTCATTGACTGCTTCAAGCAAGAATCAGTTGCCTTGGTGGTCGTAGGTGTCCCTACCAGGGGAAACCTTTTCGTTCTATCCTTGAAAGACTAAAGCTTCTGATGGTAGCAAGGTTTTCAGGTTCACTTTGACAAAATGATACTACATAGAGTCTTGATTTGAATAGCATTTATCAGGATACCCCATACAATGCAAATCTTGTGTTCGTAAAGCAGCTCCTGTTAGAGGAACATTTCCTACTTCCATGTATAGTGGTCCTTCAAATGCATACAGTAGTCAATGTTTGGTCTGAAAGATGAACGTTGGTAGGGACTGTTGAAACCTGTGACTTTTCTTTTGGGTGGTGGGGGGTGGGTTGCTGGGCAGGCATTACCCAGAGCATTAGTGAGGCTATATTAACTCGTCTGGTTGGCATACCCTGCTGTTACAGCCCACTGCCCAAATTAAGGTTAATAGAAAAGCAGGAGTCCTTTAACCCAGCAGCAGTTAACACCATCAGCAACTGCAAACATCACATGCTGGTGATAACGGGTAAATGGAACGTTTACCCGTGGATCCCTGAAGGGGCACTTTACCTCGAAAGTATGTTTTCTTTATTTATGACCAAGAAGTCATCAACAAAGCAGATAGGCTGCAGAAAAACAGTTTGCTTTAGAGACCCTGTGGTGATTTATTTTGTTAATCTTTTTTTTAACTCAAGAGCCCTTAACATCAATGTGTAGTCTTCGCATGTGCAAAGGGCATGGGAGGGAGGCTAATGGAAGGATTTCCTGTTGAGGATGAAATTGGAGTTTTATCCAGGGCAGTTTGCAAACAATTTCTCTTTTAAAAACTCGCTATGTTAATGGCCATCCTAATCGGCATTAGTTTACATTGCGCTCTTCCGACTCATACGTGTCTCTGGCTTTATTTACTGAAATGTGTGCTGTGCCTCCTTTTTTGGTTGTGTTTATTAAGTGGCATGGCTTGTTAATCTGACTTTTGCTTTTGTTTTCCTTTTGCTCAGCAGACTACTGCCACATATGTCACCTTGTCCCAAGTGCCCAATGACTCCAGCGTCACTAAATTGTCCACTGGTACAACCTATTCCAACTTGGCACTGTCTAGTACAGAGAGACAGTGTGTAGAGACGCTAGTCAACATGGGGTATGATTACGAAGATGTCTTAAGAGTTGTGCAAAAACGAGGCCAGGATGTAGAAGAGGTAAGAATACATGCAACAGTCCTACAAATATGGTTGACTTAATTCAATGTGTAGCCATTGTGATGTGAGAATTGTTTAGTCTGTAATGGTAGAACTCTGGACATGGAGTTTAATCGGGGAAACAACTGGCTTAGTACAAATGGTTGTAAAGTCTGAATGAGATGGACTCTTCGGATTATATGGACTTTTTTTTTCTTCTGAGATGTTAAATGGAAACTACTTCAGGGCTTTTCTGTGGTGGTGGTCCTCTTCTCCTTACCAAACTAGTTTGAGCATAATCACTCTTCCCACTGATTTTAATACGTGTATGAATATAAACTGGTGTGATTTAGCGACCTACAAAGACCCATAACATGCTATCCTTATGTATGAATTTGTTGCTTTGAACAGATCTTCTCAAATATCTGAATATGTTGATCATTTTACCAATAGACACAAATAACTCTATTTCCTTAGCAATGTTTGGCAAATCGGGCTGCTCTACTGAGCTAATGTTTGTTACTAAAAAGTTAGTTTAGGTTTTTAGTAACAAGCGCAGCAGTAGTCCCAGGGAATCTCGGCACGGACCCAACATTTCCCGGAGGGAGAAGCTGTAACGCAGTCCAGCCAGAGCTCCAGGATAGTCTGGAGGGGGCGCGCAATGTCCCCAGCCTTGGGCGGATGTCTCCCATGTCGCTAGACCATCCCCAAGTGCAGCGGCAGTCACAGGGAGCCCTGGCAGGGTCCCTATCCCTTCCCGGAGGGAGATTCTGTAATGTAGCCCAGCCAGAGCTCCAGGATTGTCAGGTGTTATGTCCCTGGCCTTGGACACCCGTCTCCCATGTGGGTTGACCATCCACAAGCCCAGCAGCGGCTCCGGGGTGCCTCTGCAAGGTCCCCGTCCCTCCCCCGCGTGAACCTCTGTAACGCAACCCAGCCAGAGCTCCAGGGTGGTAGAGGGGGTCATCCCTGGCCTAGGGCAGCTGACTCATGTGGGTTGAACATCCCCCAAGCCCAGAGGTGGTTCCAGAAAGGCCCGGCACATTCCCTGTCCTTTCCAGCAGGGAGTAGCTTTAACGCCAGCCAGAGTTTTAGGATGGTTGGGGGTCATATCCCTGGCCCTGGCCACCCGTCTCGCATGTGGTTCAACCATCCCCAAGCACAGGGGCAGCCCCAGGGTTCCCCGGCAGAGTCCCTGTCCATTCCTGGAGAAAAATTCAGCAACGCAGCCCATCCAGAGCTCCAGGATGGTCAGGGGATGATGTCCCAGGCCTTGGGCACCCGTCTCCCATGTGGGTCGACCATCCCCAAGCCCAGCCTGGAGCTCTGGCTGGGTTGCGTTACAGTCTTTACCTCCGGGGAAGAATGGGAGCCCTGCCGGAACTGCCACTGGACTTGGGGATGGTCGACCCACATGGGAGAGAGCTTCCCAAGACCAGGGACATCACCCACAATCATCCTGTAACGCTGGCTGGGCTATGGTACAGCTGCTCCCTCTGGGAAAAGATGGGGACTGTGCGAAGGCTCCCTGGGACTACCGCTGTGCTTGGAGACGGTAGATCCACATGGAAGACAGCCACCCAAGATCGGGGACATCACCTTCAAACGTCCTGGAGTTCTGGCTCGGCTGCGTTACAGCTTTTCCCACCGGGGAGGTATTGGCACACTGACGGGGCTCTCTGGTGGGGGAAAAACTAACACAGGCCAGCAAGGACTCCAGGACGGTTGTAGGTGATGTCCTTAGCCTTAGGCATCCATCTCCCATGTGGGTCTACCTTCTCCAAGTACAGCAGTAGTTCCAGGGAGCTCCGGCAGGGTCCCGGTCCTTTCCCGGAGGGAGAAACTGTAACGCAGGCCAGACAGAATTCCAGGAGGGTCGGAGGTGATGTCTCTGGCCTTGTGCACCTGTCGCCCATGTAGATCGACCATCTGCAAGCTCGGGCTATGTTACAGATTTTTCATCTGCGAAAGGTGTGGGACCCTGCCGGGGCTCCCTGGGACTGCTGCTGTGCTTGGGGATGGTAGACCCACATGGGAAACGAATGTCCAAGGCCGGGGACATCACCCCTAGCCATCCTGGAGTACTGGCTGGGCTGCGCTACAGCGTTTCTCCACCAGGTAGGCCCGGGAGTGTTTCAATCCCTCCCCGGAGGTGTCCCAGCCAGAACTCCAGGACGGTTAGGGGTTATGTCCCCGACCGGCTGTCTCCCATGTGTGTTGACCGCCCCCAAGCCCAACAGCAGTTCCACCCAGGAAGCCCCGGCAGGGTCCCAGTCCTTTCCCAAAGGGAAAAACTGTAACGCAGGCCAGCCAGAACTCCATGATGGCCGGAGGTGATGCCTCTGTCCTTAAGTGCTCATCTCCCATGTGGGTCGACCGTCCTCAAGTCCAGCTGCGGTTCCGGAGAGCCCGCACAGGGCCACCAATTCCTCCCCGTAGGGAAAATCTGTAATGCAGCCCAGCCAGAGGTGCAGCCTGGGCTTGCTGACGGTCAACCCAGATGGGAAACAGCCGCTCAAGGCCAGGGACATCGCCCCCGACAAGTCCTGGAGCGCTGTCTGGGCTGTTACAGAATTTCCCTCTGGGAACAGATGGGGACCCTGCCAGGGTTCCCTGAAACAGCCGCTGCACTTGGGGATGGTCGCCCCATATGGCATACAGCCGCCCGAGGCCAGGGATATCACCCCTGACCATCCTGAGCGCTGGTTGGGCTGCGTTATAGAATTTTGTGCAGCAGTTGCTGGGAGCCCTGGCAGGGTCCCCATTCTTCCCCGGAGGGAAAAGCTGTAACGCAGCCCAGCCAAAGCAACAGGCTGGGCTTTGGGTATGTTCGACCCACATGGGAGATGAGTGCCCAAGGCCTTGGACATCACCCCCCGACAATCCTTGAGCTATGGCTGGGTTGCGTTACACTATCTCCCTCTCGGAAAGGACTGGGAGCCTGCCGAGGCTCCCTGAAACCACCGCTGGACTTGTGGATGGTCAACCCTCGTGAGGGTCAGCCACCCAAGGCCAGGGCCATCACCCCCGACCATCCTGGAGCTCTTATTTATTTATTTCTTTATTTATTTATTCGCATTTGTTAAGCGCACAGAATCAGCCCTGAGGCATCGTGGCGCTGGTTACAGAATAGCGCTGGTTACAGGGAAAGCGCGTCTTAGTTACAGCATACAGAGGCATACATGCATACAGTTTGGGCAGTAGCAATAGTTAGCAGTGTGTGCCTGAATGGCAGTAGGTAGAGGAATTTTAGTTAAAGAGAGAGGTTTTGAGTTTTTTTCTAAACGCTGTGAGGGAGCCTTCTGCTCTTAGAGCGTGGGGGAGATTATTCCAAAGTTTTGGTGCTATGTAGGGGAAACCCAGCCCCCCGGCTGTAATCTTGTGGATGCGTGGTACAGTGAGTTGGTTAGTGTAGCAGAGTCTGGTAGGTCTGGATGAGGTCTGTCTGAGAATGGTGTCTGAGAGATATGATGGTGCAGTGTGGTGGATACATTTGTGGGTAGTAGTCAGTACCTTGAAGGTGATGCGTTCTTTGACAGGGAGCCAGTGAACTGATTGATGTGGTCCCTTTTGGAGATGTTTAATGCTGCTCTTAGAGCGTTATTTTGGGTGACCTGGAGTTTGTTTAGGTTTTTTTCAGAGGTGCCGGCTAGAAGTGCATTGCAATAGTCAAGTTTAGCGCCTATGGTAGCTCTTGCTATTGAAAGGCAGTTTTCTTTGGAAAGGAATGGTTTAATGGCGTTGATGAGTTTAGTGCTTAGTGCAGATGCGGAGACAATGGCACTAACTTGTTTGTCCATGGACAGGGTTGCATCAATGTAGACCCCTAGCGTATTCACAGAGGATAGGACTGGGATAGTGCAGTTGTCGATGTTGAAATTGGCATAGCAGCTGTCTAGCCTGGCCAGTGTGGATTTTTGGCCAAGGATAAGGATTTCAGTCTTATCCCCGTTAAGACATAGGCCGTTAGTGGCCATCCAGGCTTGAATGGTGGCATATATGAGTTTTAGAGCTAGGGCGTCTTTGTGGTATGAGCCTGATAGAGGGAGGAGCACTTGGGTGTCGTCGGCGTAGTTGGTGTAGGCAATCCCAAGTGCATCAAGTTTCTCGAATAGGGGCTTAGTGAATAGATTGTAAAGCGTAGGTGCTGTACAGGAGCCTTGAGGCTAGCGAGGCAGCTTAACAGAATTTCCCTCGGAACAGGTGGGGACACTGCCGCGGCTCCCTGGGACTGCCGTTGGACTTGTGGACAGTCGACACATTTTTTTCTTTTCCACCAAGGTTGGTGCGCCCACACGTGAGGTGCTGTTTTCATTGGGACACCTGTGGGAACGCGGCAAGGTAGGACATGTGGTATTTTCTTTTGGTTTTCATAACATTTTCATACATTTGCTACTGTACTTGGTTACACAAACCTTTCATTGAATAGGACGGCTTACTCTTTGGTTCACCAGCTGATTTTAGGAAAAGCAGTTCGTGGGCCTGGCTTTCTTGAAATCTTCCAAGTTCCTGTAAAGTCCTCTGCCTTTCTGTTTTCTACTCTTGTATTCGCAGCAACTCCCGAAGCGCTGTTCCTTCCTGCCTCCAGTCTCGCTCAAGGTGTGCCTCTGTGCTTTGCCTTTTATCCCAGGTGGGGAAGGAAATGGGTTTCAGGTGTGTGTACTTAGTAAGGGAGGCCTGACCCTGACTGGCTCATCAAGGGGACAAGATGGAGAATATCCATAGCCCACTGACTTCCATGAGTAATCCTCATGACTCTGGGGTTTTTCTTCGTCCAGGCGCCTTATAAATGCCACATCATGTATCATACCCCAGTTTTTGTGGTAGAGTAGGAAGTGTGAGGATCATCAGAATTCTAGTGACCTACAAAGAGGTTGGAAAGGTGAAGGGCGGTGGGGGGGGTATAACATGTCTCGCTAGCAGATGTTACAGCCCCACTCTCGAGGACCCCTTACCCAGGTGATGATCCCTCACTTGTCCACCCCCAGGATCGGGATCCAAAAGCGATGGCCCTCCCCAGGCCACCTGAGTAATGGATCCCTGGGGATTGAGCAATGAAACGCTCTAGTTTTTCACATTACCCACATCTGTGATACTCGGTTTACAATGTTGGAAGATGAAGGTATGAGCTGGCATGGAGGCGCATCAAACTGTTGACCGCACATCAGCTGCGCCTCATCCGGAGACACATTGGCTATGTGTATAGCTTGCTGCTCAAATGCATTCCAACTATCACAAATATCCCTCTTTGATAATCCTCGGCACTCTGAAATCACTAAAGTGATATTTGGCTCAGTATAAAAGCTCTTCAACATAACAATTTAATAAGTCTCCAAAAAGCGCAATAGTGCAGCTTAAGTTCCATCAACTTTAATATTAAAAAGTGAAAAGCCTGAGATACAGGCTATCCTGTAAAAATGAAAATAGACTGTGCCCCTTAAAGGAAGATTGGATGCTCCAGCAACCCATGATCCACTAGAATGGCAGATGTAGTATAGTTGGTATTTGACTCTTGTCTGGGCACTTCTTCAAGCTTTTCAGGTATACTTGACTTCGGTTGATCAGCTTATCAAGGCATCCATCATCTTTACTTGCTGTCTCTTACTGTTACCTTGCCTGTTAAATGGAAACTGTGATAGATTGTTGCCTATTTTTCACCAGAAGCCTTTTTAAAAAAGAAAATACTGTCACACTGACACAGGACCATGTCAGCATTATTTGATATCTGTTACACCTATGAAGGGAGAGTTGTAATATTTCTCTAAAGATGTTCCAGGACTGCACGGCAAGAAAGGTAGTATGGCATGGACAGGACAGAAGTAGTATTCCGGGACTCGATCCTCGATCAAAACCACAGAGTGACCCAAGAATTTGCCGAACGTTTTGCCACAGGTCTTCCTTCGAGACTGCTGCTGAGAGATCCCGTCCATTGTCCTGCCTTCGGTCACCAGAACAAGGAATCCAGAGGTCGGGTCCAGAGCTGCAACATCACGGAACATTCATCACAAACCTTTTCTTCTAACCTCAGGTACTGTGGCGAAAAAGGATTCCAAGAAGTCGCAACAGAGCGTTGGAGTGCATGTAGAGGTGTCCAAGGTAACACCCTCTTACTTCTGAGCCACTGCTTGTGTCCCCTTCTCTAGTCAGATTCAAGGTCTCCTTTGTTAGTTAACTTGCTGCTTCAATAACTGTAGACACTGGAAGAAATCCACAGGAACTCTTCATAATACGCTGATTGTCAAGTTTCACGCGCTCTCCGAACTGCCTTTAGCTATGGTTGCATTTTTGGACTTAGAAGACTTGCTAGGTGAAGAAACCGTCTCTAGAACCTTGAACTAAGCTCATGCTACACTAACCATTTTCCTCCCTTTAAGTGACTTTACCATATGCGTTTGCAGAGGGACATGTATTACCATATAAACTGTTGAAAACCGCATAAGTGAAACAAACACAAAAGTGAAAGTGTCAGGCAGGACACTTTGACCTTTGAAAGTATTTGGTATTTAAAGTGATTCTGGTGTAAATAAATGTATACTTTTTATTTAATTAGAAGTGTAAGTGTTTATTTGTGTTGTGTATGTCTAGCTAAGATTCAGTGTACTTGCCTACAGCCCACATCCTCCTCTTAAGATAAGCTGCTCTGCCACTCTACCAAGGTCCTGAGCTAGTACAGACGGATACTAAGAGTTGGGGGATCTACAAACCTCTGGGATAGTTTACTAAAGTCTAACTGCAATTAGGACTTTAGGAAAACTCCCTTATTTCCAAATTAAGAGCCCCTGTATTTGGTTAATTTTTATCTGGCTTTCAGTAATACTTACTTACAAGTTGTATACTTTTCCTTTTTCTTTGGCATTGTATTACTATTTTTCTTTTGCTGATTTGATGTTTTTAGATTGTATGTCTTAGGAAGCTTAAAATAAAATGGATATTTAAATGTGTATTTCCTCTTGGTCTGTCTGTGTGGTCAAGCCCTCCTTAAGAATTCCTTTAGTTTAAATTGCTATATGATTGGTCCCTACCTCCTTCTACATGTTTGTATCAGAAAATACAAGTCTCCTGCCGTTGTCCTTGTAGTCTTTCATTTCACTTTGAGACATACAAACCCAGAATGCACTCTCCTTCCAGCCATCGTTTGCATGTGTCCTTTGGGAAGGATGGAAAAAAAGGACTTATTGAAGCTGATGGACACAGGGGGAACCCAGTCCTGTTTAGCTGTATGTGAATCAAATTTCCTTTCCGATAGTTCTGTTTTTACCTAAAGATAATTCAGATTTTGTTCTGTTGTCAGTCTGCTAGGGTTATTAGGTATAGTTATGCCATCTAGCTCTTTTCAGCTATACTGTTAGCTCTTTAACAGTATAGCTGAAATAAATTGTTGATAGGACATTTTACAACTAATCAACTGTATTTATGAACCTAGAGCAGCTAATTTGGACATAGAGCACTTAAACGTCTGTTTCAGCATGTATCTTACCCTGTTGCTCGAAGAAATCTCTCATTTGGGTTGAAACGGGTGTTCGTTTTCTGATAGGGGGTCAAAATATGTAAAATCTAGATACATCATGATGGTTGTTGGGGGCGTTTTACTAAGGTCCCCTTGAGAGAAGATTTCATAAAACTATCCCTTTGGAATTCATGTCCCCAACTCTTTAGTATAGGCTTGTGTACTACTCAAGGAACCTTGCTAGAGTGACTGAGCAGTCACTCATAGGAGGAAGATGTGAGCTGTAGGTAAGGACACTGAACCCAGTTAGTACAGTAGTCCAAAGAAAGTCTTGCACCAACAGTATTAAAATAGATAATTATATTTACACAAGGAAGTCAGAAATGTGCTTCGTTCAAATAACCAACACACTTAGGAATACTTATAAATACTTTTCAAAGGCTACTGCTGAGTTGGTAGTTTCTCGCTGTACAATTGTTACAGGATTTCTGACACTACTGACAGTTCTACCGTATTATGGGTACGACCGTGCACACGCACAAAGACATACAGTAATTGTATTTAGTTAGCAAAACCACATAAGATTAAGTATTTTAGGAAGGCAAAATGTTGGTGAGTCATACTGTAGAAGAGCTTAAAGTTCTAGAGACACTTTCTTGCCAAACTAAAGCTTTAAAAGTCTGATCCCCCAACTATATGCAAAGAACAAGTTATTTCTTACCTGGTAACGTTCTTTCGACGGGATGTTCCTCCGACGTATTCCTTATCTTTGATATGTTTCTAGCTTGCTGGCCTCGGAAATGTTTTTTGTAGAGGGCGCTGTGCGTCGACGTCCGCCGAGTCGATGTCCCTCGACGGCCACCGTATCAACGCCGTCGTCATCATGCCCATAAATAGCCACGCGCTGCGTCCGTTGCTCAGTTCCATTTTGTAGCATAAGAAAAGTCATGCCTGAATTGGTTATTGACCTTGAAGGAGCGTAAGCTGCAACCACAAGGGAAGTATCACTGCGGGGATGGTTGGGAGGGGCGATAAGGAATACGTCGGAAGAACATCCCGTCGAAAGAACGTTACCAGGTAAGAAGTAACTTGTTCTTCGAAGGTATCGCACCTCCGAAGAACAAGGAGGACAATGTGTCCTCCGACGTATTCCTTATCTTTGATAGACTTGCATAGCAGTGGCATGTAATTGGAGGTGGGAGTGAGAATGTTATGTATCCCTTTAGGGATGGACCGAATGTAATACGGCCTTGCCAAATCTGGTCTCTTGAGCAGTGGAGGAATCCAGATTGTAAAATTTTGTGAATTTATGTGCGGACGACCATGTGGCAGCCGCACATATGTCTCGGATCGGTACCCCTCTTTGGCGAGCCGAAGAGGCTGCGATACCCCTGGTTGAATGAGCCCTGAGATTTTGGGGTGGCTCTTTCCCTGCCAGTTTGTAACATTCTAGGATGGCCAAAATAATCCACCTGGAGATGGTTTGTTTTGTTATGGGTAGTCCCAACTTGTGACCTGAGTATCCTACAAACAGTTGGTCTGCTTGCCTGATCCTAGCCATTCTGCTGATGTAAAAGCTGAGAGCTCGCCTTGGGTCCAGCCTATGTAGCCTTTCCTCCTCTTTCCCCGGATGGGGAGGAGTGTAGAACGAAGGTAAGGTAATTTTCTGAGTAATATGAAATTCAGAAACCACCTTTGGGAGGAAATTAGGCTTCACCTGTAGGACAACTTTGTCCTTGTGGAAGATTGTATGTGGGGGTTTACAGGAGAGAGCTTGTAGCTCGCTCACCCTCCTAGCAGATCTTAGTGCTACCAATAGGACAGTTTTAAGCGCGAGAAATCTCAGCACGCAAGAGTGAAGTGGTTCGAATGGAGTGCCCGTTAGGAAGTTTAAGACTAAATTGAAGTCCCATAAGGGAACCTGAAATGGTTTTGGAGGGAAATTGTACCACTAGAGGAAGTTTGAAATACGATGGTTCCTCCGCAGTGCGCTTGAAGATAGAAAGCGCTGCGAGATAGCCTTTTACAGTGCCAACTTGAAGGCCTGAGTTTGCCAAGTAGAGTAGAAACGATAACACCGTTGGTGTACCACATGAAAAAGGGTCGATATTCTCTTCCCTAGACCAGCTGCAAAATTTGTTCCAACGGCAGCGGTATAAAGACTTTGTTGCCGGTCTTCTGGCCGAAAGCAACACCTCCATGACGTCATCAGGGAGATCCCAATCCTTGTACCTCACCCTTTCAGAAGCCAAGCGTGAAGGTTGAGGGTTCTGGTGTCTGGATGGAGAACCTGACCTCCCTTCTGCGAGAGAAGATTCTCTTTGAGTGGAAGACTGATTGGAGGACAGATGGACATATCTAGAAGGTCCGGGTACTGTAACGCTCACCTGGTTCCCACGGAGGCGCGGCGTCGAAGGCGCAGAACTCTGAAGATGGACAGGAAGGGCCCCTCTATTCTGGCTTCCCTGGCTCGTTGGATACCCTCCTGTGCGTGAAAAGGGAGTATTACCAACTGTGGAACAATGCTCAAGCCTCCCACTCCCTTCCAACCCTCCACGATACCTCCTCCACGATTCCCCGTGAAGCCTCACCTTAGGGTTTGGAAGGATGAGCTCTCCATCCTGCTTCTGATGCAGGGGCGCGTTGAAACCCAGTTACTTCACTGGATTGAGGATTGATGGGAGTTCAGGTAAGCTTGACTGTTCAGGTAAGGCGCTGTAAAAGTTCCGTTCAAAAGTTCAAGCTTAATAATAATGTTCGTTGTCTAATTGCAGCAAGCGCTAATGCTTATGTCTTTTTCCCCTTAGGGGCCGGGGTTCGGAGTGCCGGAGATATGGCGCCGACCCGAAGTGAAACAGTTCTGGATGAGCGCTCAGGTAATGTCTTTGCATTCGCTCATTCAATGTCTTTGTCTTTTTTCCCCATAGGGGCCGGGGTCTGGAGATGCCAGGAAGCGGCAGGACCCGAAATGCAGTGGGAATAATCCAACAGGTAAGACTTAAAAGGAAACTGAGCTTTCCTTATTCCTTTTCTCCCTCTCACCTTTGTTCTTGTCTTTTTTCCTCTAGGCGCCGGGGCGTAGCTGAATCCGGAAGATCGCTGCTGAAGATGGAAGCGCCTTGCAAAGGTGAGTAAAATGCAGCGCTGCAGCGATCGAAACGAAATGCCTTTAAAATGAGGTCTTCCTTTTCAGGGCCGTTGGAGAAATGACTCCGGGATGCAGATTTAGCAGGTAAGGGCTTTTCTTCTCCTATTCTCTTCCTTTCTCCCCTTGCAGGTGTTCCAGGGTGCTGGCAGGCGTGGCTGAAGTCAGGATGCAGGAGCTGACACGGTGAGCATCCAGCTGCTAGGTGCAGAACAACGCGAAGCATGTGTGGCTGTTCGGGTGGGGTTTAAATAGCCTTGGAAGAAGTTCCTGGTATGTATCCTTCCACCAATCAGGTATGTATCCTTCCCCGACCACACCCGGGTGGTGAAGTAGTCCTACAGGTTAAGTAGTCCCTTTCAGGCCTCAAGAGGGCCTGGATGAAGCAGCAAGGTCTGCATCAGGTAAGTGTGCACCCAAGCACTTAAACACATATCCTCTTCTATGAGCCTGGCGCCTAAGGCGCCAGGACTGGGGTCCGCTATGAGCCTGGCGCCTAAGGCGCCAGGACTGAGTCCAAAGGGCCCTGACTTGGGCCCTGTTCTCCTGGCCCAATCCGGGGCAAATAGGATCATGGTTTTCCGGAATCTTCTCAACCTCCTGATCATTTGAGGAATAACAGGGACTGGTGGGAACGCGTAAAGGAGTGGAAACTCCCAGTCCACTACGAACACATCTCCTAGAGCTCCTCTCGGGGGAAATTCCGTTGAACAGAACAGATCGCACTTCCTGTTGGTGCTTGTGGCGAACAGATCCACCTGAGGGGTTCCCCAAAGGGCGAAGATCTCTTGAAGGACTTCCTGAGCTAGCTCCCACTCGTGGGAGACTGTGCTCTGCCTGCTCAGAGCTTCCGCTGTCAAGTTCTTCTCTCCGGCTAGGTGGGCTGCCGATAGAGAGATTCCTTCTTGGATTGCCCAAAACCAGAGCTGCATCGCCTCTCTGCACAGTGGCAGTGATCCTACGCCTCCTCTTTTGTTGAGGTAGTGCATGGCCACAGTGTTGTCCGTAATTATCAGGACATTTCTCCCCTGTACTGATGGCAGGAAAGCTTTCAGCGCTAGTCTGATCGCTCTCAGCTCCAATAGGTTGATGTGTAGTCTGGACTCCGATAGAGACCAACGACCGCTGATGGTCAAGTCGTTGGCGTGGGCTCCCCACCGCGTGAGTGAGGCGTCTGTGAGTACTGTTATCTCCGGCCATGGTTGCCAAAACGGTTCTCCTTTCAAGATGTTCCCTGGATAGGCCCACCATTGAAGGTCGCGGGCTACCTTGTCCGGAATCCGGAGGAGATCTGTCATTCTCCCTGAGAATTGCGACCACTGACTTCTCAGTGCCCACTGAAGAGATCTCATCCTCAGGCGAGCCTCTGGCACAAGGAAGATGCAGGATGCCATGAGGCCTAGCAACCTCAAAAAGTCGAAGGCTCGGAGACGTTGGGCATTTTGAAACTTGGTGACCATCTGTAGAATATCTTGAGCCCTCACCTCTGGTGGCGAGGCTTTTCCCAGGGAAGTGTCCAGGACCGCTCCAATGAACTGGAGTCTCTGTGATGGTATCATCTGTGACTTCTTTAAATTGAGGGAGAAGCCCAGTCTGTGAAGGAAGTGGCAGACATAATCTAGCTGGGCCTGGGCCTGTTCCGAAGATACAGCCCTGATCAGCCAATCGTCCAGGTAGGGGTAGACGTGGATCCCTTCCCTCCTTAGACTCGCCGCCACTACTGACATCAGCTTGGTGAAGACTCTTGGGCGGAGGTCAGCCCAAATGGCAGAACTCAAAATTGATAATGAGAGTCGCCAATTGCAAACCTCAGGTATTTCTTGTGTTTGAGATGGATTGGCACATGGAAATAAGCATCCTGAAGGTCCAGAGATACCAGCCAGTCCTGGAGCTGGAGGGCCTGAAGGATCTGAGAGAGTGCTACCATCTTGAACTTGTCCTTCCTGAGGAACTTGTTCAATTCTCGTAAATCCAGGATGGGTCTCAGTCCTCCGTCCTTCTTTGGTATGAGAAAGTAGGGGGAGTACCAGCCCTTGTTCCTGTCCGCTACAGGTACCGGTTCTATGGCACCTTTCTCTAGCAGGTCTATAATTTCCTGCAAGAGGAGCGGATCTGGAACTTTTAGAGAGCTGTTCCCCGGTGGATGACTCTGAGGAATGTGTAGAAAGGGTAGGCAATAACCCTGGGCAACTGTCTCCAATGCCCAAGCATCTGACGTTCTAGCCTGCCATTCCGTCAGATGGTGAGTTAACCTGCCCCCTACAGGTGTATTGTGTGGGAAGGCCTCAGAGTGGTTTGGGGGCGGCTGATGCAGATGCCGAGGGTAAAGAGGCACCTGCTGCTGCTGCGGCCTTAGTACTTTTGACCCGTCCACCTCGGGTGGATCTCCTTTGGACTCTGAGCCGGCTGTCCTCTGCCTTTCCCGAATGCGGAATAATAGCGAAAGGACTTTCCTCTCCCAGAGGTTCCTGAGGGGCGAAAAGGAGTTTGGCTGATAGCAGCTCGTAAAGATTTTGCTGCTGCTTTAGAAGTCTGCAACTTCTCCAGACTGTCATCAGCCTTTTTCCCGAATAATGAAGAGCCGTCAAAGGGCATATTCAAAAGTCTGGCCTGTACATCTGGAGCAAAGCCCGACCTTCGCAACCACGCATGCCTGCGGATTGTTGTACTTGCCGCCATGGTCCTGCTGATACTGTCAGTGGAATCGATGTCAGTTTGAAGTGATTCGCACATGGCATCTTTGCCATCATTAATAATGTTAAGGAAGGCTTCCTTTTCCTCTCCTTCGGGTATGCAGTCAGCCGCTGATGAAGCACACTCCCATAGTGTGTGACTGAACCTGGCGAGCGTACAGGTGGCGTTGATGGACTTCAACGCCATACTACAGGCAGAGAAGACTTTCTTTGCCATAGAATCGTACCTCTTGTCATCTCTATCCTGTGGGACAGTCGGGTAAGCGGTCCTACTGCTAGATGAAGTTGCCGCTTGAACCACCAGGCTCTCTGGGGTCGGGTGTTTTGATAAGTATTCAGGGTCAGCAGCCGCTACCCTATACTTGGCTGACAATCTTTTATTGAACGCAGGGATAACTTCAGGAGTTTCCCAATTAGATGCAATTTTCCTTTGTAAGGCTGCATGGAAGGGGACCACCGGGTCCTCCTGTGGGCCTTTGTCTAATATGTCTGTTGGTCATCCTGTTGAAAAACAGGTGAAGGCGCAGACCAACCCATAAATTCAATAATTCTTGCCATCAGGTTTCTATAGGGTGTTTCGGCATGTTCCCCTGGGTCTGGCTTACCAAATTCCACTTGCCTCATGTAGTGACTCCTGTAGGTCCTTCAGCCTTCTGTCCTCAGAAGTGAAATCCTCTGAAATAGGCAGTGTGGTCCTATGTAACCCAAAGGTTTCCTGGTCGGAATCTTCCCCCTCTTCATAAATTGAAGATGGTCCAGGGTACTCTGACCTCTGAAATGGTGTAAAACCCATCTCTAAGGCAGAAGGAGCCAAACTTGTCGTTATTGGGCGAGAAAACGTTGATGTCGTCGACACCGATGTAACAGGCTTCGAAGGTGCCGAGAACAGCTCCGAAAAAACTGCAAGGGGTCTCGAAGAACTCGAGAGGATCAGGATCCTACTCAAGGGCATCGACAACGGTTTCGGCATCGTGCCGGAGGCCCTTGGAATCACCGTTGGCTGTGGAGTGGCCTTGGTCCTCTTTCATCGGCGTCGAAGGCGCCGATCCGTGCATTGAAGGAATCTTCGACGACGGCGTCGAAGATGGTGCCTTCTTACCCGATGGCTCATGGCGCTCTCGGGTGGAATGTTTCACCGGGTGCTGCGACACGTGGCGTTTTGATTTTTTGGGTTTTTCACCCGGGGTATCACCCTCAGCTGTCTTCGAGGGGGTCGAGGCCGCGTTCTCGAAGACGCTTAACATTTTCTTTCTGAATTCCTCCCACTCAGCTTGAGAACTGTGTTTAGTGGGACAGGAGACCCTTTCTGGGGACACAGAAGACGACGAGGAAGGGGACCTTCGACGTCTATTTTTTGAGTGTCTTGATGTCGACGAATGGTGGGAGCTACTTCGAGATCTAGAATGGGAATGTTTTCGACCGCGAGGAGACGAATTCCTCGACTCAGCCGAAGAAACTTTCAAGGAGGTTTTGACTGACTTACCTCTCTCGAGTTTCCCCTTGTGCTCCTTCAAAGCTTTCGCCGTCATGGACATGCAGTCCTCACACTCCGAACAATGGTGCTGGGATCCCAAGCACCACAAGCAGATCCTGTGTGGATCCGTTATCGACATTTTTTTACCGCTTACCGCAGTCTCGACATTTCTTGAAGTCGGATCGCGGCGTTGTCGGTTCCGATGAAGAAGCCATCGAGAATGAGACGGTATATTCGAGTAGATATAGTTAGTTACCCCGACTGAACTAAGCAACGACGTTCCGAGGCCCCACAAAGCGCGGAAAAACGGAACTGAGCAACGGACGCAGCGCGTGGTTATTTATGGGCATGATGACGTCAGTGCCGATACGGTGGCTGTCGAGGGACATCGACTCGGCGGACGTCGATGCGCAGCGCACTCTACAGAAAGAATTTCCGAGGCCAGCAAGCTGGAAACGTATTATCAAAGATGAGGAATACGTCGGAGGACACAATCCCTTCGAAAGACAGTTTGGAGATGGCTCAAAGTGTTACGAAGCAGCAGAACAGTAATAGTTCCTGAGGATACTTTCAGTTTCTAGGACAAGATGCTTGAAGAGTTAAAACAATGTTGGAGACCCTGCAAAAGCTAAGAAGGTAAGCAAATAACCATCCCCAATCCCCCCCCCCGGTCCCCACCCCCGGTAGGTTAGAAGAAATGTTTGTAGCTGGATTCTCCTTGTTGTAGCAGCGATGGACCGGGTCTCCTGGTTTCTGAGAGAGAGAGAGAGAGAATATTAAATACCTTAAGCATCATCTCTCATAAACCATATGTTCAACGCAGAGTGTTCAACACCCACCGTTCCTTTTGTTCTCGAGCCATCTCCAGACCCACTCAATCAGGATTCTTCTCCATGGTATTAGTCACAGGATGCTCAGTCTGATTTCGAAACCTCACAATACTGAGGGTTCAGGCAAGGGTATAGGTAGGAATGCTGCCTCCAGAGGCTCCCATAACCCAGCCAATAAATGACTTGACCATCAGGGTTCCCTCCCATGCATCATTAGTAGGAGGTTGAATTGCATCATTCAAACACCTATGGGAGGAGATAACCTTGTTACCATCCGCCAAAGACCAGAGGATGTCTCACGAACACCATCTCATCCTACAAGCTGAGGTCGAGACATTACTTCAAAAAGGAGGAATAGAACTCGTCCCTGTTCTAGAGGAAAACGGGGTATCTATTCTGTGTACTTACTTGTACCCAAACAGGACTTGACCAGGAGTCCTGTTTCAGATGCATTGGATCTAAATCCTGCAAACAAGTATGCCAAGCCGCAAACATTCAGGATGATGACTTTGTAGGAGGTCATACCTCTTCTCATGCAGCGGATTGCATGACAACATTAGATCAGAAAGATGCATACTTTCATATTTTAATGTTGCCAGCACACATGAAATACCCAAGCTTCAAAGTGGGCGACATCCGCTATCCATTCAAAGTACTTCCCTTCGGCATAGCCTCAGCGCCAAGGGTATTTTCCAAAGGTGGTGGCAGCCCACCTTCACAGAAAATCCATTCCAGTGTATTCTTATCTAGATGACTGGTTAAATACAAGGGACACACCCCCAGTGTGTCTAAAGAACACCCAAGATACAATCAACCTACTGTTCCAAAAAGGGTTCTCCATCAACAAGAATGTGCCCAGTCAAATCAAACAACTTCTTGGCTCTTTAATTCGAACAGAAGATGGTTTTGTCTACCCCTCCAATGAGAGGGTCCAAAACCTGCTATTCCAAATCCCACTTTATGTAGCCGGTCGTCTGATAACTGTACGCAGGACCATGCGTTTGTTCGAAATGATGGCTTCATGCATCTACATAGTGCTTCACGCCAACCTGCGCATGCATCCAATGCAAGAGTGGCTCACAAGACAATGGTGTCAATCAAGCGGTCAGTGGTATGATCTAGTGGTTGTTTCGCAGTCTCCTGTACTGTCCCTGAAGTGGTGGTTAAGGGAAAACCTAAAGGGGAAATCATTCACTACACCTGCAGTATAGGCGACTCTTACCACAGACGCTTCCCTATCAGGGTGGGGAGCACATGATCTCCATCTTACAGCACACAGTTTGTGGACTTGGTCAGTACCAAAGCAGCTCATCAACCTGTTAGAGCTTCTAGCAGTGTTCAAACCCTTCCAAAACCAGCTGCAAGGAAAACAGTTCTAGTCCTAACAGACAGCACATCAGCCTTGTTTTTTCTAAGCAAGCCGTGCGGGACACTCCCCAGCTCTATCCAAACTGGCCCAGAACATATGGAATTGGGCACTGAAGCACAAGATGTTTTGCCTGTCCCAACATGTTCCAGGGGAACACAATCTTCTAGCTCAGCAGAAACGTACAACTTCCTGTAGACCACAAATCGAAGTTGCATGCAGACATTTAACACAGCATATGGAATTGGTCCATATTAGCATTGCTAGAACCTAATGTTAATTCCAATAGGATTCAAAGAATTGGTATAATTAATAATGTTAGCGATTTATCCTTGAAACAAGGCAGTCGTTATGCTATACCTGACTGCAGAATTGAAGCTGTTTTTTATAAATTTAAAACCGAATAGCTTGGTTTTAAAAAAAAAGTTGGGTCTTGGAAGTTTTCAAGAGTTAGATTTGTATGAACTCACAACACATCTATCTTTTTTAGATCAGTTTTTAAGCTACTGTTTAATGATTTTTTAGTATTGTCTTATTGACCTAAGAAATGTGAAGTATTTTTTCTAACAAGTTTTTTGCTATATGTTCTTGAATCGTTTTATAACTGTTGATAGTTAGGGCTTGAAATGTTTCCGACTTGAAGGTATCACAACACACCAGCGTCTGAGATTACCTTTGTTGAGAAACCTACGTAAGCTTTTTATGGGGATGAATCTCTGAGCCGTTAAACTAACCCCATTGTCTTCTGTGTATTGTGACATTTTAAACAGCGTCTTCTCAAACTGGGGCCAGCCTCAAATAAATCTCTTCGCCACACTGGATAGCACGGTACAACGTCCTTTCATCGCGGGATGTTTTTTCGCTGTTTTTTTTGCCACAAATTTTATTTCTGAAAAAACCCATTGAATTTTTTAGGGGGGGGTTAGTAAATTATATATTTGGGGTGTGGGTGTTTGGGAATAAATACAAATTAAAGAAAATGGAAGGGCTGGGGGGGGGGGGAGAACCCTCCCAAAAATAATATAAAACAATTTGATTGTTTTTTTTCATTAAAAAAAAATTCACGGTAAAAAAAAACCTATGAAAAAACATACCACAATGAAATGACATAGAACTGGGAGCACTTCGCCAGACTTAGTCTCCGGCTATCCCCAGGCTAAATCCAAGGGGAATGCCCTGTGGATGAATTGGTCATGAGATTTGCCTATGCTTACCCCCTTCCACCTCCTGACACCCCAGACTCCTCTCCACAACAAGGTAGTCCACAAGATGCTCTAGGAACAAGTCAAACTTATCCTAAGAACTCCAATGTAGACACGTCCAACATGGTTCTCACACTTAAGAATGTCTTTGTCCTGCAGTGAAATTACCATGCCCTTACAACGTGCTCTCTCCGTCCGGGGATCAACACTACATCCATGTCTTCAAACACTGAATTTATCAGCTTGGTCCCAGAAGACATAGTTTGGACATTTAAATCTACCTCAAAGGTGCATGGACATTCTTAAGGAGGCACATAAACCTAGTACCAGACATTGCTATTTCAACAAATGGAAATGCTTTGTCATTTGGTGTAAATCACATAGCATCAATCCTATTGACTGCACACCTTCTCACATTGTTCTATACCTTCTTTAGCTCTTGGATTGAGGTATAGTTGTTAATTCACTGATGGTGCATCTAGCTCTTTCTGCTTACACCACCTCTCAAAGTAAAGTTTCTTGGTGGAAAGTCTATAATTAAAGCCTTTATGGAAGTGGTCAAAAGATTACACCCTCCAATTTCTAATCCAACTCCTGGATGGGACTTTAATGTGCTCCTTACTAAACTTATGGGCCCTCCCTTTGAGACAATGCATAAAACCAGTCTTAAGTATCTCACTTATAAGACTGATTTTCTCATGGCCATTACATCTATATAGAGGGTAAGTGATTTGCAGTCTCTCGGTTCAAGACCCATTTGTCACCATTCACAAGGACAAACTGGTTTTACGCACACATCCAAGTTTCTCTCCTAAATTAATCTCAGTTCCATGTCAACCAGTCTATAGAACATAGTCTTTTTTTCCAAAATCCAATCAATTCAGCAGAGAGAATCCTGATACTCTGGATATAAGGAGAGCGTTGATGTATTACCTCAATAAAACAAAACCACTACAGAAAACAGATACATTCTAGGTTTCCATTGCCACTGGAAGAGAAGGGGATCCTGTCTCTAAATCGCGCGTTTCAAAATGGATTGTGAAATGCATACACATGTGCTTTTCTCTTTCAAAGAAAATTTTACCCTTGTCGGCCAGAGCGCTCTACTCGAGGCACAAGGGGTTACCTTAGCTTTCATTGCAAATGTACCTTTAGATGCCATTTGCAAAGCAGCTACTTGGAGTTTCATTCATACTTTTACACAACACTACTGCTTGGATACACATTCTAAAACGGACTCACAGTGGGTCAAGCTGTGCTAAGACATCTTTTTGCTGCTGTACCTTCAAACAACCCACCACCATCTCCAGGTACTGCTCGCTAGTCTATGCACAGCATGTGATTCTAAGCAGATCCACAAGCCTCAGAAGACGCGCATTACTTACCGTAATCGTATTTCTGATGCTTGTATCTGCTTAGATTCACATGCGCCCGCCCTTACTCCCCACGCAGAGTTGAATTTACATAGACTTCTTTCACCTTTTCTTGATTTTCTGTACTCTGGCATTCACTTCCTGCTCCCTCTTGTCTGGAACAAAGCAATCAGAGGAACCTCAACACGTGAAGGATCATGGGTGCAATTCACGTCACACAAGGATAGTATTACAAACCTACCCAGTCAATGTCCCTTTTCGAAGTTCAAAAACAAAATAAAATACTCTACCGCTAGTTGTTGACCTATGAACAGCATGTGAATCTATGCAAATACGAGCATCAGAAATAAGATTACGGTAAGTTATGTATTATATAACCATTCCCTACTGTTGACTAAGCTGTTGTTTGATAGATCACCACTCTCGGGGAGTGTGGCGGCTCCTTGAAAAAAATCCTGAGGGCTCTTGATTAAAATCCTGAGGGCTCTTGATTAGTGGAGAACCTCAGGAGGGACCACATATTACTTAAAGAATAACATGGGGTTAGTAAACTACGCTAGCACCATGTTGGAAGCTTACAAATTGGTGCTGGTCACCAAGCACTGAGGGATAGGGTCTTCTTCTAATCAAGTGGTAGTTGGATGCATTGTAATAATCCGGAGGTCTCGCTTTTAAAGGGTGATGAGTTTTATTAAAAAAATGAAAAAATGAGAATCACATTGGATAACGTGGCCCATTCATTATATTACACAATACATGGTGGGGATCACCAGCCCTGAATGGCTGTCGATTGAAAGTGGTGTCTGTCTTTTGTACGCGGGTCGGAGGGGTAGTAGGCTTGGGTGGTTGCGATTAGGGAAACCAACTGGGGGGGTATTTCCTAGGTTGAACTAAATTTATGGGCAAGGTAGCACCGTTTAAAATTGTAACATTCCTGTGGTTACTAAATATAGTGCAGTCCACATGCCTAACAATCCCTGAGAGCAGGTTCTTCAGCTCTTATAGGGCAATGAGATTTCCAGCGTGACTTTTGTGAGACTGTCCAGATCTGTATGGAAGGGAGGGCAGGGACACCCAGATCTTATTGGGAATCACATTTGATAACTTAACGATTGAGCTTACTAAGCGTGCAACAACCCTGCTATTCGTTTGGATAAGGACCAGATGGGAACATTCATACCGGTTCATGCGGTTTATGCCATAGTGGACTTGCAGCAAGGAAATCGGTGGTCCTGTCTTGGGAAGAATCTTCAAGCCTAATGGGTTGTAAAGGCAAGATCGACTTTCCAGCCCCACTCTGGAATAATGCAACGTTCAGAGCTCCAGATATTTACTGAATCGCAAGTTTGAACAGAGCTTGGTATTCAGACTGATTATTTAGGGCAGTCATTTTAAGTTATTTTTCTAGTTAAAGGAAAAGTTTAACTTGGTTGTGGAGTATTATACCTGTACCTGCAATTAAGATATGACCTGCATTCACAATTAGAAAGGGTTTCTCCCAGTCGGATTGATGTCTGGCGGGCACCAACTTAAGCAATATACCCATCTCCGCAATGTTTAGAATTCTCGGTTCAATACCAGGGTCCCTGAAGAAACTCCGGACCAGATGGAAGATGTACCTTGGGGTAGTAAAGGAAGAAGTTTGGACAGTGCCCTTTTGTGCCTAAAGGAGACTGCGATGTGCGTTCTGTTGTGAATGGTCCCATTTTAAAAATCTTACACAGGATTTACTATTCTGACGAGATACTCTATAAAATGGGAAGAAGTGAGAACTCTGTGCCTGAAATCTAAGTGGGATAAGACTGTCCTGAATTTGGGCACTCTGAGGGGAAACTCAAAATGGCTCTCCTTTCGTGTTTGGGGCAAACTGCCATGTTTAAGGTTTTGTAAACTGTTCATAGCACATGCCCATGCCATCACAAAAAGGGGCACAGTCAGGTAATGGAGTGTCACTGACCTACCTCAAACCAGACACTCCAGTTCTACTTGGATTGCAAACCACCTCTATCCCTATTGCCTACCACACAGCTGCTCCTCTCCCTCACCTACTATCACTTTCACTGGGCCTCTGCAATGCACAACCCTCTGCAAGAAGTCTTCCAACATCACTGACCACTTCGACCCCATCACACTTAATTTTCAATTCTTGCCATCAAAGAAACCTGGATCTACCCTTGTGACACAGCAGCTTTCCACAATGACTCAACCTTCTCCCACTCACGACCTGTTAGCACCATGCCAACATGAATTTAACACAGGCCTCTCAACACCAGAGTGCATGTATATGGAGTACGTGGTCTGAAATTTCTATTGTGTATGATGCAGACATCTCTTCCTCTGTTCAATGCACCCCCATTCACCTATTTCCTCCTACTCCCCTCAGTGATCTGGATCTCTATTGACCCTTCTGGTCCTCTCCTATCCTACCCTGATCTGAACCTTGCCCTTGAGTCACTTCCTACCAACACGCGCATTGTCATGCTGGTGAACTTTAACCTTCCCAAGCCCTCTAGCCAACTGCCTTGAACTTAACTATGTACTGTGAAATATGATGCTATCACTTTCTACGGGCACCCTACCCCACTCCTATACAATAAATATTCTTTGTTTCCCTCCCCTTCACTGGAGTCTGCCAGATCCTCCTCCTTCAAAAAGCTACTATCCTCCCTTTGCAATTACCCCTGTAAACATCCATCTACCCTCCAAGCTTTGCTCCGCCTTGCAAGCCAATATACCTCTCGTCCTCCCTTTCTGTTAATGACTTTCCTCACTACGGTTTCTGTAAAATGTGGGACTCTCAGTGCCCCTCTCTCCACAACCCTCCTGCCCACCTCTTCTCCCCCTACCTCTTCTACCCATAACTATTTCTTCCGATCTCTCCTTTTGAATGACCACTGATCTTTCGCAGTGCTAATCCATCTTCCACTCACTGACCCTTTTGCTTCCCAAATGGTCAAAGACTGACCTTCTCTCCCTGAGCTTTTTAACCCCTCTCTGCTGGACTCTCCCCTTCCTCCTTCAAATCTGCAACTCCATCTGCATCTGCAACCCCTATTGAAGAAACCCTATGCTGACCCAAACGCCTCAGAAAAACATCGCCCAGTTTCCCTCTTACATTATTCAAAGATCCTTGAAGAAGTAGTCTTCAACCAAATCACTGAGGTAATGACCTTGGAGAGCCACTTAAATCTGGCTTCCGTAGTAAACACTCCACTGAGACTGCACTCATTCATCTCTCCAACATTACCTCTGATATTCCCCACTCCAAACTCTTTTCTGTACTCATTTCGGACCCCTCTGCCACTTTTGACACTGTGAACCCACTCCTCTTGTTCTAGGACCTTTTTGTTTTCGAAATGCACTCTTGCCTTGATTGCGTTTATCTGGAAGGGCGATCCTTTAAAATAATTCATTGACCTCTCAAACCTCTGACCCCACCCCTCTCCCTGCCTGCGTCCAACAAAGGATCATTCCCTGTAACCTCTGCTTGTTACCCTCTATACCTCTGCCCTCAGAGGATTTATCTCATCCTTTGGAACATCACCGTCCAATGCACTCTATTTCTCTTGATTCCAGTTTTTCTCCCTACTCGCTCCACTGAATCCCACAGCCATCACAATCAAAGCTAGACCAACTGTGGATCTTTTCAATTCAGAGCTACATTACTTGGTAAATGCCACACTTGTTGTACACCCTCATAAACTGGTTCACCACTTGTTCTCATCTCTGTGCTATTATACAGGCACTTGTTTTGCGATTGCCCCTGCCATATATGTGGTCTATTGTAAGTCATTCATGATCAAAACTGACATCTCTGTTCTTCAAATCAATGCAAATGCACTCCCCATGATAACGGAACAACAAATCGACTGGGATAAGCTAATAGAATTTGAGAAATTGATGTACAAGTAAAGATGCTCTTCAGTGACATTTTATTCGGTTTTGGGCAAATATCAAAATGTATGTAGTACAAGCCTACTTATACGCGCAGTACATGGTATGGAATCTTTGTTATGTATGATGCAGACCTTCATGTGTTTGTTGGTTACAGGCGAATAGCGTGGGGGGGTCCAGAGGTTTAGTGATCCTATTAGGAGCTCCGTTTTTTCATGCAAAAATGTAAACCAGTGTAACCCAGATGCCTTCAACCCTGTCAGTGACCATCTTCCTAATCTTCATAAGTAATCTCTGGTATCCAGGAACTCTTGCATAGTTGCTGTTGTGCTGTCTGAACGGTTTGCTTGCCAGGAGAGGAGATGGCAGGGGACAGGGGATTGAGAGGGGGGGGGTCTATAATACCTTAAGCAGGATTGGCAAATCTCTGCAAACTTCTGGCAGTGCTATCTCAGCAAACCCTTTATTACTTACAGTTCTCTACCTTCATTTAGTCTCTGGGAAACCCACCATGCACAGAATTGTCACCTTCAATATGTTCTCCAACTTTTCCAGTTTCACTTTCATTTGTATTATGGTACCTGCTGCACACTGCTGGAAATCCTGGAAGGTAGGCTGTCGTTCTTCATCTCCCACTAATGCATCTGATCAGCCAGTCTCATGGCACTCTCTTTTCGCCTTCTCTCAACCCCAAAGGAGGGTTCGGTCACCAAGTGGCTCTGAAAGTGCAGCAGGTAGAAGCAAGCCTCATACATTCTGGAGGCAGTTGCTATTTAGCAGCCTGGGCCCAAGCCCTCACTTTCACTTTGTTTCAGCAATGCAGGCAGTTGCTGGGCTATTTGACTGATGCACCTGGCAAGGATCTGTGTTGAGCCTATTTCTCACAGTAGAGAAAATAATTTTAAAGAACTTTCTTGCTAGCAGTTGTTTGCTGCTTAGTCATTTAAAATGATGATGGCTGCTTTGGGGGCTGAACATGCCGAGACCGCAATGTGCTCAGCCTTGCTGAATTATGTGCCACTTGAGCACAATCCGCCCGACAGACGACACTGGAGCCTCGCAGGAAGCGCAGAAAAAGGAGGCACGCTCAGTCCGAGCACGAAGAAGAGGCTGCAGAAGTGGCGCAAGTGGCCGAACTCCTTGATCCTTACCATGAGACATGTGGTTGCTCTGAGAGAGGGGAGACGAGGCCGAACAAAACCCCAAGGTGGGGTAGAAGAAGTGAGACTCCGAACACTAGGTGAGAGAGAACCGATCCAAAGTCAAGGCGGGGTTGAGCGGAACCGGAGAACCCCAAGATTGGGTGAGGAAAAACCAAAACCCAAGACTGGGTGTGAGAAGAGAACACCAGGAACTTTCCAGGTAAAGAATATGCAAATTCCTCAAAAGAGGGCGGGTGGGGTAAATGAACCAGATGTTCACCAGGGAGAAAAGAGGGCAGGAGAAATGTATGGGACTTGATTGAACTGTGCAGGAGAGAGAGAGATTGCAAAGAAATTCGGCTTACTCGTTTAGACTGAACCGGGGGCACGGAGCCCTATTGAGAGACACAGCAGGGGGTGCTCAGAAACCAGCCACCATTCACATGCTAGAGCCAATGACCCAACTATCCAATTTTCTTTGTTTCTTTTATAGTGAACTCCGAAGACAGATAGGATGGCATAGGATTACGGACAGAGGACCCTTTGATTGTTGCTTCATAGAGTAGGGCCAAGAATCTTAGATGTACAGACACCGCAGGATTGTGATTGATAAGTGGTCTACAGTGCCACCCTGTTAGTCTCCTGATTCTAATCTACCACACATCCTTTTTCTTGGTAAGTCTGTCTGACTTAAGTAATTGAACAAGTGTCGGTTTCATACATGACCACACTATCCATTCATTTCAGGAGACACTAGTCTAGTCCTGGTTTTAATTGTGCATTGGCAGGCAGGCAGTGGTCCTGGGCTTTTACGGGGTGGCACACTTCCCTAAAGTGCTGGGTGCCATCGATTGCACACATGTGGCCCTACGTCCACCTAGGGCCTCTGAGCACATCTATCAGAATCGCAAGTACTGGCATTCCATCAACGTGCAAGTTGCATGTGATGCCAAGGGAATCATCACCTGTATATGCCAACTATCCATGGTCGACCCGTGATAGTTAGATATACAGAATGTCACCCCTACACTGGGCCCTTGAAGCTGGGAGGCATGGCAACACATTGCTCATTGGTGAGTACAAATGCCCCTGCAAATGCATGCATGTCTCACACAGAGTAAAGCACACCACTGACAAACCATCTTACCTCCACAGGGGACAGTGCCTACCCACTAAGCACCTACATGATGACGCCAATACAGAACCCCACCCCATGTAAGATACAACACAGGCCATAATGCAACTAGGAGCATAGTTGAGCGCACATTCGGAGTGCCTAAGTCACGCTTCCACTCCCTTGACCACTGGTGGAGAGAACCGCTATATGCACCACCAGTAGTGTGCAGGATCATTGTCGCTGCATGTGTGCGGGGTGTACCGGTGGACTTGGTGGTGCCCCCACATCCCCAACCACATGCACGGCCGCTGCGCATGGGAGGGGAAAGGGCATGTGCCGAGGCTACCCGTACTCAGCTTGTGGCACAATGTTTCACCTAATTTCCACCCCCTGCGGAATGCACACAGGCCTGGCACAGGTGACAATCGATGATGACAAAGGGACAATCACCTGTCACAACCTTACCACTTTGAGAACCTGTGCTTGGAAGTGCTACATAGTGTGCATCCCTTACAACTAAAACAAAACCAATCTTGTCTACACAAAAGGCACATAGGGAAGATGCAGTATACCACTAACCCCATGGAAAAATACACATCAAATGACGGTATGTCACCTAAAACCTCCCAAATGTCATGTCACCTGGTTGGCACGCCATGCCAAGCAACGTCAATAGTGACACGTAAATGGGCAACGCATAACAGTAGATAAACTGAACCAGTACTGAAATAACTCTCTCGCACATCAAAACAATCATGTACACAGGAACATCAATTGGCCAGTATGACATGCCACAAACACAGGACACGACAGTGAATATGACTGACAGTCCACAATCAGAATACCACAAGTGCCTCAATGTGCCCTAACTAACGTATGGCACCCTTCAATTGGTGTTGGCCTGCCAAATAAAGGTGGCATGGAAGCGCATACATCAGGAAGTCCAACAACAATGGAGAGAGGCAACCAAATACATGAAGCAACATGAACAAAGGATGTATCTCAATGTAAAAACAAAAATGCATGCCAACCATGCACTGGACAAACAATCATGAATCCCACAAGGGGTGTATACAAAGGTCGACTTGAGAATGCCCGCAGATGAAACAGAACCCCAATGCCTCTGTGTAAGTTGCTTTTACACGCTGCACTCCTTGCAAGCCCATGGAAAGGGGAAGCAGGAGTCGCATGTGTCTGGACTCTAAGGCACAAACAAGGAGTGTACCAACACGAGACAAGCCTGTATGGGCCCAGCTGGAACCTACAGTGGATGCCCTCGGATGTCGCACAAAGCAACACACTGTCGCATAAATGCACAATAGACAAAAAAAAAATATAAAGAAATCAAAAATGCCCATGGTGGACCGGGGTGGAGGGGGACCACCCAATAGGATGGATAGGCATGGTGCTCCTCAAAACCCACATGTGTTGATGTTGAGGGGAAAAATAACTTCCATGGGTTTGTGGTCTGCACGGCCATCATGGATTGGGAGAGCTGTCGCTGCTGTTGCCATCCTCTGGTGTAGCAATAGGTGGCTGTGGTAAGGGAGGCATAGCACGTGTAGCCCTGGCCTGCTCCTCCATGGCAGCGTCCATGCGGGACTGAGATGTGCGCATCTGTAACATGATGGCATGGAGGTCTGCATGCAACACCTCACGGGATGTATGCAATTCTGCTTGCAACACCTGACTGGTTGCTCGCATTTCCTCTGAGATGGTTCGTGTCAACTGTTGCATGTGCTCTTCTGCGTGCTGCCTCGAGTGCAGTCAGTGTAAGTCGCAGTGACCTAGCGTCATCCGACAGGGCAGCCCTGCAGACCCGACCCTCTGCAGCCATGGCTGAGCGCAGAGACCACATTTCTGCCAGTCTGCACCTGTTGCCGCTCACAGAGGCTCCACATGGAGACCAGCATTGGGACCGCAATGCCTGCAGCCGTAGCTAGCGCAGGTTCCACCCTGTACTGAATGGCGACATCCACAGGCATTGGTCTTTCCTCTGGGTGGAAACTACTGCCACCTGTGGACGGGTCCGGCCTGGGGCATGCCCGCAGGTGCATACTGCTGCAGTCGCTGTACCAGGGACAGGATTAGGCACAGGCCACTCCACGGAGACCTGCACTGCCGCTGGCCACTAGGGTGAAGGTGGTGGAGGACTCGTCGGCAGTGGGAGGGACAGCTCAGCCCGTACAGGAAGAAAGTGGGTAGGAATCCAGGTTGACTGGGGAGGGAGAGGAGGAGGCCACATCACCCCAGTCCATGGGGCCCGGCGAGGGTGATGACCTGGGTGTGACTGCTGCAGTCCAGGGATAGGGGCCAGAGGCAGAGCAGGTCTCCGTAGAGTGGCCTGTGCCTAATCCTGTCCATGGTACAGCGACTGCAGCTGTATGCACCTGCAGGCATGCCCCAGGCCGGACCCGTCCCCCGGTGGCAGTCTTTTCCACCCAGACGGAAAGACAAATGCCTGTGGAAATCTCCATTCGGTACAGGGTGGAACCTGCACTAGCCAATATCATGGGGCGGGTAGACTCCATTCGTGATGATGTGCAGGCTTCCAATCAGGCGCTTGCATGTCATCACGAGGAAGTCTGCCGTCTCGTGAACTGGCTGTCACATTTCCCTGTATCGCAATGGGTGCATTTGCTGGCCACTTATGTGACCCCCCTCCTCGTCTATCTCCTCTGTGCGCCAGTCGTCCTCCCTGCCATCTTCCGGCCCAGATACCACCGGGGCCCTCTGTGCGCCTTTCCTAACCCCGGCAGCCAGTCTGGTGGAGACCACATCCCTGGCAGGATTGGGAGTCGGTGGAGGATCAGCAGAGGTCACCACAGAGATCCATCCGGCGACAGGACATGTGGCAATGGTGGATGAGCAGGCAACAAGCAGCAGGGCACATGCAAGACAGCACCGGAGGTAATTTGCGGCGGCGGCAGGCTCGGCGTAGGAGGCGACCGGACTCGGAGACTCCAATGGAGATGAGGCAGGAATCGGGCAGGAGGCACACGTGGACCTTTCTACAAAGATGTCTTCTGTGTTGGGGCGACTTGGCTAGCAGATCGGAGCAGAGCGGCACAGGGGGCACAACTCACCATCGCCAGGGCGGAGAATACCCTACGTCGGGCAGAGAGGCGGGCAGAGTTCCTCGAGGAGACTTGCAGGGAGTTTAAGAGGAGCACATTGGAGTCCCTGCAAGCCCTTGAGGGGAGAGCACAGGAACGCTTAGGGGAAATCGACAGAAATAGATTATGCCCTGGCCGAGACTTTGGGGAGAAATGGTGAGTCACAGGACTAGCCCGCTGCCACTGTACATAGTTCTTTAGGTTTAAGTTTCCTTTTGTTATTTTTTTCTTTGGAGTTTTTGGACTTTCCTCCACGTATTTTTATATAGTTCTTTGTTGTTTTTCTGCTTCTCCATATTTGGACATGGTTTTGGACAATAGATCCTAGATTTTTGTAAATGGTTCTCTTCTTGACATATATTTTTCATTTCATCGTTGAGCAATGGTTTCATTTTTATTTGTGATTTCATTTTGAGTTACTTTGACATGGACCACATCTTTGCTTTCATAATTTGTTTGCCTTGGAATTTTGTTTTTGACGATCTTTTATTTATTTTCTCATCTGATGATGATTTACTTATTTTGTTTCATATGAGTATGACTTGAATACTGTTATTAATATATATTTTTAAATTCAAAATCAAAGTGGTGTCTGGTCTCGATGGTTTAGGGCAAGTTTCACTCTTGCTTACTCTGTTCTATGTCCATGATGCTGGCGTATGTTGTTCATGTGTGTGCACACATGCATGCATCTGTCGTGTTTCACTTCCAATGGCATGTGTGCATGAACAATGGATGGGTGTTAAAGGTACACTTGCAGTGTGCAGCGTGTGATGCATTTCATTTTTCATCTGCGGAATTGATGTCTATCAGTCCACAGTATGTTGGGGGTGTCCCATGAGGCGGAGCCTCCAGGCAGGTTGCCATCACTGGTGATCTGGGGAGGGCCCGTGTGGTGTGTGCTGCCTGCGGGGAGTGGTGAAGGGGGGGCCATGTGGTGTGGGCTGCCTGCGGAGTATGGTCATGGGGGTGGGTCCAATGTGGTGTGGGCTGCCTCTGCTCTGGGGTATGGTCATGGTCACGGGTGATGGGAGGGGGGGGGGCGGTATGGTCCACTGCAGGAGTCTGGCTGTCCAGTGAGGAGGCGTTTGCTTTCAGGGAAGTTGTGCATGTACGTGTGAGCCTTTCCACACGATTTGGCTAGTGCGAGTGGGGTACACTATTTTGCTGGGTGCGGACTTGGTAAGTACGTGCGGGCCTGGCCACGTGATTTGGCTGGTGCAAGCAGGGTATACGATTTCGCTGGGGTACACGCTGGCCTTTCCACGCCATTTGGTTAGTGCGAGCCAGTTACGCAATGATTTTTCAAGCAGTTACAATGTGGGGGTGGGGGGGCTGTGTGCTGTCCCACGGATTGCGTGGGGCCTTGCTCCATTGTAGCCATTTCAATGGCTTTTTCCTGCGCACAGGGTTGTGTTGGGGGAATTACTGGCGCTGCTTAATGTGCATTGCGTCACCGCTACTGAAGCCTCGGAAAATCCATGAAAACGCGTGCCAGGCAATTCCTGGTTTGGCCCCGGCTGGCGCACTTCTCCTGATCGGTGTGCAGCGCTTGCGCTACTTCTGCGCTCGATTCTATGAATTGGGCATTTTATCTCTTTCTATAAACTAAGATTAGGCACATTTACAACCCTATTAAACACTAATCTCTTTTTATACTGAACCAAAAGATGTTTCATGGCAAAAACACTGGGGCATTAATGCCACAAATTCAAAGGTGGACACCCAGCAATTGAACATTAATACTCCGAGCATCGATTTGATTTTGGCACTATGTGTAGTCCATATTTACGGGATTCCTTTTGTGGCTGGGTATCGCATTGATTCCAAACCCTCTCTTTGCCATGCTTGTCTGTTTCTTCTATTGCTCTCTCTGGATTCCTGCCTACCAAGTACGTGGTCAGAATCGGCATCTCCAGTACGGGGTGTCCCCATTCATTCAGATGGAACGTCCTCTGTAATTCAGTTGGTTGTCATGAGTGTAGAGCAGCTTGCATGGATGTTACCACTGAATTTAATGTAATTGTCCCACAACCAACTTGGGATCAATCCCAGTTTTCTTGTTTTGAAGAGCATGGTTAATGATAAATCTTGGAATAAATCTTGGAATAAATCTTGGAATATTATATTTGTACATTTCTAGATTTAGACTTTTTTTTCTGCTGCCATTTTCTTTTAAATGGATTAATTGCGCTCAAGTTAGGATGTCTGGAAGAAACTCCTTTAGGCCCTGCTGGTTCAATCCAAAATAACTTAAAATGTTATTTGATCGATTTTATATGTTGAACAATGCGTTGCATCAACTTCTCCAATTTTTTATTTTGTATCTGCAGTGATATTTCTCCAATTCTTACCTTATTCTGAGGCGCCATATTTTTGTCATAATCTTGTTTTGACATTACAGCTTCTATCATTGCTTCTAGATTATCCATCCTTCCAGGTTACTCCATCTGCTTGATAAAATAGGCAGCTTTCCACTTTAATTGAATGCTTTTCAGTGGCAAACGCATGTTTATCTAAGTCTATCCATTGAGGGACTTTCTGCGCAAACTTTTGATCTCCTGTTTCAGCTCTTGGTCCGATAACTGTAGGTCGTTCCAGCTGGCTGGAGACTCGGATGTCTTGACCAACAGGTGTGGAAAGAATTTCTTTTTTTAAAACACTGTCAACAACGCAAAAGCAAAGTTTTCCTGTGCCTGCATCAACCTAAAAATCCGAGGAATCACTATATAGTATTATAAAAATTCAAAAGGTGTTACGTGCAGCAGTATTAGTCACTGCATAAAAGCACTGTGACCTGCGACATGCATGATCAATAAACAATGGCAAAGATGTGAACAAGCGTATCTGCCCAACAGTGCACTCTCACTGCTGAAATGGCCAGGCCACTTTGCAGCAGTACCCAAGACCACCAAAAGTAAGTCGCCACACTCTGTGGGGCTCAGGGTGTTGTTCAATTTAAATTTGGACATTTTATTCGAATTGCGATTTCTTTTAGGCTTCACGCCCCACAGAGCCCACAGAAAACGCATCTTCAAAAATTGCAGCTCATCCCCAACCCTGGCATTACACATTTTACTGGGAAAAATGGAATCTGGCACGTCTTTATTATCCATGACCGTAGCATGATTGCTTGAGCATGTGATGGCGATTGTGTGCTTACCTGGTGCTTGATTGCTTTACATACCAATGGTGTGAATAATTAATCTTTTAACAATGATAGCTGCAAATGGTGTGTACGTGCTGTTGACGGAAGCATAGGTAGCAATGCGTATCTTGTCAATAATACTTGCAAGATTACAGTAAACATTATTCAAAGGGATTGTGTCCTCCGACGTATTCCTTATCTTAGATATCTCCTTCCAGCTCTGCTGGCCTCGGAAAATTTTTCTCTAGAGGGTGCTGCGCGTCAACGTTCTCCGAGTCGATGTCCCTCGACAGCCGCCGTGTCGATGTCATCCTGCCTATAAAGGCCGCGCACAGTGTCCGTTGCTCAGTTCCGTTTTTCCGCGCTTACTCAGGGCCTCGGAATACCGTTGCTCAGTTTTGTCAGGTTAATCCTATTTACCTAGAGTTATTCGATCCGTACTCGATGGCTTCTTTGTCGGAACCGACAACTCCTCGGTCCGGCTTCAAAAAATGCCGAGATTGTGGGAAAAAGATGTCGCTGACTGACCCACAGAGTTTGTCTGTGGTGTTTGGGAGCTGAACACCATTGTTCGGAGTGCGAGGACTGTATGTCCATGACAGCTAAGGCCCTGAAGGAGCATAGGGGGAAGCTGGAGAAAGTTAAGACTTTTAAAGCTTCTTCTTCCTCGACGAAGTCGAGCCATTCGTCTCCTTGTCACCATTCGCGCTCCAGGTCTCGGAGTGGGTCCCATCACTCCTCGAGATCGAAGCACTCGAAGAGGAGACGTCCTCTTCCTCTGTTTCTCCAAAGAGAATCCCTTGCCCCACGAAACATAGTTCCCGGGCTGAATGGGAGGAATTCCGCAAAAATATGATGAGCGTCTTAGAGAAAGCGGCCTCGACCCCCTCGAAGACTGCCGAGAGCGATGCTCTGGTCGAAAGACCCGAAGGTCAAAAACACAGCAAGTCGCAGTACCCGGCGAAGGAAACCTCTCGAGCACGTCTCGAACCCTCGATTAGGACTATGACCTTAAAACCTTCTTCGAAGGTTCCGTCGACGCCGAGGTCGGTGTCTTCGACGCCGTTGTCGAAGGGACCTTCGACACACGGGTCTGTTGACTCTACGCCAGCTTCGACACCGGCGTCGACGCCAAGAAAAGTCACGGTTGCGACACACCCAGTGACTATCCCCAGGTCCTCGATGACGATGGCGTCGAGATTGTCGAGCAGAATCCCAATTCTGTCAAGGTCATCGAGGCCTCCGCCTTTGTTTTCGACGCCACGCTCAAAGCCGTCGACGTTTTCGAGGCCGATTATGACAAGTTTGGCACCCTCTGCCTTGGAGATGGGGTTTACACCCTTTATGAGTTCAGAACTATGTCCTCAGTTATGGAAGAGGGTGAATTGTCTGAACAGGAAGACACATTTGAGTTGCAGGGACCAACCCCAATTAGAGAGGAGTTTTCCTCTGAAGAACGCAGGTTAAAGACCCTTCATGATTCCTTACATGAGGCAAGTGGGTTAGACACTTCCCCTGAGGTGTAGTTTGCTAGGCCAGACCCGGGGGAGCATGCTGAAACCCCCTATAGAGCCTTAATGGCCAGGATCACAGAGTTTATGGGGTGGTCTGCACCTTCACAGTCTTTCCAACAAGATGACCTCACGGATATTCTTGACAAAGGCCCACAGGAGGATCCTGTGGTGCCTTTTCATAAAGCTCTTCAGAGGAAGATTATGACGAACTGGGAAACCACAGAAGTCGTCCCGGCAGTAAATAAAAAACTGTCTACAAAATACAGGGTATCTTCTACAGACCCGGAGTTTTTGTCAAAACACCCATCCCCAGAAAGTCTGGTGGTACAGGCAGCATCTTCTACTGATGCCAAGACGGCTTATCCTACCTTCCCACAGGACAGGGACGATAAAAAATATGATGCTATGGCAAAGAAAGTTTTTTCGGCATGTAGCATGGCGTTAAAATCTGTTAATGCTACTTGCACACTTGCTAGATTCAGCCATACACTTTGGGAGTGTGCTTCTACAGCGACTGACTACATCCCGGAGGGAGAAGAAAGGGAGGCGTTCCTGAATATCATACAGGACGGTAAAGACGCTATGTGCGAATCCCTCCAGACGGGCATTGATTCGGCTGACAGTATCAGCAGAGCAATGGCGGCAAGTACAACAACCAGGAGATTCGCTTGGTTGAGAAAGTCTGGTTTTGCCCCAGATGTGCAAGCCAGGCTCTTGAACATGCTATTCAATGGCTCTTCTTTGTTCGGGAAAAAGGCGGATGACAGTTTAGAGAAACTGCAAACTTCAAAAGCAGCAGCAAAATCCCTAGGCGCTGCAATCCGTCAGACACCTTTTCGTCCCACAGGAACCTCTGCGAGGGGCAAGTCCTTTTGCTTCTACTCCGCATTCGGAAGAGGTAGAGGACGACCGGCTCAAAGGGGACAAAGAAGAACTACCCGAGATGGACGGGGTAGATATTCAAAAGCCGCAGCAACAGCAGGTGCCTCTTTACCATCGGCATCTGCATCAGCCGCCCCAAAACCACTCTGAGGACTTCCCTCACAGGACACCTGTAGGAGGCAGGTTGACTCAACATCTGGCGGAATGGCAGGCTATCACGTCAGATGCTTGGGCATTGGAAACAGTTGCCCAAGGTTACTGCCTGCCTTTCCTACGCATACCTCAGAGTCATCCACCGGGGATCAGCTCTTAGAAAGCTCCAGATCCGCTCCTCTTGCAGGAAATTTTGGACCTGCTAGAGAAAGGTGCTATAGAACCGGTATCTGTAGCGGAGAGGAACAAGGGCTGGTACTCCCCTTACTTTCTCATTCCAAAGAAAGACGGAGGACTGAGACCCATCTTGGACTTGCGAGAATTGAACAAATTCCTCAGGAAAGACAAATTCAAGATGGTCACTCTTTCTTAGCTCCTCCAGGCCCTTCAGTTCCAGGACTGGTTGGTATCTCTGGACCTTCAGGACGCTTATTTCCATGTGCCTATCCATCTCAAACACAGGGAATACCTGAGGTTCGCAATTGGCAACTCTCATTATCAATTTCGAGTGCTGCCATTTGGGCTGACCTCTGCCCCGAGGGTCTTCACCAAGTTAATGTCGGTAGTGGCGGCAAGTCTAAGGAGGGAAGGGATTCACGTCTACCCCTACCTGGACGATTGGTTGATCAGGGCTGTATCTTCGGAACAAGCTCAGATCCAGCTAAATCACGTGTGCCACTCCCTTCACAAACTGGGCTTCTCCCTCAATTTAAAGAAGTCACAAATGATACCATCGCAGAGACTCCAGTTCATAGGAGCGATCCTGGACGCTTCCCTGGGAAAAGCCTCGCCACCAGAGGTGAGGGCTCAAGATATTCTACAGATGGTTACCAAGTTCCAAGATGCCCAACGTCTCCAAGCCTTCGACTTTTTGAGGTTGCTAGGCCTCATGGCATCCTGCATTTTCCTAGTGCCAGAGGCTCGCCTGAGAATGAGAGCCCTCCAGTGGACACTGAGGACTCAGTGGTCACAATTCTCAGGGAGAATGACAGATCTTCTTCAGGTTCCCGACAGGGTGGCTCGAGACCTTCAGTGGTGGGCCTGTCAGGAGAACATTCTGAAAGGATAACAATTTTGGCAACCCTGGCCAGAGATAACAGTAGTCACGGACGCCTCACTCACGGGGTGGGGAGCCCACGCCAACGACTTGACGATCAGCGGTCGTTGGTCTCCATCGGAGTCCAGACTACATATCAACCTGTTAGAGCTGAGAGCCATCAGACTGTACAAGGGAAAAATGTCCTGATAATGACGGACAACACGGTGGCCATGCATTACCTCAACAAAAGAGGAGGCGTAGGATCACTACCCCTGTGCAGAGAGGCGATGCAGCTCTGGTTTTGGGCAATCCAAGAAGGAATCTCTCTATCGGCAGTTCACCTAGCCGGAGAGAAGAACTTGACAGCGGACGCTCTGAGCAGGCAGAGCACAGTCTCCCACGAGTGGGAGCTAGCTCAGGAAGTCCTTCAAGAGATCTTCGCCCTTTGGGGAACCCCTCAGGTGGATCTGTTCGCCACCAGCCTCAACAGGAAATGCGATCTGTTCTGCTCAAGGGAATTTCCCCCGAGAGGAGCTCTGGGAGACGCGTTCATAGTGGACTGGGAGTTTCCGCTTCTGTACGCGTTCCCACCGGTCCCTGTCATTCCTCAAATGATCAGGAGGTTGAGAAGATTCCGGAGAACCATGATCCTAATTGCCCCGGATTGGGCCAGGAGAACGTGGTACCCGGACCTTCTAGACTTGTCCATCTGCCCTCCAATTCGACTTCCACTCAGAGAGAACCTACTCTCACAGAAGGGAGGTCAGGTTCTCCATCCAGACATCAAAACCCTCAACCTTCACGCTTGGCTTCTGAAAGACCGAGGTACAAGGATTGGGACCTCCCTGATGATGTTATGGAGGTGTTGCTTTCGGCAAGGAGGCCAGCAACAAAGTCTTTATACCGCTGCCGTTGGAACAGATTTTGCAGCTGGTGTAGAGAACAGAATATCGACCCCTTTTCATGTGGTACACCAATGGTTTTGTCCTTCCTACTATATTTGGCGAATTCAGGCCTTCAAGTTGGCACCATTAAGGGCTATCGCGCAGCGCTATCCATCTTTAAGCGCACTGCGGAAGAACCATCCTATTTCAAGTTACACTTGGTAATACAGTTTATCCCCCAAGACCATTCCAAGTTCCCCTATGGGATTTAAACTTAGTCCTAACTTTCCTGATGGGCACACCTTTCGAACCACTCCATTCTTGTTCGTTAAGATTCCTTACCCTTAAAACTGTTTTATTAATAGCACTTACATCTGCTAGAAGGGTGAGCGAATTACAAGCGCTTTCTTGTAAACCCCCCTCATACAATCTTTCACAAAGACAAAGTTGTCCTGCAAGTGAAGCCTAATTTCCTCCCAAAGGTGGTTTCTGAATTCCATATCACTCAGAAGATTACCCTACCATCTTTCTATCCTCCTCCTCATCCGGGGAAAGAGGAAGAGAGGTTACACAGGCTAGACCCTAGAAGGGCTTTAAGTTTTTACATCAGTAGACTAGCCAGGATAAGACAGGCAGACCAGCTGTTTGTAGGTTACACAGGTCACAAGCTGGGGTTACCAATAACTAAGCAGACCATTTCCAGATGGATCATTCTAGCCATTCTGGAATGTTATAAACTGGCAGGGAAAGAGCCCCCTCAAAACCTTAGGGCTCATTCGACCAGGGGTATTGCAGCTTAATCGGCCCTCAAAAGAAGTGTGCCGGTTAAAGACATCTGTGCGGCCGCTACATGGTCGTCTATCCATACCTTTACATGATTTTACAACTTGGATTCCTCCTCCAGTCAAGAGACTAGGTTTGGAAGGGCTGTACTGCACTCTATTCATCAATAGAAGACAGCGTGAAGTCAGTACTCCCTCCTCCAATGATAGAATACTGCTGTGGGAGCCTATCTAAGATAATGAATACGTCGGAGGACACAATCCCTTCGAAGAACAAGTTACTTCTTACCTTGTAACGTTCTTTCGACGGGATGTTCCTCCGACGTATTCCTTATCGACCCTCCCATCCATCCCCGCAGTTCTACTTCCCTTGTTGTTGCAGCTTACGCTCCTTCAGGGTGATTAGTCTAGTCCAGAAAGAATTATTGTGGGCTACAAAACGGAACTGAGCAACGGACGCTGCGCGCGGCCTTTATATTCAGGATGACGTCGACACAGCGGCTGTCGAGGGACATCGACTCGGAGGACGTCGACGCGCAGCGCCCTCTAGAGAAAAATTTTCCGAGGCCAGCAGAGCTGGAAGGAGATATGTAAGATAAGGAATACGTCGGAGGAACATCCCGTCGAAAGAATGTTACAAGTTAAGAAGTAACTTGTTCGTTTTCCTTGGTCATAAGGCGAAAATAGCAACTTTACTATGGGCAATACATTTTTTTAAAGAATCGAAGAATGTATCTAAATTTCTGTTTTTAAAGTTTTTAGTATGTGTTATGGTCATGCTTGCTTCTTATTTGCTGTAGCATTAATAACTGAATATTCAAGCAAAGTGTTTTTTTTTTGTCTTAGAAAAAGTAACAATGTAGCTAATGTTGCTTTCATATTATTCAGGTATTGGATTATTTCTTTCTACGTGGACAGCTCTGTGAAAAGGGGTATGATCCCGTGCTTGTTGATGAGGCTTTGGAAATGCACCAGTGTTCGGAAGAAAAGGTGAGACTCAACAGTACCATGATGCCCCTTGGACATGTAATGGTTGTGAATCATAACATTAAAAGATGTATACAACTTTTCCAGAATGGATTTATAAGAAAAATGCAATATACAACTGATAGCAAGTTTTTTGCCACTGTTGCATATCCTCTCCTATTCCGTTTCCCTCTTCAGTTCATTTCTTACTACAACTTAAATGGATATGTTGTACCACAGTGTTGTTTTCCAGAGGGACTACAATGGTGCTTCTTTCAGCATGAGGGGAAAAGGGTTCATTTTTTAGTTTGGGCTATTGGGGTTTCGCTTGCAACCCCTATAAGCTGATACTGTTACATTAAAGTACAGATGGTGAGAAATGGCAAATGAGACAGTTTGTGGGTGGTGGTTGGTTATTTGCTCATCACTTCCTATGGACATTCCCACCCACTTCCTGCCCCTTCCAAAACACATCCTCCTGGCAACTCTTTAAACTCAATTTACTCAAGCCTTACAATCAAACTTGGCACTCGGAAGTGTCTGCCAGTGTTTTTGAAAGCAGTCTTCCCTACAACCGACCTCGATGCCCTTTCCCTCCGCTGCCTTGGCCCCGACCACAGCTGGGAAGGTTCTGCGTGCAACGCATTGATTCCATGTGCACTGAAGAACAGTCTTGCTAGGTGGAGGGAGCTCTTCCAGAAGTCTCCTCCGGAGGACGTAAAGGACTTTGTCAAACATCGCTCGAGGCCGAAGGAAATTACTCTATTCACATTGCACCCTGTAAGGGCGACTCCTTCCCAAGGAAGAGCCTGACCGGGAGGAACCTGTTTGGTTCTAGTACCATCATACATACTGAGGCTAGGCCAGCTACCGGCCTCACGGCCAAGGGGGTCTCAAGATCCTTCCGGTGTCAGATCTGAGGAACCGCAAGGTTCTTTTTACCGGGTTTACTCCCGAGGGGCATGGCCCTAACACCGTCATCATGTCTGAGGGGGCGCCTTCACGCAACACTACCGGCAGATCTGCCGAGGGCAATACACCTGCCAGGTTATGGCCTGAGGTGCGGGATAGGCCTATTGTTCCAACATCAAGCATCTTTGACGGGGCAGCTCGACAAAATGGCCACTGCGCCAGACAAGATTGCCGCTCATCTGGTTTCTCCCTCTTGCGGAGCAAGTGGAGGAAAGAGTCACAAGGTGGGACTGGTGTCAACCAGGTTCGTGGTTTACAGTTTATCCATCAGCAGCTCAGGGCAGGTTTTCTCGGCACCCCAAGCAGTGTGCCCCAGCTCCAGCTGCCCTTGGCCACTCTGTCAAAGCACCTGCCACCTCTACAGCCTCCGAAGACCGGTTCTTTGAAAGGTTCCTAAGGCTGAATCGACCTCCCCAAATGGGGGCCATATTCCGGGATGCCATCAGGGACATGCTCCCTCAGGTCACCCCACCAGCACTCGGTCATTCCTCCGATGGCTCCAGTGCCCCAGTCCCCAGCGCAGACACCGCTCCCCCAGCCTGCTCCTCCGATTCAGGCTTCCCTGCCTCTCACAGTACAGGCGGTTCCACAGCAGCCTCCACAGCAACCAGTGGCTCTGGTCTCCACTCCGCCTCCCACTGCGCCCAGCACTCCTTAACCAGCTCCGGACCCCCCTAGCCTGGCGGACACAGACGAGGAAGAGGGTAGCTTCTCCTCCTCCCTTCTCCCCTCCCACAGATTAGGACTGCAACTCTGCTGGCAGAGATCCGGTCGCTCGTTGAGAGCCAGGCTGTGGAAGAAGTCCCAACCTCCCAGCAAGGCTTGGGCTTTTATTCACAGATTTTCACCATACAGAAGAACAACCAGTTTGGCCTGAGAGTTGTGTTGGATCTTTCCACCCTCAATCTCTCCCTCCCTCTGCAAAAATTCAAGATGGTTATCCCAGCTCTTATTGCGGAAACACTGGACAGGGGAGACTGGATGTGCTCCCTGGATCTGAAGGACACTTAACTACACGTTCCGATTTGGCAGCTGCATTGTTTCTTACTGCGCTTCAGGATCATGGGCTTCAATTTCCTATACAAGGTGCTACCCTTCACCTCCCAGGGTATTAACCAGGTTGATTAATGCAGTGGCAGCCCTCCTTGGGGCCCAGGGCCACCACATCTATCCCTACCTGGACTGGCTTGTCGGGGCCACTCACCGGAAGCGGTTCAGCATACTGCCTCCACACTTATGAACACACAATCAATCTCAAGAATTCTCGGCTGCAGCCCACGCAGAGCCTGACCTTCTTGGGCCTCGTCTGGGACACGAGCTCTGTGAGAGTCTTTCCCTTGGAGAACAAGATTGAACTAGCAGGCATACATATTGCCTCTCCCCACTTATTTTTTTCCTCTGGTTCAGCTCCATTAGACATCAAATACAGCTTGGCAGCATTTCTATTGTAATTGGAGGGCAGGAGCTGTGGGTGCCCTACCTGCCTATTCACAACTTCTGTAGCCTTAATGAAAGCTACAATATGTAGCATTTTTGAGTGCAACATAGCCAATAGGGTCGCATGATCTTTCAAATCCCTCATATATCACCTGGCCCGACACTGGCAGACCAACTCTTCTGCCCAAAACAGAGCCACTCTGGCTAGACAGACGAGAGCCTACAGATTAGAAACTAGAAGAGCCAAACATGCCTTCAACACCTCCCGCATCCCCAATGCAAACAACCCACGCAAAGAACTCCACAAGATTATCTGAGTTCAGGGCTCCTCCACCCCACCCTTCACTCTTCCTCCCCATCCCCGTCTCCCAGGCACTGGGCAACACCTTTTCTGACCATTACTTCAACAGTCATTGAAAGGAACCTCACCATCCATGCTAAACTACCAACCTCTTCCACCCAAATCCCGACAGCCCACCTCATCTGCCCCGACACACACCCTCTTCAGTTCTTTTTCTGCAATCTCCCATTGCAAGTTCTCAAAGCTTCTCTCCAGTAGCCACCCCTGCCCCAACCCCCGCGCTACTCCTCAAAAAATCCTCTCCACCTGTGATGTTTTGGTGCCTTGAGGGCCATTCAGTGGATACAAAGGCGGGCACTTCTTCCACAATGCCCATACCAGGAGCAGCCTCAGATGAGAACAGTGATGCAGACCCATTGCTGAACATTGTAGTTTTGAATTTCAGATGTCTTGCAACCTCACAGAAATACAGCGTCAAGTTTGGCACCTGCATTTTATGTTTGTAAGTGCTTCCCTTTTGAGGTTGAAGTTCTGTGATATAAACAACTCTAGGAGTATATGTTATAATATTTAGGGATGGGTTGTATTTGAGCATCAGGTAGTCACCTAACAGGAGTTCTTTCTATTTTTCTTTGTTTAATAAGTGCTTCCATGTTAGGTGAGCAATTGTTGCAATATCTTCACGGCAGAAAACCATCTTTTAAAATCTTTATTAAACAAGCTCAGAAAAGAGCGGGGGAAATGTGGGAGGAGCTACTTAATGGTTTGGTGCCTTGAGGGGCATTCAAGGGATAAAAAGGCGAGCACTTCCTCCTTAGTTCCAATACCAGGAACCGCCTCAGATGATAACAGTGATGCAGACCCACTAGCTGAACATTGCAGTTTTGAAGTTCAGATGCATTGGAACCTCACTCTTTCTATACTCTTTGCACTTACTATATCCGAAATGTCATCTGACCTAGTGTGATAGTAGCTGTTTGTCTTCCAAACCCTCCCTCCTTGTTTGTTTCTTCAAGCCGCACGTCCTGAAATTTCGCCAGGCCTAGTATGATAGTAATTTCACATCCTTAATTCTTAATGTCTCAAGGCATTAAAGGAATGTCACTGTATTTTCCTTTGCTCCCTCCCTTGCCTTGAAGCGCTTTGAAACACATTGTATATAGGCGCTATACAAATAAACTGTGCTATACAAATAAACTATCAATCTATAATCAACCGCTCACTAACAGCTGGGATCTTCCTACCAGCATACAAAACCTCACATCAGACCACTACTAAAAAAGCCCTTTCTTGACCCCCCCCTTCCCTCCAATTACCGCCCAATCTCCAACAATCACTTCATAGCCAAATTACTAGATCGCACAGCATACTCCCAGCTCCGTGTCTTCACCGAATCCCACAGCCTTCTTCACCCTGCCTAGTCTGGCTTCAGATCCCTCCATGGAACTCAATCCTCCCTGGTCTCTCTCTGGGACGACCTGGAAAGAACAGACTCGGAGGGCTGCGCTGATCTCATCCTTCTTGACCTCTCAGCAGCATTCGACACGATTAACCCCTCCCTCCTTACGAACAGACTCTTTGACCTAGGCAAAAGGGACTCATCCCTCAGATGTCTCCTCTTTCCTCTCCGACTGCTCCCAAATCGTGTCTCCATCCTTTCTGCTAGGCCTCCCACCCAGTCTCCCACCTCTTCCTCTCGCCCCTCCTCAAGCCCATCTGTTCACACAATCTCACCTGTTACAACTATGCTGACAACACTAATCCTAAAGATTCTCAACTCCCCTTCCTCGCCGCACCCACACCTGGCATCCCCCCCTCTTAGACATTGACTTCTGGATGACGAACAACCACCTGCTCCTCAACCCTGGAAAAATCGAAATCCTAATCTGTAGCAAAATGGCTCTCCTTTCCCAACCTATCCCTTGTCCACATTCATGAGGACCCATGCCTACTGCATTCCTGTCAGTCAACTTTCCTTATTAGCACACTTGGCATCGTACATTACATGCAACAATATTGGACGTATCGAGGACAAGAGAGAAAAAAGGAGCACAAATTACATAAGTAACCAAGATTGACCAATCCGGGAGAGGCAGAGTCTGATCAACACAAGAGGACCAATGCAATACATGGCTGTACAGCCAACAGGCGTTTTAAAGTTCAGGGTCAGTCTGACTATGAAACCGTAGGGGCACCCAGTAAAGCCGATGTACGTGGGAGTTATCATTTGAGCAGGCCCCATACATCTTTCGGGCGCGATTTGGCAGGTTGCATAAGGGACCACTGTTCCTCCATATCGTCTCACCCAGACAACAGAGCTCAACCAGTGGTCCTTTATTGGGGACTCTAGCACTCATCCATCGCAACAGTATGCAGCTTTGGCCAGCAGCAGGCACAGGCCCACAAACCTGCTAATTTGCTTCAGTTGGGGTTCAAAAACATGGAATAAAGACTGCAAGGGGGGGTGAAGGTTATGACCATACCAGTCCTCTAAGACCGCATACATACATCCCCCCCAGAAAGGTACCAAAGCGGACACCCCCATATCATGTGGAAGTAGTGAGCATCTGCGCTGCCACATCTAGCGCATGCTCCTGTTCCTGCTTGGGAACATTTCCGTAGCCTTGTTGGCTTGTGGTAGCAGTGCAATACCTTGAATTGTATATTTTTAAATCTTTAATTACAGGACACATTACATGTGTGCATGCAAGTGTCCGCGCACTAGTCATCCTTGATATCAAGTTGCATAGCCCCTGCATATCTAGAGTGAACATTGGATTGTGTGTGGTATATCCATGTGGTTGTGGACTAGGCGGTACTTGGAAGACACCATGCCTCTGCTCCCACTCGCTGTTAGAATATGCTCCATGACCGTATCCCCCCTCAGGCTGAACCGGGAATCACTCCCACTGCTTCCTACATGCTCTGTGCAAGCCTGTGTACTACAACCAGATGGAGGACCTACTCTGTAATAGCATAGGTATATCGCTAGGTATATCACTAGCACTATGTGCTCCTAGATGTGTCTACACACCGTGGAATCGAGCCAGCAACCAGATATCCATTTTACTGAGAATCCACACGCGGCCCGACCTAAAATGGCCGTCTGATTACAAGCATCAGCAGGTTGCTAAGCAACCTTTAAAGAACACTGTAGCTTGATTTGATTGGTTACGTGACCTGATTTACTTCGTCAGGCTCCCTTAAGGCCACTATACCTGTCTGTGCCTGTCGTTGCCTGCAGCGCCGTGGGGCCTAGAATGCTGCCTGATTTCCCTCTGGCTCCCGCAGGATCACGGTAAGACACTTGACTGATTGTAATCACGCCTATCCTGCGGTTGCATCTATCGATAGCAATCTATGTTACCAGCCGGATACTATGTGCCCTACACAATGAGGCATTCTGCCCAACTGCGCTTGTAAAACACTTATAACCGAAGCAATTGTGCCTGCTACTATTAGCACCACTACCGCCTTCATTACTAGCAAACTATCAGTGCTAGCAGATTGATACTGCCATACCCTTTTGCAATGTTTTCAACTGATCACCGCCAAACGTTCCTTAACGACGCACGGCTCACCTAACTATGCATGTGACTGGGGCAGAGTGGACAACTCATTTTGAGAACCTATACAGCAAAAATGTCATCTCAATACCACCGGCCTTAAACAAATCATCTTGGGCACTAACCTTTTCAAAAGATTTTGTAGAGATAACAAAAGCAAAAAGCTCTAGGGCCCCCGGACCTGATGGTCTTACGAACTGCACTATTAAACAACATCCAGACCTGTGGGCCGAAGTGTGTCTGGAACCATTCCAAAGGATACATTTACAACGACAGACACCCATGTCATGGAAATCTGCCATAATAGTACCCATCTTTAAAAAAGGTAATGGAGTTTGACCCAAAAATTACCGCCCAGTAGCACTGTTGGATGTTTTGGGTAAAATCTATGCAACAGTACTATAAAAAAAAAACTGATTGAATGGTCCATAAAAGTGAAACGTGTAGATGAAAGACAAGCTGGTTTTGTTAAAAACGTTGGATGCTCCCTAAATCTTCTAATTTTTAATTTTCTAAAGATGGAGGCCCTACGCACAAACACAAGTCTACCTCGCATTTATTGACTTTTCTTACGCTTTCGACACAATCGATCGTGAAATCCTCGGGCAAAATCTGTGATATTGGATTGTTAGACACAATTACAGAGACTCACACACGGAAACTTCAATTAGAATTTGTTTGGACCAGTCTGGCACCTTGTCCGCAGAGATTAAGACTCACAAGGGACTGAAGCAAGGATGCCCCTTGGTAGCGGCAATTCTCAGTCTCTTTATATCGGACATTGGCGCCGCCATAAACTCTGTGCGATCGTTTCCACCTAAGCTACATATGTCACATATTAGTTGGCTGTTATACGCGGACAATCTGATCGTATTGGGCTTCAGAGAAAGCTTGATGCGGTGCAAGAGTACGTGACCTGAACCAACTGAAGATTAACACCACCAAATGCGAAAACTTGATGCTCAAAAATCTAAGAACAGCATGAAGCAGTCTCGACAAAAAGGCCGCCTGGAAGTTGGGGCAAGAATCTTTGAGCAGATCAAGCAGCGTGAAATATCTGAGCACTGAGCATGCTGGTAGAAGGTGTCGACAACTGGCCATTCAAGCATTCCTTTTGCACAAAAGATTTGGAACGTTTTCCTTCATACCAGTGCGGAACTTCTATCAACAAAAAGCGTCTCCGATTCAATCCTATGGAGCCAAAAACGCGCTGGGTTGCCCTCACGCTCTCTGGTCCACACTAGAGAACACGTTCTGGTCAAAAGCGTTGGGTTTACCAAAAGGCATGTCAACGGCATGCATAAGGTATGAGTTATCCCTAATATCTTTACACGCCAGAATCAGCTGGAATTAGCTCTCCCTATTCCGCAAAACAAGAGCGCGCGAGAAAATTCTGCAATTCCAAATTCTACATGGTGCATCCTTGGACAGAAATGACATAGTTTCAATGTGGGTCAAGCGCTGTGAAAGCCTGCTAGTGGAGTTTGATATCAACCTGGAAACACTGCATGATAACCCCAATGCAGCAAAACTAAAAATCTGGCGGGCGGTTTGGGAGGTGACCTGTTCCCAGAGAACCGTTAAGTTTGATGGTCAACACACCAACTGAAGCAAGGGGCTTCAATGAGCTCCAAACATATGTACAGCTGTTTCTGAACCCCAATGCAAGGAGACTTTTCATGTTTTGGCTGAATGCTTTTAAAACCAAAGAGCGTCTCTGTTCATGGGCATGCAACACAGCCTTAGATACATCCTGTAGATTCTGCACACGTGAAGTGGAGACACTTAAACATCTGGTGCTGTTCTTTTGTGAATTGAAAAATGTGCGATCGATTCATCTGGGTCCGTGGAGTGAAAAACACTCATCTCTGTGCGCCGACGATTGGTGGCAGAAAATGTTTAATGGCACTGACATGAAACTGATAATTCCATTGACGTCTCTGTTAGCAGTGATTGAAAGCCTGCTGAAATTAGATACATCTCAGCCTAAATTAATTAATAACAAAGGGGTCAGGCCTGGACTGGTAGGAAGCTGGGGGTTTTAATGAGTCATGACGTGATTTATGATTTGCAATATTTTATAGGTTTGTTTTTAAACCAATAAAATTAATTTTAAAAAATTTAAAAAACTATACATGAACCAAAAGCTAAACCTGATGACACACGTTCCGGTCCTCTATGCCAAACAATCACCATCTTTCATTGAACTTTCCTCTAAACTGGCATGAGCCAGCCATGCACCTCACATATATTTTATCTGCTCAATGTATGCTCATTTGTTCGTCAAATTGCAGATCAGAGATCTATTTGTATTTTGTATTTATTTTATTTGTAACGCGCAGACCAACAGGCCCGGAGGCATCAGGGCGCAATTTGTACATGTTACAGATATACATATGTACAGACCTAATATTACAAATTTACACAAAGACAGAAGGTGACTACAGGAATCTATCTACATATACTACAGTTGCACAAAGACAGTAGGTGACTAAAGGAATCTATCTACATATACTACAGTGATGCCGGTGCTGCTAGGTAATAAGAGGACAGCAGGTCAGAGTGTGTAAAACGGAGGCGCTGAGCAGGCTTAAAGCTGGTCAAAATCTATACTAATCTATAGCATTCCATCGCATCCAATCGCATCGCATCTGACTTTAATCTGTATTTCCATGTCTAATTGTGCACGGAACTCGGACCTGAGGAACTGAACCGAGACTTTGCACTTCAGCCAACGGATTCAAACTGCTTCACTGCAGTCTCACCTTCTCTAAATATGGCCAACCTCATGTCCTTACCTTGCCCACTTATCGTAAGAAATAATAAACTTTGAGCCAGGTTACCATGCCTCTACGAACCTAGAATAAGCCACTAACTCAATCACCGCCTAAACAACAACTACTCTAAAGCTAACCTTCCTCACTACACAAAAGAGACAGCCTCCCTACCCGCCCAGACATATACCACCCATAAGAAACTACCTAAGACTAAATCAAGCGTTCCTAAAACCACAAATGTCCCCAATCCTGACAGTTTCACTAAAATCAATACCGCCCGAATGAATGCCATTTCCTTAATGGCATATACCTCAGAAAAAGCAGATATAATTACCACAAACAACCTCGACATTTTAGCAGTCACTGAATCATGGCTACATGCGGCAGCAGGCCCCACCCTAGCACTAGCAGTTCCAGAAAACTTCCAAATCATCAGAGCTGACATCCTGATGCAAGAGGAGGTAGCATTGCCTTGATCGCCAAAGCACACTCAGCAATTAGGCTAACACCCTGTCCCTCAATTACTTCCTGTGAAATTCTCACAGCCAAAATACCTATATACAACTCCAGCACTCTAACAATCTACCTAGTCTACAGACCTCCATGTCCCATGGGCTTGTTTGAGGACGACATCTCAAGTATTCTCTCCAATAATACTAAAGAAACCTCAGAGGTACTCCTACTGGGGGATTTCAGCCTTGGCTTCAACGATCCAATAGACAAAGATGCCAAGACTATCACTAACATGCTTTCAAAACAGGAACTCGCCCAAAAAGTGACCCAGGCTACCCACGCTAAAGTCAGGACCTCAATTCTACCATGGACTGACCACCATCTGATTACCTTCACGATGGCTATAATTAAACGCCCCCAACCCAATCCAGCTATAGCCGTCCCCCAGTTCACAAGGAACAAAAAAAAATATGACATCTGATAGACTACTTCCACTCATCCTCCCTTCCCTAAACTCACACTCGTCCATATCTGACCCTGACAATCTAGTCGAAGTCTAACACCATGTCCAAAGCCCTAGACCTCATTGCACCCCTCAAATTACAAAAAAGCAAACCACGGGCACACTTGAATGCCTGGTTTACCCCACACCTAAAAACCCTCCGACTGTAAAAGAGAAAATTGGAAGTAATATGGTGCCACTCTCCCACAGCTGAAAATAAAACCACCTTAACAAAATTTGCCGTCAACTATAAAAAAAGAAATAATACGCACAAAGAAAGACCTATACAATGACAAGATCTCCAAAGACAGATCGAACACAAAGGAGCCGTTTACCATCCTACGAGAAATAGAGGCCCCAATCCCACCAGTGGACAATATAACTAAAAACAAAAACTGGTGCACAAATATTCAGAACGCGCTAGCCAACAAAATAGTACTCCTCCAAGACAAGATAGCCAAAAGGAAATCCTCACTACCCAAGCAGGACAATCAAAACCTCATCCTGGAAGACTGAATACACAAATTAAATCAATTCAAATTCACCAAAGTTTCTACCTGTGAGGTAGAGAAAATTATCTTCTCGCTGAAACAATCAAGATATCAAGGCGACAAGTGCCCAGCACAATTAATCAAAGACACAGCCAGAGACCTGGCTCCTTTTATTACTAAACTTATTAATGTGTCCTTTTCAACCAACACGCTCCCAAGCAACTTGAAACAGTCCTGGGTCTTACCTCTACTCAAAAAGCAAACATTAGACCCCTCCATTCCAACCAACTACAGGCCTGTTACGACAGTACCTTTCCTTCTAAAGATACTCGACAGAGTAGCGTATCTCCAAATACAGCATTACTTGGAAACGAATCCCCTTCTAGGCGTCCGACAATCAGGCTTCAGGCCACAACATGGCACTGAAACCACCCTGATTGACCTAAAGACTCAAATTGAGAAGCTTGGGGACAAAGGGAAAACTGCAATTCTACTCCACCTTGACCTGCCAGCTGCTTTCGACTTGGTGGATCATTATGTTTTATGCAACCACCTTGCCTCAGCTGCTCACTTCTCTAAGGACGCAATAGCTTGGGTACGATCGTTCCTAAACAATACAACTATTCAAGTCTTCTCCCCTTCAGACTCAGCAGACCCAATCCCTATAACATGTGACGTCCCACAAGGTTCATGCGTCTCGCCTACCCCACTGTACCTCCCCAACTGCATAATCCGGAAAACCTCTAATCGCCCCTCTCGACTGCTAACTCATTCTGTCTCAATGTACCACGATTCAACCTAACTAAGTCTGGTGGCAGAAGCTTCCCAGTTATGGCAGCTCAAACATGGAACTCTCTCCCTCACTCCGCACTGACCAAACCTACATGAGTTTCGGACGTTACATTCAGAAATGGCTGAGAACTAAGGATAGGCATCCTGGAACCTAATCCAAGACTATTGTGCGCTGTCAACTATTGTCACAATATCCCATCTAATCTACCTCATTGATGTTTTATTCCATATATTACTCTATCATCCGTTCTCTCTTGCACTGACTACCATGCAACTACTGCAACATGTAAATCATGTAATTGAAACTTGGCAAACTATACCACGGGTGCTTTAAGTACCTCTTGTAATCTTCATAATCTATGTAAATTGAAACTGCCACATACTGTATATCCTGTAACCTAAGCTTAACGTCTGTGTACTGCTTGCGCCCAGTTAGCTTTTTGGTTTGGTGCACTATACAAAATAAATAAACAAAGCTAGCAGGCACAAAATTACCATCGGAATACATTGAACCCAGCATGCTAAACCCATCTCGTGCCCAGATGACAAGCAGTTTCTACCCGAGGTAGGGATGGCACTCGGTTCAAGAGGGGATGGCAATTTTTCACTCCAAGAACCTCTCAGAGGGGGAGTATTATGCATTCATTTAGCACTTGGATTGCCTGTGAAACCTAGCACTGCTCCTTGTACGCAGATAGAGCCCAGGAAGTAGACCTTGTTTGTAGAGCTAACTCATTTCTCCTCTCGAACACTGCACCTTCGCAACTTAGTGTAAGACACTGGCTCAGTCCACACACCCTGCATTCACATACAACATCTTGCACAACACCTCTGCCATAAGTATGAAGCTACTTTTAATGACATTTCGAACTGTAGCTTCCCACATAACTCCATATCCATGAACCCAATTCTCTCCACCTTTATTTCATAGTATACCTCTGCTGCCCATACACACTACGTTTAGACATAGGTGGCTAGCAGGGTCTTGGCCACCCTCGCATAATTTTAATGGCTGAAATGCATACATGCATAATGGCACCTCCAAAATGATCCCACATTTTTGGACTCCGGCCCTCCGAGGTCGCTCAACAAACGCGCTGAGACCATAATTATGGTGAAAGGCGCTATACATATGACAAAATGAATGAATGCAAGCAAATGAACTGCAAATATTGTGTTTAAATGAAAGAAGCATTGAAAGGCTTAATAATGAGAGAGAAGAGCAGTGGATATACCCTGGGGAAAGTAACCTGATATGCTGTACAAGACCAATACAATACCACAGTGAGGGAAAGATACAAGCCAGAGTTTAGAGGAGCTACGCAATTGAACCACAAACAAAGTTAAGTAGACCAAAACAAATTAAACTGTAATCATCCAGGAAGGAAAGCCCACCAGAGCAATAATCCTTCAGAGGATACATTGAGATTTACCACCAAGAACATCGTCTATAAGAGATTCCCAAAAGGGAATGTTGAAGAGAAAAAACTCAATAGCCCAATTGAATAACTTGATTGATAAAGGGGAAGTCACAAGAGACTATTTACGGATTGCATATTGAAGGGGAAACCTAGACTGGGACTAGAAGTATCCTCCGGAGAAGGGAGTCATTCTCCTGACACAAGTAATTTTTCATAGTGGTAGGGTCAGCTTGGGTAGTTTTGGACAGCAGACTTATTTCTTTGGACATTCACGACTGACAAACGGGCACCTTAGTAACGTAGGTAGGGACCACCTATAGTGATGGGGAAAATTAGGTAGCCCTACAAAATATCCTCACCAAAAATATTGCCGTATATATGGCCGTCTGCCTCGCCATAGGCCATATTTTTGGGGGTGGGGGTTAATTTGTGGGAGCGGGGTTTGCGGGGGTGTCCCCCACACATTCTAAAATAATGCAGGTGTTGCAGGGGGTGGTCTATCTTCGGGACCTGCAGGAACGGCAGCAGGTGCCGGGCTGGCCGCAGTGGCTAATTCGGTTTGGTGTAGTAGTACCAAGAGGTGAAGGGAAAACAAGATCTGCATGCCATTGCTGGGATTGCTCGTCACTCAGCCTCCCACAGCTGCTTCTCTAAAGGCTCCCCTATGTGGTATGCATGATTCAGCATTTCAAAGCCCAACATGGGGGAGCTGAGCCGGGGGTATAGTTTATTCCATCTGTTGGGGCTCACGAGAAGAACCGCAATCTTCAATCGATCAGGCCAATTTCCCCATAGGCCTCCTTCCTTTTGATAAGAGCTTTGTGATCATTACACATCCTCTGAATCAAAAGGATTGGCAATCTCTGGTGTCTTTAATGGGCACCAATAAAGTGGCGTTGGATGCATGACCTTAGCATTCAGCATCATACCATGAGCTTCCCGCTTAATGGTACAATAAGGTTTAGCTACAAAAGAGAGCACTATATTTATAAAGTCATAGTATATATTCTACTGGCAGCCCGGGTTTTACAAGAATGGAACGCAGTAGAGGCATGGCAGCATTATAAATGTGGTAAGGTTGCTTCAAGGCCCACGCTGAACCAGATTATTCGTTTCCCATTTCATGACATTGTATATTTCATGGTTTTACTGCATGCTATTTGACTTAAGAGAACCAAGCTTAAAGCAAGTAGATTGGCGTCGTTCTCCAGCGTTATAGTGGCAAATTCTCACCTAATCTCTGGATAGGCAGGCCCAACATTGTGTATTCAATATGGCTGGTTTTGTCAAGCACTCAAAGTTGGCTTAGCCGTGGCACCTTGGTAGTCCATCATCAGAGGCACGTAAGCCAAACTGAGCAACCAACATTATTAAATATTTAGCCAATGAATTAGTGTGGGATGGACAAGGGACATCCAATACAGTGTCCTCCTCTATTAGAGTATATTCAACAACTGGAATTGGGCATATTAATGACCGCCACGATAATCTTGACCTTCTAAACTTCATCCAAGGTTAGTTTATCATGCAACACAAACATTCTTTCCATCTCTTCAAAGATGGGTGTCATGTTACTAGATTGCAACAGGCATTTATATATCTTGACCAGCCAGACAACATCCCTCGGAGCAATTACTAATATTTTGAATATCCTGAGAAATCAATAAATATCCATATTTAAGACCCTCCACTAGATCAACCACTGGTACCGTTTGTGGCAGCAACAAAACACCTCATATGACCTTGTTTGTGCAAGCCTAAAGTAAACTATCATTCCTATTTCGTAGTATACGTGTTGTAAATGTTATTATTGATGTTTTATGTTCTAGCACCATGGGCATACTTTAATATCCACTATTCTGTGCTGCCTGATGGGCATCAAAAGGGGTATTCGCCTTATGAGACCTTGTTTTGTTAATTGTTCTACCAACACGTTACACTAACCTGGTTTACGAATAGATGTTTGGTTTGTAAACGTCTTATTTCTTTTTCTCTCTAGACAATGGAGTTTCTTCAGCTGCTGAGTAAATTTAAAGAAATGGGGTTTGAACAGAAAGACATAAAAGAGGTCTTAGTACTGCATTGCAATGACCAAGAGAAAGCTTTGGAAGAACTAATGGCCCGTGCTGGTGGAAGCTGAGATACTGGATGCAACTGTGCCCAGTAGCCAGCCTATATCTCTTGCGGGTGATTGAGCCTTTGGAAATTGATAATTTAATGTTCTGCTTTGCGAGAGTCTGTTTCTCACTGGGAGGACTGTGTTGGAGAAACTATTCCATATTTTCATTCATACTTTGCGGAGACCTGAATGGATACAATGTTCATCTGTGACTTAAATGATGCTGTTCCCAATGAAAAAAACTTGAAGTGTCCTTTTCCAACATTATCCAAATTAGATTGCATGATAGTTTTCCAGAGATGTACGTATGCTGACAACATTCTCATTGTTGCTGTGTATCCTGCTGAAAGAGAGCAATAGCTTCTGCATTTGGGATGAAGTTCCTTCAGATGGCTTTCTTCTGATATACACTTGTTATGGCCGGCCGCCTCACAGTGAAAGAAGTATCAATGCAAAATTGTTGGAATTTGATTCAACTGCACCTTCGTAAAACAGTCAGACGAAAACTGTCCCTTTGCTTAGAAAATATTGGCCCATTTGGTTTCTTTAACCTTTCTTTCACAGTGAACAACCAGCCAGACCAGCATGTTCCGGCGCTTGCTTGAGTGGGGTCTGTGGAGCGTGATACAATTTGTACCTTTATTCTATGCCAACAGAAAACAACTTTGCCTGAGTGTTTCCGTGCCACTTGCTGCTCCAACACCAGCTGAGTGATTGGCTGGAACAGATAGATTACTTGTTAACGTGTTGATCTCCCAAGTTAAACACTCGTATGAAGCAGGTGGATGTTTCTTTCAAGCACTTTCCTGAAAAACAAGGACATTGAAATTCATTGCAATTTATTTTTATTCACACTGTAATAGATCACTTTATATATTCAATTACATCTTGTGCTAGACAACTGTTTTGGGGGCTTTATTTTATAGTACAAAGTGTATGATGTACATTGTTAAAGATGGACGAGTGTAAAATAATAAGCAGTCTTGATGAAACTTTAACTTGCTAATTATTTTGATTCTGCTTAAAGAGGTACTAATAAACTGTAAAATGCAAACTTTGCTGCTGCTTAATTATTTGAAGTAAGGTTTTGGTAGTGCTGTGCTTTACCCACCAGGGCATGACTCTGCTCAATAAAAGGTATTTCGACTAGAAAGCCCATCTCACTGACGTTCCTTGTTGCTAAACCTGGTCCTTAAAGAGCACTTCTAATTATAAAATGCTATTGAGTGATTTTACATTTCCTTCAATTCTTTTCTTTAATAAAAAAAATCATTTTAAAATCCTACAATAATCTGTTAACTGCTACTACTTTGTAAGAATAACTGCAAGCTTCAAGGCAATAAATGTATTCATCAACCCAGTTTCCAACACAAATAATGAAAACATTATGCCCATAAAACAAATATGGATTTGCTACTGAGTGGAAACGCAACACTTACATATAAGAATAAAACAGCAGTACATTCAATCCTCAATTAGTTCTCTTCTTGGGACCTACTCACAGCTTTGATTTCATTCAGCGAATTAGCAGTAACTTGTTACAATTTAAATATTAAAATACCACTTTCTAATTAGTTCCCAATAATCAATGTATTAGTACTGTTACTGAAATTAACCAACCTTGCCAACATTAACTATTCATTTTGGTATGTTAACTTAATTTTAATTGATGTTAGTCCACTGAAGTCATTGAAAATGATCAATTGGGGGCTAGAATTTATTTTAATCCCTATAATCATTTACGCTGTGCGGCTTGGTGTCTTCCGGTTATCTTTCACAGTTGAAAAATCTTGAAATGAGCGAAATATTCAGGATTGGATTACAAGCATACCCATCAATGAAGGCTTCTTCAAACCCAGTCTGAGTGTCCTATTTGAGGTTTATATGGTCTCAAAGATTCTGTAGTAACCAATGACTGACCTTATGTATGCCCTGATCTTACTGAAATAAGAAAACAGCAACCATTCCTTCAAGGACCTGTTAGACAGCACAATTGAACTGACGTGTTTTTGAAGAGACAATATTTCCACTGAATGAAAGTCGAGGTATAAATCAACATAACGTGTTCGTTTTTCAGAGCTATAGACCAAGGTAATTCAAAGGTTCAGATGTGGCCAACACATGACTGTTCCAAATACTAAATGTTTTGTTCTGTTCAAGTTTCCTTTATGTGAACGTTATCTCCAGGAATGCCAGTAGTCTGGTTTGATCTTCACCTTGATCATGTTATTGATTTTTTAGATCTCCCTCAATGAAAATATTCTGTTGGTTTCAGAAAAACTGAAGGTGAGTACTGGCAAATTTGACCAGTTTGTCAGTGGTGATTTATACTGTTTGTAGCCAAGCACTAACATAATTTTGATGTTTTGTCAATTCATGTCAAACTATTCCCGGCATAACATATGCCGTTCTAGCATATCTTCGAAGTCAATATCAGTCGGTAATTCATACGGCCCCTTCTGTCCCCCTTTCTTAAATATCGAAATTACCACTGATTGCTTACAGGAAGGGGGCCTAGGTCCCTGTGACTTATTAATGGTCATTGAAAAGGCTAAATATATCCGATGGAATGAGAGGTATGTGCGGTAAAGTACGGTATCTCATCAAACAGGCATTTATGATGTGTCTTTGGAGATGCATAATTGTCAACGTTGTTACATTGCAGAGTCCCCGTGATGGCAAAAGATTGCGTAGTAGCATAATTACTGCACCTACTTTCAGTTTTAGCTCGTGAGGAGGCATTCGTCCTTCAGCGTTTCGCTCTTTAGAGACTGAAACGTTGAGCTGGTAATTAACTGTTCATTGACGCTTGAATCGCTCTGCCCTGTGTGAAGAGCAGTTGGAGTGGAAAGAAGTAATTTGAAATTATTCAGAATGTTTGCGATAGTTGAAAGTGAAGGTGTCCGTGTAGAGCCGTGCTCATTCTGTTTGTTGTAATGATAGCTGTTGTTGAAGTGGGTGCACTTTGCTATTTGAACAGCAGAGGGAAATGTAACATTGATAAATTGCATTAGCTGAGTACAGAAACATACCTAAGTGTTAAATATATATATATAAGCACTGCCAAAACAATAGAGGCTGATGGAGAAATTGGACTCTTAAGAGTTGGAAAAGTTTCAGAAAAAAAAAGTGAGCAAATGGTGGGAGGAGCACTCCCTGAAGAATTACATTGAAGTAGGGAGGATCCCGAGGGGTGTAAGAATACGAACTATCCCCTCCTTTGAAGAGCAAAACCCGGATATGCTTAATGAATGGAGTGAAGCCACCAACCTTTGCTCCAACACCTTTCTCTGACTCCTAATTAAATATGCAGGAACCGACCGCAAGAAAATATTGAAAAAAAATGAAGAAGTTGAGAAGACTCTGACTGAGCTACCCGAAAGTGAAGAGGGGAAGAAATTGAAGAAAAATATTGAAAAAAATGTGTTGGGATATGAGGAAGAAATTAAACAACGTAAACAGCGCACATTTTTGCGTGATAAGGAAGATTATGAGAGGGGAAGAGTTTACACCTTTGCCCGGAGGTTTGACCAATTGAGACAGAACTCTATGAAAAAACATCAACAGTTGAAGAAGTAAGTGGGAAAGGAAGTATCCTGGAGTCATCAGCATCAGAGTCAGATGCTACAATGAGTGAGAACGATGAACCAACTATACATCTACATTTTTTAGACGAAATGAGACTTCTACGCCAAGATGGCAAAAAAAAAACGAGAGGAGGAAAACCAGGTCGGGGACAAAGCAGAGGAGGTCGGGCAAAACGAGGAGGGGGCAGAGGAGCAACCAATACGGCCGGCAATATCCCGGACAGATTGCCGCACTCTGGGAAATAGATGAAATGCCCAAGGATGAAGGTTTGAGAATCATCAATCTGTCCAACCATACCCTTACCCAGCATCAAGAAAAGGTTTTGAGCCTTGGATTGAACTTTTGCCCAACTGCCCATTTTAATTATGTTGAAACCCGTATCGACTTTGACTACTTTGTGCGCAAGTTACGTTTAAAAATGTTTTTTGCCACTACAGAATGTGCTAATAGGCATACACTGAAAGAAGGCGGAAAAAAAGAAATAACTATCAGGGATCTAGAAGCTCTAACAGACCTAGCTGAATAAGGGAGAGAGGCACATTGATGTCACAAATGTGACCAACGCGGTGGACCTTGAAGACTATGACTTCAGAACTGATTGGACAGTGAAAAGAAAACTTAAATCAAAGTCCAAATTCAACCTTGTAAGTAATCTAGGGAACAACATCGAAGCCTTCCAGACATTGGTCATCGAAGATCTCAAGCAGTATCGCAAGAAAAAGAAAGTAAGATACAAAGACAACCTGACAGTGATGGAAAGAATGGCAGCAAAAGAACTACAGACCCTCAGCAATTGTATAATTAACCCCTCGATTAAAGGTCGAAATATCGTTCTGATGAACAGAGAAGAATACATCAAGAGTGCTTACAAACAATTGCATGATAAAAAATGCTATGAAAAAATTGGGGGTAATCCAACAAAAACACTAGAAAATAAAGTAAGGGACTTCCTCGCAATATGGGAAGAAAGAGGGATTCTCACTGAGGATAACTGTAAGTTCCTGAAGACGACAAACTCGGTGATTCCGACAATATACTTTCTTCCAAAAATCCACAAGGATATCAAGAAACCTTCAGGCAGATCAATAGTCTCCTCAATGGGCTCCGCCCTTGAAAATATGTCAAAATACATAGACGAAACACTTTTTCCCTTTGTGTCCTCTCTCCCATCTTATATCAAATATACAACGGATTTTTTTACACACATTGAAAATATGCCTTGGCAAACCAATTACATCATGGCCACTATGGATGTTGTTCCACATCCATAGGGCATGAATATGGGGAAAAAGGCATGCAAAAGCTTTCTGAACACATGATCTCTAAATTTTTTAGAACGCACCAAGATGATTATTGAGATGATCGATTTGTGCCTGACGAATAATGTTCATCTTTAATAATGAGTATTTTAGACAAGTGCAAGGCACAGCGATGGGCACAACGTTTGCCCCATCTTACGCAAATCTGAGCATGGGAGGCTTCGGATATGTGGACAGAAGAAAATCATACAACTACCGATAACATTGTGCTATGGCTCAGGTACATTGACTACCTTTTTATAATATGGAAAGGGTCAGAAAAAGCATGGACAACCTTTGTCAAACTCCTAAATGACAATGACCACAATCTGAGGTTCACAGAGACACATAGTAAAACCTTCCTAACCTTTTTGGATGTGAATCTCCGAATTGTGGACGAGACATTGACCACGGAATTACATAGAAAACCGACTGGTACGAATACACCTCTGCTTGCAACTAGCGGCCATTCTAAAAACTTGATATGGAGCATTCCGTATGGTGAGTTCATAAGGTTCAGGAGGAATTGCTCTACTTTGAAGGCCTATGACTCTGACAGCAAAATTGCAGCAAAGGGTTTCCTGAATCAATGTTGTCCAAAGAAGGTCATTGCAAAAGCTTACATAAAAGCGAGGGAGAGAAAGATCTGACCTGCTGTTAGGAACCAGCTTGGCAAATGAGTCCACGAAAGACAATGATGCAACAAGATTAATCCTGACCTACAACAATGAAATATCCAAAATCAAACGTATATTACAAAGACATTGGAAGATTTTACGAGCGGACAAAGACCTTGCACCTATTTTGAAAACTTATCCAGAAATTAGTCTCAGACGCAACCGCTCTCTCAAAGACTCACTGGTTCAGAGCTTTCTAACACAAGAAACAAGGTCTGTACAAGAAACATGGCTGATGAAACAGAAGCAAGGCTTCCGAAAATGTACAAGATGCAACATTTGTAAATATGCCAAGAATTGTTCAGATTACACACACCTGATTTTGGGTGACTCAATTAAGAATACAGACAAAATCACGTGAGACTGAATACGTGGTGTATGTACTCTCATGCACACGCCAAAAATGGTACATAGGCAGCACCAAATGTAAACTGAAAATAAGAATTCAGCAACATGTGACGGCCATTTTACATCAAGATCCGAATTATCCAATGGCCAAACATTTTTATTACTGTCATCATTGCAATCTGGAGGATTTTAATTTCTTTGGCATTCATAAAATCGAACAAAATATCAGAGGCGGAGATAGAGAAAAGAAACTCAGTCAGAAAGTGACATGCTGCATCTTAGACTTTGAGAGCAAGTACCCCAAAGGACATAACATAGACGAAGAGATGTACTCCTTTTTACGCTGACATATTTTATGTAATTGTGTCAAATGTGTCCTCAATCAATCCATCTATCCTGTATTTTCGTATGTGTTTTTTCTGATTTCTCTTCCTCTCCAACGCATAAGGATTTATGTTTTCCCATTTAGTTTGGAAATGTATTCAACAATATTTTGATCATGTATGGACAATTCGGATGAAAAATGACTTTTTCCTGTACTTACAACCCTTTTGATTTCCTTAGGCTAGTTTCCTTAAGGGTGTGATTTGGTCAGAACTTCTTTAGTCTCAGTAAGGGTTACAGAATATGGTGCTAATTTTGGTGTTTGTGTTTTTAGGACCCCGGTTGGGGGTTCATCAATTTTTATAGTAGTACACTTTTGGTGACATTTTAACTATTTTTGGTGAATTTTTACATGTGCATGGTGAAAATAGGCTATGATGAGATGTGTGGACATAATTTTCATTCTTATTTTGTTATGTACTATCAACTAAGAAATCAGACATGGCCACTGGGACTGCCAACTGTGGATCCTCTGTTTTAAAATCTGTTTTAAAATGTACTGTTGCAGGCTTTTTATCAGTATTTATATCAGAGTATTAATCGACATTGTTTGTGTAAATGATATGTCTACATATGATTATGCGTTAAGGCTATTAGCATGAGGCACTTTAATTTATGGACATAGGAACAGTTGCAGCATTATGCACTTTAATGTATGTACATAGGAATTATTATGCGGCACTTTATAGGCATTATGCACTGTATCGGAACTGAACTATGCACTTTACTTTACAAATTAAGTTAAGGGCATTTTAGCTACAAAGACACAAAAATGTTACAGACAATATTACAGAGAACTATAAGCTCGAAGCAATATTAATGGAAACATATTGCTTTTCATGTATTCCTGCACAATGCATTTCCCCATTAACCAATTGTACAAGAACTAAGCAATTATTGTACATGTCAGGGGCAACTAATGAAAATCGTTACCACATCAGAGGTTTCATAGAAATAGATGGCGGACAATTGAGTAAATAGATGCAATTGTGAGTAATCGGTCCCTCTTTTATGTCCATGTTTGGTTTCTGCCTATTCAAAGATGACCGACAATCGGTCACCACAACAAAAAATCAGTCCTCTTTCTATGCCTAAAACCATGTCACATGAGCTATTTTAAAGGTTTGGTAACATGGATCACCTGTTGTGATCAAGCGGTGAGGAAACCGCGAAACGCGTAAACTATGCTATGCAAGGGCCATATGTTTTTGGAGAACCACGATGTTAGTGGATTTTTATGAGCCGTATGCTGCGCATTTTTAAATAATAAAGAATACCTTTTTTGATACTGAACACCGGTTTCCTGGAGTAATACTGTTTGACTGGGGGAGTGCTTTCCATGGACTGCAGAGGAAACAGTCTTTTCTAATATATATATATATATATATATCTCATCTCTAAAGCTTGTGGAATCTGTTTGGATCACATGCTATGCATAGGCCGACATCTAGTCGAAGCGCTGCCGAGTATTACAGTTGTTTTTGAAACTTGAAAAGGGACGTCGACAGGGCGTGCCAGTAATACTATCCCTAGTGTGACATCCACTGTATCCATGGTCCATCACGCGTCGAGGTCCCTCAGATTGCTTTTTTCCACCATTGTGATGGACGCTTAATCGCAGAGTTTCTTTCGGCTGATTCCATTTATTATTGTTAAATCAGAGTTAGTTACTCTTTCTATCCTTTCACTACACCGACTTCAACAACATCTGCGTCGGTGGAAAGGACGAACGTTGAACAAAGTCCTTGATTCGACAGACCCCTTCAGCCTTGAAAGGCCGCACCGGGCCTCGCCCCTAACGGTAGGGAGAGTGAGGGTTGGACATTAGAGAATGCATTTTCCCCTTTACACTCTTTTCTCACCTGGCTGCCATTTTTTTTTAACTATGGAAAACACTCCATTTAAATTCTGCCCTAGTTGTTATAAGAAGTTACCCTGGGTAGACATGCACAGAGTGTGCAATCTGTCTTGCACTGGACCATGATGAGGGCCACTATCGTGCTGCAAGCTCTTCAAGCCAAAAACATTCAGGGACTGAAAGACAAAACGCTGGGCCCATCACGCCATGCAGGCCAAGGCCGCCATGGACGTGGAGGGGGCCTCCAGCGATGGCATCGTTGCAATCTTTTCGGACGGTGAAAGCGACCCGTTAGATTCCCTAGTGCTATCCCCTGACCCCAAAATACAGGCCGGCAGCTCGCTTACGGGGACGACACCTGGTGGCGGTAGCACTCACGCTACTCCCTGCATGAAACACATAGCCAAGGGCCAAGATTCAATGCCGACGTGGACCAAACGCCCCCACACAGCGTCGAGGGAGAGGTCCACCGAGTCACTGTCCTCTGGGCACTCTAGGACCCGATAGCCACACGGCAGGCCCCGAAAGACAAAGTGTCCACACCCTCTGCCGAACGTTGGAAGGTGAGGCTTGGGTCTGCTCCGCCGCCAAAATTGGACACTCCGCAGCGAAAATAGCCTAAGGCACCATAAGCTTGGAAATAGCCATTTGGTGCAAAAGCACGGGCCTGAGAGCCTTCTTATGGCTAAGAGTTCAAAGAAACACTCCTCCAAGAGTTACTCTCACAAGGAGAAATCTAGAACCCCTCACAGGGAAAGACGCTGTTTCTCAAGAAGAGACCTTAACCGAGGCCTTGAAAAACAAGGGCCAGTCTACACCGCAGGGACAGATTACACCTCAATACCCTGGATCCATTCCAAGTTCATCAACATGGACCACTGAGGACATTGACACAGTTATGAGAAGAATGTCATTCATGGCTAACTTATTTGAAAAGAACCTCTAAGGTATCCAAAACTTCCAAACCACGCCACCAACTACTGACGCTTCGTCCTCCCAGCCCCCAGCTTAGCGGCCCCGTCCTGACACCCTTCCTATTTCACCTCAGGTAGACCCAGTCCATATTTATCTATATGATCTAAATACAGACACTGAGGACAATGACACAATACAGGAAGTAGACCAATACTATGATGAAGAGGATGTATACAGCTTACCCTCTCCAGTTAACCTCTCCAGTTACCCTTGATGCACCAGTGGCAGATTCACCAGTTGACAATCAACCACTGTATAACGATATGCTCATGAAGGCAGCTGAGCACTTTGAAATTCAGACCCAAGAAACTCAACTAGATAAGGATTTTGTGGAAGATATATTGGGGGACAGGAAAAGAGCCACCCAATGTATTCCAATCCTTCAGTCCATCCAAAGAAGGAAACGACCTTCTCTGGAGACCCCGAACCATACGCAGGCGGTCAACCCGTGAATTGAAAAACTCTTCCGTCCTGCTCCCGCAGACCCTATTTACATCAGTGGCCGTCTAAAACCGGATTCTCTTGTGGTAACCACAACTCGAAAGGGGGCCGAAACAGCTTTAGCCTCATCGGAAGCGCCCCCTGATAAGGAAATTAAAAAACTACGCTATGGGGAGAAAGGTAGCCACTTCAGCAGCCTTTCAGACTAGGATTGCCAATAGCACAACACTACTGGCAAGCTCCAACTACCACAAGTGAGACGACATGGCAAAACTAATAGGTTCAGCTCCTGAACCCCTCAAAAACGCAACTGGTCCTAGAAGCAGCAGATGGCAAGGCAGTATCCAGTTGCACCTTAAACAACTTGGATGCCACAGACAATGCAGGCAGGATCATTGCCGAAGGTACCATCATTAAACGCCATGCATGGCTATGCCAGTCTGGTTTCAAACATGAAACACAGGCAACACTCCTCAACATGCCAGTAGAACCCAATGTTTTGTTTGGAAAGGCCGTGGAGGATGCATTCAAATCCGCCAAGGAGGAGTGCAATACTTTAAAATCTCTAGGTCAACTAACTGGTAAGCCACCAGGCCAAAGAGGCAGAAGCAATTTTCATTGATTTTGTGGTCAAAGCTCACAAAGGGGTTCAGGTGGGAAACTACCAAGGACAAGCCCCGCAAGGTTTCCAGGGGGCCAGCGTCGATCTCTTGGCCGCGGGAGGTCCACCACCTCCAGAGGTGGAGCTACACCTCCAAAACAGTGACCACCCGCTTCAGGTCCCCTCGCATGCCTCTCCAGTACGAGGACATATTACACACTTAACCCATGCATGGGAGGGAATCGCCACAGAAGGGTGAGTGCTATCTACCATAGCAGGTGGTTATTGCATGGAGCGATCAACGACATTCCAACCATCCCTGGCGACAAAACAACCACGAAGGAAGAACACATCCTTCTCGAGGAGGTTGCAGCACTGTTACTCAAGGACGCCATAGAAATCATCCCAGCAAACCAGGTAAACAAGGGTATTTATTCAACTTACTTCCTTGTGCCAAAAAAAATATAACTATGCGCCCAGTATTAGACCTACGCCCTGCAAACCCTTATGTAAAGCCACAAAAATTCTGTGTGACAACGCTACAAGAAGTAATCCCTCTGCTAAAGCGGGGGGACTCTATGGCAACACTGGAAATGAAAGATGCCTATTTTCATATTTCAGTGTTGCCAGCGCACAGAAAACTCTTGCGTTTCAAGATCGGTAACCAGCACTACCACTTCAAATCGCTGCCCTTTGGAATAGCATCTGCTCCAAGTGTATTCACCAAAGTACTGGCGATGGTGGCAGCGCACCTCTGAAGGGAGGCAATCCCAGTGTACCCCTACCTGCAGAATTGGCTGATTACAGGCTAGTCACCCCAACTTTGCAGGCAAAACACTCAAAGAACCATAAACCTTCTCTTCCAATTGGGCTTCTCAATAAACGAGAAAAAATCCAGCTTTGAGCCAAGCACAACCAAACAGTTCCTAGGAGCTGTCATAAACATGGTATTGGGGTTAGACTTTCCATCAAGGGAAAGAGTTCAAAACATGCTGCTGCAAATACCTCAGTAACAAGCCGGTCGCCAAATAAGCGTACGCAAAGCAATGCGTTTGCTGGGCATGATGGCATTGTGCATTTACCTGGTCCCACATGCACATTTGCGCATGCGCCCATGCAGGAGTGGTTGGTGAAACAATGGTCTCAGGCAAGCGGTCAGTCTGACGATCTAGTGGTTGTTTAGTCAACACTAGAAGAAAACCTTTGTTGGTGTACAAAGGAAAACCTGTTTAAGGGAAACGTCTTCCGTGATCCAGCGGTGCAAGCGATTGTTGCGATAGACCCATCACTCTCCCGGTGGGGGGCGCATCCCCTTCACCACACAGCACATGGTCTGTGGACTTGCATCACAGCACAGAACTACACCGACCTGCTGGAGCCTCTGGCAGTATTCAAATTGCTTCAAGCATTCGAAACTCACCTGACAAATTAGTCAGTACAAATCCTAACCGACAGCACCACTGCAATGTTCTACGTCAACAAGCAGAGGGGCACACACTCTCGAAATCTGTCCAAGCTAGCACCGAAAGTATGGAAATGGGAAGATGGGAACATCCCCCACAGCTGAGTTCCCAACATGTTCCAGAGCAGAGATCCCCTACCAGAAGAACACGAGTGGCAACTAGACTCAAATGTCATACACCACATCTTTTCACAGTGGGGTTACCCCACACTAGACTTGTTCACTGCAAGAGAAAACAAGCAATGCCCAGACTTTGTGTCGAGGTTTCCCCAACCGGACTCCAAGGGGAACGCCCTATGGATGAGCTGGTCTGGGAAATGTACTTGCACTTGTCCCTCAAGCCCCCAACTCCTCTAATGAGCAGGGTGGTGAACAGGATTCACAGAACAGATGACGCTCATCCTAGTTGCTCCCATGTGGGGAAGACAACCATGGTATCCACATCTGCGCAAACTGGCGATGTGTGATTCCCTTCAAAATCCTGTACCAGACCAATCTACTGACCCACCACGGGGGAGTAACAGTTCACCCTCAACCTCACTCAATTAACCTGGCAGCATGGCTCCTGATGTCATAGTTTGGGCATCTAAATCTACCACAGATGTATGGAAATCCTCAAGGAGGCACGTAAACTAAACACCAGACACTGTTATTTCGACAAGTGAAGGAGATTTGTAATTTGGTGCCAGTCCAAACAAAATAAACCCCATACAATGTACTCCATCTCACATTCTTAACTATATGCTCCACTTATTAGACTCTGGGTTAGTATTCAACTCTATAAAGGTCCACCTGGCGTCTTTATCGTCTTACATCACCTCTCAAAGTAAGGTATTGTGGTGGAAAGTTCCAGGAATTAAAGTGTTCATTGAGGGAATTTTCTCAGTTACCTTTTTTTGGGTGAGAAATCATTCTCTATTCTGCCTTTTTGGCAGTTTTGGATTTAATTTCTTAAATTAATTTGTTCTTGGGATACATTGTGCTCATACTAAATTTAAACTAGCCAAAACAAATTGAATTCATTTCTCTACAGTGAATTACATAAATTATCACATCTCTAATAGAACCCATCCTCATCTATTAGTAAAAAATCAACAAAGTTAGTGTTTATGTTCATGTTTGTTTATTGGATTTATATAGTGCTTTTATCCAAAGCACTTTACAATATAACAAGATACAAGAATAATGAAAGAAGTATATATACAATCATGAACAAAACCAATGAAACAATATATAGAACAGTTTACCTGGATGTCAGAAGGTGAGGGGAAGGGTGGGGAGGAAGCGAGAGGGGAGGTTGTTAAGGGAAGAGATGAAGTAACAAATTTCAATTATCCGATTACATTTTCAAGGGGGAGGGTGAGGAAGGGGATGGGAAGGAAGGAAAGTGGGGAGTAGGAGAGGACTGAGGGAAGGAAGGAGGTCAAGGGGGGGATAGAGAACAAGATTTCAAGGAGGTGCAGAAAGAAGTGTAGGCGGGGATGGAGCGGATAGAGAGAGGTAAGGAGTTCCAATGTAGGGGGGCCAAGAGCTGAAAGGAACGGAATCGTGAAGAGGTGCATGGGGATGGGGAGACGGTGAGTAAGAAGAGGTTGGCAGAGCGGAGAGAATGGGAGGGAGTGTAAAATGAGAGGAGGGACGAGAGATAGGTGGGAGCAAGGTCATGGAGAGGTTTAAAAACCAGACAAAGGAATTGAAATTTAAGTTGGGAGAGAAAGGGAAGCCATGCAAGGTGAGAGAGCGAGGAGGAAATAGTCACGAAGACCAAGGAGACAAAGAGTACAGATAGAGCAGTGTTAGATAGATTTGAGGGGGACCAGGTAAGAGGCAGGGAGTCCAAAAAGGAGAGAAGAGCAGTAGAAATGACAGGAGAAGATGAGGGAGGCGATTGGGTTTAGAAGCATGGAAGGTGAGAGGAGCGGATCTTGCAAATGTTGAAATGCTGGTGGTCACCGGCACGAGAGGCGAGAGAAATATGGTGGGAAAAGGAGAGGGAGGAGTCAAAGTGGAGCCAAGATTGCGAGCATGGGTAGAGATGGGGAGATTGGAAGTGGGAAAGTGGATGGAAGTAGGGTGGTGGGGGAAAGTGTGTTAGAAGAAAAGAAAAAGACTTCAGTCTTGTCAGTGTTGAGGGAGCGAAAATGGGAAGACATCCTGTTTTTGATAGCTGTAAGGCAGGAAGATAAAGTATGATAGAGGTCAGGAGTGAAAGAAGAGGAGAGAAAGAGTTGGGTATCATCTGCATAGAAATGATGAGAGAATCTGAAAAAAGAGATAACAGGAGCAAGGAGGGAGGTATAAAATGAGAAAAGAAAAGGGCCGAGAACAGAGCCTTGGGGGACACCATAGTCCAGGGGGAAGTTGGAGGAGGTGAGGCTGCCCCAGGAGACGGCAAAGGAACGATTGGAGAGAGAGAAGAGGAGAGCCAGGTGAGGAGAGAGCCTTTGAAGCCAAAGGAAGAAAGAGTATTGAGGAGTAAGGGTTGATCTAAGCTATCAAAGGCAGCAGAAAGGTCAAGGAGTTTAAGGACCGAGGATTGCTTAGTGTAGCGAGCTGTAAGGAGGGAATTGAGCACATAAGTAAGAGCAGTCTCAGTGGAAGGTTTAGGGCGGAATCCAGATTGAGAGGGGGGAAGGAGAGTGAGCGGATACAAAAGTTGAGTAGACAAGGCATTCAAGGAGCTTAGAGAGGAAGGGGAGAAGCGAGATTGGACGAATGTTGCAAGCAAGTAGAGGGTTAGCAGAAGGTTTCTTCAGGATAGGAATGATAGTAGCATGTTTGAAGGCTGAATGAAAGGTGGAGGAGGAGAGACAAATGAAGGATGGGTAGGGAATGAGGAGAGGGTAAATCTTAGGAATAAGGGGGGTGGGAAGGGGATCAGAGGGGGCAGCAGTAGGGTGAGTTTTAGACAGAAGTAGGGAGACAGGATGGAGTGATAGAGAAGTTAGACAAGTAGGCAGGAGGAGGAGGGGGTGAGGAGGATGTTTTGGCATAGGAAGAAGATTTTGGAAGAGAAGAAAATTCGGTGGGGGTGTGAGGCTTGTGAGTGGAGAAGGTTAGCGAAGTAGGAGTGTTTAGCTGAATTGAGGCAAGGGTCATAGAGAGTGATATGAAAAGTAAGATGATTGATTAGCCAGAGAGTGGGATTTGAGCCAACGTTCAAGGCGACAGAGGAGACGCATGGACAGGAGGTGAGGGGAAAGCCACGGTTGGGAAAGTGTGCGAGAAGGGCGGAAGGGGGTAAGAGGGTAGAGTTGGTCAAGACTGGAGGAGATAGAGGAGGACAGTGAGGAGAGGGCATAATTGGCTGAGAGAGAAGTCAGAGGGGGAAGGGAAGAGGAGCAGAAGTCGAGGAAGAGGGAGGGGTTGAAGCTGCGGGGATCGTGATGGAAGAAGGAGAGTAAGGCATGGTCAGAGAGATAGTTGGGAAGAGAAGAAACAGGTGAGGAAGAGAAGGTTGAGATAAAGATGAGATCAAGAGTGGAGCCAGAGGAGTGAGTTGGAGGAGTAGGGAGGGGAGAGAGGAGGTAAGAGTCATGTATGGAGAGGAGAGGGGAAGATTGAGAGGAATTGGAGAGGGGATGGTTGAAGTCACCGAGAACCGAGAGAGGGGTGGGGGAAGGCGAGATGAGGGAGAGAGGAGGTGATCCAGGTCATCGTGAAAGGTTCAGAGGGGGCCTGGAGGTCTGTAAATAATTAGGAAGGAGATAGCGTGAGGGTATGTGAAGGATTTGAATGGGTATTCAAAGGAAGAGAAGTTGGGGAGAGATGGAGTGGAGGAAAGACATTTAGGGTTGTAGAGGAGACCGCCGCCACTTTGGCCAGAGGGGCGTGAGACATGAGAGAAGGAGGAAGAGGTGGTGGTGGTGAGAGAAGCCAGAACAGTAGAATTGATGAGAGGAATCCAAGTTTCAGTAATACAGAGGAAATGAAGGTTAAGTCAGAAGAACATGTCAACTGCTGCAGTGGTTTTATTGCAGAGGGATCTTGCATTCCAGAGGGCAATGTTAATGAAACTGGAGGGATCGACAATGGGGTGTGGATGAGATTAGGATGAAGAGGGAGGTGTGAGGGGGAATGGGAGGGGGGAGGGGGTGGACATGAGGATGAGAGGAAGGAAGAGGAGGAGGGGGAGGGGAGAGGAGGTGGTCGAGGAGAGGAGAGACAGACAATGCGCAAGACAATTCGAGCTGATAGGATTGAAGAGTAATATATTATTAAACTATTTTTACTTCAGGGCCCAAATATGTTGCTGCGTATGTCTCCTGTCCTTACGCCCAGCCACAAGCACCATGAACTCTTGGAGGCCTACTTTATCTGGGGTTTAGGGAGGGAGGGGATGGGAGGGATCGGGAGTGGGCGTAATCGGAAGGTTTAGTTGGGGGTTAGATTTTTGTTATATGCTATTTGATGTTACTGTCTTTTCTATGCTGACAAATTTAATAAAAATAAAGTGGGAAAAAAAAGAAAAATCTATTTTTACACTCCATCTTCAGTAATCTCTCATAATAAGTAATCCTTGCCTTCCTTGGTCTTTAGGGCCTCAACATTTGATGCCCTCTAACTAATTAGATGATCAATTGGCTGAAAATAGTATTCTCCTAAGGCTATGAAGACTTGTATTGGTGAGTAAACGTTTTTGTGCTTATGGATAATCTTAAATATAAGTTATTATCCATTTAGAGCTTTTATTTATATATAGCCTGTGATTCAATTTAAGAGGTCAACAATTGAAGTTATGCTTTGGATCCTGACGAAGGCGAATGCATGAGGTGTCAGGGAAATGACTATTGACGTCGACCATACATGACTAGATTAATCACATCTAATTTTTCCTTTGATTGCTCCAACAAAAAAATCCAATTACGTATTTAAATGGTGTTAGTTTACCTTATATGTGGTGTTAATATTGTCTACATTATATCCATGTGTGTCTTAATATGCATTTGATATTAACAAAACCTTTTTATTTCACTTAGGGTGCCTTTACTCAACAAAACGTATACATTATAATGGTCTCTATAAAAAAGGTGAACTGATCTATTTTAAAATTGGTTTTGACATGGCAGGAATGCATCTGTGAGTTACTCCCAACCCTTTTGGGCAACAATCTAAACATTATGGTTTCACAATGGTAGGTTATCTTTCATAAGGGATTCGCAAAATGGGGGCAGTTAATGTAAAGATTCATGCAGGGCCTAAAGAAACAGTTACAGGAAAAGGTGAGACTCCGATTGTGAGTGGGCTTTGCTTTCCCAGATTCATAAAAGTACTGCAAAGACTACATTTATTTTTTCCTAATGTGGCATTTACCTTCTATATTTATGGAATATATTACCGTAATCATATTTCTTATGCTTGTATCTGCTTAGACTCGCATGCTATGCATAGGCCGACATCTAGTTGAAGCTGCGGAGTATTACAATTGTTTTCAAAACTCGAAAAAGGGACGTCAACAGGGCGTGCCAGTAATACTATCCCTAGTGTGATGTCCACTGTACCCATGGTCCTTCACTCGTCGAGGTCCCTCACATCGTTGTTTCTGACACGAGGTAGCATGAAGTGTAGCGTGAGTACAGGTGTATTAAAGCAGATATGATCAGATAAAGCTCATAAAAACATTCATGCACCTTCTTTCCAACGGGAGGAATGGTGAGCACATGTGACTCTAAGCAGATACAAGCATCAGAAATATGATTACAGTGAGTAATGTATCCTTTCCGAAGGCTTGTGGAATCTGCTTAGATTGCATGCTATGCATATATTAGCGAGCAGTGTTAGGAGAATGTGGTGGGTGTGAGAAGTTCCAGCGGCAAATAGATGTTTTAGAACCGATTGTCCCACCTGTGTATCTGCTTTGGAATGTGTGTCAATGCAGTAGTGCTGAGTGAAAGAGTGTACTGAGCTCCATTAGCTGCTTTGCAAATGTTGTCTAGAGGGACATTTGCGATAAAAGCCAAAGTAGCTCCTGTAACCCTTGATGAGTGAGCTGTTGGTATGGAAGGCAGTGTTGTGCTTGATAATGAATAACATAGTTGTATGCATTTAACTATCCATCTGGAGATGGCATTTTTGGAAATGTGGTTTCCTTCTCTGCCTGGTGCTACGGAGACAAACAGTTGGTCTGTTTTCCTAAGCGGTCTGGTCTTGTTTAGTAAAGGCTGGCCCTCCTTACATCTAGTTTAAGGAGTTTTTTCTCAGCCGAGCTTGTGGGGTTCTGGAAGAAGGGCGGTAGCTCAATGGATTGGTTCACGTGGGAGTTGTAAATGAATTTCGGTCAAAACCTATGGTGTGTACGTAAAACCAATTTGTCCATTTGTATGACGGAGAAAGGATTCTGCATTGACGATGCTTGCAGTTCACTAACTCATCTTATGGAAGTAATAGCCACTAAGAAGGCAGTCTTGTATGTGAGGTGTTTAAGTCTTGAGTAATGCATAGGCTCAAATGGGGGTCCCATGAGCTTTGCGAGTACTACATTGATATCCCAGCCTGGCGGTGGGTTTGAAATTGGAGGGGGGAGTCTCTTTACGCCCTACATGAATGCCTGCAACTTTCCACCATGATACCTTACTCTGAGAGGTGGTGTAAGCCGATAAAGCCGCCAGGTGGACCTTTATAGAGTTGAATACTACCCAGAGTCTAACAAGTGGAGCATATAGTTAAGTATGTAGGATGGAGTGCATTGTATGGGGTTTATTTGTTTAGACTGGCACCAAATGACACATTTCCTCCACTTGTCGAAATAACACTGTCTGGTGTTTCGTTTTCCACCTAAATGCAGGGAGAGCATCATGTAGCCACGCTCCAGAAGAGGTTCAAAGATCGCAAAAATCAATTTTAGGATGCCGGAGTGTAACAGTGCTGAAGATTGCTCCCTATCGGGCCTGCGCCATACGCTCCTGAAGGAGGAAGAAAGAAGCAGTGCTTTGTGATCAAACTGGGCGGAAGACGCCGAACCGTGTATCCCGCTCTGCCGGCGATGCTGAAACCCGGAACCCGTGTGGCACCTACTGCATGCCCCGGTTCTGGGCAGGAAGGTTTATGGACCAGTGCACCAAGGGCGCAACTGGATTGGACCCCTCAAGTGTGCCGAGCTGCGTCACTCCCCGAGAGCTCAGAGCACAGTGCAAGAGCCGACAACTACTAGAAAAGTGCAGAGAATCTGTGCAGGGGTCGCAGGGCCCACATTTGCAGCTTCGCAGGACACCTGGAAATGGCGTTTGTGACTACAAAAGTTCCCCAAGCTGATGTAGATGACAAGGAGGGAAGGGGGCTTTGAAACAACGTGCCTCGCCTGGAAGACAGACACAGAGGTGGGGAGTGATGTGCGGTGACCTGGTAGCCCCTGCCAGCACATATCTGCATATCTCATGCGGCGGGGACCAACAGCACCACTCCCAACTAAGGGACAACTCGGGCTACTGAAGAGCCCATTATAAGCTTGCACATGAGGTAAGGGGACTGCCCCCCCTTCACCCTCCCCCCAGGTCAGAACACTCATTTGTCCCATTACGAGGGAAGCGTCATTTAAGCACAGAGCCCAACATGGTGTGAGAGTCAGCGGGGATAGTGGGGTGTTGCGGTGCCTGTCCACTTCGCAGGAAAATGAAAGCTTGCATCCGGATGCCTTGACAAGGACAGCAGTGCGTAAGCAGGACAAAATACTACAGGCATGATTAACGTGTGAGGCCATACTCATCAGACTGGTATGAGCTCAACCTCTGCTGCAACGAGGGAACCACGCTCGATTCACCTACCCGAGCATATCACAGCCATGCACTTGGACCAAGCAGGAGGCTACAGGGACAGGACAAAATGGCGTCCCTACCACATGTGCATGTTCAGCAGTACCGATGAGAAGGAACTCTAAGATACTTTTGTGGGGTCGGCCGCCTAGAGGGTTCCACCCATATGACCAGCGGGAGTCACAATTGCACTGAGTTGGGTGAATGCATACGCTGCCTAGTTGGGTCCACAGTCTTTTGGCACTATCGACTGGGGTAAGCCACTGATTCCACCAGATGGAGTGAATTCCACTACGCCCCCCCGCTGCATACTGAACTCTATAACCTGAATAAAGTGCGCAAGAGGATACCATGGGATACTTGCGCTCACCATCTCACCTGAAACAGTGTGTTGATATACCCCCCACATCAGCAAAGGGACAGGGACACCCCGACGCGAACGCCAATGCAAGGAGAACACCAGGAGGGGCGGCCAGATTTTGTTGTACTCGCGTTACAATTTGGAGCCTTCTGCAACACATGTGGGGTCAAGTCTGGACATTCTACATACAAATATTAGCACCCAGCATGATACTGCAAAACAGGCTACCAAATGGGGTCCCATCTTACAGACTGGCGCATGCCCAAACATTGCTCAGTGAAGTAAACCGCTGTGATAGAAGTGATACCCGTGGTGAGGCACAAGCATAAACTTGTGCAATGAAGGGAACCCCTAGGAAGGACTAAAATGGTGTTTTCTAGGCGAGCGAAACAGAGAGAACTGAAAGTGAGACATTATTAGTTACATTTCTGGAACAGGCCGCAGAAAGGATATTGCCTGCAAGACTGCAGGAACTCTACCTTCACTGGCTTGAGCGAACGCATAAGCCGCCAGATTGAATCCACGGTCACATCGCCCGGTGGCAGACTGCAGAGCCCATCATATGGGGCCCTCATGCGAACACCACTTGCCCTATGTAAGGAACGCAAGAGTTATCTGCTGAATTCTCCAGTGCATCTGCCAGAGCACACAGATACATACCCCCTCCATCAGTGAAACCGGTCCGCCCACCCTACCGAGCAGGACAATGCCCAAGAGGGCGCTCAACAAAAAGAAAAGTGGCACGATCGATAGGTTCACGACACCTGCCCCAAAGCTACCAAATGCAGCTACTGGCAGCCTGGAAATGGCATGCCCAACGCTACCTATGGATTTGCAAGGAGTTATTACCACTATGCAGCAAGGATTTGCAGCGATGTATGATAAATTAGATGACATTAACATCAACATCAATATAATGCGAACGCAGATGGAAAAAACACAACGCATCACGGAGGCTGAGACACGGATGGATACGGTAGAAGACACAGTGGAAAACCTGAAGTCCACTGTGACTGCCATGGCGAATGACTTGGGTACTGTCAAATTGAAGTGCAAGGATCTGGAAGCATGGTCAAGGAGGAACAATATACACATAGTGGTGATACCCAAGGATGCCCTGAAAGGTCCCATGGAACAAGCAGTGGAAGAGTTCCTGAAAACCACACTCTGCGATCCAGGCTGGTCTCAGATGTTTTCAGTCTAGCGAGCACAAGATCTCTTGCAGCGAAACCTAAGCTGGGCACCTATCCAGGCCTATCATTGCTTGCTTGATGAGCTACAGGGACCTAGCACTAAGAGCAGCCAGGGACAAGCAGGAAATCTGGCTAGGATCCAACGTGATAAGAATATTTCCGGACTACACCCTGTCGGTCCAGCAAGAAAAACTGTCATTTATAGGCGTGAAGAAACTGTTAAGGGAACGACAGGTCCCATATGCTATGCTATACCCTGCAAGACTGTGATTCCAGTTCAAGAATAAAAACTATTTCTTCACATTTCCGGGAAGATGCTGCATCCTTTGTGGAGGTCAATATCCCCTTGCCCGGAGTAGAGCCCGTTGTGGAAGTGGAATGAGGTGACGTGATATACTCCATCTGGGACGCTGTTGACCAGCTCCGGAAAGGATGGACTTCTGCCTTAGTTCACCCGCCTGCAGACGTGGTTTTTATGCTTTTCAGAGGTATACCAGCAACCAGCAAATGGACCTGCAAGCATATAGAGGTTACTGAAGAGACTGTTATACGGTTGGTGATGATAGTAATGTACGACTTGAACTGCAACCCATAGTATCAGAAGGTATACATAACGTGTGTTAGAAACATAAATTAAGATTGTTAAGTTGGAGAACAATGGAAACATTTATGGGATACCAGTAGCCGGTTCTCGTGGTTGCCTAAGAAACAGACGCCCCCCAATGCGAGTGCATAGTTTGGTTTTATTAGAATTGGGGGGTTTGCCGGGTGTGGCGGATTCATAGGTGGGAAGGGTTCAGAGTTGGGAAGGAAATGTAAAAAAATTGCACAGACCAAATGAAACGGGTAATGGTCACAGTACATACGGTCACACACTGACAAAGCACACATTTAGACACATGAAGGGTAATGGCTAATACCAAAAGCACTGGAATTACACTAATGAGCTGGAACGTCCGAGGCCTGGGTCACCCAGTGAAAGCACGAAAGGTAGCTGCATATGCGAATCGGCAGGGGGCACAGACCCTATACCTACAGGAGACACCCATTTACAGGAGTATAATGCGTGTAAGTTCTCCTCTGGTTGGAGAGAGCATCACTACTACACCTCCTATTCCACCAAGACTAGGGGCGTCATGATCCTGATACACAAGACCCTCCCCTACACGCATACACATCCAAAACTGACGACCATGGCAGATATGTGCTGATCCATGGAAGACTGGGCACAACAGAAGTGTTGCTAATAAACATTTACAGCCCCAATATAGACGACCCCCAGTTCTACAACCTGATATTTCAGAAATGTGCAGCATACCCCACGGCACAGATACTCTGCGGGGGCGATTTCAATACCATCCTCGACACCAACCTGGGTCGCACCTCACTCACCCTCAGACCCCTGTCCAATGCGGCCCGCGCACTCCTTATAGACATCGCTGATTTGTCCCTCAGGGATGCCTGGCACACACTGCATGGGTCAGAGAGGTCCTTTGCATTTTATTCCACTGGGCACGATATGCACTCCCGGATAGACTGTGGTTACTGTCTGACACCGCCATGGCCCGGGTGACCAGAGCTCGGATATTTCCCAGCACACTGTCGGGCCACACCCCTATGTCACTCACCATAGACTTACCAGAAGGTCTGCTAAAAGGGCACCATGGCGCTTTAAACCCGCTTCGCTCCTGTATCCGGTGTTTAGACTGAATATAGCACAACTCATTTCAGACTATTATTTAATGTATATATTTATGTATTTGTAAGGCGCAGCAAATCCCAAAGGCAACTAGGTATGATAATAATGATGGTTCGGGGGGGGGGGGGGGTCAGCAAAGCACCCTATGGCAAGTGTTTAAAGTTTATATGAGGAGTGCTACGGGACATCAGGCAGGAACTCAGGAGGCCGAAGAGATCATAGCCTGATTACAGGCAGAATACCTAACCAATCCAACACCCCAGGTCACCTCCGAGATCAAAACACACATAGACCGCTTCCGGGAAGCTGCAGACAGAGAACTCTGTTATTTGGACAGACCCATGGCGGCGCGCAGATACAGTGAACAGGATAGACCGGGCAGACTCCTGGCACGGTTGGTATGCACTGAAAGGGGCAGAGTAACCATCCCATGTATCGCCAGGCACGATGGTGCTGTGGTCACTAATGCAGACAAGGTCAGCGGGGTATTCTTTGATTTCTACATCAGCCTATATTCACCCCAGAGTGATGATACAGAAAATGAGATTGACGACTACCTGGCTGCGATACCGACGACATTACTGTTGGAGGAAATGCGCAACACTCTAGAAACCCCTGTTACGATAGGTGAAATCAAGGCTGCAATTTAGGACCTCCCTGAGGGAAAGTGTTGGGCTCCGACAGATTTGGAGCAGAATTCTGTAAAGAGTTTGCAGAAACACTGGCCCCCCCGCCTCCTTGCAGTGTGTACGGAAGCCCAAGACATCGGCATCCTCCCTGAATCCATGCACGAAGCGGTCATAACCCTGCTCTTAAAGCCCGGGAAGCCCCCAGAGGACTGTGGTTCCTTCCGCCCGTTGTCCCTCATCAATACCGACGCAACAATGTTCACCAAAGTCCTGGCGTTGCGACTTAATGGTTCACGAGGATCAAGCAGGATTTGTACTGGGTAGGTCCACTGCGTCCAATGTACGCTGGTTTTACAATGTGCTAGCCGGGATCCCAGCGGATTATAAGGGGGTCGCCATATCCCTGGATATGAGGAAGGCCTTCGACACAGTGCATTGGCCGTTCTTGTTTAGGGTGCTTCATAATTACGGCTTTGGCCCTAATTTTATCCACTGGGTAAGACTCCTATAGACGCTACCGCATGCTAGGGTACTGGTAAATGGCACGATATCAGAGGTATTGCAGCTGGCAAGAGGAACTAGGCAGTGTTGCCCGCTCTCCCCATTTTTGTTCGCTCTTGTAATCGAGCACTTAGCTGATTTTATGAGGATGCGACATGCTATAGTGGGTATCCCCATGGCAGGGCGTGTAGAACTGATCACTCGGTACGCTGATGACATTCTGTTATTCGTTAGAAACCCTGAGAAATTTCTCCGTAGAGTGCTTGAGGCGGTCCAGGAGTTTGCATGGTACTCTGGCTTGCAACTGAGTGTAACCAAATCCGCAATGTTCCCACTGACTGATGGCATGACTCTCCCGAGAGATCCGTGCAGTCTGCGTTGGGCGCCCCAGCAGGTTAAATATGTGGGGGTGGTAATGGTGCGGACTTCTGGCTCCGTTCGAGCCCTCATTTACAAAGCACTGGCCACAACCCATTGCGCTAAACTTGACCAGTGGAACTGACTCCCTATCTCGCTCATGGGCCGTGTAGCTTTGATAATACTACCCCAAGAATTCTACCTCTTCGGTACAATAGCGCTATGGCCAGGCAGATCAGGGCCGGTCTTTGCGTCAGGCAGCTTAGGCGGCTGCCTGACGTCAGTCAGCATCTAGGGGGCGCTGCTCCAGCTTGGCGCTAGTGCATTTAGCTCCCCTCGCCTGAGCCTCGAGCTGGTGCTCCTGCTGCCTGCAAAGTTATTGCTAGTACTAGCACACAGAAGCCGCAGCCTCGGCAATCAGGCAGGGCAGCAATTTTCAAATTATCAACATTTGTTGCATTGTTGACTTCCCGGGCCCCGGTGGCGCCAGCCAGGCCCATGGGCGCGCGTGACCTCCTCCAGGCTCTGCTCGCATTGCGTGCACAAAGTGAACTGACAGTTGACAGGAAGGATTGATTGGGGCTGGGGTTGAGGTTGCCGGGCCTAGCTATCCACCCATGGGAGATTGAGATGGCAGCCCTTTGCTTCTTTTGTGCTGTGATCTTTCCGTGTGTAATGCACAAGACAGTCTAAAAGAACACATGGTAAGGACTAGGTTAGGTGGGGGGCCAGCAGGCGGTGGTTTGGGGCTGTCTCCTGCAGGTTTGGGTTTGTGTCCTGCAGGCGGAGGTTTGGGTTTGTGTCCTGCAGGCGGTGGTTTGGGCTTGTGTCCTGCAGGTTTGGGTTTCTGTCCTGCAGGCAGTGGTTTGGGCTTGTGTCCTGCAGGTTTGGGCTTGTGTCCTGCAGGCGGTAGTTTGGGGTTGTGACCTGCAGGTTTGGGCTTGTATCCTACAGTCTGTCCAGGTAAGGTGGGGGCCAGCATGCGGTGGTTTGGACTTGTGTCCTGCAGTCTGTCTGCTGTGGATATTGAGCCCTCTCAAGTCTCCACAGAGGCACCCTGCGCCGGTGAGGCTTCCTGTGCGCCAATTCTGTGCTAATTCCTTTTAGATGGGGGTCCCAATTCGCTCCGAATGTTCCTTCCTCCCTTTGTTCAGGGCAGACATCAAAGGACCCGGGCGCATTGAAGGGGAGAGGAGGGGGCTCGGGAGGAGGGGGGCTCCACCGCCCTCATTAGCGTGCAATAAAAGAGGCCTCACCTAGCGGCCTGCACTCAGAACCCTCCTTGGCCCCGGATTAGAGGGAAGGCGCTCTCCTTGTGACAGGACTGACTTTTCCACTGGACCTTGCCATTGCCGGAGCGATATCTTCCCACCAGAGAAATCCCACCGCTGGCTGGACATGTCCTCCTTGGCGAAGATGTACTCCCTGCCTGGTAAGTTGGCACCCAGTGGGGATCCGGGCAGCGCTGCTCGGCGAGTCGGGGACAGTCTATCCCACTTTATAACTGGGATTCCTCTTCTGTGGCAATATTGAATAGCGCCGAAAGCGTGTCTGTCTAGGTGCTCGTGTTATGCCACTGGGAGGGAGTTTGTGATACATGCTTTTAATTCGGAATTATAGTGAACTGCCCCTGGCGGTGGGGAGCAGGGGCGTTGCTAGGGGGGGGGGCTAAGTGGGCTATAGCCCCTGATCTTTTGGTTGTAGCCCCGGATAGAATCTCAGGAGCTACAGCCAAAAGACTAGCTAGCCCCCAGTCCCAACAGTTCCGACATCAGCATAGCCCCGGGTCTTTTCCAGACCTAGCAACTCCACTGGTGGGGAGTGTATTTTGCGGACATTCGTCTGGCAAAGAATGGGTCTGTGAGTTTTGGGGCGTCAGGGAGGGAAGAGGCAGAGCGGGAGCGATGGAGGGACTGGGAAAGGTAGAGGCGAAGAGAGAAGGCACAAGGCCTCTGAGGGATAGAAGGACCTGATTTTTTTGGGTGGTGAAATCGTGGGATGCGTCGCCTCAGGGTCAGCTGGTTACCAGCCAGCATTGAAGCCCAACTGGATTTTCGCTCTAGCGCTGAATACCGGCGGTAGCCTGTGTCTAGGCGCTGTTTGTTTTTCCGATACGCGAACCGAGGCCCAGAGAGAAAGTGATTTTCTGAGGGTGACCCGCATTTGGCCGAGAAGCTCAGGGGATTAGTGCCACTTTCGGGGCTGGAAACTGAAGTGGCGTCTGCAGGCGCTATAAAAACGTATATAAACTTACTCGCGTGTTTCGTGCAAGTGCCAGGGCTGGTCCGTTGGGTCAGGTCTGCTACTTGAATCTGATTGCATGGCATGAAAGGTCGTAGCCCCCATAACGTATTATTTTGAATGGGGAAATGTTTGTTATAAAGCGCTTGGAGCCTGCGCTGAAACACGTGCGGGTTATTTTTGTGTTGTCCGATATCTTGGAGTTATTGCATGTTATTGCTTCGACTTGTGTGAGTCGGTCCCCTGTCTCTTTGATGAAAAGTAAACACCGGGAACCGATTCATGGAATATCTGTCCGGTACAAAGTGACTTTACGCTGCTGAAAAGTGACTTTGCACTGCCGACACAAACCCTGATTCGTGGAACTGTGCAAAGTGTATTTTTCCGGGTGTGTGTAAAACCCGGAACGCGCCGGAACGGTACCCTAAACTATAAAATGGCAGCAAAAATCACCTGAAAATGATGCAAACACACATGAAGAACATTTTGAAATGAGAAAGGTGCACCAATATGCTGTCATTAACCCATTACTGCCCAAAATCTACATTTTATCACGAAAAAGTACACGCAACGGGTCGGAACGCTATCCTAATATATAAAACGGCAGCGAAACTCACCTGAAAAGGATGCAAACACACATGGAGAACATTTTGAAATGAGAAAGGTGCTCCAATATGCTGTCATTAACCCATTACTGCCCAAAACCTACATTTTATCACGAAAAAGTACCCGGAACGGGTCGGAACGCTACCCTAATATATAAAACGGCAGCGAAACTCACCTGAAAAGGATGCAAGCACACATGAAGAACATTTTGAAATGAGAAAGGTGCACCAATATGCTGTCATTAACCCAATACTGCCCAAAATCTAGATTTTATCACGAAAAAGTACCCGCAACGGGCCGGAACGCTGCCCTAAAATATAAAATGGCAGCGAAACTCACCTGAAAATGATGCAAACACACATGAAGAACATTTTGAAATGAGAAAGGTGCACCAATATGCTGTCATTAACCCAATAATGCCCAAAATCTACATTTTATCACGAAAAAGTACCCGGAACGGGCCGGAACGCTGCCCTAAAATATAAAATGGCAGCGAAACTCACCTGAAAATGATGCAAATACACATGAAGAACATTTTGAAATGAGAAAGGTGGACGAATATGCTGTCATTAACCCATTACTGCCCAAAATCTACATTTTATCACGAAAAAGTACCCGGAACGGGCCGGAACGCTACCCTAAAATATAAAACGGCAGCGAAACTCACCTGAAAATGATGCAAACACACATGGAGAACATTTTGAAATGAGAAAGGTGCACCAATATGCTGTCATTAACCCATTACTGCCCAAAACCTACATTTTATCACGAAAAAGTACCCGGAACGGGTCGGAACACTACCCTAATATATAAAACGGCAGCGAAACTCACCTGAAAAGGATGCAAGCACACATGAAGAACATTTTGAAATGAGAAAGGTGGACGAATATGCTGTCATTAACCCATTACTGCCCAAAATCTACATTTTATCACGAAAAAGTACCCGGAACGGGCCGGAACGCTAACCTAAAATATAAAGTGGCAGCGAAACACACCTGAAAATGATGCAAACACACATGAAGAACATTTTGAAATGAGAAAGGTGCACCAATATGCTGTCATTTACCCATTACTGTCCAAAATCTACATTTTATCACGAAAAAGTACCCGCAACGGGCCGGAACGCTACCCTAATATATAAAACGGCAGCGAAACTCACCTGAAAATGATGCAAGCACACATGAAGAACATTTTGAAATGAGAAAGGTGGACGAATATGCTGTCATTAACCCATTACTGCCCAAAATCTACATTTTATCACGAAAAAGTACCCGGAACGGGCCGGAACGCTAACCTAAAATATAAAGTGGCAGCGAAACACACCTGAAAATGATGCAAACACACATGAAGAACATTTTGAAATGAGAAAGGTGCACCAATATGCTGTCATTTACCCATTACTGTCCAAAATCTACATTTTATCACGAAAAAGTACCCGCAACGGGCCGGAACGCTACCCTAATATATAAAACGGCAGCGAAACTCACCTGAAAATGATGCAAGCACACATGAAGAACATTTTGAAATGAGAAAGGTGGACGAATATGCTGTCATTAACCCATTACTGCCCAAAATCTACATTTTATCACGAAAAAGTACCCAGAACGGGCCGGAACGCTACCCTAAAATATAAAACGGCAGCGAAACACACCTGAAAAGGATGCAAGCACACATGAAGAACATTTTGAAATGAGAAAGGTGCACCAATATGCTGTCATTAACCCAATACTGCCCAAAATCTACATTTTATCACGAAAAAGTACCCGGAACGGGCCGGAACGCTGCCCTAAAATATAAAATGGCAGCGAAACTCACCTGAAAATGATGCAAACACACATGAAGAACATTTTGAAATGAGAAAGGTGCTCCAATATGCTGTCATTAACCCATTACTGCCCAAAACCTACATTTTATCACGAAAAAGTACCCGGAACGGGTCGGAACGCTACCCTAATATATAAAACGGCAGCGAAACTCACCTGAAAAGGATGCAAGCACACATGAAGAACATTTTGAAATGAGAAAGGTGCACCAATATGCTGTCATTAACCCAATACTGCCCAAAATCTAGATTTTATCACGAAAAAGTACCCGCAACGGGCCGGAACGCTGCCCTAAAATATAAAATGGCAGCGAAACTCACCTGAAAATGATGCAAACACACATGAAGAACATTTTGAAATGAGAAAGGTGCACCAATATGCTGTCATTAACCCAATAATGCCCAAAATCTACATTTTATCACGAAAAAGTACCCGGAACGGGCCGGAACGCTGCCCTAAAATATAAAATGGCAGCGAAACTCACCTGAAAATGATGCAAATACACATGAAGAACATTTTGAAATGAGAAAGGTGGACGAATATGCTGTCATTAACCCATTACTGCCCAAAATCTACATTTTATCACGAAAAAGTACCCGGAACGGGCCGGAACGCTACCCTAAAATATAAAACGGCAGCGAAACTCACCTGAAAATGATGCAAACACACATGGAGAACATTTTGAAATGAGAAAGGTGCACCAATATGCTGTCATTAACCCATTACTGCCCAAAACCTACATTTTATCACGAAAAAGTACCCGGAACGGGTCGGAACACTACCCTAATATATAAAACGGCAGCGAAACTCACCTGAAAAGGATGCAAGCACACATGAAGAACATTTTGAAATGAGAAAGGTGGACGAATATGCTGTCATTAACCCATTACTGCCCAAAATCTACATTTTATCACGAAAAAGTACCCGGAACGGGCCGGAACGCTAACCTAAAATATAAAGTGGCAGCGAAACACACCTGAAAATGATGCAAACACACATGAAGAACATTTTGAAATGAGAAAGGTGCACCAATATGCTGTCATTTACCCATTACTGTCCAAAATCTACATTTTATCACGAAAAAGTACCCGCAACGGGCCGGAACGCTACCCTAATATATAAAACGGCAGCGAAACTCACCTGAAAATGATGCAAGCACACATGAAGAACATTTTGAAATGAGAAAGGTGGACGAATATGCTGTCATTAACCCATTACTGCCCAAAATCTACATTTTATCACGAAAAAGTACCCGGAACGGGCCGGAACGCTAACCTAAAATATAAAGTGGCAGCGAAACACACCTGAAAATGATGCAAACACACATGAAGAACATTTTGAAATGAGAAAGGTGCACCAATATGCTGTCATTTACCCATTACTGTCCAAAATCTACATTTTATCACGAAAAAGTACCCGCAACGGGCCGGAACGCTACCCTAATATATAAAACGGCAGCGAAACTCACCTGAAAATGATGCAAGCACACATGAAGAACATTTTGAAATGAGAAAGGTGGACGAATATGCTGTCATTAACCCATTACTGCCCAAAATCTACATTTTATCACGAAAAAGTACCCGGAACGGGCCGGAACGCTACCCTAAAATATAAAACGGCAGCGAAACACACCTGAAAAGGATGCAAGCACACATGAAGAACATTTTGAAATGAGAAAGGTGCACCAATATGCTGTCATTAACCCAATACTGCCCAAAATCTACATTTTATCACGAAAAAGTACCCAGAACGGGCCGGAACGCTGCCCTAAAATATAAAATGGCAGCGAAACTCACCTGAAAATGATGCAAACACACATGAAGAACATTTTGAAATGAGAAAGGTGGACGAATATGCTGTCATTAACCCATTACTGCCCAAAATCTACATTTTATCACGAAAAAGTACCCGGAACGGGCCGGAACACTACCCTAAAATATAAAATGGCAGCGAAACTCACCTGAAAATGATGCAAACACACATGAAGAACATTTTGAAATGAGAAAGGTGCACCAATATGCTGTCATTAACCCATTACTGCCCAAAATCTACATTTTATCACGAAAAAGTACCCGGAACGGGCCGGAACGCTACCCTAAAATATAAAATGGCAGCGAAACACACCTGAAAATGATGCAAACACACATGGAGAACATTTTGAAATGAGAAAGGTGCACCAATATGCTGTCATTAACCCATTACTGCCCAAAATCTACATTTTATTACGAAAAAGTACCCGGAACGGGCCGGAACGCTACCCTAATATATAAAACGGCAGCGAAACTCACCTGAAAATGATGCAAGCACACATGAAGAACATTTTGAAATGAGAAAGGTGGACGAATATGCTGTCATTAACCCATTACTGCCCAAAATCTACATTTTATCACGAAAAAGTACCCGGAACGGGCCGGAACGCTAACCTAAAATATAAAGTGGCAGCGAAACTCACCTGAAAATGATGCAAACACACATGAAGAACATTTTGAAATGAGAAAGGTGCACCAATATGCTGTCATTAACCCATTACTGCCCAAAATCTACATTTTAACACGAGAAAGTACGCGGAACGGGCCGGAACGCTACCCTAATATATAAAACAGCAGCAAAACTCACCTGAAAATGATGCAAACACACATGAAGAACATTTTGAAATGTGAAAGGTGCACCAATATGCTGTCATTAACCCATTACTGCCCAAAATCTACATTTTATCACGAAAAAGTACACGCAACGGGTCGGAACGCTATCCTAATATATAAAACGGCAGCGAAACTCACCTGAAAAGGATGCAAACACACATGGAGAACATTTTGAAATGAGAAAGGTGCTCCAATATGCTGTCATTAACCCATTACTGCCCAAAACCTACATTTTATCACGAAAAAGTACCCGGAACGGGCCGGAACGCTAACCTAAAATATAAAGTGGCAGCGAAACTCACCTGAAAATGATGCAAACACACATGAAGAACATTTTGAAATGAGAAAGGTGCACCAATATGCTGTCATTAACCCATTACTGCCCAAAATCTACATTTTAACACGAGAAAGTACGCGGAACGGGCCGGAACGCTACCCTAATATATAAAACAGCAGCAAAACTCACCTGAAAATGATGCAAACACACATGAAGAACATTTTGAAATGTGAAAGGTGCACCAATATGCTGTCATTAACCCATTACTGCCCAAAATCTACATTTTATCACGAAAAAGTACACGCAACGGGTCGGAACGCTATCCTAATATATAAAACGGCAGCAAAACTCACCTGAAAAGGATGCAAACACACATGGAGAACATTTTGAAATGAGAAAGGTGCTCCAATATGCTGTCATTAACCCATTACTGCCCAAAACCTACATTTTATCACGAAAAAGTACCCGGAACGGGTCGGAACGCTACCCTAATATATAAAACGGAAGCGATACTCACCTGAAAAGGAGGCAAGAACACATGAAGAACATTTTGAAATGAGAAAGGTGGAAGAATATGCTGTCATTAACCCATTACTGCCCAAAATCTACATTTTATCACGAAAAAGTACCCGGAACGGGCCGGAACGCTAACCTAAAATATAAAGTGGCAGCGAAACTCACATGAAAATGATGCAAACACACATGAAGAACATTTTGAAATGAGAAAGGTGCACCAATATGCTGTCATTAACCCATTACTGCCCAAAATCTACATTTTATCACGAAAAAGTACCCGGAACGGGCCGGAACGCTACCCTAATATATAAAACGGCAGCGAAACTCACCTGAAAAGGATGCAAGCACACATGAAGAACATTTTGAAATGAGAAAGGTGCACCAATATGCTGTCATTAACCCAATACTGCCCAAAATCTAGATTTTATCACGAAAAAGTACCCGCAACGGGCCGGAACGCTGCCCTAAAATATAAAATGGCAGCGAAACTCACCTGAAAATGATGCAAACACACATGAAGAACATTTTGAAATGAGAAAGGTGCACCAATATGCTGTCATTAACCCAATAATGCCCAAAATCTACATTTTATCACGAAAAAGTACCCGGAACGGGCCGGAACGCTGCCCTAAAATATAAAATGGCAGCGAAACTCACCTGAAAATGATGCAAATACACATGAAGAACATTTTGAAATGAGAAAGGTGGACGAATATGCTGTCATTAACCCATTACTGCCCAAAATCTACATTTTATCACGAAAAAGTACCCGGAACGGGCCGGAACGCTACCCTAAAATATAAAACGGCAGCGAAACTCACCTGAAAATGATGCAAACACACATGGAGAACATTTTGAAATGAGAAAGGTGCACCAATATGCTGTCATTAACCCATTACTGCCCAAAACCTACATTTTATCACGAAAAAGTACCCGGAACGGGTCGGAACACTACCCTAATATATAAAACGGCAGCGAAACTCACCTGAAAAGGATGCAAGCACACATGAAGAACATTTTGAAATGAGAAAGGTGGACGAATATGCTGTCATTAACCCATTACTGCCCAAAATCTACATTTTATCACGAAAAAGTACCCGGAACGGGCCGGAACGCTAACCTAAAATATAAAGTGGCAGCGAAACACACCTGAAAATGATGCAAACACACATGAAGAACATTTTGAAATGAGAAAGGTGCACCAATATGCTGTCATTTACCCATTACTGTCCAAAATCTACATTTTATCACGAAAAAGTACCCGCAACGGGCCGGAACGCTACCCTAATATATAAAACGGCAGCGAAACTCACCTGAAAATGATGCAAGCACACATGAAGAACATTTTGAAATGAGAAAGGTGGACGAATATGCTGTCATTAACCCATTACTGCCCAAAATCTACATTTTATCACGAAAAAGTACCCGGAACGGGCCGCAACGCTACCCTAAAATATAAAACGGCAGCGAAACTCACCTGAAAAGGATGCAAGCACACATGAAGAACATTTTGAAATGAGAAAGGTGCACCAATATGCTGTCATTAACCCAATACTGCCCAAAATCTACATTTTATCACGAAAAAGTACCCGGAACGGGCCGGAACGCTGCCCTAAAATATAAAATGGCAGCGAAACTCACCTGAAAATGATGCAAACACACATGAAGAACATTTTGAAATGAGAAAGGTGGACGAATATGCTGTCATTAACCCATTACTGCCCAAAATCTACATTTTATCACGAAAAAGTACCCGGAACGGGCCGGAACACTACCCTAAAATATAAAATGGCAGCGAAACTCACCTGAAAATGATGCAAACACACATGAAGAACATTTTGAAATGAGAAAGGTGCACCAATATGCTGTCATTAACCCAATACTGCCCAAAATCTACATTTTATCACGAAAAAGTACCCGGAACGGGCCGGAACGCTACCCTAAAATATAAAATGGCAGCGAAACACACCTGAAAATGATACAAACACACATGGAGAACATTTTGAAATGAGAAAGGTGCACCAATATGCTGTCATTAACCCATTACTGCCCAAAATCTACATTTTATTACGAAAAAGTACCCGGAACGGGCCGGAACGCTACCCTAATATATAAAACGGCAGCGAAACTCACCTGAAAATGATGCAAGCACACATGAAGAACATTTTGAAATGAGAAAGGTGGACGAATATGCTGTCATTAACCCATTACTGCCCAAAATCTACATTTTATCACGAAAAAGTACCCGGAACGGGCCGGAACGCTAACCTAAAATATAAAGTGGCAGCGAAACTCACCTGAAAATGATGCAAACACACATGAAGAACATTTTGAAATGAGAAAGGTGCACCAATATGCTGTCATTAACCCATTACTGCCCAAAATCTACATTTTAACACGAAAAAGTACGCGGAACGGGCCGGAACGCTACCCTAATATATAAAACAGCAGCAAAACTCACCTGAAAATGATGCAAACACACATGAAGAACATTTTGAAATGTGAAAGGTGCACCAATATGCTGTCATTAACCCATTACTGCCCAAAATCTACATTTTATTACGAAAAAGTACCCGGAACGGGCCGGAACGCTACCCTAATATATAAAACGGCAGCGAAACTCACCTGAAAAGGATGCAAACACACATGAAGAACATTTTGAAATGAGAAAGGTGGACGAATATGCTGTGATTAACCCATTACTGCCCAAAATCTACATTTTATCACGAAAAAGTACCCAGAACGGGCCGGAACGCTACCCTAAAATATAAAATGGCAGCAAAACTCACCTGAAAATGATGCAAACACACATAGAGAACATTTTGAAATGAGAAAGGTGTACCAATATGCTGTCATTAACCCATTACTGCCCAAAACCTACATTTTATCACGAAAAAGTACCCGGAACGGGCCGGAACGCTACCCTAAAATATAAAATGGCAGCGAAACGCACCTGAAAATGATGCAAACACACATGGAGAACATTTTGAAATGAGAAAGGTGCACCAATATGCTGTCATTAACCCATTACTGCCCAAAATCTACATTTTATCACGAAAAAGTACCCGGAACGGGCCGGAACGCTACCCTAATATATAAAACAGCAGCGAAACTCACCTGAAAAGGATGCAAGCACACATGAAGAACATTTTGAAATGAGAAAGGTGCACCAATATGCTGTCATTAACCCATTACTGCCCAAATCTACATTTTATCACGAAAAAGTACCCGGAACGGGCCGGAACACTGCCCTAAAATATAAAATGGCAGCGAAACTCACCTGAAAATGATGCAAACACACATGAAGAACATTTTGAAATGAGAAAGGTGGACGAATATGCTGTCATTAACCCATTACTGCCCAAAATCTACATTTTATCACGAAAAAGTACCCGGAACAGGCCGGAACGCTACCCTAAAATATAAAATGGCAGCGAAACTCACCTGAAAATGATGCAAACACACATGGAGAACATTTTGAAATGAGAAAGGTGCTCCAATATGCTGTCATTAACCCATTACTGCCCAAAACCTACATTTTATCACAAAAAAGTACCCGGAACGGGTCGGAACGCTACCCTAATATATAAAACGGAAGCGAAACTCACATGAAAAGGATGCAAGCACACATGAAGAACATTTTGAAATGAGAAAGGTGGACGAATATGCTGTCATTAACCCATTACTGCCCAAAATCTACATTTTATCACGAAAAAGTACCCGGAACGGGCCGGAACGCTAACCTAAAATATAAAGTGGCTGCGAAAATCACATGAAAATGATGCAAACACACATGAAGAACATTTTGAAATGAGAAAGGTGCACCAATATGCTGTCATTAACCCATTACTGCCCAAAATCTACATTTTATCACGAAAAAGTACCTGCAACGGGCCGGAAGGCTACCCTAATATATAAAACGGCAGCGAAACTCACCTGAAAATGATGCAAGCACACATGAAGAACATTTTGAAATGAGAAAGGTGCACCAATATGCTGTCATTAACCCAATACTGCCCAAAATCTACATTTTATCACGAAAAAGTACCCGGAACGGGCCGGAACGCTACCCTAATATATAAAACGGCAGCGAAACTCACCTGAAAAGGATGCAAGCACTCATGAAGAACATTTTGAAATGAGAAAGGTGCACCATTATGCTGTCATTAACCCATTACTGCCCAAAACCTACATTTTATCACGAAAAAGTACCCGGAACGGGTCGGAACACTACCCTAATATATAAAACGGTAGCGAAACTCACCTGAAAAGGATGCAAGCACACATGAAGAACATTTTGAAATGAGAAAGGTGGACGAATATGCTTTCATTAACCCATTACTGCCCAAAATCTACATTTTATCACGAAAAAGTACCCGGAACGGGCCGGAACGCTAACCTAAAATATAAAGTGGCAGCGAAACTCACCTGAAAATGATGCAAACACACATGGAGAAAATTTTGAAATGAGAAAGGTGCACCAATATGCTGTCATTAACCCATTACTGCCCAAAATCTACATTTTATCACGAAAAAGTACCCGGAACGGGCCGGAACGCTGCCCTAAAATATAAAATGGCAGCGAAACTCACCTGAAAATGATGCAAATACACATAAAGAACATTTTGAAATGAGAAAGGTGGACGAATATGCTGTCATTAACCCATTACTGCCCAAAATCTACATTTTATCACGAAAAAGTACCCGGAACGGGCCGGAACGGGCCGGAACGCTACCCTAATATATAAAACGGCAGCAAAACTCACCTGAAAATGATGCAAACACACATGAAGAACATTTTGAAATGTGAAAGGTGCACCAATATGCTGTCATTAACCCAATACTGCCCAAAAGCTACATTTTATCACGAAAAAGTACCCGGAACGGGCCGGAACGCTGCCCTAAAATATAAAATGGCAGCGAAACTCACCTGAAAATGATGCAAACACACATGAAGAACATTTTGAAATGAGAAAGGTGCACCAATATGCTGTCATTAACCCATTACTGCCCAAAATCTACATTTTATCACGAAAAAGTACCCGGAACGGGCCGGAACGCTAACCTAAAATATAAAGTGGCAGCGAAACTCACCTGAAAATGATGCAAACACACATGAAGAACATTTTGAAATGAGAAAGGTGCACCAATATGCTGTCATTTACCCATTACTGCCCAAAATTTACATTTTATCACGAAAAAGTACCCGCAACGGGCCGGAACGCTACCCTAATATATAAAACGGCAGCAAAACTCACCTGAAAATGATGCAAGCACACATGAAGAACATTTTGAAATGAGAAAGGTGGACGAATATGCTGTCATTAACCCATTACTGCCCAAAATCTACATTTTATCACGAAAAAGTACCCGGAACGGGCCGGAACGCTACCCTAAAATATAAAACGGCAGCGAAACTCACCTGAAAAGGATGCAAGCACACATGAAGAACATTTTGAAATGAGAAAGGTGCACCAATATGCTGTCATTAACCCAATACTGCCCAAAATCTACATTTTATCACAAAAAAGTTCCCGGAACGGGCCGGAACGCTGCCCTAAAATATAAAATGGCAGCGAAACTCACCTGAAAATGATGCAAACACACATGAAGAACATTTTGAAATGAGAAAGGTGGACGAATATGCTGTCATTAACCCATTACTGCCCAAAATCTACATTTTATCACGAAAAAGTACCCGGAACTGGCCGGAACACTACCCTAAAATATAAAATGGCAGCGAAACTCACCTGAAAATGATGCAAACACACATGAAGAACATTTTGAAATGAGAAAGGTGCATCAATATGCTGTCATTAACCCATTACTGCCCAAAATCTACATTTTATCACGAAAAAGTACCCGGAACGGGCCGGAACGCTACCCTAAAATATAAAATGGCAGCGAAACTCACCTGAAAATGATGCAAACACACATGAAGAACATTTTGAAATGAGAAAGGTGCACCAATATGCTGTCATTAACCCATTACTGCCCAAAATCTACATTTTATCACGAAAAAGTACCCGCAAAGGGCCGGAACGCTACCCTAATATATAAAACGGCAGCGAAACTCACCTGAAAATGATTCAAGCACACATGAAGAACATTTTGAAATGAGAAAGGTGGACGAATATGCTGTCATTAACCCATTACTGCCCAAAATCTACATTTTATCACGAAAAAGTACCCGGAACGGGCCGGAACGCTAACCTAAAATGTAAAGTGGCAGCGAAACTCACCTGAAAATGATGCAAACACACATGAAGAACATTTTGAAATGAGAAAGGTGCACCAATATGCTGTCATTAACCCATTACTGCCCAAAATCTACATTTTAACACGAAAAAGTACCACCCGGAACGGGCCGGAACGCTACCCTAATATATAAAACAGCAGCAAAACTCACCTGAAAATGATGCAAACACACATGAAGAACATTTTGAAATGTGAAAGGTGCACCAATATGCTGTCATTAACCCAATACTGCCCAAAATCTACATTTTATCACGAAAAAGTACCCGGAACGGGCCGGAACGCTACCCTAATATATAAAACGGCAGCGAAACTCACCTGAAAAGGATGCAAGCACACATGAAGAACATTTTCAAATGAGAAAGGTGTACCAATATGCTGTCATTAACCCAATACTGCCCAAAATCTACATTTTATCACGAAAAAGTACCTGCAACGGGCCGGAACGCTGCCCTAAAATATAAAATGGCAGCGAAACTCACCTGAAAATGATGCAAACACACATGAAGAACATTTTGAAATGAGAAAGGTGCACCAATATGCTGTCATTAACCCATTACTGCCCAAAATCTACATTTTATCACGAAAAAGTACCCGGAACGGGCCGGAACGCTAACCTAAAATATAAAGTGGCAGCGAAACTCACCTGAAAATGATGCAAACACACATGAAGAACATTTTGAAATGAGAAAGGTGCACCAATATGCTGTCATTTACCCATTACTGCCCAAAATTTACATTTTATCACGAAAAAGTACCCGCAACGGGCCGGAACGCTACCCTAATATATAAAACGGCAGCGAAACTCACCTGAAAATGATGCAAGCACACATGAAGAACATTTTGAAATGAGAAAGGTGGACGAATATGCTGTCATTAACCCATTACTGCCCAAAATCTACATTTTATCACGAAAAAGTACCCGGAACGGGCCGGAACGCTACCCTAAAATATAAAACGGCAGCGAAACTCACCTGAAAAGGATGCAAGCACACATGAAGAACATTTTGAAATGAGAAAGGTGCACCAATATGCTGTCATTAACCCAATACTGCCCAAAATCTACATTTTATCACGAAAAAGTTCCCAGAACGGGCCGGAACGCTGCCCTAAAATATAAAATGGCAGCGAAACTCACCTGAAAATGATGCAAACACACATGAAGAACATTTTGAAATGAGAAAGGTGGACGAATATGCTGTCATTAACCCATTACTGCCCAAAATCTACATTTTATCACGAAAAAGTACCCGGAACGGGCCGGAACGCTACCCTAAAATATAAAATGGCAGCGAAACTCACCTGAAAATGATGCAAACACACATGAAGAACATTTCGAAATGAGAAAGGTGCACCAATATGCTGTCATTAACCCATTACTGCCCAAAATCTACATTTTATCACAAAAAAGTACCCGCAACGGGCCGGAACGCTACACTAATATATAAAACGGCAATGAAACTCACCTGAAAATGATGCAAGCACACATGAAGAACATTTTGAAATGAGAAAGGGGCACCAATATGCTGTCATTAACCCATTACTGCCCAAAATCTACATTTTATCACGAAAAAGTACACGGAACGGGCCGGAACGCTACTCTAATATATAAAACGGCAGCGAAACTCACCTGAAAATGATGCAAGCACACATGAAGAACATTTTGAAATGAGAAAGGTGGACGAATATGCTGTCATTAACCCATTACTGCCCAAAATCTACATTTTATCACGAAAAAGTACACGGAACGGGCCGGAACGCTACCCTAAAATATAAAATGGCAGCGAAACTCGCCTGAAAATGATTCAAACACACATGGAGAACATTTTGAAATGAGAAAGGAGCACCAATATGCTGTCATTAACCCATTACTGCCCAAAATATACATTTTATCACGAAAAAGTACACGGAACGGGCCGGAACGCTCCCCTAAAATATAAAATGGCAGCGAAACTCACCTGAAAATGATCAAACACACATGAAGAACATTTCGAAATGAGAAAGGTGCACCAATATGCTGTCATTAACCCATTACTGCCCAAAATCTACATTTTATCACGAAAAAGTACCCGCAAAGGGCCGGAACGCTACCCTAATATATAAAACGGCAGCGAAACTCACCTGAAAATGATTCAAGCACACATGAAGAACATTTTGAAATGAGAAAGGTGGACGAATATGCTGTCATTAACCCATTACTGCCCAAAATCTACATTTTATCACGAAAAAGTACCCGGAACGGGCCGGAACGCTAACCTAAAATGTAAAGTGGCAGCGAAACTCACCTGAAAATGATGCAAACACACATGAAGAACATTTTGAAATGAGAAAGGTGCACCAATATGCTGTCATTAACCCATTACTGCCCAAAATCTACATTTTAACACGAAAAAGTACCACCCGGAACGGGCCGGAACGCTACCCTAATATATAAAACAGCAGCAAAACTCACCTGAAAATGATGCAAACACACATGAAGAACATTTTGAAATGTGAAAGGTGCACCAATATGCTGTCATTAACCCAATACTGCCCAAAATCTACATTTTATCACGAAAAAGTACCCGGAACGGGCCGGAACGCTACCCTAATATATAAAACGGCAGCGAAACTCACCTGAAAAGGATGCAAGCACACATGAAGAACATTTTCAAATGAGAAAGGTGTACCAATATGCTGTCATTAACCCAATACTGCCCAAAATCTACATTTTATCACGAAAAAGTACCTGCAACGGGCCGGAACGCTGCCCTAAAATATAAAATGGCAGCGAAACTCACCTGAAAATGATGCAAACACACATGAAGAACATTTTGAAATGAGAAAGGTGCACCAATATGCTGTCATTAACCCATTACTGCCCAAAATCTACATTTTATCACGAAAAAGTACCCGGAACGGGCCGGAACGCTACCCTAAAATATAAAACGGCAGCGAAACACACCTGAAACTGATGCAAACACACATGGAGAACATTTTGAAATGAGAAAGGTGCACCAATATGCTGTCATTAACCCATTACTGCCCAAAATCTACATTTTATTACGAAAAAGTACCCGGAACGGGCCGGAACGCTACCCTAATATATAAAACGGCAGCGAAACTCACCTGAAAATGATGCAAGCACACATGAAGAACATTTTGAAATGAGAAAGGTGGACGAATATGCTGTCATTAACCCATTACTGCCCAAAATCTACATTTTATCACGAAAAAGTACACGGACCGGGCCGGAACGCTAACCTAAAATGTAAAGTGGCAGCGAAACACACCTGAAAATGATGCAAACACACATGAAGAACATTTTGAAATGAGAAAGGTGCACCAATATGCTGTCATTAACCCATTACTGCCCAAAATCTACATTTTAACACGAAAAAGTACCCCGAACGGGCCGGAACGCTACCCTAATATATAAAACGGCAGCAAAACTCACCTGAAAATGATGCAAACACACATGAAGAACATTTTGAAATGTGAAAGGGGCACCAATATGCTGTCATTAACCCAATACTGCCCAAAATCTACATTTTATCACGAAAAAGTACCAGGAACGGGCCGGAACGCTACCCTAATATATAAAACGGCAGCGAAACTCACCTGAAAAGGATGCAAGCACACATGAAGAACATTTTGAAATGAGAAAGGTGTACCAATATGCTGTCATTAACCCAATACTGCCCAAAATCTACATTTTATCACGAAAAAGTACCCGCAACGGGCCGGAACGCTACCCTAATATATAAAACGGCAGCAAAACTCACCTGAAAATGATGCAAGCACACATGAAGAACATTTTGAAATGAGAAAGGTGGACGAATATGCTGTCATTAACCCATTACTGCCCAAAATCTACATTTTATCACGAAAAAGTACCCGGAACGGGCCGGAACGCTACCCTAAAATATAAAACGGCAGCGAAACTCACCTGAAAAGGATGCAAACACACATGAAGAACATTTTGAAATGAGAAAGGTGCACCAATATGCTGTCATTAACCCAATACTGCCCAAAATTTACATTTTATCACGAAAAAGTATCCGGAACGGGCCGGAACGCTGCCCTAAAATATAAAATGGCAGCGAAACTCACCTGAAAATGATGCAAACACACATGAAGAACATTTTGAAATGAGAAAGGTGGACGAATATGCTGTCATTAACCCATTACTGCCCAAAATCTACATTTTATCACGAAAAAGTACCCGGAACGGGCCGGAACACTACCCTAAAATATAAAATGGCAGCGAAACTCACCTGAAAATGATGCAAACACACATGAAGAACATTTTGAAATGAGAAAGGTGCACCAATATGCTGTCATTAACCCATTACTGCCCAAAATCTACATTTTATCACGAAAAAGTACACGGAACGGGCCGGAACGCTACCCTAAAATATAAAATGGCAGCGAAACTCGCCTGAAAATGATTCAAACACACATGGAGAACATTTTGAAATGAGAAAGGAGCACCAATATGCTGTCATTAACCCATTACTGCCCAAAATATACATTTTATCACGAAAAAGTACACGGAACGGGCCGGAACGCTCCCCTAAAATATAAAATGGCAGCGAAACTCACCTGAAAATGATCAAACACACATGAAGAACATTTTGAAATGAGAAAGGTGCACCAATATGCTGTCATTAACCCATTACTGCCCAAAATCTACATTTTATCACGAAAAAGTACCCGCAACGGGCCGGAACGCTACCCTAATATATAAAACGACAGCGAAACTCACCTGAAAATGATGCAAGCACACATGAAGAACATTTTGAAATGAGAAAGGTGCACCAATATGCTGTCATTAACCCATTACTGCCCAAAATCTACATTTTATCACGAAAAAGTACCCGGAACGGGCCAGAACGCTACCCTAATATATAAAACGGCAGCGAAACTCACCTGAAAATGATGCAAGCACACATGAAGAACATTTTGAAATGAGAAAGGTGGACGAATATGCTGTCATTAACCCATTACTGCCCAAAATCTACATTTTATCACGAAAAAGTACCCGGAACGGGCTGGAACGCTAACCTAAAATATAAAGTGGCAGCGAAACTCACCTGAAAATGATGCAAACACACATGAAGAACATTTTGAAATGAGAAAGGTGCACCAATATGCTGTCATTAACCCATTACTGCCCAAAATCTACATTTTAACACGAAAAAGTACCCGGAACGGGCCGGAACGCTACCCTAATATATAAAACAGCAGCAAAACTCACCTGAAAATGATGCAAACACACATGAAGAACATTTTGAAATGTGAAAGGTGCACCAATATGCTGTCATTAACCCATTACTGCCCAAAATCTACATTTTATCACGAAAAAGTACCCGGAACGGGCCGGAACGCTACCCTAATATATAAAACGGCAGCGAAACTCACCTGAAAAGGGAGCAAACACACATGAAGAACATTTTGAAATGAGAAAGGTGGACGAATATGCTGTGATTAACCCATTACTGCCCAAAATCTACATTTTATCACGAAAAAGTACCCGGAACGGCCCGGAACACTACCCTAAAATATAAAATGGCAGCGAAACTCACCTGAAAATGATGCAAACACACATGAAGAACATTTTGAAATGAGAAAGGTGCACCAATATGCTGTCATTAACCCATTACTGCCCAAAATCTACATTTTATCACGAAAAAGTACCCGGAACGGGCCGGAACGCTACCCTAAAATATAAAATGGCAGCGAAACTCACCTGAAAATGATGCAAACACACATGGAGAACATTTTGAAATGAGAAAGGTGCACCAATATGCTGTCATTAACCCATTACTGCCCAAAATCTACATTTTATCACGAAAAAGTACCCGGAACGGGCCGGAACGCTACCCTAAAATATAAAATGGCAGCGAAACTCACCTGAAAATGATGCAAACACACATGAAGAAGATTTCGAAATGAGAAAGGTGCACCAATATGCTGTCATTAACCCATTACTCCCCAAAATCTACATTTTATCACAAAAAAGTACCCGGAACGGGCCGGAACGCTACCCTAATATATAAAACGGCAGCAAAACTCACCTGAAAATGATGCAAACACACATGAAGAACATTTTGAAATGTGAAAGGTGCACCAATATGCTGTCATTAACCCAATACTGTCCAAAATCTACATTTTATCACGAAAAAGTACCCGGAACGGGCCGGAACGCTACCCTAATATATAAAACGGCAGCGAAACTCACCTGAAAAGGATGCAAGCACACATGAAGAACATTTTGAAATGAGAAAGGTGTACCAATATGCTGTCATTAACCCAATACTGCCCAAAATCTACATTTTATCACGAAAAAGTACCCGCAACGGGCCGGAAAGCTGCCCTAAAATATAAAATGGCAGCGAAACTCACATGAAAATGATGCAAACACACATGAAGAACATTTTGAAATGAGAAAGGTGCACCAATATGCTGTCATTAACCCATTACTGCCCAAAATCTACATTTTATCACGAAAAAGTACCCGGAACGGGCCAGAACGCTAACCTAAAATATAAAGTGGCAGCGAAACTCACCTGAAAATGATGCAAACACACATGAAGAACATTTTGAAATGAGAAAGGTGCACCAATATGCTGTCATTTACCCATTACTGCCCAAAATCTACATTTTATCACGAAAAAGTACCCGCAACGGGCCGGAACGCTACCCTAATATATAAAACGGCAGCGAAACTCACCTGAAAAGGATGCAAGCACACATGAAGAACATTTTGAAATGAGAAAGGTGTACCAATATGCTGTCATTAACCCAATACTGCCCAAAATCTACATTTTATCACGAAAAAGTACCCGCAACGGGCCGGAACGCTGCCCTAAAATATAAAATGGCAGCGAAACTCACCTGAAAATGATGCAAACACACATGAAGAACATTTTGAAATGAGAAAGGTGCACCAATATGCTGTCATTAACCCATTACTGCCCAAAATCTACATTTTGTCACGTAAAAGTACCCGGAACGGGCCGGAACGCTACCCTAAAATATAAAATGGCAGCGAAACTCACTTGAAAATGATGCAAACACACATGGAGAACATTTTGAAATGAGAAAGGTGCACCAATATGCTGTCATTAACCCATTACTGCCCAAAACCTACATTTTATCACGAAAAAAAAGTACCCGGAACGGGTCGGAACGCTACCCTAATATATAAAACGGCAGCGAAACTCACCTGAAAAGGATGCAAGCACACATGAAGAACATTTTGAAATGAGAAATGTGGACGAATATGCTGTCATTAACCCATTACTGCCCAAAATCTACATTTTATCACGAAAAAGTACCCGCAACGGGCCGGAACGCTACCCTAATATATAAAATGGCAGCAAAACTCATCTGAAAATGATGCAAACACACATGGAGAACATTTCGAAATGAGAAAGGTGCACCAATATGCTGTCATTAACCCATTACTCACAAACATGGTCTATAGTGATTTGTCTGCCAGTACCTGGATATAGGGAGTAGAACTTGTCAGTTAAAGGTATGAGGATATGCTGTATGGTAGAAGAGCACAGTCTTATCACAGAAGCATTAGCCAATGGCTGTTCAGGCAAGGCTGCCCTGGAGTTCTTCAGGATGAGGGACACGTGATTCGCTCATGGCCCAATCCAGGAGTTACAGGCGGACCAGGGTGTGCAGGGGTGAAGGTCAGGGAGGGACTGGGAAAGGACCAAACAAGCAAAAAAACACTAAGACGAAATGAAAGTGGAGGGATGGGGGACAGTAAGAGGAAACACAAGAGCAGGGGCACTCACCAGCAGTGTCTGGTAGGGCTGCGCAAGTGGAATCAAGTGGGTGAGGGGAGCACATGCAAAGGAGAAGACTCTCCGCTCTTCGCTACCTGTTGGGACAAGTGACTTGCTCAGTATAACTTGGCTAGTGCTGTGGATATGCTTATGTTTATATACATTCCACTGCACAAGTGGAAGGCACAGGCAGAGGAATGCAACTTTGTGTGACAAGTTTGTAAGATGGGGCATTGGGTATGACTGCAATGAATACCCAAATTCAGCAATGGCACTAAGTACAATTCACCAGTGTCACTTACCACCCTCAGTGTAATAAATCAGCAAAGACGAGAGACATTAGTACTTGTATGTTAGCATAGATTTTTATAACATTTAACCAAATGTAAATACATGAAATAACATTGTAAATGAGATACTATAACATGGTTTCAAGCTACCAATAAGACATGTATGGATGAGCTCCCTTTCACAATATATGCCATCCCTTTCTTCAAACTCTTGACCAAGCCACCTGAGAGCCTTGGGAGATCATCTCACTTGTAGGATGTCAGTAAAACCTGCCTTCTATTCCTGTTAATCTAGGACACGAGACAAGCAGATTGTGTTGCCTGAACCAGCTGCATCTGGCAAATGTTGTGCTAACAAGTCACATAAAACTTAACATAAAATGTCTTTCAAAGGTTGTCCATAAACTTTGATGCAGTGTGAGTGTCATATTTTATTGGTCTTTTGGTAGACATCTGTGTGTATTTGAAGAGATTTATTCTGTTTTTTCAAATACATAGTGCTTCCCTAAATGCACTTCGGACATTTGTACAGACCACTAGGGAAATGAGCTAGGTCAAGGCAAGACAAATGATACCAGTCCTGGCATAGTCCCTGACAGAGTATCATTTTTGATTTTGTTGGTTTTTTACAGAGTTTACCCATGAAACAGAGGAACCAAGTTGCTGTGTAATAGTCATCTAATGCTGTAGATAAGAATTCAACAGTGGATGTTGCCTCTTTTGGAGGATTCCTTGAAAAAGGTGTATTAAAATCTTTCTTAATATTCTGCTTAATCTCTTTTTTTGCTCTGCAATATTTTTGTTTCTTCAACTGTGATTTTGGGAGAAAGAATTTTCCACTAATTAATTCCATAGCTATCCACTGCCGCACAGCAGTCATGTCTGCAGGGAATGGTACGAGTGACCCACTACACAATGTATGTGCAAATAAGCAGAGAAATAGTCCACAACTGGATGAATCATGCTGAGCTGGTACATCATGAGGAGCATGGATTGTCCACTTAGACCAGTCAATTGTGGATGCCACCTGCATGTCCATGAATGTTTGTAGTATGTTTATGTACTTTGTGTAGAGGGTTTTATTGGAGTCTAAATATAGAATAATCTTCCACTTCATGAACACCAGCATAAGTACCTAGTGAGTATTTTGCACATTTGTGGGGATGATCCAGATGTCCTTTGCCATAATATCTGATTTGATGCCAAACTCGTGAACACTTGAAGAGTATCCACGTAAGTCAATGGAATGAATTATGAATGGACTGAAAACACTCACACGTACATCACATTCAGTGACATGTTTTAGAGAAGCTCTAGTAAGCAAGAAGCCTTCAATGACTGTATCAACCAGCCAGTTATCACCTAAGAGAGATTTCATGTCTTCAACATTGATGTAAATATTTTGAACTAGGACACTCTGCATGCGTGGATAATCTGGTATTAAGTCCCATGGAAAGGGCACCGTTTTATTTGTTTGTTTAGGTGAGCTTGACCGCTGCGGTACACCCAGGTCATACTCGTCTACCAGAAAAGAGGTAAAATGTTCTTTCTTGGGAACATTCTCATATGGGTTCAATTGTTTAGTATGTTTATTTTTTGCTTTAATGTCTTCCTGAGTGTCATCAAATTTAGTTTCACTCATCAGAATAGAATCCATTGCGGCTACAGTCTGCAGCTCATCTTTCTGTCTAATTCTTTTCCTTCCAGATTTGCCTTTTCTGACATTCATCATGAGCTTTTTCAGAGAATACACTATTCTTTTCTTACTTGAACTCTTACCAATTGACTTCTGTGCAGCCAGAATGTGGTAGCATGTTCGTGAACTGTTGCAAGAGCATGTTTCAACTGGGAATAACTTTACCACATACTTTTTGTCTCGTAATCCGGTAACTATGAAACATCCAGACTGTGCCTGAAGAAATACTCGGTTTTGCTTACCTATCAAGTCTGCTAGGCCTTCCATTGCATTTGATTTGCGCTCATCACCTTTTGATATTGTTACAGGTTCTTCATCATAGTGACCCTTCTTTATAAAGTCCACTAGCTTTTCCACAGGTATGTAATCAAAAGTTTTTTGCCAGCATGCCTGTTTGACAGGTGATAATTCCCTATACCACACTGTCCTCTCAACACTTCCTTTAGATAAAATGTTTGCAAAAAGTAGATTGCCAATACCATTTCATCCATCTGAACCTCTTTGTGCTTAGTCAGTCTTTTCATCACTGCATTCATGCTTTCTGACACATTAGTCGTAACTCCACTGGTTTTCCTATAAATGCCAACTGTTTCCAAGACCCATCTGCCTGCCTTTGTCAAGATGTCTTTGCTCAGTTTTTCCTCAAAATATTTCACAAAAGAAGCACTCCATGTGGCCCTTAGTTTTTCCAACAATGTTAGAAAGTCTTCTTCAGTTTTGCAGTCTAAGAGCTGAAGAATATTATTGGTGTACACTTTTCTGTCTGCTTTTCCTCCTTCATGACCTGAAACCCAGAATTCCACGTCTTTCAGTATGTGGTTCCAACAAACCACATGCTTGCATCTTGGAATAATATTCTCTACAGATTTCACAATAGTAGCTTCTCTGTCTGTTACTATAGTAATGGAACTCTGGTTAATTTGAGGCATACGCTTTGCTACAAAAGAAAAAAATGTTTCATGGACAATCGTTGTGCGTTTATCATGAATCAGTACAAAGGCAGGGATTGCAGGATTTTCCTCAAACAATGAACATTGAAATATTAGTGGAGAGAGGTAAAAATCACATAATTGAAATGTTGTGTCATATGAAATTAGGGTTCTTGAATTCAACTTCATCACTTCCTCAAAAATATTGATAATGTCTGGAAGAGCCAAAGTTACAATAAGTTCGGGAACCAGAGAGTAATGGCATACAAACCCTTCCAGTGCATAGTGAAGCTCGAAGATGTTATATAAATCATCATGACTGATACTACATTTCTGTTTCCCATACTTAAGTTTATTTTTTATTTGCTCTGTATTTTTCGGCACTGTAACTCTCATGTGGGTAGGGGAAGCATCGCATTCTGCAATTATTTGCTGGTAAATTGAAGTTGGACCTAAATCTTTATTTTCAGCAATTTCTATCAGCACAGATGGCATTGTGCGAACATGAGCTCTTAAGGGGTATTTTCTCATATTTCCATGAGGCATGCATGGCTCAGGTGTTTTGTCTTCACCTAGATAATGGACAATCACTTTTTCAACACTTCCATCAAGAACTTCATAGCCATATCTGTAAAATGTAACTTCCTCTCTACCAATTAATCTTTGGAAGTAGGTCTTCCACACCAGAGGACTGGCCCTCGGCAGAGCATGCCTTCCTTTCTGAATCCATTTATACTGATCACATCTCCAATCATCTTTTCTATGCTTTTGTCCTTCATAACTGTATAGGAACACCTGACCATTTTCTGGATTAGTTTCCGGAAGTGTGGAAATATTGCCTTTTAGGTGATGCCTTAAAATGTTGAATACTTCTTGTGGTGAAAGCGGCGTTTGTTTGTTCATATAAACTATGCTGCACATTCTGGAGGATAAAGTAAAAATATGAATTAAATTAAAAATGAACACTGTTTCCCTCACACCCTAAGATCATTACAAATACGCAGGCAGTGGGTTTGTTACTCAAGAAGGGACACAGTGATAAGGGATGATGTCGGGACATAGTGAGAAAGGAAGCATGTCTGCACTTAGTGGCCTATTCTGATGGAGGTGTAATTATGCTAGAGGTGTAATTCATGGGTGAATTCCCCATTCGGAATGTACACCTGTTTTTTACACCTGTTTCCTATCTTTATAATGGGCCTATTCTGCTAGAGGTGTAATATCCCCATGGGGTTGTTCCACCTCTAGCAGAATAGGTCCCATTATAAAGATAGAAAACTGGTGTAAAAAGCAAATGTACATTCCGAATCAGGAATTCACTCATGAATTACAACCCAGGCAGAATATGGCCCTAAGGGCCATGGATGTGCTACACCTCTAGCAGAATTGGGCCCTAAATTCCACACTATATCATAAAATGGGTCTCTATGTGCTGATAACCAGTAACCTGTGTGTATCAATGGGGTAAACACCATGGGCCTCATTACGACCTGCTATTAGCACCATGGTCCATGCCGGTGTCCGCCCAGGCGGAATGGGGAATTACCACCCCATTCTGAGGTTGGTGGGGCGGTAATTCCCCATGCTGCCATGACCCTTCCCCATTCCCATTTTTGACCCATAGGGCTCAATGGGAATGGGGAAGGCGCTAATTACAGTACCGCAAATTGCAGTACCGTAATTAGCACCAAGGTCCCTTTGCGGGTGCCTAGTTTACCGGCTGGAAAAACCAGCCGTTAAGGTCGGGTCCCGCAAAGGGACCTCGTAATTAGGCGCTAAGTGTTTAACGGCGCCGCAGCCTTTTACGGCGCCGTTAAACACTTAGCGGCAGGGTCGTAATGAGGCCCCATATCTTCATCAGCCTCACTAGAAGCCCTTCACACTGATTCCTCTAACTTTCCCTACTCTTACAGATTATCCTAAAAGGATGGCAGAATGGGTAGCAGGATGGCAGGATGGGAGGTCTTATGATCAGTAAAGACACGCCATCCACCTCTCGCCCCAATTACTTAATCTCATTTTATTTTGAGTATGTTTGTATTCAGCTCCTTGCTCCACCTCCTCTTGCATAATTCTCATCTATTGACCTCTTTGAGTGTTCAATCTCTCTTTTCCAATGACTTAGACCTCTTAATCAAATCTCTGACACTGAACACCTGTCAATTCAACCTGCCGTAAACATGACTACAGCCACTGTCTTCACCTTGACTCCTCATACTCTGACCATTTTCTGGTCACCCTCCACAATCAGTCGGCCCAATTTTTCTGAAACTCACTGGACTAAATAACTCCTCATCTGAATAAAGTCAGGCCCTTCATTTAGGTGCTCTTTCCATCTGTTACCAACTCCAGTGAGAAGGCCTTCCCAGATTTTAACCTAGCACTAGTGCTCTCGTTGAGTACCATTATCCCTCTTGCCTGTGCATTGAACCTTGGATTTCCCCAACCATCCAGCATCTCAGAACCTATTGTGAGAGGTAAGAAATGTGAGGCCGACAACTTTGTAAAGAGTTTTCAACTTTAGCATTTTATTAAATAAAAAGGTAGGATAAACGCCACTCTATCCCTACCCTGACAAGGATTTTCCTGCCTAGAATAAACTAAAGAAAATACTCTTACAAAAGGATATCTGTCCCTCACACTTGTATACTCAATAAATCAATAAGGAAATGTATGGCAGTTTAATCCAACAATTATATATAACATAAAACCACATCACAATGTGGCCACTGCCTCTTCTCATAACCTGGGTTAATTCCCCTTCCCCAGGTTTGAGCAAGGATTTGCTCCACAGTTCAAAAGAAATCAGGAAATTCTGTTTTGCCACAAAGTTCAAACACAGTTCTTTCGGATTCAAAACTTGATAATAAAAAGTTCAGTTGTATCAACAATGTACGAAAAGAAGTGATAGGTTCCAACTTCTCCTGGAGTAAGAACAGGATTTAAATTCATCTCCTTCAAGTAAACAAACACTGTCTTTGTCAGGATGATATGCCATTGTGTCGGGAGGATAGCTCTGGGGCAACGTGCTTGCCTTGGTAGCAAGACGACGCGGAGCAACACAGGTTCGATGCCCGGGTCCGCGCTTAGAAATCTCTGGGTATTAAGCATGTTATAAATAAACAATTACAATTGTGGGTGACTTTAATCTTAAGGTCAATGAGGTGGAGAACTTTAAGATTCAAAGCTTTCTGTCCTCTATGAAAGAACTCTCCCTCCCCCAGCAGGTTCATGAACAGACCCATTCCTTAGGTAACACCTTGGACCTGATTTTCTCAGCAGATGCTGAGATCACTCTTTTTGTGGCCTTTCAAATCCTGTGGTCTGATCATTTCTTTGTTCCCTTCCCCTGGGGCATTAAGGGCCCGCCATCTGCTCCACCAGCCAAATTAGTCTAGCGGCGTGGATGGCGCTCAGTATCTAAATCTGATATGACCTCTTTGATACTTGCCCGACTTTCAGGGCTGTCCCCTGTGGACATGAATTCTTTAACTAGTACTCTGAAAGCAGTTGCAGGCAGCCTTGCTCAGCTCAAGACATCTAGGCTATCTTCACGCCCCTCTCAGCAGTGGTTCATGGACAAGCTGCGTGCCCTTCGCCTACAATGCAGGCAGATGGAGCAAAAGTGGAGGCACTCTTATACCCCCAGGAAAAAGTTTGCCTTGTCTCTGGTCACCTCCCAGTATCACCTAGCCATTTCATGTGCCAAACGTGTCTACGTTGCATCTATTGTTGAAACTTCTGTGAATCACACCATGGAGTTGTTCAAAGTGGTTCGTAATCTCTCTACTAGCTTACCGGTTCCTCTTCCCTCCTCTCAGGCCCTCTGTAATTCCTTGTCCACATGTTTTATGGATGAAATCATTTCTATTCAATCGAATATTGCTGTTACTCACCTTCCTTCTGAGGCTGATATTTACATGATATGATATTTTATTTGTATTGCGCCAATACACAATTGTTTCAGAGCGCAACGAGGCAAAGGAGGGGAAACAAGGGAGGACAGAACAACGATCTTACTAGGCCCAGTGACATAAAGAACGTGCGAGTGCAGGGAAGAGGGAAGGGGGAAGTGCGAGGGGCAGGGGAAGAGTGGAAAGTGCTGAACACGTGATAGAACAACAGGTAGTGTGCCCAGTAGGTGGTAAGTGCGAAAATAAGGTGTAAACAACGGGTGTATTATAAGTGCTCAAAGGGGACTGTAGGGTAGCAGATACAGACCCAAGCGCAAGGGTTGCCAGGAGGCAGTGCGGGTGTGTGGCTGGGAGGGCAGGGGTCTGGGCCCGATATCAGAGGGTAACCAGGTGCCCGGTGCCAAAGCAGACAGTTTAGCAGGGGAGAGGAAGAGCAAAGGCAGAAGCAAAGAGGAAGGTCTTGAGGTGCTTCCGGAACCGGAGATGGTTCTCCTCAAGTTTCAGAGAGGCAGGGAGGCTGTTCCAGATGTATGCCCCAGCAGAGGAAAGGGATCTACCCCCAACTTGTTGCTTGGAGAAGCGACTGATCCTGAGGGAGTTGGAGGTGAAGGAGCGAAGAGCTCAAGTAGGAGGGTATTTACAGAGGGAGAGTTCAAGGTATTGCGGAACCAGGCACCAGAAAGCCTTGTGGACAATGCAAAGGGTCTTGAATTTAATCCTTGCAGACGCTGGGAGCCAATGAAGGGATTTCAGGGCTGGAGAGATACGATCGCAGGGCTTGAGGCCAAGGACAAGTCTCACAGTCCTGTTCTGGATGAGCTGCAGAGGGCGGAGAGTGGTTGCAGGCAGATTGACAAAGAGGCTGTTGCAATAGTCCAGCCTAGAGAGAACTAGAGCTCTGGAAACAGTGAGCTAATGGGGGAAGGAGAGGCAAAGAAGAATACCTCTGAGGAGGTGCAGTTGGTAGTTAGACTTTTTTTGAGACGTCAGAGATGTGTGGAGAAAAGGAAAGCGTGGAGTCGAAGATGACCCAGAGGTTCTTAGCCTCGCAAGTGGGAGCAGGGAGAGGGCCAAGGGAGGCCGGCCAGAGAGTGACAGGAAAGGAAGGTGCAGGTGTGCCGATGAGGAGGATCTCTGTCTTACTGGCATTAAGGAAGAGGTTTTTGGCGGCGCACCACACCTGGATTGCAGACACACAGTCAGAGATGAGAGAGGGAGAAGAGGTGGCAGAGGGGAGCCTGAAAACAAGTTGGTTGTCATCCACATAGCACTGAAAGTTTCAGCAGGGAGCAGAAATGCAGTGGGCTAGCGGTGCCAGGTATTGGTTGAAAAGCAGAGGAGAGAGGTTAGACCCCTGGGGAACGCCACAGGTAGAAAGTGAGATAGAGGAAAGGAAGGACCCAAGTTGGACCTAGGAGGGTCGGTTGGAGAGAAAGGGTGTCAGCCAGGCCAGGGCCTGATCAGTGATACCAAGCTTATCACAGAGGCGATTGAGCAGGATGACATGGTTGACCATGTGAAAGGCAGAAGAAAGTAGGATGAGGACAGATGGGATATTAGAATGAAGGGTGGAGAGCAGGTCTTCACGGATGTTCAGGAGAGCACTTTCCATGCTTCTGGCAGCTCTGAAGCCAGACTGATGGTCATGGAGACAACCAACAGAATCGGAGTGAAGATTAAGCTGGGAGATGGCCAGCTTTTCCAGGAGTTTGCCCAGGAAAGGAGTGATAGAGATTGGGTGATAGTTAGCCGGGTAATAGGGGTCGGCTATGGGTTTCTTGAGAAGAGGGTGCACAAGAGAGTGCTTCAGAGGGGAGGGGAAGGCTACAGAGGCGAAGGAGTGGTTGCAGAAGTCGGCCAGAGCAGGAGCAAGGGTGTTGATGTGGTCCTTGATGGTTTTGGATGAACAGGAAATAACCTGTTTTGATGATACTTTCATAGATTGGACTTTCTGGAAATCTCTTCAAGGTAGAACAGAGGAAAAAATGAGAAAGAAGGAGGAGAGGCGGCTGCAGGGGGGCCAAAGGTAGCAGAGAGAGAAGCGGGAGGAGGAGGAGAGGACGAGAGGGTGGACAGGATGTCCTGGGTTTTGAGATGAAATGAAAGGCAAAGGCCATGCAGATGGCCTCGGAGGTGACAGGAGAGGTAAAGACTGCAGCAGGGTTGGCCAGCTCCTTGCAGATTTTAAAGAGTACGGCCAAGTTGTTAGATGCCACAAAGATGCAGGCTCCCTTCTTAGTGCGGACAAGGAGCTGGTATTGCCTTTGTAGCAGGCGCAGGCCAGTTTGTCAGAGGATGCACAAGAAGCCCGCCATTTCCTCTCAGCCACCCTACACTTGTGTTTAAGGGTAACTAGGTCAGAGTCATACCAAGAGTTGCACTTGGTTTTGGGCTTCAAGCGGATGTTCATGACAGGGGCAAGAACATCAAGAGTATCAGAGATAGAAGAGTAGAGCATGGAAAGGGCTGTGTCAGGATGTGAGTCAGCCAGAGGAGGAGGAGGGGGAGAGAAAGTGGAAGTGGAAGCCTCAACTGACACGCTTCATGGGTCGGATGACCGAGAAGGTACATGGCAGTGTTGGAGTTGGCTTGGCCTGATGGGTAGAGAGGGAGAGATGGGAGGAAATGAGAGAGTGATCACTCCAGGAGAGAGGAGTGGTCAGAGGGATAGAGAGGGGGAGGTCTGAAGAGATCAGAGCATCCAGAGTGGGCCCAGCAGAGTGAGTTGGGCCAGAGGGGAGAATAGAAAGAGAGAGTCACAGAGGTCGCGAAAGCATCCAGATGGATGTTGAAGTCTCCAAGAACGAGGAGTTGAGTAGTTGAGGCCAGGAGGGAGGAAGTGAGGTCCGCCCACTCAGAGAGGAAGGAGGTAATTTGACCAGGTGGCTGATAGATAGTAGCCATGGTAAGTGAGTGGCAAGGAGAGAGAGAAAGCCTCAGACAAGGCATTTGAAAGAGGAGTAGGCCTGCATAGGAATGACAGAGGCAGGAATCCACTCTGGGAAGATCAAGGCTACACCCCCTCCAGAACGGTTGGATCTGGGCACAGAGAGGATCTTACAGTCATCGGGAGGAGAGTGTCAAAGCTTGTGACAATTGACAATGTGACAAACGTGACAAACCTGTGGTGCTCCATGTCGCCTTGCTTGTAAGACGAGCATGTTGCCCCTGAGCTATCCTCCCGAAATCTTGAGCAATGGTTGTTATATTGGTATTGCCGGGTTTTTAAATACTCTTTTGCTTGGTATTGTTTGTATGCTTTTGTTTGGACTAAAGCTTCACCACAGGGATTTTGGCCCTTCCACCAACTCACATGCTTGCTTGCACAGTCACTTTGGTTTAATAAGTAAAACATTTGTTGGTTTTGTACGGTTCAGTATTCAGAATTGTAATCACTGCTTCTCTCACTCACACGCGAGTGAAACTGCCTGCCGTGGATAGTGTCAGAGCGATCCGGAGTCACTTGCAAGCTGTGAACTCACAAGGTAAGTCGCTCAATCTAGCTCCGCTTGGTGTTCGCAGGTCTTCTGTCATTGTGGCTCCTCGCGGTCAGGCAAACAGCCTCGTCTGGTCCACCTCCGCTCACGCCACTCGAAATTGGAGCTTCCTCCACTCGGCAGAGGCTCAGGTGCAACCCAGCCACCTAAAGCCTTTAACGAGGGTACACTTCCCTTGCTACTTCCTCTTCCTGCTGCGCAACCTCTGCACAACAAGCCTTCAATGGGCAAGCGTCCCGTTCTTACGCTTCCCACTGCGCAACCTCTGCAACAGGAATAGCTTGAGGCAAAGACCCTCAGAGGACTTCACACCGCTCTTGGCTGCACAATGGTCCCGGCGTCTTCTCTCGTGCCAGCTTCACTTTCCTCTGCAGCCTGCACTGCTTTCTCCTCTCCTGCTGCTCCTGCTGTTCATGTTCTCCCTCTTCCTGCACATGAGGGGGCTTTTTATGCCTCTCAGTCTCCCTCAGGTGTAGGTCTTTTACACTAATTAGCTGATTGCTCCCACAGCAATATTCCTCTGCATCCGTTTTCCTCGTCCCAGTACTGAAGAATTATGCGACTTGAAGTCCCTGCCAACCAAGTTAGTTTTCCTAACTTCTTCTACCTTACAATAAGCCATTCCAAGATTGGGGGTTCAGAGAAAATTAAACAAGGGAGTTTCTCCTTCCTCCTGGCCTGTTCCCACCCCATGTGATCCTCCAGCAGAACACCACCCCCAGGGTTGGGATCAGGAAGCATCTGCCTTCCCCTGGCCACACGAGAAGGGTCCCAGGTCAAGATTCTGGGGGGAATCACTACTGATTTATCATACTATATGGACATCCATCGCTGCTGTAAAATCCTTTCCCAGGTTCTTTTTGTCACCTACAATGAATCACTCCCCATACTCTGTTACATCCTGCACTCTGTCACATCACACTGCTACACCAACCTCATCTCTTCTCTCCATTTTTACCGTCACAAACTATCCAGGACCATCAGTTTTTACCCTTCTTCCCCCGACCTCTTTTCATTCTTTCGTCTCTCACTGCAAAAGGCTTAAAAATCTGTGATCTCACTAGCCTCCTTTCCCTCCCACCCCTCAGTACCTTCTCTCCACTATCTCCCATTCACTAAGATTTTTTCTACACTTCCCATCCTCTGCTCTGCCAACCCTTCCTGTGCGCCCACAGACCCCTTCATACCCCAGACCTGGAGCCCCAATCAATGCCTGCGGGCCTTCGCCACCATATTTAAATAAATAAATAAACTTTAAATACATAAAATCCCCTCAACCGTCCTACCAATGAAATGCTAGAAAAACATCACAACTGAAAACACGTCACCATCCACACCGTTGACCAAACAGCAGGAATTCACTCAAGGGACCGGCCTCAAACCCCATGGAACGACTGCTGACTACCCATCTCAACCAAACAAAACCACTTTATCACCTAACCAAACCAACACTGAGGCTGCTCGACAGACAAGCAACACTACACCACCGCAAATAGATGGTGCATGAAAATGCACCACCAGTGCCCCAACAAGGAGCACCCCAACCACAAGAACAACACATAGGTTGAGACCACCACATTCAAGCTGTGGGAGCGACACCCCCACAAAGGGTACTGGGGTCCCCTCAACACACAATGGCAAAGCACACTTGACCAAATGGCAAAAAAACATGTGAGTGCGGGGTCCACCTCCACAGAAACAAACTAATGAGGTAAACTACACTCAACAACATTTCTCCAGCCACAACCATGAACGCAAATGGCACGGGCACATAATACCTCCCCAAAGTGCTGTGGTGTGCCATGTGCTGGCAGCTAGCAGCCCAGGTGGCTGGCACTACCCTGCCACACAAAACACAAACAAAACTGTCCAACCCCACAAGGTGGTTTGCCAGGCCACCCAGTGAGCACAACACACACCACATACACAAGTAACCCCCAGTAAGTCCATGCCCTATTCTCACGTCCATATTCTGACAGACCTGTGGAGGCAAAAGTTAAATCAACATGCAAGAACAAACCAAATTTCAACTTCCTTCAACTAACAGAGGACATGTCTTTACCAAAATACACCAGACACGTCCCAGATCCACCACAACCCACAACGTACCAATGGACAACTTACACCCAAACAGGCTTCACTTCATATAACACTGTTGATCAATATTCACGGTTCAGCATGGACAGCTCCCTGAAAAATGACAAAGCCCTGATCTAGCTTGTGGAAAACTGCCATATATTGACTTCTTGAATCACCCAGGTCAGCCCCACAACCAAGGCAAAAACCCCAGAGCTCTTCCCAGCGAACAGTCAATTCCTGCTTCCCAGAGACGCAGTCAGGATACAGCATAGTTCCATCCACACCATACCCAGAGCAGCTGTCAAGCTGGTACCTGTGACCCCGACCCCAACACACGTTGGGCCTAACCTCCATCACTGCCAACTTGACTGTTTCAGGTACCAGCTGTTCACTGAGCTGACTGTGCCCACATGGGTCTCCAAACACAGCACCCAGCTGTTCACTATGCTGACAGCACACACACGGCTCTCCTGAAACAACTCCCAGCTCCGGCTCGGATAGCATTCCATGCTGGGCGCCGCACTAGATGTTACCTGCCGCTTTTTCTTTTCAGCAGCATTACCATCAGGACACATCTCCTCCTCTGAGACTCAGTTCAAACCCTTAGAGGCGTGCAGCGGCAAACCGTTGTACAGTGTGTGATGCTGTCCATCCCCTTCAATGGCACATCATTCGACATCCTCAGCCATTAGCCACGCCACAACATCCTCTCTGATTGGCCGCTGAAGCCTCAATGCCATCATTCAAGCCCCAGCCTCCAAACTGCAAGGAGCTCTCAAACACTCCCTCAACATTCCAGAGGCAGGCATTCTACAAGCATTCCACAGCACCCAGGCTCACAACACAGGAACAGGGGCGAAAGCAAGACATAACACATTACACAGAGAAAACAATGAAACAGCTTTCTTCATGATGCACATCTAGGTTTCTCCTAGGAAGAGATGATGTGTCTGATTTTTAAGGGCCCCTTCTTAGGGATTCAAGCTTCCTTGTTTGCATGAAATGTGTTTATAAGCTGCTGAGCCACCTTGAAGACCTTTTGTGATCCTTGCTGTGTCACATACGAGGCTGGGCCCTGTCCACTTGAAGACCTCTTTCCAACCAAGTAGTGAAAAGGCAGGGTGGTCCTACATTTGTCAAAGTTGCTGCAGCAGAGCTTTTCTATAAGAAATGATCTGGTCAGCATGAAGCAATCCATTGTTGCACTCTTATGCTCAAGGCTTGCAGAGAGAAAAAAAACATAAATCTGACCTGTATCTAAACTCAAGGTGATCAGCACAGACAAGATGAAGCTGCAACATTTAAGTGAAGAAGAAACATGTGAAATGTTACCACTTCCTGAAACAAGGATATGGAAGTGATAAAGGAAAACCTGACTATGAACACAACTAAACAGTTACTGCTCCCTCTAGTGTTCAGTAAGGTGTAGTCACCCTCCAGTAATATTTTGAAATATATAATTTCCCTTCATGTCAATCAAATCAAAAGTGTTACAATTCTACCTTTATGTGACTAGAGTATATTTAGGTAGATGAGGATTTTCTAGTACAATATAGATGTCATCACAAGGTCCCTCTTTGAGTTTACTTATTAGCTGCCTTTTGACTGAATTTTGGGCAGTAATGGGTTAATGAAAGCACATTGTTCAACCTTCCCCATTTCCAAAATGTTCTTCACGTGTGTTTGCATAATTTTCAGGTGAGTTTTGCTGCCGTTTTATATATTAGGGTACCGTTCCGGCCCGTTCCGGGTACTTTTTCGTGATAAAATGTAGATTTTGGGCAGTAATAGGTTAATGACAGCACATTGTTCATCCTTTGCCATTTCAAAATGTTCTTCGTGTGTGTTTGCATCATTTTCAGGTGAGTTTTGCTGCCGTTTTATATATTAGGGTACCGTTCCGGCCCGTTCCGGGTACCCATTACTGCCCAGAATCTACATTTTCACACGAAAAAGTACCCGGAACGGTACCCTAACATATAAAAAGGCAGCAAAAATCACCTGAAAATTATGCAAACACACATGAAGAACATTTTGTTAGCATAGATTTTTATAACATTTAACCAATTGTAAATACATGAAATAACATTGTAAATGAGATACTATAACATGGTTTCAAGCTACCAATAAGACATGTATGGATGAGCTCCCTTTCACAATATATGCCATCCCTTTCTTCAAACTCTTGACCAAGCCACCTGAGAGCCTTGGGAGATCATCTCACTTGTAGGATGTCAGTAAAACCTGCCTTCTATTCCTGTTAATCTAGGACACGAGACAAGCAGATTGTGTTGCCTGAACCAGCTGCATCTGGCAAATGTTGTGCTAACAAGTCACATAAAACTTAACATAAAATGTCTTTCAAAGGTTGTCCATAAACTTTGATGCAGTGTGAGTGTCATATTTTATTGGTCTTTTGGTAGACATCTGTGTGTATTTGAAGAGATTTATTCTGTTTTTTCAAATACATAGTGCTTCCCTAAATGCACTTCGGACATTTGTACAGACCACTAGGGAAATGAGCTAGGTCAAGGCAAGACAAATGATACCAGTCCTGGCATAGTCCCTGACAGAGTATCATTTTTGATTTTGTTGGTTTTTTACAGAGTTTACCCATGAAACAGAGGAACCAAGTTGCTGTGTAATAGTCATCTAATGCTGTAGATAAGAATTCAACAGTGGATGTTGCCTCTTTTGGAGGATTCCTTGAAAAAGGTGTATTAAAATCTTTCTTAATATTCTGCTTAATCTCTTTTTTTGCTCTGCAATATTTTTGTTTCTTCAACTGTGATTTTGGGAGAAAGAATTTTCCACTAATTAATTCCATAGCTATCCACTGCCGCACAGCAGTCATGTCTGCAGGGAATGGTACGAGTGACCCACTACACAATGTATGTGCAAATAAGCAGAGAAATAGTCCACAACTGGATGAATCATGCTGAGCTGGTACATCATGAGGAGCATGGATTGTCCACTTAGACCAGTCAATTGTGGATGCCACCTGCATGTCCATGAATGTTTGTAGTATGTTTATGTACTTTGTGTAGAGGGTTTTATTGGAGTCTAAATATAGAATAATCTTCCACTTCATGAACACCAGCATAAGTACCTAGTGAGTATTTTGCACATTTGTGGGGATGATCCAGATGTCCTTTGCCATAATATCTGATTTGATGCCAAACTCGTGAACACTTGAAGAGTATCCACGTAAGTCAATGGAATGAATTATGAATGGACTGAAAACACTCACACGTACATCACATTCAGTGACATGTTTTAGAGAAGCTCTAGTAAGCAAGAAGCCTTCAATGACTGTATCAACCAGCCAGTTATCACCTAAGAGAGATTTCATGTCTTCAACATTGATGTAAATATTTTGAACTAGGACACTCTGCATGCGTGGATAATCTGGTATTAAGTCCCATGGAAAGGGCACCGTTTTATTTGTTTGTTTAGGTGAGCTTGACCGCTGCGGTACACCCAGGTCATACTCGTCTACCAGAAAAGAGGTAAAATGTTCTTTCTTGGGAACATTCTCATATGGGTTCAATTGTTTAGTATGTTTATTTTTTGCTTTAATGTCTTCCTGAGTGTCATCAAATTTAGTTTCACTCATCAGAATAGAATCCATTGCGGCTACAGTCTGCAGCTCATCTTTCTGTCTAATTCTTTTCCTTCCAGATTTGCCTTTTCTGACATTCATCATGAGCTTTTTCAGAGAATACACTATTCTTTTCTTACTTGAACTCTTACCAATTGACTTCTGTGCAGCCAGAATGTGGTAGCATGTTCGTGAACTGTTGCAAGAGCATGTTTCAACTGGGAATAACTTTACCACATACTTTTTGTCTCGTAATCCGGTAACTATGAAACATCCAGACTGTGCCTGAAGAAATACTCGGTTTTGCTTAACTATCAAGTCTGCTAGGCCTTCCATTGCATTTGATTTGCGCTCATCACCTTTTGATATTGTTACAGGTTCTTCATCATAGTGACCCTTCTTTATAAAGTCCACTAGCTTTTCCACAGGTATGTAATCAAAAGTTTTTTGCCAGCATGCCTGTTTGACAGGTGATAATTCCCTATACCACACTGTCCTCTCAACACTTCCTTTAGATAAAATGTTTGCAAAAAGTAGATTGCCAATACCATTTCATCCATCTGAACCTCTTTGTGCTTAGTCAGTCTTTTCATCACTGCATTCATGCTTTCTGACACATTAGTCGTAACTCCACTGGTTTTCCTATAAATGCCAACTGTTTCCAAGACCCATCTGCCTGCCTTTGTCAAGATGTCTTTGCTCAGTTTTTCCTCAAAATATTTCACAAAAGAAGCACTCCATGTGGCCCTTAGTTTTTCCAACAATGTTAGAAAGTCTTCTTCAGTTTTGCAGTCTAAGAGCTGAAGAATATTATTGGTGTACACTTTTCTGTCTGCTTTTCCTCCTTCATGACCTGAAACCCAGAATTCCACGTCTTTCAGTATGTGGTTCCAACAAACCACATGCTTGCATCTTGGAATAATATTCTCTACAGATTTCACAATAGTAGCTTCTCTGTCTGTTACTATAGTAATGGAACTCTGGTTAATTTGAGGCATACGCTTTGCTACAAAAGAAAAAAATGTTTCATGGACAATCGTTGTGCGTTTATCATGAATCAGTACAAAGGCAGGGATTGCAGGATTTTCCTCAAACAATGAACATTGAAATATTAGTGGAGAGAGGTAAAAATCACATAATTGAAATGTTGTGTCATATGAAATTAGGGTTCTTGAATTCAACTTCATCACTTCCTCAAAAATATTGATAATGTCTGGAAGAGCCAAAGTTACAATAAGTTCGGGAACCAGAGAGTAATGGCATACAAACCCTTCCAGTGCATAGTGAAGCTCGAAGATGTTATATAAATCATCATGACTGATACTACATTTCTGTTTCCCATACTTAAGTTTATTTTTTATTTGCTCTGTATTTTTCGGCACTGTAACTCTCATGTGGGTAGGGGAAGCATCGCATTCTGCAATTATTTGCTGGTAAATTGAAGTTGGACCTAAATCTTTATTTTCAGCAATTTCTATCAGCACAGATGGCATTGTGCGAACATGAGCTCTTAAGGGGTATTTTCTCATATTTCCATGAGGCATGCATGGCTCAGGTGTTTTGTCTTCACCTAGATAATGGACAATCACTTTTTCAACACTTCCATCAAGAACTTCATAGCCATATCTGTAAAATGTAACTTCCTCTCTACCAATTAATCTTTGGAAGTAGGTCTTCCACACCAGAGGACTGGCCCTCGGCAGAGCATGCCTTCCTTTCTGAATCCATTTATACTGATCACATCTCCAATCATCTTTTCTATGCTTTTGTCCTTCATAACTGTATAGGAACACCTGACCATTTTCTGGATTAGTTTCCGGAAGTGTGGAAATATTGCCTTTTAGGTGATGCCTTAAAATGTTGAATACTTCTTGTGGTGAAAGCGGCGTTTGTTTGTTCATATAAACTATGCTGCACATTCTGGAGGATAAAGTAAAAATATGAATTAAATTAAAAATGAACACTGTTTCCCTCACACCCTAAGATCATTACAAATACGCAGGCAGTGGGTTTGTTACTCAAGAAGGGACACAGTGATAAGGGATGATGTCGGGACATAGTGAGAAAGGAAGCATGTCTGCACTTAGTGGCCTATTCTGATGGAGGTGTAATTATGCTAGAGGTGTAATTCATGGGTGAATTCCCCATTCGGAATGTACACCTGTTTTTTACACCTGTTTCCTATCTTTATAATGGGCCTATTCTGCTAGAGGTGTAATATCCCCATGGGGTTGTTCCACCTCTAGCAGAATAGGTCCCATTATAAAGATAGAAAACTGGTGTAAAAAGCAAATGTACATTCCGAATCAGGAATTCACTCATGAATTACAACCCAGGCAGAATATGGCCCTAAGGGCCATGGATGTGCTACACCTCTAGCAGAATTGGGCCCTAAATTCCACACTATATCATAAAATGGGTCTCTATGTGCTGATAACCAGTAACCTGTGTGTATCAATGGGGTAAACACCATGGGCCTCATTACGACCTGCTATTAGCACCATGGTCCATGCCGGTGTCCGCCCAGGCGGAATGGGGAATTACCACCCCATTCTGAGGTTGGTGGGGCGGTAATTCCCCATGCTGCCATGACCCTTCCCCATTCCCATTTTTGACCCATAGGGCTCAATGGGAATGGGGAAGGCGCTAATTACAGTACCGCAAATTGCAGTACCGTAATTAGCACCAAGGTCCCTTTGCGGGTGCCTAGTTTACCGGCTGGAAAAACCAGCCGTTAAGGTCGGGTCCCGCAAAGGGACCTCGTAATTAGGCGCTAAGTGTTTAACGGCGCCGCAGCCTTTTACGGCGCCGTTAAACACTTAGCGGCAGGGTCGTAATGAGGCCCCATATCTTCATCAGCCTCACTAGAAGCCCTTCACACTGATTCCTCTAACTTTCCCTACTCTTACAGATTATCCTAAAAGGATGGCAGAATGGGTAGCAGGATGGCAGGATGGGAGGTCTTATGATCAGTAAAGACACGCCATCCACCTCTCTCCCCAATTACTTAATCTCATTTTCTTTTGAGTATGTTTGTATTCAGCTCCTTGCTCCACCTCCTCTTGCATAATTCTCATCTATTGACCTCTTTGAGTGTTCAATCTCTCTTTTCCAATGACTTAGACCTCTTAATCAAATCTCTGACACTGAACACCTGTCAATTCAACCTGCCGTAAACATGACTACAGCCACTGTCTTCACCTTGACTCCTCATACTCTGACCATTTTCTGGTCACCCTCCACAATCAGTCGGCCCAATTTTTCTGAAACTCACTGGACTAAATAACTCCTCATCTGAATAAAGTCAGGCCCTTCATTTAGGTGCTCTTTCCATCTGTTACCAACTCCAGTGAGAAGGCCTTCCCAGATTTTAACCTAGCACTAGTGCTCTCGTTGAGTACCATTATCCCTCTTGCCTGTGCATTGAACCTTGGATTTCCCCAACCATCCAGCATCTCAGAACCTATTGTGAGAGGTAAGAAATGTGAGGCCGACAACTTTGTAAAGAGTTTTCAACTTTAGCATTTTATTAAATAAAAAGGTAGGATAAACGCCACTCTATCCCTACCCTGAAAAGGATTTTCCTGCCTAGAATAAACTAAAGAAAATACTCTTACAAAAGGATATCTGTCCCTCACACTTGTATACTCAATAAATCAATAAGGAAATGTATGGCAGTTTAATCCAACAATTATATATAACATAAAACCACATCACAATGTGGCCACTGCCTCTTCTCATAACCTGGGTTAATTCCCCTTCCCCAGGTTTGAGCAAGGATTTGCTCCACAGTTCAAAAGAAATCAGGAAATTCTGTTTTGCCACAAAGTTCAAACACAGTTCTTTCGGATTCAAAACTTGATAATAAAAAGTTCAGTTGTATCAACAATGTACGAAAAGAAGTGATAGGTTCCAACTTCTCCTGGAGTAAGAACAGGATTTAAATTCATCTCCTTCAAGTAAACAAACACTGTCTTTGTCAGGATGATATGCCATTGTGTCGGGAGGATAGCTCTGGGGCAACGTGCTTGCCTTGGTAGCAAGACGACGCGGAGCAACACAGGTTCGATGCCCGGGTCCGCGCTTAGAAATCTCTGGGTATTAAGCATGTTATAAATAAACAATTACAATTGTGGGTGACTTTAATCTTAAGGTCAATGAGGTGGAGAACTTTAAGATTCAAAGCTTTCTGTCCTCTATGAAAGAACTCTCCCTCCCCCAGCAGGTTCATGAACAGACCCATTCCTTAGGTAACACCTTGGACCTGATTTTCTCAGCAGATGCTGAGATCACTCTTTTTGTGGCCTTTCAAATCCTGTGGTCTGATCATTTCTTTGTTCCCTTCCCCTGGGGCAATAAGGGCCCGCCATCTGCTCCACCAGCCAAATTAGTCTAGCGGCGTGGATGGCGCTCAGTATCTAAATCTGATATGACCTCTTTGATACTTGCCCGACTTTCAGGGCTGTCCCCTGTGGACATGAATTCTTTAACTAGTACTCTGAAAGCAGTTGCAGGCAGCCTTGCTCAGCTCAAGACATCTAGGCTATCTTCACGCCCCTCTCAGCAGTGGTTCATGGACAAGCTGCGTGCCCTTCGCCTACAATGCAGGCAGATGGAGCAAAAGTGGAGGCACTCTTATACCCCCAGGAAAAAGTTTGCCTTGTCTCTGGTCACCTCCCAGTATCACCTAGCCATTTCATGTGCCAAACGTGTCTACGTTGCATCTATTGTTGAAACTTCTGTGAATCACACCATGGAGTTGTTCAAAGTGGTTCGTAATCTCTCTACTAGCTTACCGGTTCCTCTTCCCTCCTCTCAGGCCCTCTGTAATTCCTTGTCCACATGTTTTATGGATGAAATCATTTCTATTCAATCGAATATTGCTGTTACTCACCTTCCTTCTGAGGCTGATATTTACATGATATGATATTTTATTTGTATTGCGCCAATACACAATTGTTTCAGAGCGCAACGAGGCAAAGGAGGGGAAACAAGGGAGGACAGAACAACGATCTTACTAGGCCCAGTGACATAAAGAACGTGCGAGTGCAGGGAAGAGGGAAGGGGGAAGTGCGAGGGGCAGGGGAAGAGTGGAAAGTGCTGAACACGTGATAGAACAACAGGTAGTGTGCCCAGTAGGTGGTAAGTGCGAAAATAAGGTGTAAACAACGGGTGTATTATAAGTGCTCAAAGGGGACTGTAGGGTAGCAGATACAGACCCAAGCGCAAGGGTTGCCAGGAGGCAGTCGGGTGTGTGGCTGGGAGGGCAGGGGTCTGGGCCCGATATCAGAGGGTAACCAGGTGCCCGGTGCCAAAGCAGACAGTTTAGCAGGGGAGAGGAAGAGCAAAGGCAGAAGCAAAGAGGAAGGTCTTGAGGTGCTTCCGGAACCGGAGATGGTTCTCCTCAAGTTTCAGAGAGGCAGGGAGGCTGTTCCAGATGTATGCCCCAGCAGAGGAAAGGGATCTACCCCCAACTTGTTGCTTGGAGAAGCGACTGATCCTGAGGGAGTTGGAGGTGAAGGAGCGAAGAGCTCAAGTAGGAGGGTATTTACAGAGGGAGAGTTCAAGGTATTGCGGAACCAGGCACCAGAAAGCCTTGTGGACAATGCAAAGGGTCTTGAATTTAATCCTTGCAGACGCCGGGAGCCAATGAAGGGATTTCAGGGCTGGAGAGATACGATCGCAGGGCTTGAGGCCAAGGACAAGTCTCACAGTCCTGTTCTGGATGAGCTGCAGAGGGCGGAGAGTGGTTGCAGGCAGATTGACAAAGAGGCTGTTGCAATAGTCCAGCCTAGAGAGAACTAGAGCTCTGGAAACAGTGAGCTAATGGGGGAAGGAGAGGCAAAGAAGAATACCTCTGAGGAGGTGCAGTTGGTAGTTAGACTTTTTTTGAGACGTCAGAGATGTGTGGAGAAAAGGAAAGCGTGGAGTCGAAGATGACCCAGAGGTTCTTAGCCTCGCAAGTGGGAGCAGGGAGAGGGCCAAGGGAGGCCGGCCAGAGAGTGACAGGAAAGGAAGGTGCAGGTGTGCCGATGAGGAGGATCTCTGTCTTACTGGCATTAAGGAAGAGGTTTTTGGCGGCGCACCACACCTGGATTGCAGACACACAGTCAGAGATGAGAGAGGGAGAAGAGGTGGCAGAGGGGAGCCTGAAAACAAGTTGGTTGTCATCCACATAGCACTGAAAGTTTCAGCAGGGAGCAGAAATGCAGTGGGCTAGCGGTGCCAGGTATTGGTTGAAAAGCAGAGGAGAGAGGTTAGACCCCTGGGGAACGCCACAGGTAGAAAGTGAGATAGAGGAAAGGAAGGACCCAAGTTGGACCTAGGAGGGTCGGTTGGAGAGAAAGGGTGTCAGCCAGGCCAGGGCCTGATCAGTGATACCAAGCTTATCACGGAGGCGATTGAGCAGGATGACATGGTTGACCATGTGAAAGGCAGAAGAAAGTAGGATGAGGACAGATGGGATATTAGAATGAAGGGTGGAGAGCAGGTCTTCACGGATGTTCAGGAGAGCACTTTCCTTGCTTCTGGCAGCTCTGAAGCCAGACTGATGGTCATGGAGACAACCAACAGAATCGGAGTGAAGATTAAGCTGGGAGATGGCCAGCTTTTCCAGGAGTTTGCCCAGGAAAGGAGTGATAGAGATTGGGTGATAGTTAGCCGGGTAATAGGGGTCGGCTATGGGTTTCTTGAGAAGAGGGTGCACAAGAGAGTGCTTCAGAGGGGAGGGGAAGGCTACAGAGGCGAAGGAGTGGTTGCAGAAGTCGGCCAGAGCAGGAGCAAGGGTGTTGATGTGGTCCTTGATGGTTTTGGATGAACAGGAAATAACCTGTTTTGATGATACTTTCATAGATTGGACTTTCTGGAAATCTCTTCAAGGTAGAACAGAGGAAAAAATGAGAAAGAAGGAGGAGAGGCGGCTGCAGGGGGGCCAAAGGTAGCAGAGAGAGAAGCGGGAGGAGGAGGAGAGGACGAGAGGGTGGACAGGATGTCCTGGGTTTTGAGATGAAATGAAAGGCAAAGGCCATGCAGATGGCCTCGGAGGTGACAGGAGAGGTAAAGACTGCAGCAGGGTTGGCCAGCTCCTTGCAGATTTTAAAGAGTACGGCCAAGTTGTTAGATGCCACAAAGATGCAGGCTCCCTTCTTAGTGCGGACAAGGAGCTGGTATTGCCTTTGTAGCAGGCGCAGGCCAGTTTGTCAGAGGATGCACAAGAAGCCCGCCATTTCCTCTCAGCCACCCTACACTTGTGTTTAAGGGTAACTAGGTCAGAGTCATACCAAGAGTTGCACTTGGTTTTGGGCTTCAAGCGGATGTTCATGACAGGGGCAAGAACATCAAGAGTATGAGAGATAGAAGAGTAGAGCATGGAAAGGGCTGTGTCAGGATGTGAGTCAGCCAGAGGAGGAGGAGGGGGAGAGAAAGTGGAAGTGGAAGCCTCAACTGACACGCTTCATGGGTCGGATGACCGAGAAGGTACATGGCAGTGTTGGAGTTGGCTTGGCCTGATGGGTAGAGAGGGAGAGATGGGAGGAAATGAGAGAGTGATCACTCCAGGAGAGAGGAGTGGTCAGAGGGATAGAGAGGGGGAGGTCTGAAGAGATCAGAGCATCCAGAGTGGGCCCAGCAGAGTGAGTTGGGCCAGAGGGGAGAATAGAAAGAGAGAGTCACAGAGGTCGCGAAAGCATCCAGATGGATGTTGAAGTCTCCAAGAACGAGGAGTTGAGTAGTTGAGGCCAGGAGGGAGGAAGTGAGGTCCGCCCACTCAGAGAGGAAGGAGGTAATTTGACCAGGTGGCTGATAGATAGTAGCCATGGTAAGTGAGTGGCAAGGAGAGAGAGAAAGCCTCAGACAAGGCATTTGAAAGAGGAGTAGGCCTGCACAGGAATGACAGAGGCAGGAATCCACTCTGGGAAGATCAAGGCTACACCCCCTCCAGAACGGTTGGATCTGGGCACAGAGAGGATCTTACAGTCATCGGGAGGAGAGTGTCAAAGCTTGTGACAATTGACAATGTGACAATTGTGACAAACCTGTGGTGCTCCATGTCGCCTTGCTTGTAAGACGAGCATGTTGCCCCTGAGCTATCCTCCCGAAATCTTGAGCAATGGCTGTTATATTGGTATTGCCGGGTTTTTAAATACTCTTTTGCTTGGTATTGTTTGTATGCTTTTGTTTGGACTAAAGCTTCACCACAGGGATTTTGGCCCTTCCACCAACTCACATGCTTGCTTGCACAGTCACTTTGGTTTAATAAGTAAAACATTTGTTGGTTTTGTACGGTTCAGTATTCAGAATTGTAATCACTGCTTCTCTCACTCACATGCGAGTGAAACTGCCTGCCGTGGATAGTGTCAGAGCGATCCGGAGTCACTTGCAAGCTGTGAACTCACAAGGTAAGTCGCTCAATCTAGCTCCGCTTGGTGTTCGCAGGTCTTCTGTCATTGTGGCTCCTCGCGGTCAGGCAAACAGCCTCGTCTGGTCCACCTCCGCTCACGCCACTCGAAATTGGAGCTTCCTCCACTCGGCAGAGGCTCAGGTGCAACCCAGCCACCTTAAGCCTTTAACGAGGGTACACTTCCCTTGCTACTTCCTCTTCCTGCTGCGCAACCTCTGCACAACAAGCCTTCAATGGGCAAGCGTCCCGTTCTTACGCTTCCCACTGCGCAACCTCTGCAACAGGAATAGCTTGAGGCAAAGACCCTCAGAGGACTTCACACCGCTCTTGGCTGCACAATGGTCCCGGCGTCTTCTCTCGTGCCAGCTTCACATTCCTCTGCAGCCTGCACTGCTTTCTCCTCTCCTGCTGCTCCTGCTGTTCATGTTCTCCCTCTTCCTGCACATGAGGGGGCTTTTTATGCCTCTCAGTCTCCCTCAGGTGTAGGTCTTTTACACTAATTAGCTGATTGCTCCCACAGCAATATTCCTCTGCATCCCTTTTCCTCGTCCCAGTACTGAAGAATTATGCGACTTGAAGTCCCTGCCAACCAAGTTAGTTTTCCTAACTTCTTCTACCTTACAATAAGCCATTCCAAGATTGGGGGTTCAGAGAAAATTAAACAAGGGAGTTTCTCCTTCCTCCTGGCCTGTTCCCACCCCATGTGATCCTCCAGCAGAACACCACCCCCAGGGTTGGGATCAGGAAGCATCTGCCTTCCCCTGGCCACACGAGAAGGGTCCCAGGTCAAGATTCTGGGGGGAATCACTACTGATTTATCATACTATATGGACATCCATCGCTGCTGTAAAATCCTTTCCCAGGTTCTTTTTGTCACCTACAATGAATCACTCCCCATACTCTGTTACATCCTGCACTCTGTCACATCACACTGCTACACCAACCTCATCTCTTCTCTCCATTTTTACCGTCACAAACTATCCAGGACCATCAGTTTTTACCCTTCTTCCCCCGACCTCTTTTCATTCTTTCGTCTCTCACTGCAAAAGGCTTAAAAATCTGTGATCTCACTAGCCTCCTTTCCCTCCCACCCCTCAGTACCTTCTCTCCACTATCTCCCATTCACTAAGATTTTTTCTACACTTCCCATCCTCTGCTCTGCCAACCCTTCCTGTGCGCCCACAGACCCCTTCATACCCCAGACCTGGAGCCCCAATCAATGCCTGCGGGCCTTCGCCACCATATTTAAATAAATAAATAAACTTTAAATACATAAAATCCCCTCAACCGTCCTACCAATGAAATGCTAGAAAAACATCACAACTGAAAACACGTCACCATCCACACCGTTGACCAAACAGCAGGAATTCACTCAAGGGACCGGCCTCAAACCCCATGGAACGACTGCTGACTACCCATCTCAACCAAACAAAACCACTTTATCACCTAACCAAACCAACACTGAGGCTGCTCGACAGACAAGCAACACTACACCACCGCAAATAGATGGTGCATGAAAATGCACCACCAGTGCCCCAACAAGGAGCACCCCAACCACAAGAACAACACATAGGTTGAGACCACCACATTCAAGCTGTGGGAGCGACACCCCCACAAAGGGTACTGGGGTCCCCTCAACACACAATGGCAAAGCACACTTGACCAAATGGCAAAAAAACATGTGAGTGCGGGGTCCACCTCCACAGAAACAAACTAATGAGGTAAACTACACTCAACAACATTTCTCCAGCCACAACCATGAACGCAAATGGCACGGGCACATAATACCTCCCCAAAGTGCTGTGGTGTGCCATGTGCTGGCAGCTAGCAGCCCAGGTGGCTGGCACTACCCTGCCACACAAAACACAAACAAAACTGTCCAACCCCACAAGGTGGTTTGCCAGGCCACCCAGTGAGCACAACACACACCACATACACAAGTAACCCCCAGTAAGTCCATGCCCTATTCTCACGTCCATATTCTGACAGACCTGTGGAGGCAAAAGTTAAATCAACATGCAAGAACAAACCAAATTTCAACTTCCTTCAACTAACAGAGGACATGTCTTTACCAAAATACACCAGACACGTCCCAGATCCACCACAACCCACAACGTACCAATGGACAACTTACACCCAAACAGGCTTCACTTCATATAACACTGTTGATCAATATTCACGGTTCAGCATGGACAGCTCCCTGAAAAATGACAAAGCCCTGATCTAGCTTGTGGAAAACTGCCATATATTGACTTCTTGAATCACCCAGGTCAGCCCCACAACCAAGGCAAAAACCCCAGAGCTCTTCCCAGCGAACAGTCAATTCCTGCTTCCCAGAGACGCAGTCAGGATACAGCATAGTTCCATCCACACCATACCCAGAGCAGCTGTCAAGCTGGTACTTGTGACCCCGACCCCACCACACGTTGGGCCCAACCTCCATCACTGCCAACTTGACTGTTTCAGGTACCAGCTGTTCACTGAGCTGACTGTGCCCACATGGGTCTCCAAACACAGCACCCAGCTGTTCACTATGCTGACAGCACACACACGGCTCTCCTGAAACAACTCCCAGCTCCGGCTCGGATAGCATTCCATGCTGGGCGCCGCACTAGATGTTACCTGCCGCTTTTTCTTTTCAGCAGCATTACCATCAGGACACATCTCCTCCTCTGAGACTCAGTTCAAACCCTTAGAGGCGTGCAGCGGCAAACCGTTGTACAGTGTGTGATGCTGTCCATCCCCTTCAATGGCACATCATTCGACATCCTCAGCCATTAGCCACGCCACAACATCCTCTCTGATTGGCCGCTGAAGCCTCAATGCCATCATTCAAGCCCCAGCCTCCAAACTGCAAGGAGCTCTCAAACACTCCCTCAACATTCCAGAGGCAGGCATTCTACAAGCATTCCACAGCACCCAGGCTCACAACACAGGAACAGGGGCGAAAGCAAGACATAACACATTACACAGAGAAAACAATGAAACAGCTTTCTTCATGATGCACATCTAGGTTTCTCCTAGGAAGAGATGATGTGTCTGATTTTTAAGGGCCCCTTCTTAGGGATTCAAGCTTCCTTGTTTGCATGAAATGTGTTTATAAGCTGCTGAGCCACCTTGAAGACCTTTTGTGATCCTTGCTGTGTCACATACGAGGCTGGGCCCTGTCCACTTGAAGACCTCTTTCCAACCAAGTAGTGAAAAGGCAGGGTGGTCCTACATTTGTCAAAGTTGCTGCAGCAGAGCTTTTCTATAAGAAATGATCTGGTCAGCATGAAGCAATCCATTGTTGCACTCTTATGCTCAAGGCTTGCAGAGAGAAAAAAAACATAAATCTGACCTGTATCTAAACTCAAGGTGATCAGCACAGACAAGATGAAGCTGCAACATTTAAGTGAAGAAGAAACATGTGAAATGTTACCACTTCCTGAAACAAGGATATGGAAGTGATAAAGGAAAACCTGACTATGAACACAACTAAACAGTTACTGCTCCCTCTAGTGTTCAGTAAGGTGTAGTCACCCTCCAGTAATATTTTGAAATATATAATTTCCCTTCATGTCAATCAAATCAAAAGTGTTACAATTCTACCTTTATGTGACTAGAGTATATTTAGGTAGATGAGGATTTTCTAGTACAATATAGATGTCATCACAAGGTCCCTCTTTGAGTTCACTTATTAGCTGCCTTTTGACTGAATTTTGGGCAGTAATGGGTTAATGAAAGCACATTGTTCAACCTTCCCCATTTACAAAATGTTCTTCACGTGTGTTTGCATAATTTTCAGGTGAGTTTTGCTGCCGTTTTATATATTAGGGTACCGTTCCGGCCCGTTCCGGGTACTTTTTCGTGATAAAATGTAGATTTGGGCAGTAATAGGTTAATGACAGCACATTGTTCATCCTTTGCCATTTCAAAATGTTCTTCGTGTGTGTTTGCATCATTTTCAGGTGAGTTTTGCTGCCGTTTTATATATTAGGGTACCGTTCCGGCCCGTTCCGGGTACCCATTACTGCCCAGAATCTACATTTTCACACGAAAAAGTACCCGGAACGGTACCCTAACATATAAAAAGGCAGCAAAAATCACCTGAAAATTATGCAAACACACATGAAGAACATTTTGTTAGCATAGATTTTTATAACATTTAACCAATTGTAAATACATGAAATAACATTGTAAATGAGATACTATAACATGGTTTCAAGCTACCAATAAGACATGTATGGATGAGCTCCCTTTCACAATATATGCCATCCCTTTCTTCAAACTCTTGACCAAGCCACCTGAGAGCCTTGGGAGATCATCTCACTTGTAGGATGTCAGTAAAACCTGCCTTCTATTCCTGTTAATCTAGGACACGAGACAAGCAGATTGTGTTGCCTGAACCAGCTGCATCTGGCAAATGTTGTGCTAACAAGTCACATAAAACTTAACATAAAATGTCTTTCAAAGGTTGTCCATAAACTTTGATGCAGTGTGAGTGTCATATTTTATTGGTCTTTTGGTAGACATCTGTGTGTATTTGAAGAGATTTATTCTGTTTTTTCAAATACATAGTGCTTCCCTAAATGCACTTCGGACATTTGTACAGACCACTAGGGAAATGAGCTAGGTCAAGGCAAGACAAATGATACCAGTCCTGGCATAGTCCCTGACAGAGTATCATTTTTGATTTTGTTGGTTTTTTACAGAGTTTACCCATGAAACAGAGGAACCAAGTTGCTGTGTAATAGTCATCTAATGCTGTAGATAAGAATTCAACAGTGGATGTTGCCTCTTTTGGAGGATTCCTTGAAAAAGGTGTATTAAAATCTTTCTTAATATTCTGCTTAATCTCTTTTTTTGCTCTGCAATATTTTTGTTTCTTCAACTGTGATTTTGGGAGAAAGAATTTTCCACTAATTAATTCCATAGCTATCCACTGCCGCACAGCAGTCATGTCTGCAGGGAATGGTACGAGTGACCCACTACACAATGTATGTGCAAATAAGCAGAGAAATAGTCCACAACTGGATGAATCATGCTGAGCTGGTACATCATGAGGAGCATGGATTGTCCACTTAGACCAGTCAATTGTGGATGCCACCTGCATGTCCATGAATGTTTGTAGTATGTTTATGTACTTTGTGTAGAGGGTTTTATTGGAGTCTAAATATAGAATAATCTTCCACTTCATGAACACCAGCATAAGTACCTAGTGAGTATTTTGCACATTTGTGGGGATGATCCAGATGTCCTTTGCCATAATATCTGATTTGATGCCAAACTCGTGAACACTTGAAGAGTATCCACGTAAGTCAATGGAATGAATTATGAATGGACTGAAAACACTCACACGTACATCACATTCAGTGACATGTTTTAGAGAAGCTCTAGTAAGCAAGAAGCCTTCAATGACTGTATCAACCAGCCAGTTATCACCTAAGAGAGATTTCATGTCTTCAACATTGATGTAAATATTTTGAACTAGGACACTCTGCATGCGTGGATAATCTGGTATTAAGTCCCATGGAAAGGGCACCGTTTTATTTGTTTGTTTAGGTGAGCTTGACCGCTGCGGTACACCCAGGTCATACTCGTCTACCAGAAAAGAGGTAAAATGTTCTTTCTTGGGAACATTCTCATATGGGTTCAATTGTTTAGTATGTTTATTTTTTGCTTTAATGTCTTCCTGAGTGTCATCAAATTTAGTTTCACTCATCAGAATAGAATCCATTGCGGCTACAGTCTGCAGCTCATCTTTCTGTCTAATTCTTTTCCTTCCAGATTTGCCTTTTCTGACATTCATCATGAGCTTTTTCAGAGAATACACTATTCTTTTCTTACTTGAACTCTTACCAATTGACTTCTGTGCAGCCAGAATGTGGTAGCATGTTCGTGAACTGTTGCAAGAGCATGTTTCAACTGGGAATAACTTTACCACATACTTTTTGTCTCGTAATCCGGTAACTATGAAACATCCAGACTGTGCCTGAAGAAATACTCGGTTTTGCTTAACTATCAAGTCTGCTAGGCCTTCCATTGCATTTGATTTGCGCTCATCACCTTTTGATATCGTTACAGGTTCTTCATCATAGTGACCCTTCTTTATAAAGTCCACTAGCTTTTCCACAGGTATGTAATCAAAAGTTTTTTGCCAGCATGCCTGTTTGACAGGTGATAATTCCCTATACCACACTGTCCTCTCAACACTTCCTTTAGATAAAATGTTTGCAAAAAGTAGATTGCCAATACCATTTCATCCATCTGAACCTCTTTGTGCTTAGTCAGTCTTTTCATCACTGCATTCATGCTTTCTGACACATTAGTCGTAACTCCACTGGTTTTCCTATAAATGCCAACTGTTTCCAAGACCCATCTGCCTGCCTTTGTCAAGATGTCTTTGCTCAGTTTTTCCTCAAAATATTTCACAAAAGAAGCACTCCATGTGGCCCTTAGTTTTTCCAACAATGTTAGAAAGTCTTCTTCAGTTTTGCAGTCTAAGAGCTGAAGAATATTATTGGTGTACACCTTTCTGTCTGCTTTTCCTCCTTCATGACCTGAAACCCAGAATTCCACGTCTTTCAGTATGTGGTTCCAACAAACCACATGCTTGCATCTTGGAATAATATTCTCTACAGATTTCACAATAGTAGCTTCTCTGTCTGTTACTATAGTAATGGAACTCTGGTTAATTTGAGGCATACGCTTTGCTACAAAAGAAAAAAATGTTTCATGGACAATCGTTGTGCGTTTATCATGAATCAGTACAAAGGCAGGGATTGCAGGATTTTCCTCAAACAATGAACATTGAAATATTAGTGGAGAGAGGTAAAAATCACATAATTGAAATGTTGTGTCATATGAAATTAGGGTTCTTGAATTCAACTTCATCACTTCCTCAAAAATATTGATAATGTCTGGAAGAGCCAAAGTTACAATAAGTTCGGGAACCAGAGAGTAATGGCATACAAACCCTTCCAGTGCATAGTGAAGCTCGAAGATGTTATATAAATCATCATGACTGATACTACATTTCTGTTTCCCATACTTAAGTTTATTTTTTATTTGCTCTGTATTTTTCGGCACTGTAACTCTCATGTGGGTAGGGGAAGCATCGCATTCTGCAATTATTTGCTGGTAAATTGAAGTTGGACCTAAATCTTTATTTTCAGCAATTTCTATCAGCACAGATGGCATTGTGCGAACATGAGCTCTTAAGGGGTATTTTCTCATATTTCCATGAGGCATGCATGGCTCAGGTGTTTTGTCTTCACCTAGATAATGGACAATCACTTTTTCAACACTTCCATCAAGAACTTCATAGCCATATCTGTAAAATGTAACTTCCTCTCTACCAATTAATCTTTGGAAGTAGGTCTTCCACACCAGAGGACTGGCCCTCGGCAGAGCATGCCTTCCTTTCTGAATCCATTTATACTGATCACATCTCCAATCATCTTTTCTATGCTTTTGTCCTTCATAACTGTATAGGAACACCTGACCATTTTCTGGATTAGTTTCCGGAAGTGTGGAAATATTGCCTTTTAGGTGATGCCTTAAAATGTTGAATACTTCTTGTGGTGAAAGCGGCGTTTGTTTGTTCATATAAACTATGCTGCACATTCTGGAGGATAAAGTAAAAATATGAATTAAATTAAAAATGAACACTGTTTCCCTCACACCCTAAGATCATTACAAATACGCAGGCAGTGGGTTTGTTACTCAAGAAGGGACACAGTGATAAGGGATGATGTCGGGACATAGTGAGAAAGGAAGCATGTCTGCACTTAGTGGCCTATTCTGATGGAGGTGTAATTATGCTAGAGGTGTAATTCATGGGTGAATTCCCCATTCGGAATGTACACCTGTTTTTTACACCTGTTTCCTATCTTTATAATGGGCCTATTCTGCTAGAGGTGTAATATCCCCATGGGGTTGTTCCACCTCTAGCAGAATAGGTCCCATTATAAAGATAGAAAACTGGTGTAAAAAGCAAATGTACATTCCGAATCAGGAATTCACTCATGAATTACAACCCAGGCAGAATATGGCCCTAAGGGCCATGGATGTGCTACACCTCTAGCAGAATTGGGCCCTAAATTCCACACTATATCATAAAATGGGTCTCTATGTGCTGATAACCAGTAACCTGTGTGTATCAATGGGGTAAACACCATGGGCCTCATTACGACCTGCTATTAGCACCATGGTCCATGCCGGTGTCCGCCCAGGCGGAATGGGGAATTACCACCCCATTCTGAGGTTGGTGGGGCGGTAATTCCCCATGCTGCCATGACCCTTCCCCATTCCCATTTTTGACCCATAGGGCTCAATGGGAATGGGGAAGGCGCTAATTACAGTACCGCAAATTGCAGTACCGTAATTAGCACCAAGGTCCCTTTGCGGGTGCCTAGTTTACCGGCTGGAAAAACCAGCCGTTAAGGTCGGGTCCCGCAAAGGGACCTCGTAATTAGGCGCTAAGTGTTTAACGGCGCCGCAGCCTTTTACGGCGCCGTTAAACACTTAGCGGCAGGGTCGTAATGAGGCCCCATATCTTCATCAGCCTCACTAGAAGCCCTTCACACTGATTCCTCTAACTTTCCCTACTCTTACAGATTATCCTAAAAGGATGGCAGAATGGGTAGCAGGATGGCAGGATGGGAGGTCTTATGATCAGTAAAGACACGCCATCCACCTCTCTCCCCAATTACTTAATCTCATTTTCTTTTGAGTATGTTTGTATTCAGCTCCTTGCTCCACCTCCTCTTGCATAATTCTCATCTATTGACCTCTTTGAGTGTTCAATCTCTCTTTTCCAATGACTTAGACCTCTTAATCAAATCTCTGACACTGAACACCTGTCAATTCAACCTGCCGTAAACATGACTACAGCCACTGTCTTCACCTTGACTCCTCATACTCTGACCATTTTCTGGTCACCCTCCACAATCAGTCGGCCCAATTTTTCTGAAACTCACTGGACTAAATAACTCCTCATCTGAATAAAGTCAGGCCCTTCATTTAGGTGCTCTTTCCATCTGTTACCAACTCCAGTGAGAAGGCCTTCCCAGATTTTAACCTAGCACTAGTGCTCTCGTTGAGTACCATTATCCCTCTTGCCTGTGCATTGAACCTTGGATTTCCCCAACCATCCAGCATCTCAGAACCTATTGTGAGAGGTAAGAAATGTGAGGCCGACAACTTTGTAAAGAGTTTTCAACTTTAGCATTTTATTAAATAAAAAGGTAGGATAAACGCCACTCTATCCCTACCCTGACAAGGATTTTCCTGCCTAGAATAAACTAAAGAAAATACTCTTACAAAAGGATATCTGTCCCTCACACTTGTATACTCAATAAATCAATAAGGAAATGTATGGCAGTTTAATCCAACAATTATATATAACATAAAACCACATCACAATGTGGCCACTGCCTCTTCTCATAACCTGGGTTAATTCCCCTTCCCCAGGTTTGAGCAAGGATTTGCTCCACAGTTCAAAAGAAATCAGGAAATTCTGTTTTGCCACAAAGTTCAAACACAGTTCTTTCGGATTCAAAACTTGATAATAAAAAGTTCAGTTGTATCAACAATGTACGAAAAGAAGTGATAGGTTCCAACTTCTCCTGGAGTAAGAACAGGATTTAAATTCATCTCCTTCAAGTAAACAAACACTGTCTTTGTCAGGATGATATGCCATTGTGTCGGGAGGATAGCTCTGGGGCAACATGCTTGCCTTGGTAGCAAGACGACGCGGAGCAACACAGGTTCGATGCCCGGGTCCGCGCTTAGAAATCTCTGGGTATTAAGCATGTTATAAATAAACAATTACAATTGTGGGTGACTTTAATCTTAAGGTCAATGAGGTGGAGAACTTTAAGATTCAAAGCTTTCTGTCCTCTATGAAAGAACTCTCCCTCCCCCAGCAGGTTCATGAACAGACCCATTCCTTAGGTAACACCTTGGACCTGATTTTCTCAGCAGATGCTGAGATCACTCTTTTTGTGGCCTTTCAAATCCTGTGGTCTGATCATTTCTTTGTTCCCTTCCCCTGGGGCATTAAGGGCCCGCCATCTGCTCCACCAGCCAAATTAGTCTAGCGGCGTGGATGGCGCTCAGTATCTAAATCTGATATGACCTCTTTGATACTTGCCCGACTTTCAGGGCTGTCCCCTGTGGACATGAATTCTTTAACTAGTACTCTGAAAGCAGTTGCAGGCAGCCTTGCTCAGCTCAAGACATCTAGGCTATCTTCACGCCCCTCTCAGCAGTGGTTCATGGACAAGCTGCGTGCCCTTCGCCTACAATGCAGGCAGATGGAGCAAAAGTGGAGGCACTCTTATACCCCCAGGAAAAAGTTTGCCTTGTCTCTGGTCACCTCCCAGTATCACCTAGCCATTTCATGTGCCAAACGTGTCTACGTTGCATCTATTGTTGAAACTTCTGTGAATCACACCATGGAGTTGTTCAAAGTGGTTCGTAATCTCTCTACTAGCTTACCGGTTCCTCTTCCCTCCTCTCAGGCCCTCTGTAATTCCTTGTCCACATGTTTTATGGATGAAATCATTTCTATTCAATCGAATATTGCTGTTACTCACCTTCCTTCTGAGGCTGATATTTACATGATATGATATTTTATTTGTATTGCGCCAATACACAATTGTTTCAGAGCGCAACGAGGCAAAGGAGGGGAAACAAGGGAGGACAGAACAACGATCTTACTAGGCCCAGTGACATAAAGAACGTGCGAGTGCAGGGAAGAGGGAAGGGGGAAGTGCGAGGGGCAGGGGAAGAGTGGAAAGTGCTGAACACGTGATAGAACAACAGGTAGTGTGCCCAGTAGGTGGTAAGTGCGAAAATAAGGTGTAAACAACGGGTGTATTATAAGTGCTCAAAGGGGACTGTAGGGTAGCAGATACAGACCCAAGCGCAAGGGTTGCCAGGAGGCAGTGCGGGTGAATGGCTGGGAGGGCAGGGGTCTGGGCCCGATATCAGAGGGTAACCAGGTGCCCGGTGCCAAAGCAGACAGTTTAGCAGGGGAGAGGAAGAGCAAAGGCAGAAGCAAAGAGGAAGGTCTTGAGGTGCTTCCGGAACCGGAGATGGTTCTCCTCAAGTTTCAGAGAGGCAGGGAGGCTGTTCCAGATGTATGCCCCAGCAGAGGAAAGGGATCTACCCCCAACTTGTTGCTTGGAGAAGCGACTGATCCTGAGGGAGTTGGAGGTGAAGGAGCGAAGAGCTCAAGTAGGAGGGTATTTACAGAGGGAGAGTTCAAGGTATTGCGGAACCAGGCACCAGAAAGCCTTGTGGACAATGCAAAGGGTCTTGAATTTAATCCTTGCAGACGCTGGGAGCCAATGAAGGGATTTCAGGGCTGGAGAGATACGATCGCAGGGCTTGAGGCCAAGGACAAGTCTCACAGTCCTGTTCTGGATGAGCTGCAGAGGGCGGAGAGTGGTTGCAGGCAGATTGACAAAGAGGCTGTTGCAATAGTCCAGCCTAGAGAGAACTAGAGCTCTGGAAACAGTGAGCTAATGGGGGAAGGAGAGGCAAAGAAGAATACCTCTGAGGAGGTGCAGTTGGTAGTTAGACTTTTTTTGAGACGTCAGAGATGTGTGGAGAAAAGGAAAGCGTGGAGTCGAAGATGACCCAGAGGTTCTTAGCCTCGCAAGTGGGAGCAGGGAGAGGGCCAAGGGAGGCCGGCCAGAGAGTGACAGGAAAGGAAGGTGCAGGTGTGCCGATGAGGAGGATCTCTGTCTTACTGGCATTAAGGAAGAGGTTTTTGGCGGCGCACCACACCTGTATTGCAGACACACAGTCAGAGATGAGAGAGGGAGAAGAGGTGGCAGAGGGGAGCCTGAAAACAAGTTGGTTGTCATCCACATAGCACTGAAAGTTTCAGCAGGGAGCAGAAATGCAGTGGGCTAGCGGTGCCAGGTATTGGTTGAAAAGCAGAGGAGAGAGGTTAGACCCCTGGGGAACGCCACAGGTAGAAAGTGAGATAGAGGAAAGGAAGGACCCAAGTTGGACCTAGGAGGGTCGGTTGGAGAGAAAGGGTGTCAGCCAGGCCAGGGCCTGATCAGTGATACCAAGCTTATCACGGAGGCGATTGAGCAGGATGACATGGTTGACCATGTGAAAGGCAGAAGAAAGTAGGATGAGGACAGATGGGATATTAGAATGAAGGGTGGAGAGCAGGTCTTCACGGATGTTCAGGAGAGCACTTTCCATGCTTCTGGCAGCTCTGAAGCCAGACTGATGGTCATGGAGACAACCAACAGAATCGGAGTGAAGATTAAGCTGGGAGATGGCCAGCTTTTCCAGGAGTTTGCCCAGGAAAGGAGTGATAGAGATTGGGTGATAGTTAGCCGGGTAATAGGGGTCGGCTATGGGTTTCTTGAGAAGAGGGTGCACAAGAGAGTGCTTCAGAGGGGAGGGGAAGGCTACAGAGGCGAAGGAGTGGTTGCAGAAGTCGGCCAGAGCAGGAGCAAGGGTGTTGATGTGGTCCTTGATGGTTTTGGATGAACAGGAAATAACCTGTTTTGATGATACTTTCATAGATTGGACTTTCTGGAAATCTCTTCAAGGTAGAACAGAGGAAAAAATGAGAAAGAAGGAGGAGAGGCGGCTGCAGGGGGGCCAAAGGTAGCAGAGAGAGAAGCGGGAGGAGGAGGAGAGGACGAGAGGGTGGACAGGATGTCCTGGGTTTTGAGATGAAATGAAAGGCAAAGGCCATGCAGATGGCCTCGGAGGTGACAGGAGAGGTAAAGACTGCAGCAGGGTTGGCCAGCTCCTTGCAGATTTTAAAGAGTACGGCCAAGTTGTTAGATGCCACAAAGATGCAGGCTCCCTTCTTAGTGCGGACAAGGAGCTGGTATTGCCTTTGTAGCAGGCGCAGGCCAGTTTGTCAGAGGATGCACAAGAAGCCCGCCATTTCCTCTCAGCCACCCTACACTTGTGTTTAAGGGTAACTAGGTCAGAGTCATACCAAGAGTTGCACTTGGTTTTGGGCTTCAAGCGGATGTTCATGACAGGGGCAAGAACATCAAGAGTATCAGAGATAGAAGAGTAGAGCATGGAAAGGGCTGTGTCAGGATGTGAGTCAGCCAGAGGAGGAGGAGGGGGAGAGAAAGTGGAAGTGGAAGCCTCAACTGACACGCTTCATGGGTCGGATGACCGAGAAGGTACATGGCAGTGTTGGAGTTGGCTTGGCCTGATGGGTAGAGAGGGAGAGATGGGAGGAAATGAGAGAGTGATCACTCCAGGAGAGAGGAGTGGTCAGAGGGATAGAGAGGGGGAGGTCTGAAGAGATCAGAGCATCCAGAGTGGGCCCAGCAGAGTGAGTTGGGCCAGAGGGGAGAATAGAAAGAGAGAGTCACAGAGGTCGCGAAAGCATCCAGATGGATGTTGAAGTCTCCAAGAACGAGGAGTTGAGTAGTTGAGGCCAGGAGGGAGGAAGTGAGGTCCGCCCACTCAGAGAGGAAGGAGGTAATTTGACCAGGTGGCTGATAGATAGTAGCCATGGTAAGTGAGTGGCAAGGAGAGAGAGAAAGCCTCAGACAAGGCATTTGAAAGAGGAGTAGGCCTGCATAGGAATGACAGAGGCAGGAATCCACTCTGGGAAGATCAAGGCTACACCCCCTCCAGAACGGTTGGATCTGGGCACAGAGAGGATCTTACAGTCATCGGGAGGAGAGTGTCAAAGCTTGTGACAATTGACAATGTGACAATTGTGACAAACCTGTGGTGCTCCATGTCGCCTTGCTTGTAAGACGAGCATGTTGCCCCTGAGCTATCCTCCCGAAATCTTGAGCAATGGTTGTTATATTGGTATTGCCGGGTTTTTAAATACTCTTTTGCTTGGTATTGTTTGTATGCTTTTGTTTGGACTAAAGCTTCACCACAGGGATTTTGGCCCTTCCACCAACTCACATGCTTGCTTGCACAGTCACTTTGGTTTAATAAGTAAAACATTTGTTGGTTTTGTACGGTTCAGTATTCAGAATTGTAATCACTGCTTCTCTCACTCACACGCGAGTGAAACTGCCTGCCGTGGATAGTGTCAGAGCGATCCGGAGTCACTTGCAAGCTGTGAACTCACAAGGTAAGTCGCTCAATCTAGCTCCGCTTGGTGTTCGCAGGTCTTCTGTCATTGTGGCTCCTCGCGGTCAGGCAAACAGCCTCGTCTGGTCCACCTCCGCTCACGCCACTCGAAATTGGAGCTTCCTCCACTCGGCAGAGGCTCAGGTGCAACCCAGCCACCTAAAGCCTTTAACGAGGGTACACTTCCCTTGCTACTTCCTCTTCCTGCTGCGCAACCTCTGCACAACAAGCCTTCAATGGGCAAGCGTCCCGTTCTTACGCTTCCCACTGCGCAACCTCTGCAACAGGAATAGCTTGAGGCAAAGACCCTCAGAGGACTTCACACCGCTCTTGGCTGCACAATGGTCCCGGCGTCTTCTCTCGTGCCAGCTTCACTTTCCTCTGCAGCCTGCACTGCTTTCTCCTCTCCTGCTGCTCCTGCTGTTCATGTTCTCCCTCTTCCTGCACATGAGGGGGCTTTTTATGCCTCTCAGTCTCCCTCAGGTGTAGGTCTTTTACACTAATTAGCTGATTGCTCCCACAGCAATATTCCTCTGCATCCCTTTTCCTCGTCCCAGTACTGAAGAATTATGCGACTTGAAGTCCCTGCCAACCAAGTTAGTTTTCCTAACTTCTTCTACCTTACAATAAGCCATTCCAAGATTGGGGGTTCAGAGAAAATTAAACAAGGGAGTTTCTCTTTCCTCCTGGCCTGTTCCCACCCCATGTGATCCTCCAGCAGAACACCACCCCCAGGGTTGGGATCAGGAAGCATCTGCCTTCCCCTGGCCACACGAGAAGGGTCCCAGGTCAAGATTCTGGGGGGAATCACTACTGATTTATCATACTATATGGACATCCATCGCTGCTGTAAAATCCTTTCCCAGGTTCTTTTTGTCACCTACAATGAATCACTCCCCATACTCTGTTACATCCTGCACTCTGTCACATCACACTGCTACACCAACCTCATCTCTTCTCTCCATTTTTACCGTCACAAACTATCCAGGACCATCAGTTTTTACCCTTCTTCCCCCGACCTCTTTTCATTCTTTCGTCTCTCACTGCAAAAGGCTTAAAAATCTGTGATCTCACTAGCCTCCTTTCCCTCCCACCCCTCAGTACCTTCTCTCCACTATCTCCCATTCACTAAGATTTTTTCTACACTTCCCATCCTCTGCTCTGCCAACCCTTCCTGTGCGCCCACAGACCCCTTCATACCCCAGACCTGGAGCCCCAATCAATGCCTGCGGGCCTTCGCCACCATATTTAAATAAATAAATAAACTTTAAATACATAAAATCCCCTCAACCGTCCTACCAATGAAATGCTAGAAAAACATCACAACTGAAAACACGTCACCATCCACACCGTTGACCAAACAGCAGGAATTCACTCAAGGGACCGGCCTCAAACCCCATGGAACGACTGCTGACTACCCATCTCAACCAAACAAAACCACTTTATCACCTAACCAAACCAACACTGAGGCTGCTCGACAGACAAGCAACACTACACCACCGCAAATAGATGGTGCATGAAAATGCACCACCAGTGCCCCAACAAGGAGCACCCCAACCACAAGAACAACACATAGGTTGAGACCACCACATTCAAGCTGTGGGAGCGACACCCCCACAAAGGGTACTGGGGTCCCCTCAACACACAATGGCAAAGCACACTTGACCAAATGGCAAAAAAACATGTGAGTGCGGGGTCCACCTCCACAGAAACAAACTAATGAGGTAAACTACACTCAACAACATTTCTCCAGCCACAACCATGAACGCAAATGGCACGGGCACATAATACCTCCCCAAAGTGCTGTGGTGTGCCATGTGCTGGCAGCTAGCAGCCCAGGTGGCTGGCACTACCCTGCCACACAAAACACAAACAAAACTGTCCAACCCCACAAGGTGGTTTGCCAGGCCACCCAGTGAGCACAACACACACCACATACACAAGTAACCCCCAGTAAGTCCATGCCCTATTCTCACGTCCATATTCTGACAGACCTGTGGAGGCAAAAGTTAAATCAACATGCAAGAACAAACCAAATTTCAACTTCCTTCAACTAACAGAGGACATGTCTTTACCAAAATACACCAGACACGTCCCAGATCCACCACAACCCACAACGTACCAATGGACAACTTACACCCAAACAGGCTTCACTTCATATAACACTGTTGATCAATATTCACGGTTCAGCATGGACAGCTCCCTGAAAAATGACAAAGCTCTGATCTAGCTTGTGGAAAACTGCCATATATTGACTTCTTGAATCACCCAGGTCAGCCCCACAACCAAGGCAAAAACCCCAGAGCTCTTCCCAGCGAACAGTCAATTCCTGCTTCCCAGAGACGCAGTCAGGATACAGCATAGTTCCATCCACACCATACCCAGAGCAGCTGTCAAGCTGGTACCTGTGACCCCGACCCCAACACACTTTGGGCCCAACCTCCATCACTGCCAACTTGACTGTTTCAGGTACCAGCTGTTCACTGAGCTGACTGTGCCCACATGGGTCTCCAAACACAGCACCCAGCTGTTCACTATGCTGACAGCACACACACGGCTCTCCTGAAACAACTCCCAGCTCCGGCTCGGATAGCATTCCATGCTGGGCGCCGCACTAGATGTTACCTGCCGCTTTTTCTTTTCAGCAGCATTACCATCAGGACACATCTCCTCCTCTGAGACTCAGTTCAAACCCTTAGAGGCGTGCAGCGGCAAACCGTTGTACAGTGTGTGATGCTGTCCATCCCCTTCAATGGCACATCATTCGACATCCTCAGCCATTAGCCACGCCACAACATCCTCTCTGATTGGCCGCTGAAGCCTCAATGCCATCATTCAAGCCCCAGCCTCCAAACTGCAAGGAGCTCTCAAACACTCCCTCAACATTCCAGAGGCAGGCATTCTACAAGCATTCCACAGCACCCAGGCTCACAACACAGGAACAGGGGCGAAAGCAAGACATAACACATTACACAGAGAAAACAATGAAACAGCTTTCTTCATGATGCACATCTAGGTTTCTCCTAGGAAGAGATGATGTGTCTGATTTTTAAGGGCCCCTTCTTAGGGATTCAAGCTTCCTTGTTTGCATGAAATGTGTTTATAAGCTGCTGAGCCACCTTGAAGACCTTTTGTGATCCTTGCTGTGTCACATACGAGGCTGGGCCCTGTCCACTTGAAGACCTCTTTCCAACCAAGTAGTGAAAAGGCAGGGTGGTCCTACATTTGTCAAAGTTGCTGCAGCAGAGCTTTTCTATAAGAAATGATCTGGTCAGCATGAAGCAATCCATTGTTGCACTCTTATGCTCAAGGCTTGCAGAGAGAAAAAAAACATAAATCTGACCTGTATCTAAACTCAAGGTGATCAGCACAGACAAGATGAAGCTGCAACATTTAAGTGAAGAAGAAACATGTGAAATGTTACCACTTCCTGAAACAAGGATATGGAAGTGATAAAGGAAAACCTGACTATGAACACAACTAAACAGTTACTGCTCCCTCTAGTGTTCAGTAAGGTGTAGTCACCCTCCAGTAATATTTTGAAATATATAATTTCCCTTCATGTCAATCAAATCAAAAGTGTTACAATTCTACTTTTATGTGACTAGAGTATATTTAGGTAGATGAGGATTTTCTAGTACAATATAGATGTCATCACAAGGTCCCTCTTTGAGTTTACTTATTAGCTGCCTTTTGACTGATTTTTGGGCAGTAATGGGTTAATGAAAGCACATTGTTCAACCTTCCCCATTTCCAAAATGTTCTTCACGTGTGTTTGCATAATTTTCAGGTGAGTTTTGCTGCCGTTTTATATATTAGGGTACCGTTCCGGCCCGTTCCGGGTACTTTTTCGTGATAAAATGTAAATTTTGGGCAATAATGGGTTAATGACAGCATATTGGTGCACCTTTCTCATTTCAACATGTTCTTCATGTGTGTTTGCATCATTTTCAGGTGAGTTTTGCTGCCGTTTTATATATTAGGGTAGCTTTCCGGCCCGTTCCGGGTACTTTTTCGTGTTAAAATGTAGATTTTGGGCAGTAATGGGTTAATGACAGCACATTGTTCATCCTTTGCCATTTCAAAATGTTCTTCATGTGTGTTTGCATCATTTTCAGGTGCGTTTTGCTGCCGTTTTATATATTAGGGTACCGTTCCGGCCCGTTCCGGGTACTTTTTCATGTGAAAATGTAGATTTTGGGCTGTAATGGGTTAATGACAGCATATTGGTGCACCTTTCTCATTTCAAAATGTTCTTCATGTGTGTTTGCATAATTTTCAGATGATTTTTTCTGCCTTTTTATATGTTAGGGTACCGTTCCGGGTACTTTTTCGTGTGAAAATGTAGATTTTGTGCAGTAATGGGTTAATGACAGCATATTGGAGCACCTTTCTCATTTCAAAACGTACTTCATGTGTGTTTGCATAATTTTCAGGTGATTTTTGCTGCCATTTTATATGTTAGGGTACCGTTCCGGCCCGTTCCGGGTACTTTTTCGTGATAAAATGTAAATTTTGGGCAATAATGTGTTAATGACAGCATATTGGTGCAACTTTCTCATTTCAACATGTTCTTCATGTGTGTTTGCATCATTTTCAGGTGAGTTTTGCTGCCGTTTTATATATTAGGCTACTGTTCCGGCCTGTTCCGGGTACTTTTTCGTGTTAAAATGTAGATTTTGGGCAGTAATAGGTTAATGACAGCACATTGTTCATCCTTTGCCATTTCAAAATGTTCTTCGTGTGTGTTTGCATCATTTTCAGGTGAGTTTTGCTGCCGTTTTATATATTAGGGTACCGTTCCGGCCCGTTCCGGGTACTTTTACATGTGAAAATGTAGATTTTGGGCTGTAATGGGTTAATGACAGCATATTGGTGCACCTTTCTCATTTCAAAATGTTCTTCATGTGTGTTTGCATAATTTTCAGGGGATTTTTGCTGCCTTTTTATATGTTAGGGTACCGTTCCGGGTACTTTTTCGTGTGAAAATGTAGATTCTGGGCAGTAATGGGTTAATGACAGCATATTGGAGCACCTTTCTCATTTCAAAATGTTCTTCATGTGTGTTTGCATAATTTTCAGGTGATTTTTGCTGCCTTTTTATATGTTAGGGTACCGTTCCGGCCCGTTCCGGGTACTTTTTCGTGTGAAAATGTAGATTTTGGGCAGTAATGGGTTACTGACAGCATATTGGAGCACCTTTCTCATTTCAAAATGTACTTCATGTGTGTTTGCATAATTTTCAGGTGATTTTTGCTGCCATTTTATATGTTAGGGTACCGTTCCGGCCCGTTCCGGGTACTTTTTCGTGTTAAAATGTAGATTTTGGGCAGTAATGGGTTAATGACAGCACATTGTTCATCCTTTGCCATTTCAAAATGTTCTTCATGTATGTTTGCATCATTTTCAGGTGAGTTTTGCTGCCGTTTTATATATTAGGGTACCGTTCCGGCCCGTTCCGGGTACTTTTTCATGTGAAAATGTAGATTTTGGGCTGTAATGGGTTAATGACAGCATATTGGTGCACCTTTCTCATTTCAAAATGTACTTCATGTGTGTTTGCATAATTTTCAGGTGATTTCTGCTGCCTTTTTATATGTTAGGGTACCGTTCCGGCCCGTTCCGGGTACTTTTTCGTGATAAAATGTAAATGTTGGGCAATAATGGGTTAATGACAGCATATTGGTGCACCTTTCTCATTTCAACATGTTCTTCATGTGTGTTTGCATAATTTTCAGGTGATTTTTGCTGCCATTTTATATGTTAGGGTACCGTTCCGGCCCGTTCCGGGTACTTTTTCGTGATAAAATGTACATTTTGGGCAATAATGGGTTAATGACAGCATATTGGTGCACCTTTCTCATTTCCGTTCCGGGTACTTTTTCATGTGAAAATGTAGATTTTGGGCTGTAATGGGTTAATGACAGCATATTGGTGCACCTTTCTCATTTCAAAATGTACTTCATGTGTGTTTGCATAATTTTCAGGTGATTTTTGCTGCCTTTTTATATGTTAGGGTACCGTTCCGGCCCGTTCCGGGTACTTTTTCGTGATAAATGTAAATTTTGGGCAATAATGGGTTAATGACAGCATATTGGTGCACCTTTCTCATTTTAACATGTTCTTCATGTGTGTTTGCATAATTTTCAGGTGATTTTTGCTGCCATTTTATATGTTAGGGTACCGTTCCGGCCCGTTCCGGGTACTTTTTCGTGATAAAATGTACATTTTGGGCAATAATGGGTTAATGACAGCATATTGGTGCACCTTTCTCATTTCAACATGTTCTTCATATGTGTTTGCATCATTTTCAGGTGAGTTTTGCTGCCGTTTTATATATTAGGGTAGCGTTCCGGCCCGTTCCGGGTACTTTTTCGTGTTAAAATGTAGATTTTGGGCAGTAATGGGTTAATGATAGCACATTGTTCATCCTTTGCCATTTCAAAATGTTCTTCATGTGTGTTTGCATCATTTTCAGGTGAGTTTTGCTGCCGTTTTATATATTACGGTAGCGTTCCGGCCCGTTCCGGGTACTTTTTCATGTGAAAATGTAGATTTTCGGCTGTAATGGGTTAATGACAGCATATTGGTGCACCTTTCTCATTTCAAAATGTTCTTCATGTGTGTTTGCATCATTTTCAGGTGATTTTTGCTGCCTTTTTATATGTTAGGGTACCGTTCCGGCCCGTTCTGGGTACTTTTTCGTGTGAAAATGTAGATTTTGGGCAGTAATGGGTTAATGACAGCATATTGGTGCACCTTTCTCATTTCAACATGTTCTTCATGTGTGTTTGCATCATTTTCAGGTGAGTTTTGCTGCCGTTTTATATATTAGGGTACCGTTCCGGCCCGTTCCGGGTACTTTTTCATGTGAAAATGTAGATTTTCGGCTGTAATGGGTTAATGACAGCATATTGGTGCACCTTTCTCATTTCAAAATGTCCTTCATGTGTGTTTGCATAATTTTCAGGTGATTTTTGCTGCCTTTTTATATGTTAGGGTACCGTTCCGGCCCGTTCTGGGTACTTTTTCGTGTGAAAATGTAGATTTTGGGCAGTAATGGGTTAATGACAGCATATTGTTCAACCTATCCCATTTCCAAAATGTTCTTCATGTGTGTTTGCATCATTTTCAGGTGAGTTTTGTTGCCATTTTATATGTTAGGGTACCGTTCCGGCCCATTCCGGGTACTTTTTCATGTGAAAATGTAGATTTTGGGCAGTAATGGGTTAATATTGGTGCACCTTTCTCATTTCAAAATGTTCTTCATGTGTGTTTGCATTATTTTCAGGTGATTTTTGCTGCCTTTTTATATGTTAGGGTACCGTTCCGGCCCGTTCTGGGTACTTTTTCGTGTGAAAATGTAGATTTTGGGCAGTAATGGGTTAATGACAGCATATTGGTGCACCTTTCTCATTTCAAAATGTTCTTCATGTGTGTTTGCATCATTTTCAGGTGATTTTGGCTGCCTTTTTCTATGTTAGGGTACCGTTCCGGCCCGTTCCGGGTACTTTTTCTTGATAAAATGTAGATTTTGGGCAGTAATGGGTTAATGACAACATATTGGTGCACCTTTCGCATCTCAAAATGTTCTTCATGTGTGTTTGCATAATTTTCCGGTGATTTTTGCTGCCTTTTGATATGTTAGGGTACCGTTCCGGCCCGTTCCGGGTACTTTTTCGTGTGAAAATGTAGATTTTGGGCAGTAATGGGTTAATGACAGCATATTGTTGCACCTTTCTCATTTCAAAATGTTCTTCATGTGTGTTTTCATCATTTTCAGGTGAGTTTCGCTGCCGTTTTATATATTAGGGTAGCTTTCCGGCCCGTTCCAGGTACTTTTTCATGATAAAATGTAGATTTTGGGCAGTAATGGGTTAATGACAACATATTGGTGCACCTTTCTCATTTCAAAATGTTCTTCATGTGTGTTTGCATCATTTTCAGGTGATTTTGGCTGCCTTTTATATGTTAGGGTACCGTTCCGGACCGTTCCGGGTACTTTTTCGTGATAAAATGTAGATTTTGGGCAGTAATGGGTTAATGACAACATATTGGTGCACCTTTCTCATTTAAAAATGTTCTTCATGTGTGTTTGCATAATTTTCAGGTGATTTTTGCTGCCTTTTTATATGTTAGGGTACCGTTCCGGCCCGTTCCGGGTACTTTTTCGTGTGAAAATGTAGATTTTGGGAAGTAATGGGTTAATGAAAGCATATTGGAGCACCTTTCTCATTTCAAAATGTACTTCATGTGTGTTTGCATAATTTTCAGGTGATTTTTGCTGCCATTTTATATGTTAGGGTACCGTTCTGGCCCGTTCCGGGTACTTTTTCGTGATAAAATGTAAATTTTGAGCAATAATGGGTTAATGACAGCATATTGGTGCACCTTTCTCATTTCAACATGTTCTTCATGTGTGTTTGCATCATTTTCAGGTGAGTTTTGCTGCCGTTTTATATATTAGGATAGCGTTCCGGCCCGTTCCGGGTACTTTTTCGTGTTAAAATGTAGATTTTGGGCAGTAATGGGTTAATGACAGCACATTGTTCATCCTTTGCCATTTCAAAATGTTCTTCATGTGTGTTTGCATCATTTTCAGGTGCTTTTTGCTGCCATTTTATATATTAGGGTACCGTTCCGGTGTTTTTTTTGTGTGAAAATATAGTTTTTGGGCAGTAATGGGTTAATGACAGCACATTGTTCAACCTATCCCATTTCCAAAATGTTCTTCATGTGTGTTTGCATCATTTTCAGGTGAGTTTTGCTGCCATTTTATATATTAGGGTACCGTTCCGGCCCGTTCCGGCCTGTTCCGGGTTTTACACCGTTCCTATTTTTCCCCTTCAAAGTCATTTTGTACTGCAAAAATGACTATGCGCTGACTTTGCCCGGACTTTGAACGGCAAAAATACACTTTGCACGGTTCCATGAATCAGGGTTTGTGTCGGCAGTGCAAAGCCACTTTAAACCGGGCAAGTATTCCATGAATCGGGACTCGGGTTATCTAGGGAAGACGCAGGGGGTTCTAAACATTTTTTTTGTGTTGATAATAACACAAATCTTGCTCCAGTGTATAAAAAAAAGGAATGCGGTTGCAAATGTTATGCCAAGAAATGCATTAATGTGGTTGGAGGTATATATGTATAATGTTGTGTATATATGTGTAATGAATGGGATATATGTGTATGATGGAGGGACATACCATTACTATGTACTTCAATAAGATACAAAACGATATTGTTAATATCTTCGACTTCGGAGACATGCCCCGCGCTTCTTGGCGCTGGATATTTGGCATGTTACGTGGGCCCTGCTTTTGAATTGTGGGTGAAAGTTTACTCTAGGGAAACTCGTACCCCTGCACGGTCCCACAGTGCAGTAAATGTGCAGGGATGTACACGAAGACTTGTTCCAGGGCTAGGGATGGCTTTTAAAATGGTGCACAGAGGTGCAAGATGGAACATAGAGTGGGCAAGGGGCTTCCCGCTACTTGGGATGGGGGAGTGGGGCAGGCTGATGGAGGTGCAGGGAGGCTGTGTGTTTGTGAAGACCGGTAGCGTGCAAGTTAGTGCCAGGAGAGTGTTTGTAGGCGCTGTTAGAGATGCGAGGGAGAACAGTGCTCCCTTCCATAGCCTGGTCCTACCTGAAGCTGCACCAGGGCCTAATCTATTCCCCTATTGAACTCTTTCTAGGACTGTTTTTCAAAGTGTTTTATTCAGCACCTGTATTTTTTATTTTTTTGCGCTGAGGGTGTGGGTTTGCTTCATGGGCAGCAGTGAAACAGCAAACCGTTTTCTCTGCACGTTTGTGCTGTTCAATTTTAGATTAAGAACTCCCGTGGCCTCTTATCACCTTGGATTTGCAAGTGTTGCTGTTGGAATTCTCAAAAGGGAACGGGCAGAGGGACTTTTTCATGTGGATTTCGTTTCTTGGAGATTTCTCCTGAATGCTGGACCAGTAGGCTCCCACTTCCTGTTGCACTTTGCCCTCTTATCTTGGATGCCGGAGTGACAGGTGGTCTTTCCAATGCTGCCGGAAACGCGCTTGCAAGAAAGAAGGCGCAATTTCACATGTCGTGTCACTTTACACTGTTATATTGTCCGTAAGAGTAGTAGCTGCAGAGCTTGGCTTTCCGAGGTGTGCTGTTTAGAAGGATAGTACCTTGGAGGATGCTAATTGCTTATACGTGGGGACTAGCTAGTGAAATGTGAGTTCAGTGGGTTGCCTCAAACTGGTGCGGCAAGCTTGTCCCCGATGCTACCTTGCGCTGAGGTTGGCTGTGTGGTGTGTTGTGCACACAGCGACCCATACAATGTGTGCTAGGGTTCTGGTATTTGGTTCTGCACATCCCAACCAATGTAGGGTGGCCATAACCATCCAACAGAGACTACACCAAGTGGGCTTGTTGGAGTTACATAGATTGAACTGTATCTGAGTTGTGCCAGGAAAGGCTGATGCTGGTGACGTGGTCTGCACATGATGCTTCATATTAGTGCTATGCATTCTAGACGTGCATGGCCACCAGCAACCCCCTGCAGTGAGTTTTGAAATTGCCTGATGTAAGATACTATCAAAGCCAGGTAGAGAGAGGTGCATGCACTTTAGAGATGAGGCTGTGCATGGTTGTGTGTCATAATATAATGTTTTTTGTGTGCTGCTTTATGCGATAATAAGACTGCCTCAGCACGCTGGTGGCGGGTAAAGTAATACGTGAGAGTAAGGAAATGGGCATCAGCGTGCCAAAGTCGACACTGGAGGACCTCACGATCCCAACTGCCCACCCAGTTACATAGTAAGGATAACAATTCACTGACAAGTCAGTGTCATTTATCACAACGGACGGGACGGCAGTGCTGCTGGCTTGCCCATGGCAGCTCCTTTGGCTACTGCTGGCCCTAATGTTGGTTGGTGGTGACAGGCGGGCCGCGGGCGGGAGGGCAGGGTGTGGATGAAAACATTGACAGTAGTGTTGCAAACCACTAATGCACATTTGCAGAGTGAGTCGGTTTGATTCGAGATGCAGAGAGCATATTAGATATGGGCGCGCTTGAGGTACACGAGTAGGGTTATGTTAGCATAGCCAGTAAGGACGATATGTATCTGCTGATCTGGGCATCCTTCAGTGAATGTGTGATACCCAATCTGGAAGAAGATACATATGGGTTTGGTATTGCACCCCACTCTCTGACCACCCCAGGTACTGCAGCAGTTTGCTTACCTTAATATGTAGTCCAGATGTTGCAGCCATTTAATACTCGCATCCAACCATTTAAGCTGTCGGAATGAGCATGTATGGTTCATGGTTACAAACATTTTAATGTTAGGGTGAGTATTGTGAACCGTGATGTGAGCACCAAACCATGCATCGGATATGCATTTAGAGATTCACACATAAAACAATCCTTTTATCACAGACTTGTTAGTCAAATGTAGAGATCTCTAATCACTGTTATAGTCCTGAAATGCTCTGTATTTTAATGCAAAGAATACAGGAATCCTCATTGGTGCTATTTGTCCCCTTCCCCACTCTCTGAGAGGTATTTTGAGAGAGTAAAATAAGAGTGTACCAGACTGTCCATCTTGGAATGATAACCTACTGTCAGAAGATTATTCATATGGTTAGTCTAGTATTGCCCCTTGTGAAATACATGTTAGGTGCTACTAACAGAACATCTGGCTGCAACACAGGGTCATTGGTCAGTGGGCCCTCAGACCCCTGCAGGCTGGTCACACCGCAGTGTGCCAGTACGGAGAGTTTGAAACTGCATTCAGGCAAGGCCTTCCCTAAGACCAGGTGACAGAAAAAACATTTACTTGGGCAGCAACAGCTGTGTTTTCACACTAGAATTCTACTGTAAGTACTTGAATTACAAAGTAATAAAAACAAGCTTCATTTATATAGCAATTATTTATTCATATTGAGGAGGGGTTCTGTCACACAACAGAGTTGTAGTTTGAGAGTGACATGAGGCAGTCTGGGTGTGGGGGGGCGCCAACAATGCTTCCCGCCTGGGGTGCAATCTGGTGTAAGACTGGCCCCGAGGCAGATCTTTCTTCAAGAGAATATCTACTGCCTGCTCCGCCTTTGTGTGTAGTGGCGTCGTGTGAGCCAGCTGGCGGTGTATCGCCCAGACATATGAAAAGGTGGGACTCTCAGCGCTGGACTTTTAGTTATACTACCTGGCAGCACAAGCACAATACGCTATGCACTGGGTTGCAGAGGCACCACGTACCTCTTATACCTAATTAGAAGCACAAGGGAAGCCTGGGGCTGCATTGCTGCATGGGATAGCGGCTTCGACATGGGGGAACGGCGACCATCTGAAACCGAGGCTAGCTATGCAGCAGGCATGGGTGAAATTGACACAACATCCCCGAGGCACAGTACAGTACAGCCCCTTCATGCTGATTTGGGACGCCCCCTACTTGACCCCCCTCATCAGACGCTGCACTCTCCACACACTGGAGGGAGGCGGGTGTTGTACAACTCGGGGACCTATATCATGAGGGTACATTCAGACCACAGGACGAGGTTAAACTGCAGGTTGCCAACACCCCACTCCGGATGTTGCAATACCTCAGAATTGAGTCGGCAGTGGCTGTGACATGGGAAGGGTTCCCACATGAGCCGAAGTTACAACCCTGCCTCAATTATATAGCATCCACAGGGTCAGCCAAGAAAACTGCTTCAGGACTCTATAAAATAACGCTTGAAACAAGGAGGGTACAGCTGCCGGACATTAATGGGGAATGGGAGAAGGACCTGGGAGTCGGGTTCTCGGACGCACATTGGGCACGACTATGCCATCTCACGAAACGGGTGTCTTTCAATTCTAGGTTTCGATTAATCCAATTTAAAATAATGAATAGGGTACACCTCACCCCTGCGTGGTTGATGAGAATGTACCCAACACATACAGGAAAATATCCTAGATGCGGAGAGACTGAGGCGGATTTGATACATATGTTGTGGTCATGCGGGAGACTCTCTGAATATTGGACCGGGATTTGTGAGGCATTGGACACCATGGTGGGGCAATCTGTGAAGTGGGGTCAAACTGTGTATTGGGATGGATGCTCAAAATGAATACAGTGAAACGTAAACTTGTAAACATTGGACTTCTTCTGGCTAAGCACGCCATCTTGATGAGGTGGAAAAGGGGAAACCTCCCACAGTGGAGGACTGGATACTTGATATGGTATGGGCGAATGATCAGGAGGAAACATATTCAAGCCTACTCCATAGCACTAATAAACTGAAAGACATATGGGGGGGGTGCTTCCGCCAATACCTAAGTGATAAAACTGGTACTGCCAGCAGCGAAAATGAAGTGTTACGAGTGTTCATTGTAAAATGTCCATGATCGGCACACTATATGCTACCTGTAATACTGTGAAAACACTAGGATGAGCGTCATCTGTTCTCTGTGAATCTTGTTCACCACCCTGCTCATTAGAGGAGTTGGGGGGCGGGAAGGGGGTAGAGCGTAAGCAATTTTCCCTGACCAGCTCATCCATAGGGCATTCCCCTTGGAGTCTGGTTGGGGAAACCTGGATGCGAAATCTGGGCTTTGCTTGTTTTCTTATGTAGCGAACAAGTCTAGTGTGGGGTAACCCCACTGCAAAAAGATGTGGTCTACGACATTTGAGTCTAGTTGCCACTCGTGTTCTTCTGTTAGGGATCTCTGCTCAGAGAGTCTGCTATGTCGAGTTTCCCTGGAACATGTTGGGAAGATAGGAACATCCCCCATCTGAGTGCCCATTTCCATACTGTCTGTGCTAGCTTGGACAGATTTGGAGTGTGTGTGCCCCCCTGCTTGTTGATGTAGAACATTGCAGTGGTGCTGTCGCTAAGGATTTGTACCGACTGATTTGTCAGCTGAGCTTCAAATGCTTGAAGCGCTTTGAATGCTGCCAGAAGTTCCATCGGGTCGATTTGGTTCTGTGATGTGAGTTTACAGACCATGTGCCCGTGTGATGATGGTGATGTGCCCCCCCCACCCAGAGAGTGATGCGTCTGATGTAACAATCGCTTGCACCGCTGGATCGGGGAAGGTTTTTCCCTTCAACAGGTTGAACTTTGTCCACCAGCGTAGGTTTTCTACTTGTGTTGGTGAAACGACCACTAGATCGTCCCACTGAGCGCTTGCCTGAGACCATTGTTTCATCAACCACTCCTGCATGGTGCGCATGCGCAAACGTGCCTGTGGCACCAGGTAAATGGACAATGCTATCATGCCTAGCAAACGCATTGCTTTGTGTACGTTTATCTGGCGACCGGCTTGATACTGAGGTATTTGCAGTAGCATGTTTTGAACTCTTTCCCTTGATGGAAAGACTAACCCTGCCTCCATGTTTGACAGCTCCTAGGAACTGTTTGGTTGTGCTTGGCACAAGGCTTGATTTTTATTTTATTTTCTTGTTTATTGAGAAGCCCAATTGGAAGAGAAGGTTTCTGATTCTTTGAGTTTTTTGCCTGCAAAGTCGGGGTGACTCCCCCGTAATCGGCCAGTCGTCCAGTTAGGGGTACACTGGGATTGCCTCCCTGTGCAGGCGCGCTGCCACCACTGCCAGTACCTTGGTGAATAGCCTTGGAGCAGACGCTATTCCGAAGCGCAGCAGGTTTAATTGGTAGTGCTGGTTTGCTATCTTGAAAAGCAAGAGTTTTCTGTGCACTGGAAACATTAAAATATGAAAATAGGCATCTTTCATATCCAGTGTTACCATGGAGTCCCCCAGCTTTAGCAGAGGGATTACTTGTAGCGTTGTCATGCAGAATTTCTGTGGCTTTACATAAGTGTTTGCAGTGCGTAGGTCTAATACTGGGCGCATAGTTGGATCTTTTTTTGGCACAAGGAAGTAAGTTGAATAAATACCCTTGTTTGCCTGGTATGCTGGGACGATTTCTATGGCGTCCTTGATTAACAGTGCTGCAACCTCCTTGAGAAGGATGCGTTCTTCCTTCATGGTTGTTCTTTGTCGCGGGGGATGGTTGGAAGGTTGCTGGATTAGCTCCACGCAATAACCACCCGCTACGGTAGATAGCACCCATTTGTCTGTGGTGATTCCCCTCCCATGCGTGGGTGAAGTGTGTAATACGGTCTCCTACTGGAGAGGACCTGAAGCAGGTGGTCATTGTTTTGGAGGTGTAGCTCCACCTCTGGAAGAAGAGGACCTCCCCAGGCCACAAGATCGACGCTGGCCCGTCTGGAAACATTTGCGAGGCTTGTCCTTGGTTTCGCCAGGATGAGCCCTAACGTTGTCCATAACATGGACTCCTTTGCGAGCTTTCACCACAAAATCGACGAAAATTGCTTATGCATCTTTGGCCTGGTGGCTTACTCGCTAGTTGACCTAGAGATTTTAAAGTATCGTACTACTCCTTGGCGGATTTTAATGCATCCCCCACGCCCTTCCCAAACAAGACGTTGGGTTCTACCGGCATGTTGAGGAGTGATGTCTGTGTTTCATGTTTGAAACCAGACTGGCATAGCCATGCTTGGTGTTTAATAACGATACCTTCGGCAATGATCCTGCCTGCATTGTCTGCAGCATCTAAGTTTTTTAAGATGCAGCTGGATTCTGCCTTGCCATCTTCTGCTACTAGGGCCAGTTGCGATTTGAGGGGTTCAGGAGCTGAAGCTATTAGGGTTACCACCTCGTCTCACTTGTGGCAGTTGTAGCTTGCCAGTAGTGTTGTTATTCGCAATCCTTGTCTGAAAGGCTGAAGTGGCCACTTTTCTCCCCATAGTGTACAGTTTTTTAATTTCTTTATCGGGAGCGCTTCCGATGAGGCTAAAGCTGTTCCGCCCTCTTTCGAGTTGTGGTTACCACAAGAGAATCTGGTTTTAGTTAACCCCTGATTTAAATAGGGTCTGTGGGCGCAGGACAGAAGAGTTTTTCAATTCGTGGGTTGACCACACGCGTTTGGTTCGCCGTTTCCAGAGAAGGTTGTATCCTTCTTTGGATGGAGTGAAGGATTGGAATACATTGGGTGGCTGCTTTCCTGTCCCCCAATTTATCTTCCACAAAATCCTTATCTAGCAGAGTTTCTTGTGTCTGAATTTGAAAGTGCTCAGCCGCCTTCATGAGCATATTGTTATACAGTGATTGTCAACTGATGATCTGCCACTGGTGCGTCCTGGTTAACTGGAGAGGGTAAGTTGTATGCATTCTCTTCCTCATCATCATAGTATTGGTCTGCTTCCTGTATTGTGTCATTGTCCTCAGTATCTGTATTTAGATCATATAAATCAATATGGACTGGGTCTACCAGAGGTGAAATAGGAAGGATGTCAGGACTTCGCCTTTTAGCTGGGGGCTGAGAGGACGAAGCGTCAGTAGTTGGTGGTGTAGTTTGAAAATTTTGGATACCTTGGGGTTTCTTTTCAAAGAAGAAGTTAGCCTTGAATGCCATTCTTCTCATAACCCTGTCAATGTCCTCAGTGGTCCATGTTGATGAACTTGGAATGGATCCAGGGTATTGAGGTATATTCTGTCCCTGAGGTGTGGACTGGGCCTGAGGTGTAGACTAGCCCTTGTTTTTCAAGGCCTCTGTTAAGGTCTCTTCTTCTAGGGAAACAGTGCCTTTCCCTGTGAGGGGTGCTAGATTTCTCCTTGTGAGAGTAACTCTTAGAGGAGTGTTTCTTTGAACTCTTTGCCTTAGGGAGGCTCTCAGGGGCGTGCTTTTGCACCAAATGGGCTTTTCCCGAGCTTTTGGTGCCTTTGTCCGTTTTTGATGTGGAGTCTCCAATTTCGGCAGTGGAGCAGACCGAAGTCTCGTCTTCCGACATTCAGCAGAGGGTGTGGACACAGCGTCTGTATTGTCTTTCGACTTTCGGGGCTTGTCGTGTGGCGATCGGGACCTCAAGTGCCCAGAGGACAGGGATTTGGTGGACCTCTCCCTTTACGCTGTGTGTGAGTTTTTGGTCGACGTTGGCATCGAATCTTGCCCCTTGGCTATGTGCTTCACGCGGGAGTAGTGTGTGTTACCGCCGTGTCGGCCCGTAACAGAGCCACCGGCTCTTCTGGCGACTTGTGATAGGAAACTGAAAATTCACCAGTTTGAGATGCAAAAGTCCAGTTACAGTGTCATGATCCCAGTCAGTGAGCATAGTTCTCATTCCAGCTAGACAGGGAACATTATATCAATCAGCAGGTCCAAGGTGGGTGTTAGCCTGGCACACATGGCATTTACACCATCAACAGCATCTACTTCCATAGACTCCCGTGATGTTTTACAGTAAGTAGCAGCACGGTTCTATTCATATTTGCAGAAGGGCTACTTAAGCCCCGCCACTGCTGGAAGGTGCGCATCGCGTCTGCTCGACTGACAGCGGGTAACGCTACCGGTATCCCCCCAGTCACCCCCAACCCCACTTCCCTTACCCTAGCTCAAACCCCAATCTAACCTTTACACTAACCCTTAATCTAACCCTCGCCCCAACCCGAACCTCAAACCCTCACCCTAACCTAACCCTTAATCTAACCCTATCCACAAACCCTAATCTAACCCTTTATCTAACCCTAGTCCCAAAACTAACCCTAATCTAACCTACAGTTTTATATTACTAATTTTGATGGATCCATCGAATTATATTCAACGAAATGGACATTCGATGGAATGGCATTTTGTTGCTTATAATTCGATTGTATGGTGTTAGATGCATTAGTATTCGATGGATTGACCAGATACCATCCACAGCCATAATTCTTTTCCCGAATTCCCATAACCTGAGAAAAAGAACAAAGTAATTAAAAAGAGAGATCTCGCCAACGTAGGAATCAATTGAAGCCCTTAAAGATTACAGTAGCCTCACCTGCTTACTTACCCAAAGACTCATTCTTAAAAGAATAGACAGTTCAAGGCAAGAAGCTATTGAGTTCATCAGCAACCCAAGTTACCATTCTTCCTCCATCTCAACGCGCCCCTGTAGAAAAGCAGGATGGAGAGCTCCACAATAATAAAACACAGGTGAGAAGGGAATTCAGCCCTAGAGTTAGAAGGGAGTGAATTAAGGGAATACCTATCTCTTGTAGTATTATCTCAGTTAATAGATGTTACAGCATTTCTATTGTTGTCATTTGTTTGTTTAACACAGAGAAAGAATCCTAAAGGCTCCAAGGTATCCGGTCCAAAGGCTGGGAAGGTATTATGCTCCTGAGGAGTCCAGGTAAGCGTTACACACAGGTAGCAGTTCCTCTTTAGTAGATACATTAAAGAAACCAGCAATAGTAGGTCCGGAAGAAGTGGTCTTCCCACTGAAAACTACACCTTCTAGTGGTGCCGGGACAAAAGAAAGGTTTGAAAAGATGTTAGACAAAATTGCCCCATTTGTGGAGTTTTTTCGAAAAGTGCCCAATTAAACAAACCTTTTGTACATGAGGAGGAGTTTCCATCTAAAAAAGCTAAAGTAGAACTTACACCCACTTACATAATTGAGCTATATTCAGAGGAGGAGGGAAGAGCTTGCAGAGGAAGACCCATGCACTGAGCAGGATGGCTTTACTCTACCATCCCTATACATTATGGATGATCCACCTATACGCATCACCCATAGATTACAATTTATATAACTACCGCCTTAAAAAGGATCCAGACTTTTTCAAAGTTGAGACTTTTGAGTCTGAAGAAGATACTGATTTCATTGATCATATACTCAATGAGAAAAGCAAATAGTACTGTATATTCCTTTTATTATAGACTGTCAAAAGGAGATTACCACCGTCCCTTTTTACTCCTGCAAACGCTGTTGATCCTTGCATCGAAAAGTGGTTTATTCCAACACATACAGACCCTCTATTCATCAGATGTCCTCAAACCTGATTCACTGGTAGTCACTAGTACCAGGAAAAGGGCTAGGGCACCCTTGGCCACGCCCAAAGCACCTCCTGACAAGGAGAGTAAAAAGATGTATGCCCTGTGTTAAAAGGTGGCGATTTCAGCGGCTTACCAAATGCGTATTGCCAATAATACGGCTCATGGCAAACTTTAATAGAGCACAATGGGGGGCGTGGCTTGGAGTGCAGACGAGACAGTCGCCTCCATGAGAGCCTCTGTGGGAACCCGAGCCTCCATTTTTTTTTTACTTATTAGGGAGCACAGCTGACGACCCTGAATAGTGGTGTCTGCTGCAGAAGCCCAGGGGAACAAATTAGGCACTCTGTTAAGAAAACCGGAGACAACAAGCTACCCTACCACCCAATCCCTGTCCGATACCCAAGCAAACTGTGGGCGGTCTGGGTGGAAGCAAAAAACAGGCCCCGAAACCCTGCAGCTCCATAGGCGGGTGCTCACTTGCCGGCACCCAGGGCGAGCGGGTAGGAGAGACCCTACGGGGACTGGCAACCGGTGTAAGTGGCAGCCCGGAGAGACCCGCACAGAACTATGAGTGGCAGCACCCCTCCCCCACACCAGCGCTATCATTGGTTTCCCTCCCAGGAGCCATCATCCCTCCTGGCCCCAATCCGCAGATGCCACAAACACACTAGGCATCCCAGAGAAGTCCCACTGCTGCCAGGAGGCTTTCGCCACATTAGCAAGTGAGCAGCCTTCCCAGGAAAATTGAGCAGACACCACGAGGACGAGCAACAGAGTGCTCCGACCCCCGGCCCAGGTAACGTGTTGGAGAGCCAAACAGGGCGCAGCCCCCCCCGCCCGGCTTACATCAGCCTTATATGACCAGGCCCTGCTCGCACCACCCCTTGAGCCATATATAAAGGGCCCGGTGCTATCTAGACACTGACCCCACTACCAACAGGCCCTTGCAAGCAGTCCATCTAACGTCAGCAAACTCGCAGGGGCAGAGGACCAACTACCCCGTCAGATCACTACCCTTACCCTGCGACCAGAGATGCCACCTCTATCAGACCATCCCAGAACCTAAAGGGCTACTGAACAATCACAGGGCAAGCAAAGAAGCCAGGAGAGGTGGCAGGGTACCTGGGAGCTACAGCGGCATAAGCAGGGAAGCAGTACCCCCCACGCCCCCTCTATCCAGAAGGCCAACCCGGACAGTCAACGGGGCAAGGAAGAAGGCCCCCCGCTTCACCACTACTACAGCATAGTGCCAGGGGGGGCCCGACCTAACCCCAAAGGGAAAGATGTCAAAACACAAAAAAAAAACACAAAACAGCGGACATTGCTACCATGCTACTATCGCAAGATAAAGGTAAAAAGCCATAGACCGGGCGCCCTATAACTCATTACCCAAAGAGGCCTGCAGGCCAATGGGCCTCTAAGGAAGACATTCAGTCCCTCCTGGCAGATATCAAATCCGAATTGCAAGTGAAGGGACTGGACAACTGGATGGGAGAACCCGAGCATAGAATTGGCAATATCGAAGACCAAGCCATAGACCACGCGGCCCAACTAACTGACCTGAGGAGAAAACTCCAAGCCCTGGAGGGGAAAAATGAAGAAGTGACGAGCAAACAGGGGGACTTGGGAAAACAGGGCCCGCAGAAACCACGTTTGGATTAGAGAGGTACCAGCGACAATCACAGACCAAGCCCTACAAACTGTGGTAAGCAACTTCTTTCAAGTCCGCCTCCCTGACTGCGACAAGGCAATGCTGCTGCTAGACCGGACCCACAGGCTGCGGAGCCGCAGACGGGCTGCCGCAACCGAGCCACCAGACGTCCTCACCCAGGTACATTTTTCTAAACTAAACAAGAGATCGTGACGGTCAGCCGATTGCAAGAAGAGCTGACATTCCAAGGGGCCCCACTAAAGGTGTACCAGGACCTGGCGACAACCACAGTCCAGAGACGCAGGGCCCTTAGACCACTCACCACCTTTCTCCAAGACCAGAAAATAAAATACCGCTGGCTGTCCCAGCAGCCCTACAATTTACATTTGAAGGCCACTCTCATGTGATCAGCTCTCGAGGAGGCAAGGGGCATCCTGACAGGGGAACCATCAACCCCCGACAAAGATCTGAGGAGCCTGTTCCCCACCTAAGGCACAGGAGATGCTCCGAAACCCTGAGAAAACTCCTGGATAAGACTCACAATGGGGGGGGGGGAATCGCACACTCCCCGAAGCAAACATGAATGGTTCTACTGGTCTCTCGCGCAGAGGTGCCACCAGCGACTATCCTAACGGAAATTAGCCTTGGCACTCAACAACAAAGCAATTCGGGGTCTCTGGATTCCTACGGTTCACCCCAGCCATGAGAGAGACTACTCTTGCTGGCTCAAGGGCCCACAGGCCCAGTTTGAACTTGGTTTTGGTTCTCCGGTTCACAGAAGTTAAAACCCTGGTCGCAGCAGTTAGGTGTAAAGCCCAAAACTTAAAATGGCAGATGAAAGCAGTCAATTCCCGAATCTCCCACCCCCGAAAGCTGAGATGCTCCAACAGGAAGACATTCAGCCAGCAGCCCTAGCAGAGTTGGAGGGCTTCGAACGAGTGGCAGGCTTCTCCATAAACGACACTAAATTGGAAGCATTGGGAGTGAACTGAACCAGGGAGACATTACACCTCCTGCGTGACCTATCTGCCCATTGAAGTGGAGCACAACAACGATGAAGTACTTGGGAGCGCATATTGCGACAGACCCCAAAAAGCTGTATGCAGCGAACTTCCCCCACCTGTTCAGCAGCTTAAAAACAGACCTCATAAGGTGGGAGGATCAGGAAATCTCACTCCTGGGGAGAGTTACAGCGTGAAAAATGAACTTATTACCAGGATTCCTGTACCTGCGCTCATCTCTCCCAGTGGAAGTTTCCTTAATGTCCCACCTCCAACTACAAAAACAAATCTTCCGATTCATATGGAGAGGGGGCAAAGCATGGTATGGGCTGACGCCACAGACTCCCCCCAAGTGGACAAACATCAAACAAGCTAGAAGCCCGATACCGCTCAGCAACCTACTATAAACCTCAGTGTCAGATCGTAGACAGAGGGCATCAATTATTTCATCAACTACAGGTGATGAACTTCCAAAACTGGAGCCAAGGGGGCCTACGGACCCTCTCTCAGCTGTTTGAAGATGGATCCCCCCTATCCCCTCACAGAATGTAAAGCTTGCTTCAACCTGTCAGAAACAGACAGATTCAGCTATGCACAACTATGTCACTGGATCTCCAAACCACTGATTAAACAGCCACTAGGGGCCTCCACCCCCTGAAACTCTCTTTACAAGAAGGCCCCCGGAGATGGCACATCACACAAAACTCTACAAACTTCTACAAGACGACATGCTAGTCATCAGACCTGCATATATGGCCCGGTGGGAAGCGGACCTAGGGCACAACATCGATGATCAGGTTTGGGTCAACATCTGGTCCAGAAACAACTCTGCCTCTATATGTGTAACCAATAGAGAAGGGGCAATCCAACTGCTCCATCGAGGGTACTATCCACCAGAGCATCTGCACCACTTCAATACCTCATTGAAGCCGAACTGCTGGAGACTATGCAGAGCCCGAGGAACCTATTTTCCTATGTGGTGGGAGTGCCAGGTGGCACAATCCTTTTGGGAACAGGTACTTCAAACGATAGGAGCTATCACCCACTGCAGACTCCCGCTGACTCCAGAGGTGGTTCTCCTGGGAACACCACTACCGGACTGCTACCCAAGATCAGGATCGACCACAAAGCTGATTACTCCTCTCCTACTAGCAGTGAAGATCTCACTCGCCCACAAATGGAAATCCCGGGAAGGCCCTCTTCTCCCGCTATGGTGGACCAAGGTCTGGGACATCCTGGTAGCCGAGAAGGATCACTCCACTGCTTCACAGATTTCTGGACCCTAGTCCTGGAATATGACAAGACCTTCCAAGCACTGACCTTCCAGCCACGGCAAGCAAGACTCACGCCACTGCCCTAAGAACATTAATAGGGTCCCGTAAGAGGGAAGGGGCGCCAGAGAGGGAACAGGAAGCTACAACTCTTAATGGGGGTGGAGGGTCGGAGAAACATGGGGTCAAAATAAATGTTACCATTATTGCACAAAGTTATGCATGTGTAAGCTGCTGCAACCGGTTTTAAATAAAGTTGTGGAAAAAAAAATAGAGCACAATGTGATCACATGGAAGATCTTGTTAATGGTGTTCATGAGTACCTAAGGTTAGAAATGCTTAAAACACCAGCAGAGGGCAGACAAACAGCTAACACAGTTATCCAAAACCCACTTGATGCCACAGGGAATGCTGGTAGAATAGTTGCTGAAGGCACTCTAATTAAAAGTCATGCATGGCTAAAGAGTTCTGGTCTTAGACTGGAGACTCCGGCCTCACTGCCAAACATGCCTATACAAAACAATGTCTTATTTGTTAAGGCAGTAGGCGATGCTCTAGAGACTGCAAAGAAGGAGCATGAAACACTTAAACCATTGAGACAGATTACAAGTGAATCCCATCAACGGAGAGGTTCTGTTTACAACCGTCCTTGTTTTTGTGAGCAAGGCTACCCAAGATCCTCAGGGTAGTCTGGCCATACCTTAGGTGAAGATTCCAGTATGTGGTTTACCAACAAGGTGCAATAGTCAACATCACAGTCCTCCTTTCCCCAAGTCAATTTAGAAGAGGGCATAGCCGGTGTAAAGGCCAAGCCACTAGAGGTTCAGCCACACCCGCAAAACGACGACTCCCTGTTTCAGGTCCCCATCCATATCACTCTAGGATCGCACATCATTTGACCACATATGGGAGGGGGAACAAGTCAAAGAAGTTTTTGTTGACAGTAAAAGTCTGGTAGTGCATGGAATTTTTAGAACTGCACTATCTTTCGCCAAGACACAAGAGAATACCATTATACTATCACCAGCTTCTGCAAGCAGAAAATACAGACACTACTAGAAAAGAGAGCCATAGAGCTCATCCCATAAAAGGTAGACTAGGGTATTTATTCTGTGTACTTTGTTCCAAAGAAAGACAAAACAAAACACCCAGTGCTCAAATTAAGAACAGAAAACACGCATTTCAATTGTGAAAAACCTGAGGGTTTTTCCTCCCTACTGCCGGGGGATCCTCTAAACAGGTGGCCTGGGAGGGCCATTGCTTTTGGATCCCAACCCTGGTGGCGGACAAGTGAAGGAGGATCACCTGGGTAGTGGGTCCTTTGGGTTTGGGGAGGGATTACCCGAGGGCGAGACCTGGTATCCCCCTTTCCAACAAACCCATACCCGACATTCCCTCAGCTTACTTGAGTTTGGACTATCCTCTTTTCCTCCCGAAAGGGCAGGTACAGAGACATCATGTACCTTTAAGAAACCAAAAACACACTCAAAGGCGCTCTTCCATTTCTACAAAGGTCCCCAAAGGGCAGGTAAAGTCAGCATTGAACACAGTGGGTATTGTGAAAAACCTGAAGGTGTCTCACCCGCTAGTCCCCGGGGATCTGTGATCCAGGTGGCCAAGACATGGCCATCGCTTTTGGATCCAGTTCTTAGGGGTGGACCAGTGAGGGACGATCACCCAGGTGAGCGATCTTCGGGGAGTGGAAGTGGGACACTGGATGGCGAGATGCAGTATCACCTTCCCTGTAACACCTTTACCCCATCTGACCAGATAGGATATTTAGGAACTCAACCTCCAACCCCCTTTTCACTTAACACTTTCTCACAGACAGCTCACTGTCTGACTGACTAACAACCGAGCCGTAAACCTGACCTTTCCAATACAATGGCCAGGCAGGATCAGGCAATTACTGATCATTACATACACCTGACTTCCATCACACTTCCCCACATGGATAAAAGACGGAGCACGTAAGCACACTCTGCGCAAGGCAAAGCACACGAGAAAGCAGCACTTCTGAGATGGCAGTTTAATGCAAGGAGAAAGACTGCAAGACCGAATAGGGTTTCAAGGAGGGAAGTGCCAGTGACCTTTTCAGAGAAAGACCGTTACTTTTCATGAGCCTTCGAGAATAAGACACAAGACCCGGAATCAAAGCTGAAGAAACTTGCATTGTGTGTCGGAGGTACCCAGGGCTCTCCCGCGTTGATAGTCAAGGTAGGGAGGATTGTTTGGTGTTGTGGCACTGTCCTTGGCTCCCACAACAAAGCAGTGCCAGTGAAGTCAGCACAGCAAGTGAGTTGGGAAGACTGATACAAGACCAGCATGTGTTGAAACCAAGGTTGCAGGCGGCAACATTGTACAGAGAACACTAAAACGAACAGTGTGTGACGCGTATTTAGCAAGCAGCGCAAATATAATTAAAACAGCAGTTGAGTGACTGAACTTTAAAGATAAGATTTGATACCATAAAGAGTGGTCTGGCACCACATGGGTGCTCAATCAAAGGTCTTAGGTATCCAACTGAAAGGGGACAAATGTTAAAGAGAAGAAATTGTAAAATCGTGGTACTGCAATGGGTCAAGTCAAACCCTGTGCACATTCGAAAGCTTTCGATACTTCATATAAATTGAAATTGGTCCGAGCCCGGCTGAGGGAGACTAATTGTGTTAAAAAGGATCTGAGTACTACTGTGGGGGATCGAGGTGAACCGTGAGTCACCCGAGAAAGAATATCCTATGAAGTATATTGAAATTGGTCCGAGCCCTGCTGAGCGAAGCTAATTGTGTTAAAAGGGATCTGAGCCTGACTGCAAGGGATCCGTGTGAACCGTAAGTTACCTGAGAAAGAATATTCTATGAACATTGTGCAAGAGGATCTGGGCCTGGATGAAGGGGATCCAAAGTGATGAACATTGGGTTAAAGGGATCTGAGCCCAACTGAGGGGGATCCGAGGTGAACTGTGAATCACCAGAGAGGGAATATCCTATGAAGTAAATTGAAATTGGTCCGAGCCCGGCTGAGGGAAGCTAATTGTGTTAAAAGGGATCTGAGCCTGACTGCAAGGGATCCGGTGTGAACCGTGAGTCACCCGAGAGAGAATATTCTATGAATATTGTGCAAGAGGATCTGGGCCCGGATGAAGGGGATGCAAAGTTATGAACATTGTGTTAAAGGGATCTGAGCCCGGCTGAGCCAGATCCGGGGTGAATAGTGAATCACCTGAATTGAGTACTTGTGAAAATCTGAAAGAGGAAAATAACTCATTTGTTTTGTTGCATCAGGCCCTCTGCATGTAGAGACTTTGATAGGCAACAAGACTTGGGTACAGAAGGCCCTGATGCTAATGATTGAACTGTATCCTTGTACTAAAGAAGCCAGAGATTGTGCTACGCTAGAGTGAACCACCTTGTCCCATGCTGAAAACATGGGAAGGGAAGCCAACGGCCTGAACATCCTGCCATATTTTGTGAACACTTTCTTTTTGCCATCACTGTTTCCCACACTATTTGTATTTAGAAGTAAGGATTGGCAATATGTTTATTAGTATAGGACCTTTTATTTTGACAAGACACCACTGGGACTGCGTTATTATTTGATGGTCGTAGCTTGCTCCCATCTGTAGATTTAGGATTAGATGGGCGTTTTACAAACCCTTTTTGAAGTTCAATAAACACTCTTGAACTGTGGTCACTTCTGTCTGTCTTACTGTTGATGCCATGCTTCCTTGCAGTATGCATGTGAAACTTGTTAACACTCCACAGGTGTATAAAAGGAGTGAACAATGAGAACACAGGAACAGGAGCTGGAGCCTGAGGAAGTTCACGAGGCAGAGTTCGGAAGCACTGTCGGATCGAGAAGCTGAGGCAACAGGAGACCTACTGCTGAGAAACGGTGCCCGACACACTAAAGGTGTTGGGTATGAAAGGGCCAGAGAAAGCCTGGCACGGGAGCTGTGTCTCCAAGGAACCAGAAGGGGGTTAAGTGCACAGTGGTTCATCAAGGTGAAATCTGTGGAAGGGTGCTCATTCCCCTGTGCCAGAAAAAACGTCCAGGAGAGTTGTAGGGGCTGGGCGAGGAGCCCCCGACCTTCAATTACGAAGACTGCAACCGCTACCCTACAGAAATCGCAACCAGAGAGTTCAAAGCCAGAGGGGAGGCCTGGGTGATGATGGAAGCAGAGCATGAGAGATAGTTTGTTACAAGAAATGGTTGAGCTGCAAGGACAAGCGTAGGATGAACATGTGTTGAAGAGAACGCTTCAAATTGTCCTTTGCAAACATTAAAATGATGCAAGCAATACAAAGCAGCAAGCGGTGGCGTGTACGTTAACACGTGGTGAAAAAAGCTCTGAAAGAACAAAGGCTCTATCTGAAGGTGAATAGGAGTTGTGCGAGGTTCAAGGGAAGGGCGAATTGGAAGGCAAGTGAAGGGGGACTGTGCTGAAGAGGAAAGGCGAGTTGAGACCCCCAGGAAAGCTTGTCTAATAACTGTAAAGTGTGCCAGGGGCACGAGAGTTTGGTTGGAACTGGAAAAAGTGAAATGCAAAGCATGCCTGGGGCACGAAAGTATTTGTGAACTGTGAAAGGTGCCGGGGGCACGATCATGAGAGAGACCTAAGTATCGGAGTGGTCCTGCACAGGGCTGGATAATACTGCGTGTTTGTCGAAAGTATGTGATACACAAAGTTGCTGAGAATTATGGAAGCATCGAGCAAATGGTAGACAAGGGGTTCCACAAAACAGCTACCCACCTTAGCATGCACTTGTAAAATGAGCCGCAAGTGGTTGATCTGTGATTACGTTTTTCATGCAAGAGTGGTGCTCACAGATCCATTGTTTAACCAGTATTTTTGTTTTACCAATATACAGAAGTTCCACAGGGACATTTTATGCCGAATATTGCCCATGATGTATTGCAATTAGTGAATGTCTTCAATTGCCATAAACGGCACACAGAGAGCAGTTACCTGTTCAATAACAGAAGTGTGTTCTTATCAGTGAGCTTTTTAAATAGAGTAGTGCCCAATTTATTAAAAGGAGCCCCTAGATCCAGAAATGCAATTATTTCCTTGGTGGAAGTCATAGTAAACCTAATACAGGTGTCTTGTGTATTTTACAATTCCAGAAACACAGAGAGACTCTCTACACTACCTTTCCAAAGCATGAAGAAATCGTCAATGTAATGATGCCACGCTTTTATTTGTTCTTTGAAAAGATTAGTATCTGCGTAAATTGATCTGTTTTCCAGATCGTCCATAAACAGATTCGCCAAATCTGGGGTGAAAGACACACCCATACTTGTGCCATGTAGTTGTTGGTAGAACGTCCCTTCAACAATGAAAAAATTATTCACAAGAGCCAGCTTAATGCATTCAGTAATGAATTCAGATGGAACCGTTTTATCAGCTATTTGAATACAGCATAACTGGGGAATGCTAGTGTATAATGATTCTACATCTAGCGTTACCAAGATGTCTTCCGCGTTTATTTTCAAGTTATTTAGAATTTTTATCATACTGGTGGTATCTTGGACGTATAATCGCATATTCTCGACAAACGGTCTCAAGAAAATGTCCGCATAGATTGACAGTGGTTCTAATAATGATCCAATTGCAGCCACAATTGGACGCCGGTGGATTAGTGGCGTGTTTGTGCATTTTTGGAAGACAATAGAAAGCTGGAATAGTAGAGTTGTGTTTTACCAAATAGGACTTTTCGTCCTCATCTATCCAGCCTTCATTAAACGCGTGAGTCATAAGGCTGATCATTTCATCAAAAATAAGCTTTGTGGGGTTACCCGGAAGTTGTTTACAGAAATTCCTGTCGTCTAGTTGTTTTTTTACTTCTGTGTTGTAAAGTTGTGTAGCACACAGGACCACGCCACTGCCTTTGTCGGTTGGTTTATTACAAACAACTGATTGTCTGCAAGATTTTTTAATGCATTTCTTTCTTCTCTTGAGAGATTGTCCCTGCATTGATTCCTCGTGCGGACCAACTGATTCATTTCCCGTAGTATTTTATTGTCAAAGCTAATGATTTCAGGAGAAACCATAGAAGATAAAGGTGTACAAATAGAAGGAGGCTTTAGCCCCGAAATAGTCTCTGTCTTTGGATCTGTATCTTTTGTGTCTCGAAAAAAGTATTTCAATCTCACAATGCAAAAATAATTCTGCATTTCAATCTCTGTTTTGAAACAGTCTGCTTTAGTAACTGGAACAAAGGTTAACCCTTTGCTAAGCAGATTCATTTCAGTTAATGTGAGATTTTGATCGCTCAAATTAAAGATGGGGATCACCAAGTTTGAGGGGGCGGCTGCTATTGGCGTGTTCACATGCCATGATTGCCTGGCTGGTGGGTTTTGCCTCGTTTGCCCCACCCTTCAAAAAACTGCCCTCTTTGTGCATTGCCACCCCTATTAGTTGGGAGACTGTTCGACCCTGAATCACTACTGTTTAATGAATTGGAAAATGTAACAAATTTCCTATAGGGTCTTGAATTGTTTGTTCCCCTATCTGTACCCTGATTGGTGTTAATTAGTTGGTAAAGTCCGGGTACAAGGTATGGATATGTAACTTCTTCCTTGTAGTTCTGGATATCCTTTTTTAATTTCCAGATCTTTTTATATATGGTAAAGGTTTTACATTTTACCATCTCTTCCTGTATTTTATCCAACATTGTTTTTATATCAGGGATGGTTGATTCGTCCTGATTCTTCTTTTCAAGAACGGCTAAGTCTTCTTTTTGTTTTATCGCCTTCTCTTCTGCCATTGCTATGACCAGGATCACCCAGTCGCGAGAGCATTTATTGAACACTCCACTGAAATCTATCATGAATTTAGAGTTATCTAGAAAAACCTGGGGTATGTGTCTGGGATCATCCCTGTGATTCAGTTCTAATTAATTTTTTCCTTTTCTGGGTCAGTAAATCCAGGTCATTGGTGGTAATAGGAGGGGCATTATCTGCTGTCGCTATTGGTTGTCCTAGAATAGACGGTAGGTCTAGAAATAAATTATATTGGTCATCAGAAAACGAAACTATATTAACATTTTCCATTTTGTTTATTTATACTTTACCAACCAAAGGGGTTATCCAAAACAGAATGTACTAGTACAGAGCGGAGTAGTCTGCCTTTTTCGGGGGCTGTATGGAGGAGGACCAATTATAAATAATATACAAGGGGTTCCACAAAACAGCTACCCACCTTTGCACTTACAATGTGTGAAAGTCCACACTTAACACCAATAGAGAGCTGTCATATTTTATTTAGACAGAAATGTACAAATAATACATACTTTAATCGTTATATACAAAACATAAAAAATATCAACATTATAAAACACCTAAAAATCAATACATGATCTGACATTCGCAAAAGCTCTTAGTAACTAGAGCAATGACACAAAAAAAGTCTGAATTGGGTCTGATTGTCACAAAAGTAAGTGAGATTAGTAGGGAAGTGAGAGATATGCTTTTGACAATATATAAACCCTCTTTATTGTTCTCCCTGGGATTCGTCGACACTGAACTGTGTTTCTGGGTCCCAGAACAAGATGGCATGCAATTGAATCAATCTCATTCACATGGTCTGATGGGCCTGTCTTCAGGACACTGTGTAGTGGCACAGATTAGTCAAAGATGACCTATTGTATAGAAATATTAAATTAACACGGATCTAAAAACCAAAACAAACATGTGTTGGTAAATTAAAAACAACTGTCTCTATTATTGGTGTGGTGGATATCTTCACTAACCTTTAATTTCTTTTGAGGCATGCGAGGGATCGTATTTCATAACAATTGTGGCAATTTATCGTTGACTGGCACTTCATACCAACTAAAAAGAAAGCAGTGCAGATTTAATAATTCCTATTTTCATATGGTCTTTTTCTTTTAATAATGAAAAATGTCGGTTTGCTTTATAACTTTAAACTTTCAAGTTAATTTGTTTAACACGCACATGGGAGGTATTCTAAATTAATGCCTTTGTTTTTAAATTAGCAAGTTGTTGTTTCTTAACTGCCCAAAGTTTGTAATTCCACGTCTGCAAAGGTCTCGTAGTTGGAA